>NC_136701.1:12272717-13472717 GCF_947650265.1 Symphodus melops
CTGCAGGAGAATACATATTTAAAATGAACATAAAAAACAACAAACCAAAAAAAGTCATTATTGCTATAAATTAGCAGAGTCACTGAGGCAGGCAGAAGGCAAGTGTTCATAATAATAATGATAATAATAATAATAATAATAATAATAATAATAAACAGGTTTTTTTTAAGGATGAGGGAAGGTTTGAAAAAGACAAATCTCTGTAGCGGACCACCTCTCGGACTGGTTAGCTTCCCGTCTTGCTCAAAGTGCACTGATGAAGCCGCCGTAGGGGCGCGTGGTTGGGAAAACACAGCAGCACAGAACTCTAGTGAATGGCTCAGCTATGAGGATCGGCACGATGTCACCGATCCCCCATCCAACTCTGTGGGTCAGGATCGGACCGGTATCCGGTGCATCTCTGACTATGTGACAGGTTGATTGATAAAGGTATTAAATCATGGCTGAAGGAGAAACAACATCGTTCCCACAGCTAAAACGCATATGAGATTATAATTGTCGGTCATATATTGTTGCTGCCTTCTCTTTGCAACTGTATTTTATCCCTGCTGCATTCATAACTGCTCTGTATTTACAACTGTACTGCTTTCATTTCCTTCTGCTTTTTATTTGTCTTTATTTCTAAAAGCCTCCCGTGGAAAGGTGTTGCAAATTAGATTCTTGCAAAAAACACTAAGAGAAGTGCATCTGGGACTTTCTTCATGGTTAAATGTTACAACACCGTCAAATAAACAAATAACTCAGACAACACCACACCAAAAGACCGGAGCTTGTTCCCTTAAATGAGACGAACACGTCCAGATCTTTGAGACAAAACCAAATTCAAAATGTGATCACCTGAAAAACCCACCTAATAGCTTAATGTTTAGAATTTAATGAACTCATTAAAGTCATTAATATTCCATCAGATATTAAACTAAACCTTCCTGCCAGATTTTTAAAAAAAAAATCCAGACACTGTGTCGTTTGGAGTGTCTGGACGCATTCAGCCCGTCTGCTGTACATCCTACCTTAACTGCCACCTTATAAGCCGCTCCTATCATTTCCCTCATTTCCTTTCCCTCTCATTATTTTCTCTCCTTCGGTGCTGCAATTTGCAGCCAGCTCCCCTGAGAAGCTGAGTGAGGGACACGTTTATGTGTAAGCATGACATGCTTGTTCTTTTTTTTTTTTTTTTGCCTTATATGCCCTATTCCTATCTGTTTGTGTGACTATTTGTCAGAGAAGCACGCTGTGACAGTCCTACAACATTTACGTAAAGTGTTCTGTAATTAACCTCCAAGCATTAGACACCCATTTAGTCATCGCATATAGGAACTATGACAGGGATTTCTACATCATTAAACACAGATTGCTTTACCTGCTTCATTCCAGGCGAAAAGCCTCTCACAGCATGAGGCAGTAAAAGATAAGGATCATATTATACAGGTATAAGTTGTATTCACATGTGAGGCTTATATGCAACAACGAAAGGGATTGCACTACATGTTACCTGATTTGACTTCCCTGTCTCACTGATACAGCAGCTGCTGAAGAGAGCAGAAGTGAAATGAAGCGTACAGTATAAGAAGGCATACTGGATGTGTTGCTGCAGAGAGAGAGAGAGAGAGAGAGAGAGAGAGAGAGAGAGAGAAACTGTCAAAAAAACAAAAATCCCTGTCTTCTTTAGTTTGCTGCACATCTTCTCTCTCACACAGTCGCTGTTCGACAAAAACAAAGAATGATCTATTATGTGCTAAAATAATTCGAACAACTGGAAAATGTTAAGTTTCTAGGCTGGTTGCCTCTGTGCAAACAGATTTATAAGCCCCATTATGAAGGACAACTATTGTGTTACGTCTTCAGCTGGGAGTTAATCTGTCAAAAAAAAAAAGATAAATAATGAATCTCTTGAATCCGCCTACATTTTTTTTGTTGTTGGTTTTAACCATTTGGGACAACACTAGCACAATTAACACAATCATGTTCCCAAAGTGGTGCTGGACAGAAATGTAGAAGCCATCAGAATAGTGAGTCCACCCATTGGAAGATGCTCCACATCACATATAATGAAGCCACCTGTCCCTTCATCAGACACAAGGAGGCACCTCCATATGTTCAACCAACCCCTGGGGTCACCTGACACGTCCTCTGGTACATAGGAAGAACACACAAACAGAGAACTCTCAGAGTAACCTAATACAAGGCCTATGTGCAGAAACATTACAATAAGATAGAGCTGAATGTGAGACGAAAAAGAGACAGACAAGTACCTGGAGTGTTACTGAAACACCTTGAACCTGAAATATCAGGGGACACCGTCCGAATGACAGGTACTAAGAGAAAAAGATATTATGAAGGCGCCTCTACCATGTGATAGTAGTGATGAAAAAAAAATAATTAAAACTTATCATGAAAAACATCACAGCAATATGTCACACACAAGTCCAGACTAGCATCAATGCTAGAGCAAAGTGAGAAATACATAACACCCTCAACTGGGAGAACAATGTCGACACCAGAGCGATAACACATTCCTAATTAAAAGGCTCTTTACACATGGTTACCAGGGTTAGCAGATGAGACCGAGGCAGAAGAATACACCGTCTCTGTACAGTCAACATCGATAAGGCCTCCAATCAAACTCTTCGTTTCCCCCTTCTCTTCTGAGGAACAGAGAATTAACGTGTTCCTTACATGACAGGGTTGCTTAACCAGTTCAATGCCACAGCATCTGAGAGCAGAAGCATTATGGGAGACTTCTGCGAAATGTGCCGCGACCAGGCTTCCACTGTCACGTCATCTCACGTCACATCAAGCACACAGAGCATTACTCATCCTGGTGAGCCATGCGTGTCTGTAGTCAAGAACGTGAAAAACACTAAACATCATTTTTTCTACTTATGTACATCAAGTTTAAGACTGCTTCAAAGCAAGTCATTCTTAGACGTAATGTCGAGCTCTCACTTAGCAGTAGTGATCAAAATTCAGTCAACAGTTCATTGAGGCAATATGAATGTTAATAGAAAGTCAGATATTATTATAATCTGCATCGTTGTAGTATTGCTGAATTTGTAGATTTGGAGGTTTCTTGTTCAATCTGTCCAGTGTCCCTGTGGCATCATTCCCCTCGTCGTATACTGTATGTATGCAGAGTTATTGTTATGCTTTAACAATATGTGTTCAGTTAGGACAATCTGTGCCATACTTGAGATTGTGTATTCATGACTCTTTTTGTAACTCTGTCATCAGGGTGCCATGGATGTGTTTTAAAGTGTCATTTAAATTACAGTTGTTTGCTACAGTAAATCTATTCATGGTGTTCACCGCTATAATAAAAAAAAAAAAAAAAAAGAAAAGAAATGTGAAAAGTAGTGTTGTGTAGAAGCTTCGCTCTGTCTCCTCTGTCAAGGAGAAATCAATCAGTCGGTCCCTGGAGGAACACCAGCTGGCATTTGAACTGATTGTACCATTTGGCCTTGAGTGGAGATTGACTACGCCTCTCCTCATTTCTGTCTTTCAATCTGCAAATTAATACCCTCTGTTTACAGGAGATTTCCGTCCAAAAGAAGAAAAAAAAACAAATGATGAATTCGTCCCGCCGGGCCAAGAACGTTTGTCTGTTTATTCATCACTGGATGTTTAGTATCGGCAGGGATGAGACTTGGCATTTGTCTTGGGTTTAATAAAGGAAAGTCAAGAAGAATGAAGTGCCTAACATGAGTGTGAATGTGGTACAGAAGATTTTAAAGGTATTGGGTCTTTCTGTGACAGAATAAAATATACAGTATATTTATGCATGGCCTTTTAGTCCATGCCTTCTAGGTTGGTAAAAACTTGATCTAAACTATTGTTGTTTGTGAGTTATAAAATAAGAGACAAACAATCAACAAGATTTTTTTTTAAACCAGGCTTCTCCCACACAGTTTTTTTAAACCCCTCAATCCCTAGAAAAGACCCTCCTCTTTATCGTGTGTCTGCTCCTCTTTTCAGAAAATGTGTGGTCAAACAGGCCGTCTGTGAGATTTTCCCTTCATGACATCACAGTAAGAGCAGTAACCCCTCCCCGTAGTGGGTGACACTCCCACAGCTCGATAATATTATTCCCTCCAAGTACACCTTCTCACCATAAACAATTGGGCATGGTGCAAGAAAGGACTTAACCATCCAAGACCTTCCATGTGGGGCGTGGTTAAACACAGCTCCCTTGTATTTAAAGCTACAGAAACAAAAACAGGCTGTTCTGATCAGGGCTGAAATAGAGTTTATAGTTTTATAAGCAAGATACAATTCAGAATCAGACTGGCTTTTTAATCAAGAGACGTCACAGATGTGTTTTTGGGAGCTCTGAAACTTATTTCAACTTGTTGTTGAAAAGGAGGATAATATGTGACCTTTAATTATATTAATTATATTATATTAATAAACATTTAAAAAAAAAGTCAGATTAATGAAAATCTGTTTGTCATTTGACTTAATCCTTGCTCGTTTTATTTTCTGGCAAAAATATGTCAATAAACTAAGTGAGT
Organism: Symphodus melops; assembly: GCF_947650265.1. NCBI lineage: Eukaryota > Metazoa > Chordata > Actinopteri > Labriformes > Labridae > Symphodus > Symphodus melops. The sequence continues at coordinate 12,277,226 of NC_136701.1, forward strand.
GAATTGTTCTAGCAAAACAATGTATGATTTCCACAAACAGATGTCAGATTTATGGGGTTTGAATACATTCTGTGTTTTAATGGGGCACTTTAGTGGTTGTGTCTCATTATCAGTGGCAGTGATGCAAAATCAAGACAGGCATATGTAATACTTGGAGGATGCAAGTGCAGTTTGCTTTAAAACACCATCCCCCGAAATGTGCTTCTGAACCCTGTTGAACTTTTTTTCAGCCTATTGAATTAAATCTTTCATTTAATAGCAATGTTGCAGAGAGAGACGCGTTTGTCACACTTGTATCGGCTTATATCTGTCTGCGCAGCTCTCTGCGGGGTTTATTAAGAGCTCTGTCTTGAGGACAGACAAAGTGTTACATGTTTTTTTATAGCGCTGTAGGTATGCAAACCGCCAGGAGGTCAATCACATCAATAAAGAACGGTGCATCCTGTGCTGTTTCCAGGAGCCCCGTTTAATGTTCAATGGAAGCTGCACACCTCTCCAGCTGATAAGGATGACTTCCTGTTGTTGCAGCCACACAGAGATGACTTGATCAGTTTTATTTGCGCTCACATAGACGCTAGTCACAGCTCACTGGTGGACGGCACACAAGCCCTTTAACCGAACCATCAAAAGCACGGGAGAATTAAAGGGAAACATCTGTCTTGCTGTTATTGATCACCAATAATGTGTACTGAAGCGCGAGATACAGAAAGCTTACTTCCATCTCACTGTGGTAAGACAGCTGCGTCAGTGCGCACAGCAGCTGTACACAGCTGATGAAGGAGTCTGTTGCTAGGACACCAAGTCCTATTGAATGAATAATGAGAAATAAATCTCTTTTGAATGGCTACTTCCTGCATTCATTTCACTTTGTTTACTTGTTATGTGTTGGTGACAACAAGGAAAGACTTTGTTGAATATGAATAAAACATGAAACAGATGTATTACAAGGTTTCTTACTGAGGCTCATTTGCGTGTCAGTCCATCGTTAGGCTCTTTGAAAGATAAACAGAAGTATGTTGAGAAAGTGGTAATTACAATTAAGAAATAAAAGAATACTCTTTAAATACAAAACATACGTAACTGCTAAACAAATAAATGTGTAAACGTGTGTATATGCATGGTTAAAGAGAGGATACTTGTGATGTGATACATTTGTAGGCTTGTAAGCATTATTTTACCTCTGGAGCCATTTGCTTTTTAACAGTTTATGCAATAAAGTTTCATGTTATTGTGTCTTTTTTTGGAAGCATCATTATTAAAAAAAAATGCTTTTTACAGGTTCTTTCTCTTTTAAGATTTAGATGAAGTTAACCTTCACATCTAGAAGGGTAGCTTCTTTATTGTACCTTTTTTTCTGATTAGACATGGCCTCTTTTAAAAACGTGAATCCATCAATATACATAATGCATATTCAGTGTCATGGAACGTTCTAAAGAAGCAGTTTTCATTGTCATTAACCCTTTTTCATGGCATACATTTTGACTTGTTGAAGCAGAAAGAGCAAAGCTGTAAATAGTACCGTTAACAATGGCTCCATTTCCTTAAGCGTCCTTTTGAATCAGTGACTAAGGCCGTGTCCAAAACCGCATACTTTCATACTATTCATATTCAATGTGACTTTACGTTAGTATGCATGCATAAAAGAAATATCCAGATGTACACTAGATCCGCCAGAATTTTTAAGTAGGGCACGGGAGCATACTGGGCATACTACTACCACCCCACAATGCACTGTGGCATGTTGCCAAATAATATTAAAATTACTGCGTATTCGATTTGGGGGCCAAAGGTCACACTTGACGCTGGATCAGAAGTACATTGAGTGACCTGTATTTGAGCATCATTGTATATCATTGTATAAAATTGTATATATCATGTTGCTAAAGGAATATTAACAGCAGGTCACTATGCAGTATATTTTGAGTATCTAGTGTACTGTTGGGACACAGCCTAAGACAAAATGCCAAAGATCAAAACCACATGAAATGTCTGCATAAGAGTTATAAATAAGCCCTTTGCTTTTCTTGGTGAGACAAAACTCTAACCTGTAATCTTGTGCTCTCTCTTCCCCTTCAGGAATACACCATCGATGTCTTCTTCCGCCAAAGCTGGAGGGATGAGCGGCTGAAGTTTGACGGACCTATGCAGGTTTTACCCCTCAACAATCTCCTGGCAAGTAAAATCTGGACTCCTGATACATTTTTCCACAATGGGAAGAAGTCAGTGGCCCACAACATGACGACTCCAAACAAACTGCTACGACTAGTGGACAACGGCACGCTGCTTTACACAATGAGGTGAGACTGCATTCAAATGACTCCCCAGTCAACACAGCCATACTGGCATCTTTCTTCACCTGTACTTTGATTTAATAGGTTTAAGATGAATACTTGTTTAGCATACTAACTCATTCAAGGATATCAGTCAATCACGCTTTCATTGTATACCACTAATTTGTAACAAATGATATCTTAAAATACTTAATAGAAAGATCGGATACAGACCATAATCTTTTTGATACCATATAATGCCATCGTGCTAATGTTTTACAAATATGATTTAGGCTATATTTACCTTCCTGATTTAAAGAGCCTGCTTCAGACATTTGCTACAAAACACGAAACACCATGGATTTTCAAAGTTGAATAATTTCAGAGTTCATGGATGTCAAATCTAATTTCAGAATAATCTAAAAAGGTAAAAAACCACCGTCAATATTTAGCAGAAATATTTAAGAACGACTAAACACTTGATCACAGCATCTGTGGGATAGCATTGTCAAACTACTTTGCCAAATAAGGCTAACGCTAGGAGTGAAAGCAGGGCCAGCTTTCTTCTTGCAAGTTAACGTCCATATACCTGTGCTGAATGTGTTAATGTATTGCTCTAGTTATTGGTTACATGCTCGTTTGACCGGACACAGTATATATATATATACAACTTCATCTTTATTTTCTAGATCCAAATACTGACAAACCACACCGGGACATGCTCGGGGCAGTAGAGCATTATGCCAGGTACCATTAACTGGAGTTATGGTCCTGGCTAGTGGCAGACGGCTGGGTACAGCTTAGACATAGCCTTTGTATTGCTGGCCTGATTTAATGAAAATATGAATAACTGCTTTGACTGACTAAAAATTCTAGTGCCGAATTGCGAGGGCAGCAACAAATTTAACCCCAACATCCTCACATATACGCACAAATATGAGCGGTAGAACCATTTTTCAAAGCTGGGTTAGGTAATTTTGAAGAAAACAGAATGGAGTATGCTAAATGTGCATGGAAAAATATTGGTGTCAATCTCAGCTGACCATACTGTACGCCTTGACTTGAGCTGGACTTCAGGTTCTGTGTCCTGAGACCCCAACAATATCTATAAAATGCTTATATACGCTCAGATTTCAAACAGCCCATGTTGTGGTTTTAACCAACCAAAAGACTCGACCAGTACGGAAACACTGATTTGTCTGTATACATCAAGACCAAAGACTTCAAAAAGGCACACTGACCTCACTAATGCCCACTGAGTCAAAGTTCAATACTGATTTGTCTGTACATGGTCAATCAATCTCGCGGTTGTGGCTGTTAATTAGCTAGCTTAGCTTAGTTTAGCTTATCCTAGCTTAGCTTATCACACTGTAGGACCTGCTGTGCAACAGGTAGGCTGTCGAGAGTCTTTAATTAGCAGGGTTCCTTATTCTGAATCAGCAAACTTATTCAGAATTTCAACCTTTTTCTTGGACTTCTATTAGGCTTTAACAGATAAATTAATGTATGCAATCATATTTAATGGAAGTTTAACCAAAACCAGGCCAGTTATTTTCCTAAGAACAAAATGCCAGACTTACTGTGTAATAGTCAGGGTTAAAAAAATATTGTGTTTTGGAGCAGTTTCAGCAAATTACCGGCATCATTTAATCTGTAGTGTCAGATCACACACACAGACGGCTCCCTGAATATTATCTTGATCACAGATTTCTATTGTGCTCATGTTGTTCCTAAAATACACCCTGAAAAAAAGAAACATCAGACACCATGACAGTCTCTTAGTTCTATTATCCACAGTATGGGAGCGAAAATAATTCATTGATTTCAACCCATCTAAGTAATTATTGAATCTGTCAATCAATCAGACTTAGCCATATCTTGAGCTTTCTCTGTCAAGAAGAGAAATACATTTATGACGCTCGTCCTCGAGGTCAGTATTGATTTTCAATACTGAAGATGAAATAATGAGAGAAGTTCATTTCTGGTCTCGCAGGACTAGATTTCATACAGTCACAGTTCTTGCAAGGCCAAGACAGACGCTGTCTTAGCCTTGATTAGAAGCATGAAACATTGTCAGACTAAGCAAAAAGTATTTTGGCCCCCTAGAGAGCCGTCTTCACCTGCAGTCAAGACACACACAGGTTGCAATATTGCAGACACGGAAGCTTCAGTGTTTATGCAGCTCTGCATTGGACTTTAAACCTTTCTGCAGTCTAACCTCTCTCCTGTCTTTTAAAAGCATCTTCCATATTTATCCTAGTTTTACCACGTTTTTGGTCGCGAAGCTTTACAGAAAATGTCGAGGCTTTTTAGGCCGGGTAAAATCAGTTATCTCTGAACAAGTTCCCTCTCTCCATCCTTACAACACCTGTTGGCTCGCTGTTTGCTTGGAAAACTGAGGAGCGCACAAAACCGCCATGTGGGGGGTGGACGATGTACTGGCTGCTGTATTGTTGTTAGAGAAGCCAAGTATTGGCAAAATGTCTGCATCAAAACATACCTACCTTCATAGTATAGCACTGGTTGTTTAGTCGAAGGGGTCCAGAGATCAATTATTAGGGTGGTTGCCTGAAAGGCAAACCACACTACTACAATTGTTAATATTATTATTATTCCGCTTATTATATCCTCAAAACGGGCCGCGCTACTCCTCCCACAGCGTTTGCGCCACACACACAAGAAAGGTATCAAAACGAGCGTCTCGGCCCCAAAATGTGTGCTATTACTTTGTGGAAACCTCGGGCACACGGTTTGGACACAAATCGAGTTTAAGTGACAAAAAATTGGCCAAAATTTGCCCCATTCAAAGCAGATGGCAAAATTTGAAATCCTAGAGTGTAACGGCCAAAAACTTCAGTTTTGGAAACATATTTGTAAATCGCCATCCTGAAGTCACTGTTGCTCGCATATATAAACAAAATACATCAAAAGAAAGCTCTGAGTGTCCTCTCACTCATAAAGCAAAAAATAAAAACATAAAATGTTCCAGTCTCCCAGGAGAGACATTTGTTTGACAGTCACGCACCACATACACACACATTGGGCTCTCACTCTAAGTGATGTCCAGAATTTCCCAGTATTCACTCATGTTTTGAAATTGCCACTGTGGTCACAGTCTGAATGCTAAATGAAAATACAATACATCAAAACGTGCGCCTATTTGTTATGTCGCTCACAGTCCAAACAGATTGGTGATACCATGTTTAGTTTTCAAGATATTTGAGGTTTTGCGAGCAGTGGTACGCCCATTCAAATACATTGATGGAATGTTCTGGCAGATCAAAGCTGAATGTCAAGTGAGCAGCAGGTGTTCAGAGTGAAGAGTGATGACATCATCGTTTCAATGGGACAGAGTTCTGTCTCAGCTGTTAGATGGCACCATTCTTACTGCTGTCCCACACATGCACGCACACACAGACTCTCACGCACACACGGCAACCACCCTCACAATTTCTGCTGGAATTGTCTAGTTTTCTTCTGTAATATTCCAGCACTAGATAACGCTCAAAGCAAAGACTGATACACAAGTACAATTTTTATGAGAAAACGTCAAAGGCATTAAGCTTTAGAATACCACTCAGTGTATTTTTTAAAAAACCACTAAACAAATGCTTAAATCCCTTTAATCAGCACGTCTGCAGCATCTGAACTGACAGACGCCGTGAAGGGCCTGGCTCTGCAGAATTGCATCATTATTTTGAAATGAGACGGCTCGTATTGTCTGCCGGTGCTGCTTCAGTCTTGTGTTCGTGCAAGAGCATTTATCACCCTCTCTCAGTTCACCTCAATTTACCTCAAATTCTTTAGGCTTACCAAAAGCAATTTTGTTTCCCTGATAGGGAGAGTTAATTTAAGAAAAGTAAGAAAATGTACTCTCCAAATGCAGGGGTTTATAATGTGGGTTTGATTTATTCTCAATCCCCAAATTAAACTTAAGAGTTGATGAAGCAACAAAACAAACAACTATACAGGGATATTAAGTTCAAGGTGATGAAAGGGATTCCAATGAAATCATGCTCCACTTGACAAATTATAACAAGACTCTGTTGTGCAACTATAGACAATTGTGAAATGCTGCCTTAAAGCACAGACTTTGTACAGTATATATTGTTGTATTTTGAACATATTTTGTTATATTTAATAATGTTGTCACTATAAGGTCCCTCGCAGGGCTTCTAGGAGGGGCATGGGAGGATGCGAATCTGGACTGCATGTGTTTTGAAGACGTGTAGAAGGCTTATGATTATGTCTCTTGGGGGGTCATTCGGGGTATACTGCAGGAGTATGGGCTCCAGGGGCCTTTGCGAGGTGCCATCATCTCCCTGTATCGGTGAAGTCTGACAGGTTGGTCTGCAGTATTGAGAGAGCTGTGTTGGACAGTCGTAATGAATCGATTTACCAATCAATGTACTTTTCCAACCCTCACCTATGGTCATAAGCTGTGGGTAGTGATTAAAATAATGAGATCGTGGATATGAGCATTAGAAATTGGTTTACTGTTAAGAGATCGGGTGACGAGCTCAGAGGTTGGACAGGAGTTCAGAGTAGAGTCGCCGCTCCTTCACATCGAAAGGAGCCAGCTGAGGTGGTTTGTGCATCTAGTCAGCATGCCTCCTGGTCGCCTCCCTCAGGAGGTCTTCCAGGCACGTCCACCTGGGAGGAGACCCGGGGGTAGGGCCCAGAGCTTGCTGGAGGGATTATCTCTTCATGCCTGGAAACACCTTGGGATCCCTAAGGAGGAGCTGGAAAAAGCTGCTGGGGAGAGGGACGTCTGGGGCAAATTGCATAGCCTGCTGCCACCGGGACCCAGCCCCGGATAAGGGGGATAAGACCATGGCTGGTTGGGTGGACTTCAGGGTTTGTTTATTAATAATAAAAAAAAATTTAAAAAAACTTGCTACCCCATTCATAGTCTGCTACATAGTGAGTTTGTCATTTTGTAGTGCTGCCTGAACTTATCTTTTGAAAAAATAAACTTTATACATTTGAAGGGTCCCACGACACACGCATACGACACAAGGTCCCTAACCAAACACTATATAGCGTCACACTTTGACCATAAAGATGTATAAAAAAAGGCAGCTGACCACATCGTCTTTCAAATAAACTCAAGGAAAAAAGACTTCTGAAGGATTTCAGTCACATCGATCATTCTTTTAGCCCCTCTTGTTGCATTGCCATAAAAATGTCTGTAAGTCCATGTTGTTCCCTTGTCTAAGAATCTCTAGAACTGGCATGGAATCATAAAGTCAAACAAAAAAAAAAGCATCTCTCTAAATTGTATGGCTTAAAAGGAATGAATTAAACAAATTACTTTAAACTCTGTATGGAGATTTGTGGTCGCCAAAGAAAGAAGCTTCAGTGATTCCTGATGCAACAGCTTGCAGCAAAATGAGATGAAATGATACATTTTTCAGTGCAACGTTTTCATTTCAACTAATTTTATTTCTACCGATTGCCATTAATTATAATGAACCTTTATGTAACCTTGAGCTGAGATTCTAATAACGTACAGAGCCTGTAACATTGCATTCAGCATCATCATCATCATCACGCCAACATATTGATTTGTCCTTGACTTTGGTTTAGCTTTAATACCTGTTTAAATACACAGACTCGACTCAGCCTTAGCTCTACACACAAGAATGCTGGCAATGTCACAGAGCATTTACATTAAAGAAGCACTGATGTGTGGAGATACCCACAAGCCACTCGCCCGCCTGCAGACTCTCCCTTCTCGTTGAGATTTTTATGAAGAATTTTCTTTGCCCCGAGAAAGCTTGTTTTGTTTTTGATGTCATTCTAATGAAGTTATCTGTAATCTTTTATTCAATTTATGTTTTGTTTATGTCAGAACGTCAGAGCAGCTTTGCGCTGAGATGAATTCGGTCAATTAGTAGCCAGTTTAAGTGCTGTATGATATGCAGCGGCGCATTGCTCACATCTGATTTATGGTGTATTGCATTAATTTGCGTAGTTACTGAGCCACTTACCAGTAATGAGGCGGCACCAGAGAGCAGACAAGAGGGTGTAAAAACAAGGATCATAGGGTTGTTGCAAGTGCAACACCAGCAGCTAATTAGATACAGTAGGTTTGTCTGAGGAAGCGCTTCGCTATGTTTGTAGGTTTTTATACCAAAGCTGCACTAAATAAGTGGAGGATTGTGCAACATGAAACTCTGTTTACGATGGCGAGACCGACTGAATGTTTTTTTTTTCTTAAATCTACTTGATACCAAACATATCTAATGTTTCCATGTTTAACCTGTACTAACTACCGAGGAATACACAGTCCATTCCCACCGAAAAGACCAAGATATGTTCATTTTATCTGACGCTTTTACAAAGCTTCTCAAAATTCTCAAATGCAATTATAATGACATTTCGTCTTTCAGACATCTGTTCTGACCATGATCGGCGCCAACAACTCCATTTGGATTTGATGCTTTAACTGAGTTACCCAGTTTGTTGTTTATTCCTGACAAACTCAGTCAACCGTTAGATTGTTTTGTGAGTTGATGTTATGTTAGAACTCAGTAATGTAATCCCATTGATGATTTGACGTGTATGAGTGGGATAATACAAGCCAGTTCTCTATTTACTTACAGAATGCATTTTAACACTGGGCCATCTGACCAAATAAACTAAACTCAAGAGCTCTGAAGCTACTGAACTCTCATTATTACCACTGCTGGCTGTGAAAATGTAACTGTTGCTCTCACACTGTGGCTTTATGAAAGAGTTCTTTGTATGAAAGTATAGTTACTGTGTGAAAGCACAACAGAAATGTAGCTGGAGAAATTAACCTGAACCTTTCAGTAAATATTTATGCCATGTCTGACAATGAATATTAGTTTCATGAAAAAGCAACCTTGTGGTATGTTTCTGCTGATGTGTCATTTTCCTGCCGTCTGACTGGTTGAGTGTTTCTCTCCCTCTCTCTCTGCCCCTTCAGGTTGACCATTCATGCCGAGTGTCCTATGCACCTGGAGGATTTCCCGATGGATGCTCATGCCTGTCCTTTGAAATTTGGAAGTTGTAAGTCAGCACAGATGGTCTCAACAAAAACAGAGTTCATATAAAGATCACCATATCAATCTGTTACTGTGGAACAAGAAGTGTTCCACAGTAACAGATGCAATGAGAAGTGCTTCTGTTCGTAACTTACAAGAATACTTGGCCACTGGCTTAACCCAGTATAGAGAAGTTTTGGGCGGAATGCTAACATGCTAACATGTCCACAATAAAAATAGGAGCTAATGATGTTCAGCATGTATTCTTGGATATGCTTTAAGTTTGTGAGCAGAGTTTCTCAACTACGGTTTACTCCAAGCCAAGAATACATGCTGAACATACTGCAATACATTGAACAAGCCATGAAATCTTTATCAGGTAGTGTAACAGGATTAGTACGATTGTAAAACATCTGAATGCAAATTCGTGGATTGAGTTGGCAGCAATCAGTTCGTCATATCTTAATAATAAGATAATGATTTAAGTGGAACCACACGTTCGACACTCATGGCACGTCCAGGAAGGCTTTCCTCAGCTGCACGCTCTGGAGAAGATGTCAGTTTCAGTTGCCACCTACGTGTTTTAAGCAGTTGTATTTGGGGGATTTCTTAAATGAAAGACAGTTTTTGTTCAATTGTATCTACAAACCTACAAGGTGACATGTCTTTGTTATAGTTGTAAATCCCTTCTGAAAAAATAAAACCCAGAGGAGTATTTAATCAGTTCGACGCTCCGCTATCTTTTTAAGAAACAAAAAAAAACAGACTTCTACTAATCCTACCATCAAATATAGTGATAGCTTGAGTTTAATAAATGACTGCCTTTTAACTAGCGTTACTGCCCCAGAACACTGATTGTGATCCTTATGCCAAGGTTAGGTAATGTTACGAGCTAATTTGAGCTAATTAGCACTCAATTTAGCTTTGATGATGAACTTGTTGCCATTCACTTACTGACGCAGCAACATCAAAAAGACATTTTTGTAGGCTTTTATGTTGACTGTGATGTAAGGGCGTTGGTTCTCTCCTTAATAAATGCAAACAGCAGAGGTGAAGTTCTTTGTTGTTGTTGTTAGACATTGAAATGGTATTGTGAGTGCTGTATAAGGGTAACAAGTAATATCTGGGATTTCTGCAGTTGTCAGGAGATGTATTAGAATCAGAAAATAGTTGTTGAGACTGACTCTATCTATCTATACATTGCTTTAATTCAAACAGTGTTTGTATCAAAATGTATTACAGCAACGCAGGCTAACGTCTCAGTACTAGCACTACCAAACATGGGTTTTTAGACATAAGCTATAATTCCACTTTGTTAGCGTTACCTGCACAACGGAGCTTTCTGGGTTTCTGAATATATGTACTTAGTTAGAAAATAATAAACAGTGCAAAAAGTGTAACTGTTGTAGCTATTGTTTAGGCTTCATGTACAATACACACATGTACAGTCAGACGTATTACAGCAACAACAAATTCTTTACGGCAGCTACTACTACCAGCTCATCCTCTATAGGGACACATTACTTCAAAGGGCGAGAGTACATTTTAAAAAAACAACAAAAGATGACGACAGCGTGCAATGCAATATAAGTGGCGTTAAACTTGCAATTCATAGAAATACCAGTTTTGATGTTGAAACATGTCAACCACATGAGCTTAAAGCACAAAGAGAAACCAGCAGACAGACAACTCGGCAGTTTGACTTCACATCATTTCCTAACCAGAGCGAAGAAGATCAGCTGTACGTCCAGACAACATGACTACATGCTCTCATTCCGTTTTGTGCAAGGAGAAGGCTTCAGAGAGCTGATGGCGTTTGTCGAGCTGGAGCACAAGCCTCCATAACAGCTAACAACTGTAAGAGTGGAAAAGATAAAAGACGAGGGAAGTGCAGCAGGAATGTGCAAAAACAGCAGAGTATCTGTTAATACCATAGACTGTTAATACAGACTCGTGGACAGCTGTCACCACAGTGTCATACGTTACCATCACTTGATATGTCATTTACAACAGTGATTTCAAGACTTGCTGTCATACAGGTGGGCAGTTTGGACTAAAAACACAAAAAAATGATGAAATTCTGAATCATGTAGAATCACTCTCTCGCTGCTGTAAACCTCATTAGCAACATTTTTAGTGGTTGAAAGTGTAAGGTTGTTCAGATGATTCCTTCTACATTAAGGACAGACGTGATAAATGTTGAAACGTTCCCTGCATCATGTGTTCATCTCATTAATTTTTTACTTTTTTTTTTTCTCTCAACAATCCCAGATGCTTACACCAACAACGAGGTGATCTACCTGTGGACTCAGGGAGACGAGCGGTCCGTGGCGGTGGCGGAGGATGGCTCCAGGCTCAACCAGTACGACCTACTGGGACACGTAATTGGCAAAGAAACCATCAGTTCCAGCACAGGTAACTTATAGGCTATCCTCCAGGCCTGAAGGCAGAACATTTAATACTTTCAAGCAGAGTTGGGGTTTTTTGTTGTTTTTTTCAGAAGATAAACAAAACAACACAGCACATTAAGTTTCGAAGCCTGCGGTGTGAGGATGCTCAACCAAGCAAAACTTCACTGCTCTTTGGCGGATCTTGTGGACACGACACATTTTATTTTGATAGAAGATAGTGCAAACAGTGCGGAAAAATGGGATTATCAGGGGGATGAAACTCCTACCTGTGAAACATAAACTCTTCCTAGTTTTTCCTGCATAAACTGTGGACTTAATCCAATTTACCTGTATTTCTGTCCACAAACACCAGCGTATTTTTTTATAAACTGACAGTCTGCACTTTCCTCCAGTTTGTGTCATATTGGATTCAGCTTGCATTATTTGGCTCCCAGGAGAAAACGATGACTTCTCTCTTTTCTGAAAACCATTCAGCGAACGCACAAAGATAATATGAAGAGGTGTGCCAAAGGTGAAAGTCTGATTTTCCCCCATTCGGGTGTTCGGCCTAGAGTCGACTTTAATAAGGGGGAAAATCAAAAGGGGGAAATTTTGCCAGCTCATGCTGTTGATAGCGAATTTATTTGATCTGAAACGCTCTTCATCCAAACTTCTGCAGAAACCTTTTATCTGTCGCAATACAATCACATCACTCGCTCTTCATTCCCCCCTGTAAAGCCTGTGGTAGCGCCTTAACATAAAGGGCTGGAAAATAAAGCTAAGAGCTTTAACGCCGAATCATTCGCAGCAAATATCAGAGAATGCATAATAGAGTTCAACCACCTCAGATCAAACGATGTGATTTAACCATGTTTATTAGCCCTTATCGTGTAGACAGAATTAGAAGTCGCCTTATAATTGCGATAGAGATCATCAACATCAATCTCCAGCTTTAGATAACAGAAGGCTGGATGAAGCGCTGAAGTTATTATTGCTGCAGAGCTGGAGATAAAAAAAAAGTGGCTTCAGTGGCGCAGTAGGTAATTACTGAGACACTGACTTGGCTTAAAACTTTGCCACGCTGGCCTCTGCTGTGAAGCTGCGCTCTGAGAGTGAGCAACACAGTCAGAGTCACACACACACACACACACACACACACACACGCACACACACACACACGTCCGTCAGAAGTCGTGTGCGTTTGAAGACCGAAGCGCTTTGTTGAACGACGCTCAGGATGTTTACTCGGAAGCAGAGAGCTCGGAAGCTGTCGAAGTAAGAGCCCTCGTGTAACTCTGCAGAGACACTTTCCTTGAGCTCGTCTTCATTGTTGTGCCGTTTGGAGGTGAAACTTAAGAAGTCGACAGAACTGCAGAAGTGTTAAGGAGGAGGAACGCTAACTTGAGTCAGGCCACACCAACCAGAGAGATTCTTCCATAAACCGATTCGGCTCGAGGATGTTCGAAAAAATCTCATTTCTTTAAACTTTAAACTTAATGGACTACGATGAGTGGAGGGAACGAGGGGGGGGATTTGAGACGGTTCAGCTCTGTTTAGAATCTGTCCAGGAAAAAAAATAAAACACCTCGGGGAGTGTGAGGCTGTTTTTCTCATATCTTTGCGACACAGATTAAACATGGCAATGAGAGCTGGTGCTTAGGGGAACTGAGAGTTTGTCCATTTTGCTGACATCACTGTCATCATCCGAGTTAAAGGAAACAGTATATAAAGTCAGCACGGCACACTTACAAATCTTACACATTTACAGTAAAGAGAGCTTTGAGTAAATGTAAGAATGTGTTTGAAAGGTAAAGTCAGAGGCTGGACATTAGCTGTGTACTTCTCCTTTATAGGCTACACACTTTTAAAAGTGTTTCCAGCCCTGAATCCTTGAGGAGAGGCACGACTACGTATTTCTTTTATCTAAATGAGGCAATGAAAGGCATTTAGACTAAATATCAGCACCAATCACAAAAACACCATTAAGGATGATGGAGTGCAAAGATGAGGCGTTTAGGGCCGCGTGTCAGGGCTCAGCATCCTCACTATTAGCTGATCTCTGTCACTGTGCTCAGTGTTTACTCCTCCCAGACTGAACCATCAACACCGAGAAGGGTCAGTGAATCCATCTACTTGGTCAACAACAGTGGCGGATGAGACGATTGTCACATACACTGGTTCAGGCTCATGGTCAGGACATTTCTGTCTTGTAGATTTTTGAAAGGAGATACATTCTACAGCCTTTTTTTTTTTCTTTTTCTTTTTTTTTTTAGCCCTCTGGTTCCTTCTTCACATATCTTAGGTCAGGGGTGTCCAAAGTGCGGCCCGGGGGCCATTTGTGGCCCTTGAGTGGATTTTTTGTGGCCCTTGACTTCAAATCGAAGAATCAGAAGATTTTGGCCCCAGGCCTCATCAGATGGCATATTTCGTTCTTTTTTTTCTTTTTCACGTTAGCGAGGGAGACCTATAAAAGCCTGACTATTCTTTCCAAAAAATTAGAACACAACAGTTTCCCACTGCAATTAGTTATTGTATATTTACATTATTTTTTGAAGAGGTCAAAATACAAAAAGTTCCTTCCAATATTTAAAAAAAACAAACAAAAAAACCCTGTGGCCCGTGAGCGATTCTAACGCGACAATTTTGGCCCGCAAGAAAAAAAGTTTGGACACCACTGTCTTAGGTCAAGGTCTCCTCTGTTTTCTAGCATTTGAAGAAATGCATGGTTGCCTCTTTGTCATGATGACTAGCTCCCTTTCTTAAATAAAAAAAAGTCAACTAAACTGTGCATTTTTTTTATCCCTTCTTGTTAGAGCGCCAATGTTTTGTCTTTTTATTCCATAAAGTGCACATCATACTCTGTGGCTTCTTTCAGAGCACATGGAGTCGTTTGACAAAGATTTAAGCAGCATTGTGATTTCATTTGGTTTCATGAGTCATGTAAGGGACTGAAAACAATCCTATGTAGCGCTCTGAACATTTCCAAATAGAGCTCACACTGACTACCTGAGCTCATGTTTCTCCTGACAGGGCTTACCTGTATTCATTTTGACCCTGTGTTTCTCTCTCCGTCTCTGTTTTTGTTTCTCTCCTCTGCTTCAGGAGAATATGTAGTGATGACGACGTATTTCCATTTGAAAAGGAAAATTGGCTATTTTGTGATTCAAACCTACCTCCCGTGCATCATGACTGTCATTCTGTCTCAAGTCTCCTTCTGGCTAAACAGAGAATCTGTTCCTGCCCGCACTGTATTTGGTGAGTTCCATCTGATTAATAGAGCATGTTCGATCATTTAGAGGAGGGGGTTCTCAACTATTGGGTCGGGAACCATAAAAGGGTGACGGAAGCCGTTTTCAGTGGGTTGCAAACCTGTGAATGGATTTCTTTTTTTTTTTTTTGTCAAAAGTCTTTGAAGCGCACTTAAAACATTTTGGTTTTGTCCCTGCTCTTTGTTCCGTTACATGTCTCATCTGATCTGATTTGTCATTCAATCAATCTGCTTGGTTGAAAAAATAACAGAAATTCGGGTCATGATTTACATGGAATTGAGTTGGTGACGGGTCCATAGTTTTGTTTCATAACAGTTGGATGAAAGAGATCTTAAAAAATAAAAATGTTACAATTAAAGGTACAGTATGTAGAATTGCATGCTAATGTTTACATCAAGCTATCAAACTGAAATTAAAAATGGACTAAACCCATGTTATATATATTTTTTAGTGTAGTACTTACATAACCTCAAATATTTCTGAAAGTTATCAAAGCCAGAGAAATTCATCATTTTAGAGTTGTAACAGGACATGTCCTGTATGAGGCCACCATGATGAGCCGCCCTCGACAAACACAAAAGGTTGATCGTTGTCAAGGAAACACTCCTTATGCTAGCACTAGCTTAGGGTTCTCCAACAGGTAGCTCGGAGCAGATTTTCATTAGCTTGCCTATAGGTTGATACTGTTAAAAAATATATATAAATAAATCTGACGACAGTAAACGCACCTTTTCACACTATTCATATAAATTGGTTGATAAGTGTAAAGTAGTAACGTTTTCTTGGACATTGATATTAATTTTCAATATCACAGCTTACTATGTGGCACAGTAAGAAGTATAAAATATTCCAGTTTTTTTCTTGGACCTTGATGTGAATTTAAAATTTTTAATAAGCATTGGCTTTTTGCAATTTCACCTGGGTACAAACAGCAGCTTAATTCTATGTAAATAAATGCGAACGATGTGATACCAGTAGCTCTTGGCCACTTTCTTTTTGTCAAAGTAGCTCTCAGATGAAGAAAGGTTGGAGACCCCTGCAGCTGCTACTGAAAGCTGCCGTTCTGTCACTATATGCGCTGCTGTGATTAAAAAAATGTGTGGCAGGTGATGAATGGAGTCTGGCATCTCAATGTTCAGCTGCTTTGTCAACTATATAAACACAGTAAGATGGATTTGAAAAGTTATTACTCACTCAGCTCGAAGAAATGTGGACAAAAGCAGCCGTTGGTTTTAAAGTCGTCGTGGAGAAAGCTGTAATTGACTCTGCAGTAGTGGAACAAAATAAGTTCAAGTAAGTTAGAAGATTGGAAAATGAAATATCCCTAGAAGACATTTTAATTTATTTGCCTTTTTAAGCTTTTGTATGATTTATTAAAATATGCAAATAATATGCAAATGAAATCCATTCATAAGCAAGAGATCTGCTTACACTGTATGTCCCATTATTAATAGATGCAATTAGTCCATGGAGCATCCTTCATCTGAAGAACATTGTGTCTGCTCAGATCAGCCTGTACTCAAAGATAAGACCTAATTTGTCCTCCTCTCTCCTCCTTCAAGTGTTGGTGCAGTTGCATAAGCTATCAAAGC
The DNA here is from genome assembly GCF_947650265.1 of Symphodus melops. Classification (NCBI taxonomy): domain Eukaryota; kingdom Metazoa; phylum Chordata; class Actinopteri; order Labriformes; family Labridae; genus Symphodus; species Symphodus melops. The sequence goes on from NC_136701.1 coordinate 12,293,760, forward strand.
GCCCCTTAACCTGTGTGCGTTTGATTTGAACGGTCAGCACAGAATCTGCATGAAGCATGTCGAACAATAGCTTCTGAAGGAACACGGCAGGCATGATGAGCTCATGTTGAAGAGGAGCCGTGAGGGCTTCCCCCTCCCCCCCCCCAAATCATCCCTTTGAACAACAACTCAACACAATTCTCCTCGAAGAAAAAAAACATTTAGTCACACAAAAAATTCAATTTTGTTTTGTTTTTTTCTCCACTTACATGAAGAGGAGCTGTCGTCTATGTCATTCTCTGTGTAAGGATTGAAACATTGACTGTGAAGGACACAGCTCCCGGCAGTGTTCACATCTCATATTTGTTGTTCATGCAGTCGCATCGATCAGCTCAAATAAGCATCTTTGCTGCGTTCCAGGCATAATTTATATGATGTAACAGTTGGCAGAAATGAGATTTATCCTTTCTGTTCCCTGGCAGACTTTTTAGTCAGGTTTATAGCCATCATTAAATACTACTCTTGGAGGTTCTGAGGTTTAAGAGCTTCATATATCATATTTAATGCCCGATTTAAACCTTTATTTACTTTATGAAGTCCTTGTGGAAATTTCAAGCACTTCTATGTCCTTATAGTATTCAGTGGATTATTTGAAATCAACCTCAGCACACGTTCAATTTAGTTAGTCCTTCAAAATGCGCCACAGGAAATCCAATCAATCTCTAAGAGAAACAGAATAGTTACCTATCAATCTTTTGTCCCAATCTATACTTTCTCACCCATGACATTCTGAAATGAGTTGACCTCTTTGTTCCGCCACACAATACGCGATTTTCCGAGCCCTCTGTGTATCTATTTTTCATCAGAGGAGATAGGCTGGAACAGATGATGTGATTGCTTTTCATGCGCTTGGATGGGCGGCCATTGTCCGACCCACATTTCATTCCCAGTAGCGCTCAATTTGAAGGCTCGGAAGTGGAATTATTGGTGAAAAGTTTCAAAAGTTGATACTCTGAGGGATTGGGATTTTCCAGATTAATTAATCTTAGTGGATGGGATCTCACATTGAGATGGCTTTGTCTAAATGTACGCGGACAACAGCTCGTCAGTCTCTGTTTGTGTTTGGGGCAAAAAAAGGACATTTAGATTTTTTTTACAATTTGGTCGAGTTGATTTAATGGGTTGATATTCACTGTCTGAAGTCAGAAGTTCTAGACCTTGAGACTCTGTCAGACAGAACTGTGCTTTGGCATATAAGGCTTCAACGGTTTCAACTGAAATAAGGCCCAAAACATCATTAACAATGGTCCGTCACATTAGTTAACTCGCTGCCTTTAGTTTGAACCTGGAGACCTGACCTATTGTTCTTTTTAAGTTTATGCACCAATGAATTTTGTCAGGGTTATGTACCCCTGCTTTCTGTTTTCAACAGCAGACGAAGAAGTTCAGACTCTGCACTACTGTGGACCATCCTTTTTTTCAGTTAATATCTTTAAACTTTAGTTTTATTTAAAAAGCCCAGTTTTGCATTTGTAATGATTGCCCTTCTTTGGAAAACTAAATCTGATGCAGCTTTAATAACAACGCCAGAGCAGAGGCTGTTTAAAGTTTCATAGAAACAAACTCAACTATCCACCAGCTTTGTTATTAAGGATCTTATGGACACAAAAAGTACATTGCGCATTTAAATTATTTGTACATTTAAACCATCTATTTGCATCACTGCAGTGTGTGATGCCAGTTTGATATTAATAACAAAATCATCTATCTTGCATCCACACTATAAAGAAATTGTCTAAAACGCAAAAAGAGCAATATTTCTAATACTCCTTCACATTTATTTTCACTGACATTTGGATGATGCTTACAAACTCAACTTTGTTATCATGCCAGATTTTTTTTTCCCTTTTCTTTTTCATATCAAATTTCCAAAGTTTAAAAAGCAGCACACAGACTCCTTGGATCCTAAATCTCTTAAATGAGGCACGCCGACAGCCATGATGGCGAAACTTTTTCTTCCATGTTGTAAAAAAAAAAAAAAAAAAAAAACTGTGGCTCTTTGTACTAACATTTGCTCTCATCCTCAGGGGTCACCACTGTCCTAACCATGACCACCCTGAGCATCAGTGCTAGAAACTCCCTCCCTAAGGTGGCCTATGCCACGGCCATGGACTGGTTCATGGCCGTGTGCTATGCCTTTGTCTTCTCTGCCCTGATTGAGTTTGCCACAGTCAACTACTTCACCAAGCGCAGCTGGGCATGGGACGGCAAAAAAGAGGGCATGGAAATAAGGGTGAGTGATTCTTGTACTTTTGTGCTGCACCACATTGACAACCATAAAAAAAGAAAAGAAAAAAAAACTAAAAGGAGCTTCTGTCCTAGTTTTTTGCTGATTAAGTTCCAGATAAATCCTTCTTCTGCTTTTGATTGGATAACCACGTTAAAACGCTGCTCAGTGGGTCCTCACTTTATAGCAGAGGAGTGATGAGGGCAAACTGCACTTTGGAAACACTGATAGAAAGTTCCCTCCTTAAAGCAGCCCGGAGTACTTTATAAAGACTGTAAAGAGGGACTTTACTTATTCATTAACAGCCAAATGGAACAGGGACAGTGGGGAGGAGCAGTGAGAGCAGAAGCTGAGGCAAACTCCCAAAGACGCTGGCCCTGATTTATGACGGCAGCGTATGTTCAAGTCTCATCCTAAAGTCACTGTAGGCTCCTTTTCTCCTACATCCAATCTGCACATTACACACACACGCTGATTAAAAGTGTGCAGTATATCAAATAAATCACTTCACTCCAACATGTTGATTTTGAGCATTTAATCAAACATATTATAGCTTACGTATTTAAATTGGTTCTAGGCACGTAAGACGTTTATTAATGTCCCTATCTATCTTAGTAATGTAAGCACAAAGTTGTGTTTCATGCCCGAGTTGCTTTAAGAACTGGACTTTTTTCTTTTTTTTTTTTTGGATGCTTTTCTCTAAAGTTTTGATGAAGTCACATAAATAATAGCGGACAAGGTTCCCGTGATAAGCTCAGCACTTAAATGTATCATGACTTCGATGACGTTTTAAAACTTTCCTAATAAATGAAACGGATCAGAGGCAATGAGGGAAAAAACGTAAATCACTGCATGTGGGAAGTAAGCTGACTTCATTCTGACTTTACTCCAAAAGAGGCCTCATTAATTCCCCCCAGCTAACTGGTAATAAGACTGACAGAATCAGGTGTTGATAGCCCACTGGTTGATTGACAGGGATGAGAAGCAGACTATAAAATATGTTTACTTACTGTCAAAATGTAGATTTACGTCCCATGAATAAGTGAGTGGTGTTCCCAGATGGGTTTTTGAGTTCAATTATCTCCACAGATTCCCACACAGCGTCATAAGGTGTCAGAGTATAGCATCAGATTTGATTCCGAACCACATGTGGAGTTTACAAAGTCAGATTGATTACTGGCAGCAAGAGAGCAGGCAAACACCACGATATGTTTACGTTATAGACGTCAGCAGCTTCGAGACAAACTTTACCTTCTTTAGTCTTTAGCTGTCGACTAAACTTAAACGAACTTGTTAAAGAAGTCTTTCAGGGTTGGGTGATAATATCTGTACATGAAGGGGACTTATAAGAATGTATACTACAGGAGGGGGCGGGGCATATATTATGGAGCTGCTTTATTGCACACACGGCGCATGCAGGAGTGACATGCTGTAAATATGCACATGCAGGGCCTTCAGAATGACCAAAATCCAAAAACGTTAACCAGGAGAGGCAGATAGAAATTGGTAGGCTTCGAGGATGGAGCAGATTCTGGTCCGCTGGCTTTTTCCCACCGCTCTCTGCCTCGATGGTGACCGCCAGGACAGTCAAGCTGAGCACACTCAAACTGCATTAAATGCAGATGACAATCAAAGGCATTAAGAAATCAATCAGATAAAAGCTGACGAGGGCTTGACGAGAAGTGTAGCGCTTAGATGCTTGGGGGGAGGGGGGGGGGGGGGTGGGTCAATGTCTAGCATTTGCAGGAGATGATGTCATATCTATGAGCAACACTTGAGAAGCCACGGTTATAAGAAATGTTTGTCAAAAACTATGAACACCAGAAGGCCGAGGCAAATTACTAAAAAAAAGTCGTTTTCACATATGCACTCCTGAAAATATCTCGATAATTTCAGGAGGACTGCTCCGGATATTCTCCTGACCTGGCTGTCCACATATGCTCCTCACAGCGGGAGACTATCCGTGTCAGACAGGAGGGGGGCGGGGGGTCTCCTGAGGTAAGACGTAGAATAAAGTACGCGAAAAGTAGCAGACAAAGCAACAAGAGTATACTATAAAATGCTATGAAAAGAATATTTGTCTTTACACCAATGCTACATGTAGTTACACAGAATCACTCTATCACCAAGAGAGCAGAGGAGAACATACTGATGAACAGAAAACTTAATGTAACTGTTCAATTACATTCAGCAGTCACAGTGTACAGGATGTCACTCCTCCCTCCCATTGGCTGGAGGTGAATTTTCCTGATAACATCTTGCTGTATTCTCACTTTAACTGCCCTTAAACTTGATTCAGGAAAATTACCAGGGGTCTGGCAGGATGTCAGAGCGAAAAATGTGGCTGTTTGCGTTCAGACATACAGCTCCTCCTGGAAGTATCAGGACTTTTTCAGGAGTTTTCTGCAAGTGTGAAAGCCCTATAAATCGCACAGCTAATTAACAATGATTGGTCTTTTCCTGAGATTTTCTTTTTTTTTTTTTTTTTTTTTGAAGTAGACGACATCTTAGAAAAGCAGATGTGATCTTCTAGGTTTTGGTTCAGGTTGTCAGTCATCCCAGGTCGTGGTCAAATTAGAAGCTTGTTCCAAAGGCGGAGATCTCGAAGACGTTATGGCTGTATGTTTGCAGACAATGTCGTCCAGTAACATTGACATGTCATGAAACTATCGCAATAACTGCATTTCTGTTGCTTTCATCAGACGTGCAACAAACAGCGGGAGAAAGGGATTTCTTCTGCTGCCACAGACAGCGCCACAAATCTATTTTCTGTCACTAATGTAGCAGCTGTTTGACACAATCAGCACACTCTTTTTTCCGGGGGTTTTTTTAAGCTTGACATTTGGTCTCTGAGTGATTGGCAGGATTGCATATTGCTGCCACAGAACTTTTCAGTCAGCAGTGATAATTTGCAGCATCATAGGGGAAAGTTTTTTTTTTTTTGTTTTTTTTTTCCTTTTGATGCCTCGTCTTAATAGCAACAGCCTGAGCTGAGTTCTCCGGGGCTGTGCTGAGCATGCAGTTGTCATGATAGATAAAAAAAAAAGAAAAAAAGAATGGGGTCACAGAAGGAGACAATGCACTTGGATCGCACTCCCCAGTTAGAAGCGAGCCATTGGAAAGCGACACAAACACATGCTTTTCCCTCCCCTTTTCTTTTCTTTTTTTTTTTACATATTTGAAATGGATTTGGATGGATTTTTTTTAAGGACACAGTGAAGAAATAAATTCTTTCAGGAGAGAAGTTGAAGTTCAGAAAATTGTAGTTTTAAAAATGCCATCCCCAGCCATGATCAGAAGCAGGGTTTCAGCCAGCGCTCTTACCGGATCTAAAGGATGACTTCATCGCCCGCAGGCTGCTTCTTTTTTAAGGACTCAAATGTAGCGCTCCAGACGAGTCAATGTGCACTAATTTACCTTGCTGGTTATGGAGCTCCTCTCCCATTTCCTTCCCTTTTTTTGTCACTTAACACTCTGTTTGACAAGCAAGCCCCCCCCCCCCGCTGAAGGTGTGCTTATTACAGAAATGATCTGGTGGCGAGTTTGGCTCCCTATTTCCACACTCTCCATGACACCTGATTAAACTTGACTGTATCAGTTTTTATGTTCATTAGGTAGAGAAAGATGCCACATTCCTGTTTTAAATCGGAATAATGACGGTTCTGATTCCCTACGAGTCATGTAAACCCCCTCATTCCAATTGTTGTAACCCGATTAAGCTCATTTTCCAATTATAAGACCCCTGGCATACGCCTGTAGCATCCGGGATATTGAGTCGTTAGTTGGAATATGATCCTATGCTACTTCAAGGATTTATTTACGCCCCTCGATTAGCTGCTACTACGATTAGTGCTGCTGATCAACATGTAAAGGGGAAGAAGATTCCGGTAGCTCAGCGGAGCATGTAAACACCTTTTTGGGAATATCACCTTAACCAGAATATGGACCTTAAGGGGAACATGGTGCGCATGTAAACTTAGTAAGAACATTTGATCACGATGCTTCGTTAGTCGAGACACAGCCAGCCATCATCGATCAGCATGACACTGAATAAAACATCAACTTTTAGAGGGAACTTGTTTGCTCCTATTTTTTGGAGGAATGTTTTGCAAACCCTTTGGCTGATTCACCACATTCTACAGCAGCCATTTTTCTCAAATGTGTTTTGGATGGTCCATTTAAATATGTAACACTGTCTCTTGGAAGGTATTGAGTAGAGGGGTAGTGAAAAAACAAAACAAAAAAAAAAGCCTTTAATTGGTCAAGGCGACAGACTCATAGAACCGTGCCAACATTCATACTGTGTGTGTCTTCTTGTTGTGGTTTTCATTTGCCTGGCTGTCATGTGTTCATTTTGATGTCATGTGGTCGATTTGCCTCATCATGTGACTGCTGCTGATCATGTGACGGGGTTGTAAATCTTTGGAGGAAGTCGCTCGGTGTCCATTCTGTACCCGTCCTGATGAAGGCTCAAACACGTTGGTGTGTTTGAATGAGTCTGATGAGCTGAAGGCTTTTATTCTTAACTCCTCCTCTGAGTGCCTCGCACCTGCTCAATAGCTTCCTGGAATGGTCGCAGTTTCCTAACGCGGTATCATTATGGTTGGGAAGTTCTACCATGGTTAGTCACATGATACGATCTTGTGCAATGGACTTTAATGTCTCACAGAGAATTTGCCTTGGACTCAGATGCTACGCCAATTTAGCTGCTTTCTTAGAAGAAAAAAAATGAATAAGAACAACAGAAACAAACATCAACCCACGTGTAAACAAAGAAGCACAAACCAATAAAACTACTCACTAATATAACTAACAAGAACTAAATCAGAAAAACGATTAAAAAGTCAGGAATATCTCAAACTTTGATCGAGAAGGGCAGAAGCAAGTTTAGATGTCAAACAGCTCATATACTGACTGGATGTCGATGATGTCATTGCATCTCCAATCAGCCAATCCCTGGACAGCATATTGAGCGTTAAAACTGTAGATATATGGTGTCCTCCTTTATTTTACTATCAGATGTATTTTCTGTTTTGAGATATATTGAGAAGAGATGAAATGGGGACAATTTGTCAGATTTCTATCATTTTCTAATTAAATACACGCCGCAACCTGGAACACAGCAGAACCGGAGCTCTTGCCATTAGAGAGAACCATCAGACCTGAATGTGGACATGTAATTTGTTCATTGGGTCAGAAAACAAAATGATCTTCTCAACACATATATGTTGAAGTGCAGATCCTCTTTGTATCATTATGAATTCAGTCTGATAGGGACGAAGAGGAACACAAGACGAAATAAAAGGAAAAAGAAGCTTCGATTCAAAGACCGCGAGAATATTCAACAGTACATTTCGCTGACCTGTAACACAGCCTGCAGATGTGAGATCAAGCACAGGAAATCTGCACAATTACCACCCGACAAAAAAAAAAGTTTGTAGCGCAAGTAGCAATTACAGTAAAAGAATATGCCCAGTGACACAATGAGAGACACTGCGGCTCCCTAAACAGACTCTGTCCGCCCACGAGCTCACACACTGGAGGCTACTAAATATGCAGACACCTCATCTCCAGTCTCAAGACGGAGACAGACTGTCACAAGGTTCAGTTACACGCTCACATGCACACGCTGAGCTCTGAACAGCAGGACACAGCACGGCACAATTACCCCGAGGGTACCTAATCACGCTCGCAGAGAAATTCTGATGCAACAATTTGCTGAAGTAACAAAGACAAGGTCAATGGCTGCACTCCGCTCTGGCCGGCTATCTGTTCCTGCAGTTTGCCAAATGACTTTGGATCGGGCACACAAATCTTAGGTCGGGAGCACATTGTGTGCTGCACACACACACACACACACACACACACACACACACACACACCACATGTGGTTTCACAAACTAGTCGTAGTAAATTGCAGCAGACGATAGTCAGGCTGAGAGGTGACAGAAAACGACTTTGCGTGACTCGTTTTGTCAGGGTTCCGGGCAAAGAACATTCCTAATGCCGTCGTCTGAGGCGTTCAGGGCGCTATGATTAAGGTCATATGACGTGTTTTAGCAGTCATTGGCTCTTTTTTCCTGCTGATGTAAGCCGTTGCTGTGATCGAGGAGGCTGTTGGTGGCTTTAGATGGGGAGGAATCGATATCAGGGGAAAGTTTAGTTATCTAGGGGGGTAAGACTCTCTCTACCCCTTTCACTTAATGACATCAGAACGCCCCCCCCCCCCCCCACCCCCAGCAGCTCAACAATTGGGTTCTCACCAATTGTCCTTTAATGAAATCAGCTGTCTGCAAGCTTTGTGAGCTCTCCACAAACCTCTCAGTATCAGAGATGAGCTGTGAGAATCCTCTTCCTCCTGACGCCTCGAACCCCGCCGATCGTATCAGCTCATCTTCCTCAGTCCTGATGCCTCCATCAGCCAAGACACAAGCTCATCACCCACTGCGTATTATCCCATTTCGCTGTCACATTTGACTCCTATGATTGGCCATCGCCCTCTTCCAAAACCATTTCTCTCTTCCAATAAGGATCAGAATACCTGTATCATTGCTATCATGTTTGTAAAGCTCGGTTTAGGTTGTATTCTAAGATCAAAACCTTTTTGCCAACTGTAAACAAAGCAGACCGAGAAAATGATTATTATCCCTCAGCTCATAGTGGAGCCACTTCAACTGATCCATTGCTTAAAAACCAAAAGAGAAAAAAATGGACGCTGTACAGAAACAGCACGTTTAGGTTTAGTTGCAAACTCATATTATAATTCACACTGTTTGCCATCTTAGCATAATGTTTAGCAGACAGTTTGTCTGCTTTGGTGCTCTGAAGCTGTATTTCTGGGTGGCAGCTCTATTGATTGGTCAGACTTTGAGTCTGTTTACCACAGCACAAGTGAGCTAGTGTTCCGGAGAAGCAAAGAAGTATTATCTTTTATTGAAGCCTTGTGATCTGCTGAATTAATCTTTTGTGTTAGCTCAGTGCATTGCTCACTTATACAGTACCTCACACTAATTTAAACCATAAAGAAGACGTTTTCAAAAAGCCGGAACGTCACTACTCCCTGAGCACAGAGGGGACAAAGTGCTCCAGTTCAGAAAATGAAACTTCATAAAAAAACAAACTCTCGTCTTGTTCCACATACAGCTTTTTTTTCCCCCCTGCTTTTTATTTGTGACTCCAAATGAATTTTGGGAACAAAAGACCCAAACAAAAAAAAACAAAAAAAATGTGATGATGAGCCGTGTGCAGGAAGAGATCCACCGTGAAGCATTTCAGAGGAGGGGAACGAGGGGGACATTAGTTATGCTAATTAAAAAGATGAAGTCAAAGGAAAAGGAAGGAAAATTAAATGAAGCTGCAAAAAGTGGAGCAAAAACGAAAGCTGGGGCTGAAAAGCAAAGTGAAAACAGGGAGAGCTGGAAATGAAACACTTTGTTACATGACACACACAGAGACGCTTTCATTTGCTCCAAGATCGTAAAGTGGCCACCGCGGGGAGGCGGGGGGGGGGGGGGGGGGGGGGGGGTGGGAATGGTGTGAGGAAAATCTCGCCAGCACAAGGTCTTACAACGCCACACAGGAAACTAAAAGCGTGCTCGGTGATCAATCTCAGTGCCCTACTTGTTCTCACACTTTGATGGTTTTCACTTCTCCGGACTCTTTTTAAGCTGACGGCATCCTCCGCCGATGCAAGTTTAGCCATCTGAGCCATCCAATTTAGCAAATAAGATCTGGTCTCCCCCGTTCCTACTTCGACATGAAAGACAGTCCAAAGAGTTCTCTCGAGGAAGACGACAGTTTCTGCAGCCAGCTTTTATCACACACACAGCCTTTGTCGTGTTTGTTTTATGGCAAGCTGTTTGCCTGAAGAGGCCTGGCTGCTCTCATGGATACAGTTTGTCAGACATGTTTTCAGGCGCTCTTGTTTTGCTTCGTTTCTAATCCTGCTCTGTGCTGCTACCGCTACTGTGAGCAGTATCAGACGCCAGCCCAGCCTGGTTTTGCAATGATGCAAAATATCATAATGTTTCCATTCCTGCAGTCGGAATTTTACAGGCCAGATAATAAGTTCAGAATGAATTTTTATCATGGCTTTTTTGTCTGCAGTCCAGATTTGTTTGATGCCGATTTAAATTGATTCTTAATAGCGTAAAATGTTAAAGGATTTTCCAGCTAGATACTGATGAATAGAGTATGTAAGTTGGGTAATTTTAATATAATTGGTAAACTTTTTTTCTTTTCTACTTTTCTTTTCAGGAACCGTTTCAGGCTAACATGGCCAGGATTAAAGATATGGTTAGGCTTTTGTTTTGTTCTTGTGTGTGTCGTGTCTCGTGGTGTTGCTTCTATTTCCTCTTCATGAGTTCAAATGGAAGTATTGTTGAGTCTGGTGCTTCGCTCCTGACGACCTTTTACCTTTTACTGCCTTCTCTCTTTTTCAGAGGAGAGAATCGTCGACTTTGTCCAAGAAGGCAAACAACACCTTCAACATTGTCGGAACCACGTACGCCATCAATGTGGCCAAAGACCAGGGTTTGACCACCATTTCCAAGAGTGCCCCCGCGCCGACCCCCAAACACAACTATCTGCATAGAATGGATGACCCCTACACGGAGGCCAAGAAGTCCTACAACCGTGTCAGCAAAGTGGACAAGATATCGCGCATTATTTTCCCTGTCCTGTTCTTCATCTTCAACTTAGGCTACTGGGCCACATACGTCAACAGAAAGCCCGCTATCATGAAGGCCAACAACCTAAACTGAGTCCCACCAAAAAGCTAGGCTACATCTGTTTGTGTTAGAGGGTAGACAGGTTAGCAGGAGGCCAGTCCATAACATCTTATCGTGTGTGTGTGTGTGTGTGTGTGTGTGTGTGTGTGTGTGTGTGTGTGTGTGTGTGTGTGTGTGCGTGTGTGTTTGAATGCGTGTGCGCCTGTTTTGTGCGTCTGCTTTTTTCTTTTTTCTCCTCTCTTGTGTTTTGATATTTTTGCACGTCTGTGTAGATGGAAGGCAAATTTTAACATCTGGTCAAGATACACGTGAAGATGAAGTCGGACCTCGGAGGGGGGGGGCACACGGTCACATCAGACTGTGTTTGTGTAGCATTCCTTCTCTCCACTCTTAGCTCTGGCCCTGTTCCCCTTGTTGTGAGTAACCAAGTGACCCTCTGCTGTATCTTGATTGCTTGCTGTTCCGTAGCGTAGTCAACCTGTGTTTTTCACTACGCTTTGACATGTTTCCCCCGCCTCGCTTAGAACAAGTCGGAGCGAGCATGCCTTTGAAGTTTTCATTGTGGCTCATTAACCGCTGATAAGGTTCTGACACATCCATCCAGTTAACGTGCATGCGCGCACACACAATAGTGATGCATCAGAAAACGCCTTCGGTTGACGTACTGGGCTCCGGGGCGGTCTGTATAGGTTCTATAGGAACATCATTAATAATCGTCAGTGTCTGGCCTTCAGCGCGCGCTGAATCTCAACAAACCCAGCGCAGTATCACGGGGGGATTGCTTCGGCGTCCCATGGGGGCTGCCTGTACATTTTATAGTCCAGTGGCTTTTATTCTTTTAACTGGCCGAGTATGTTCGATGACAGAGGAGCTACAGTATGTGCCTTGGTGAATAAACACACGCTCTGACGCGGTAACACACACACAAATAGTTGTCTGCGTGTGTGTGTGTGTGTGTGTGTGTTACATACTAACTGGTGTCCACAGGCTCCCCTCCACCCACCCCTCCTCGGCCCTTGGGCACGGGCACCTGGTGTAAAATTGCCCATTAGTGTGGAAGGTTAATAGACCTCTGCCTGTGAAAAGATGAAGCAAAGAGATTAAAGGCTCCAGCGTAGTCCAGAACAATTATCGTGTGTATTTTACGTTTTGGCTAACTGGTGCGACATCTCCACGAGCAGAGCGGTCCAAAACAAACCATTACCTCAGACTGGACTTTCATTCTGAATAGCAGTTTATTTCTGTGGAACGCGAGATGTTTCACACTTTCAATCCTCCACACTCTTTAGTTCACATGTTGTATTTCTTTGTTTTCTCTGTTAGTGGAGCCATTCTCGGCTATAATTTGATTTTGTATTTTTTTCTGCCTTCATAGAAAAGATTTGGTTTCATGTTGAACTTTTTTTTTTTTTTTGCCTTTTTTCTACTTCTTTGTGTGATGTTATTGGTATCGAGTTGATCCGTCTACGTATGCTGTACTTTTCTTGTGTTTTGCTGTCGACAGCAAAAGGCGAATTACACGTCGTGTGTCTTCACAAACTTTGGCGATACTTTCATCACTGGAGATTAGAACTTTCAAATCTGTAAATGACTGATCCCGACAACACTCAATTAATGAACTAAATGATGGATTCAGTACCAATAACATGCAAAATTAAGGTCGATAGCACTTTTCAAATAACTGTCCTTAAATCCGATATGTCTCCGGTTGTGGTGACTGTCTCCAACTTTTGTTTTCTGTTTGTTAAGTCAAATGTGTGTTTCTGTTATGTGTTGCATTTGGTTTGTGTTTTTTTTTTTCTGTGTTTACACAGATGTTTTTGGAGTCTAAAGCTACTGTGTGTCTTTTATTTACTGGATGCACTCGGGATCCTTTGCATCACATCGAGCATGGACTCTCTGATGAACACTGTACTTTAGACGCCAACGTGCAGCGGATCCGTTCAGAGTGCGTCTTCAGTGGCGAGCGGCGAAGAACGAGTGCGACTGCGTCCTTGCCTCTTCACAAAAAGGTGTTAATAACACGAAACATGTACAATGTATCCGTCATAGGTTAATGCATGACAATCTGTACACGTGTATGTCTGCAACCTCCAATAATGGTGTTTGTCACACTAAAATAGGGCTTAGTGTTAATGTTTCTGTACTCATGACTAACACATCACTGCACCGTACGGCAAACAGTGTTGGTTGTGCTGACAGTTCACGGCGAGCACAGCACTCTGAAAGGGTTTTTTTTTTTTTTTCTAACCCTGGTCTAGTAGTACGGAGTGTTCGGATTATTATGGTGGAATGTGACCCACTCGCACCGCTGGCTCTGCATTCATCTCAGTGACAAATGTTTCCAAACTAATGAGAAAAAGAATGGACGCGTTTGATTAAGTTCTTACCTCGGAGACGTTCGGATCACTTTTCAAACGAGTAACCTCAAGCTGAATCAAAACCTAACGTTGAAAAGAATGAGAAGATATTCGTTTCTTGTCTGTTTTATTAGGATTCAAAGTGCATCAGTGCCACTAAATAAACATGTGCACTGATTTCATTATGGTTGACTTGTAAGTTATGATACAATGTAGAAGACAGAATTCTTTTTTACCACGGATTTATAGAAACTCAAATCACCTTCATAGCATAGAGAAAGCAGACACTGCAAAGAGACTCCACTCTGGATCTCATCAACTATTTATACCGACATCAGATTTATAATTACAGACCAGGTGAACATGTCACTGTTTGATAGTGATACGAAATGTGTCTCCTTGTTTTATATCATGGGAAATTAATCAATCTTCAGCTGCTACCTATCAATATGAATCAAGATATTCTTTCTGTTGATCCATTTCCTGAAGATCTCTTAAGATTTCTGTGTTTTGCAAGACGGCTGCCAGTTACAAAAAAAAAAAAAAAAAAACGCTTTCAGAGCCCGACGACCTCTGCACTCTGCAACTCGACTACAGTAGAATTTCTCTCATCCAAACTGCTCAGACATGACGCCTAGTGCCAGATTGCAAAAACAAGCGGGCGTAAAAGAGGAAGTGAAAAAGCATTGCGAGAGAATGTGCATGTAAAAATGTCGTATTGACTGTAAGAGTTTGTGGTAATTTCGGGTGTTTTATTCCTGAGTGGTTTCGATGAAACAGGACTCTGCTGTATATTTGCCATTTAGCTTTGGTTATGATGGTGGGTTTGTTTTTTTTTTATTTCTGTGGTAAATCTTTCCCTCACAGGGCCAGAGTTAACTTCAGCAGAAACATGTCATCCTATAAGATACAGTATATTAAGAGCATAATGATTATATGGATATATTTATGCTATTCCGTACAGCATTAAATATTATATGTTTTATACGACATAATCTCGACAGCATTGATGCAAATCTCTTGATGGGTAGAAAGCCTTAGACAAATAGACAAACTGAACAAATGATTATTATCTAAATGGCAACGATTCTAATTAGTCAGAATAGTGTTTCCAAGTTGTGAATTTGTATATATTGTGAATTCAATGCCAATAGTTTTTGTGAATATTGATATGTCACGTCATTTATTTTTTCATCTGATGATAAGTACCGCTGTCTTACATTGAGCTCTGTAACACTGCGTGTTATGGTGTTTTACAGACGTGCAGTAGACGTTTTATTCATTGAGCTACGTACCAGATCAGTACCTTGTGTGCACTTTTCAAACCTAACTGTGAATGAGCAGATGATTGGCGAGCGGAGTTCTCCCTCCAGATATTTCACTGCATGTCCACCCCGCGCGCGTTGAGAGATCAGAGACATCCTCCACAAAGACAGCTCCGGGAACATAGTGGACTCTGTGTTATTGTTGGGAAGTGGCTCTCTACAGTGTATATGCTCAGTGACTGGACTCTGTATGTTGCCCTCTCTCGTTCATGTTCTTACTGTCTGACATGTAGCGAATGGAAATGGGGATTAAAAAGGACGTTGTATTTTGTCTTGGAGTCACACAGCCTTTTTTTTTATTTCATTTTTTTCCCCGCATCCAAAAGGGTCAAAGATATTTTACATTTTCAACACGGTGTATGGCTGATCTGAAGCTCCTCCAGAGGCTCAAATGTCTGATTCTCTCTCTGTGCACGCCAGACGTTTTGTTTGTGGTATTTACACTTGTGATTTGTTTTTGGGGATAAAACAAGCACTGTGAGGACATACAGGGAACAGAACATTCATATCAAAGAGAAGCCAATAACTGTCTGCCACTCAAAGTAAGTAGGACTATTGTACATGACGCACAACATAAAGCTCACAATGTCCACCTTCTGACAAGCGTATTTACACCAAACTAATCTGAATCCTCGATCCTGAAAGTTGTCTGAAGGGTCAGAATTCAACAAACTCGCTCTGAAAACTGAACAGCTGAACTATACTGCGGTTAGTAGGGGACAGTAAGATTGGATTTTTTTTACAGTCTATTATGTTAACATGGTTTAAGACCGCACTGCTGGACTTTAAAAACAATAATTGTCCAGGTCTCCAGTGAAGAAAAACTCACAGAAATACCAACGAGCTTTGATATTTGTTGCATCAATAACAACAGTTAAGTATCTGCGTCTACACCTCAGACTTCCATCTGTTTATGGAAACATCCTTTAAAAGTCCGTTCAGAGCACTGAAGGGTCTCACTTGGACTATTCCAGCGTTGTAGCCATTAAAAACATGGCAGTGCTTTTGCCTGCACACTCTGAAGGTTACTGTTGCTCTCTGGCTCCGGTCCAGTCCTGACTGCCCTGTAGCTGCTTTCGACTGCCCAGGAATGCTATAATGTCAGAAACTAAAAAGGCCTCATTTTTCTCCGCACGCCGGGGAAAATGAGCTTCCATAAAAGCTCCCAACATGGACATATAAGGTTGTTTGCTTGTGTGCGCTTGCTATGATAAATGGAACAATCCATTATACATTTACTGGCCATTGTGAGCAGGAACATGCAGGGCTTTGTGTTTACGGCTGCGGCTTTATGTGAGCACAATAAGGGAACGACGCGCCGCGCGTTCCTTTACAGCCTAGGTGAAGGCCGATCTGCCGCGCGGCTGACGGCTCTTTTTGCGTTAGAAGCGTGAACAATGACAATACAGACACAGTCAGTCAATGCATATCGTGGAGGAAGACTGTGTGATAGACAGTAGACAGCGTCACAACACAGAAAGATAATGGGAACGTCAGCTTCACTTTGGAAGAATCAACACGAGGGGAGGTTTTGTGTAATTAAAGCGTAAAACATGGGCTGGTTAAGAAGAGAAGGTTCCAGAAAAATGCCCCGTTAAGAGTCACGGAGGCCATGACCAAGTATCATGTTTTCATTTATTTAGGTTGTATTTATTTGTTCTAACAGATGGTCTCAGTCATTTAGGTGAGCTTGCAGACGCCTCACTGTGCAGAAGGACATGAGGCTAAAGATTTAAAAGAAAAGAATAGATTACATTTTTAATTGATAATCAATAATAAAATCTTACCCCTGAGTTAACATGGTAATGTAAGGACAACCTGACAGGTAAGAAGATGCTCTACTCTGTTCCTGACCTCTGTTTTGACTGGACTACCTTCATGGATGAAGCTCGGGTGACGTCACCCTTCTGTTCAGGGTTTTTCTGAGGCTAATCAGCGGAGGCCGGAAAACCAGTCGCAGCCTAACGTTCCGTCAAACCTACTCCGAGGAAGGTTTAAGCCCTTTGACAAACGGCGACACCAAGCCTGCCCGTCAATCAGCTCAGCTACACGTCTAAATATACATAACTCCTATTGTTTATAAAGCCAAAACAAATATCCATCCACTGTGCAGTGTGTTCCCATCAGAACAATAACAAGCGTTTGTATAGATTCGACCGTGTCGAGTCTGTGCCACAAAGAATGAAGTCAGCTCTGAAGGCAAACAGTGGTCCAACCTGGTACAAGCAAGGTGCCTCTAATAAAGCAGCCTTTAAATGATCTGCAAAAGACTTTTTAATAAATATTCTCCGGATGTTCATAGCCTGTGATTGCTGGGCACGTTTGCCCATGGAATTAAATAACTAATGTCAAAGTTTGGAAGTCTTCAAACACTGCTGACTTGTTGAAGCAGTGAATGATCGTCATCGCTCCCTCACATTCAGTCTCCAGTATTTGTCCCAACTGATTGAATTCATCAGCTGAGCAGGTGAGTATTCCATGATCTGCGACACCTATGATCCCAGCTTCCCTCAACTAACAGTAGTATAGTATAGTTGTTTTAATGCTTTAAAACACTGATGCAAACCCTGTAGCATTACATTCACTCATTTCCATTTTCAATATGATTTTGAAAGTGATTTTTTTGGCTTGAATGCCAGACATTTTTCCTTCCAACAAGCACGGCCCATAAGTGCAGCACTTTGTGTCATTCCACAGGAGAGAAAAAAAAAAGAAAGAAACGTCAATAATAAATACAGACCAACCGCAATTATGAAGAATCCTCTGAGGGAGGGCGCCAGCTGCCATGTGGCCATTATCCAAGAGAGTGTCTCCAAACATTGCAGAGAATATACAATCCCATGAAGTGAGATGGAAAAATCTTACCTCTACCTTCAAGCTGATACACAGCAACAGGCAAACGTCCTCTTTGTTATATAAAAAAAAAGAAGAAAGGGGTTGGAGGGAAACAATCTGTTCTTGACCTTAAGTGTGCGTATGAGTTTAATAAGATCCCAGTCATGTTTCATATTAAAGTCCATCTCTTTTCATCACACTGTCAGAAAGACCATTAATTCATGTTTAGCACAGAGGTGTAATGGGTTGTAGCCGGTAGGCACATTATAGATCATTTTATCAGAGTGAAAATTTAAACTCATGTCTTACAGTCTAGTTCAACAAAACTGCACATCAAAACCTAAAACACAAATAAATCAATATACTTTTCAAATCTGAACATCATTAAGCCAGTTACAGTTTCAGAGAACAGGTGTGAACAACAAAGTTTGCACACGATTCACTCAAAACCGCCACATTAAAAGAAAGGAGGATATTTAAAGAGCATATTGCAGGTTAAAAAAATTTTTTAATTAATATTTTATATAGTCTGTTAATGGCTGTAAAATAAGTAGGTTATTTTTTTAATATGTTCTACAACACATAAGTGCTCTAATTTAGAGGAGAAAGTGGCTGTTTTAGCATAGCCGTTTAGAACGTGCTTTTTTTTCAACAACGCGTCATATGACGTAACATGAGGGAGTCCCGTTCTCTGACTCTGCTTTGATCGGCTTTATGCGTCCGTGTATGAATGAATGAATGAAGCCTTTATTGCCCCTGGGGGAACTTGTCTTGCACCGAGAGCATCAAACACTTTACAAACAAACATTTAGAAGGCAGCACAAAAGAATTAAAGCACAAAAAAACAGGCTAAAACATGATTAAAGAGGAGTAATGATACGTGGTAGTGAGTGAGAACAGACAGGATGCCTCCCTGCTATAGTTTGTAACTTGAGCGGCGCACATTCAGGTGCACAGTGTAAGTGGCTGATTATTCATAGTGTGTTTTGGTGAATTATTCTCACAACCTCAGAAACGATCGAACAGACACGTTGAATATTTCGGTATCAGACACAAAAACGTTTCCTTATTAATGATTTAAATCTCTGGCTGTTTAACATAAAATATTATATACGCAGACAGAAAGCGTTTAATGATTTGATCTGCTGGAATCCTCTGTTATATTCTCTAGTGTGAGCGTAATAGACACCGGACAGTCTGTTTTAATATATGTAGTCATACGATTTATTATAAATCCAACTCTGTTACAAGAGAGCGCGCGTGTGTGTGTGTGTGTGTGTGTGTGTGTGTGTGCGTGTGTGTGCGTGTGTGTGCGCAGTGGGGAAAGACGGAACGCGCAGTTTGGAAACGAAACGAAACACAACCTTTACTTCTGTCGGTCCTTTATCCCATTAAAACTTTAAACTTTTTGTAGTAGCCTAATATATGTGCACGCATTAAACTGTGGAGTGTGTGTGTGTGTGTGTGTGTGTGTGTGTGTGTGTGTTTGTGTGTGCGCAGTGGGAAAAGACGGAACGCGCGGTTTGGAAACAAACAGAAACACAAGCTTTACGTCGGTCCTCTATCCAATTAAAACTTTAAACTTTTTGTAGTAGCCTGATATATGTGCACGTATTAAACTGTGGAGTGTGTGCGCTGTTGTGCATGTTTGTGTGGATTACGTGCGCCGTGATCCTGCACCATACACTGTATTTTCTATAACAACGTGAGCACTGGGCTGCATGAGGAATAAACAATTAAGACATGGTGCTGCATTTGCACAGGCCGTGAAATCGGGTTCTATGTCTGTCTGTCTGTCTGTCTGTCTGTCTCTCTCTCTCTCTCTCTCTCTCTCTCTCTCTCTCTCGCTCTCTCTCTCGCGCGCGCGCACAGCGCGGCACCGTAATACGTTGTACAGATTTGCCGTTTTTACGAGCAGCTCCCATACAATATAAAGGTGAATGATCGTCACTTGCACCTTCTACAAATAGTTTTTTAATTGATTGAATGTGATTACAAACTTTACATATGCTGATGTGAACACAGCACTCGCCCATATATGGCGAGCTGACACCTGTCACTCAGCAGGACGCCTGCTCCGGGTCTCTCCTCACACCACAGCTTCTCTCCTGAGGCCGTTATTCCTCTAATCCTGCCTGTTTCTGCTCTCTATCACATCTAACAGGTTCAGAATAATAAGCCAGTGGACCATTATATGTAAAGGAATACATGTCTTCTTCCTCTTTATTGACGGGAGTGACACTCGGATCCATGATTTTCTATGTTAAACAGATGGGGATTCAGCGGGACTCCCTTATGTTACGTCACAGCCGAATGCGGAAGTAAAAAGCAAAGACGTGCGAAAACGTACTAAAACGTCTCCAGGAGACCCTGTGGGTTATTAATTTCAGAATTTCTTTAAAAACAGTATTGTTAACGTATTTTCCTATGATTAGTTAAGTTTTGTCTTTAACCTGCAATATGCTCTTTAAGTGAAGATAGAACGATATTTAAAGCTAGCAGGCTCTCATGCAGGCTTGACAGCTGTGTTAACATTAAATAAGTTACTCAACAGAGGGCAAAAACAACGTTTACAACAGCAACTAATAAGTTTACCTAGCTTGTTGGATGAATCGGAGTCTCTTCGTCTCCTAGCAACGGGGACACGCGTGAAGAGTGTGTGTTGTCCCAGCCTGGTTTCAGCCTTCACAGCAGCAGGACAGCTAAAAACTCCACTTCAGCTTCAAGTTTGTGTTAGAGCAGAAGAGCGAGGAACCTTGAAATGATGTCAGAGAAGAGCAGCCAAACACGAACACTCCTCTACAAAGTCCTTCTGAAGAAACGTCCTGCGCAGGTGAGCTAGTTGCTACTAGCAGTAAGAGTTTGCCGTGTTTTTCATAGGGTGCGTTTGATTTATTTGCCAGCAAAAACGTGTCACGCGCAGCAGGTGGTAGGCATTCAATATGTAGTTTAATAGGTTATAAAATATAAACCATTAAAAAAAAAGGAATTACAACTTTTAAAAGTAATTTCATTGTTTTTAATTTATTTGCTCAATAGGCTTTTTATTATTATTATTATTATTATTATTATTATTATTATTATTTTACATATTTAGAATGCCAGAGGGTAAGAGCTTCCTTTCTCCTTTATTAATAAGTGGAAGAGTATAGAGGCCATGGCTGCAATAAGCAATCCTGTTATCTTTAGTTTACAAGGAAATGACCTTTGTTATCTCAAAGAAATGTGTTAATTTATTCTATATCTTGGCAGAACAGCTGTTCATACAATTATGGTACAGGAAATAGAGCAGGACTTTGTGTTTGTTGGACTGAAATTAATCATCTTTCTTTGTTGACTCTACCACAACTATTGGAGTCATTAGAGTCTACTAATTCATCTATTTCTGTAAAATAGTAACAGAGGTTATTTTACTCTGAAAAAACAGCATTTCACTGCACCAGCCACCTTCAAATATAACCAGGAGTCTATTCAAGCTAAGAGACACGAAGAGGTGGGTCACAAAATTCCTTCGAAAGACATTTAAAAATGGAAAATGGTTTAAAACTGCATATTTAACCAATATTGGGAAAATTGATACGAAACAAATAGTTCAAGGGGTTTGTCTTCTAGTGTTTCTATGTTAAGGGTTTGGAAAGGTCTAATGGTGTGCTTGGCTGTGTGCCACGCTAACCACCTCCAGCGACAGTGGGGGTGTCTGGCCTATTAGATATTTGATACTTAATGTTCATTTTTTTAGCCTACCAAATTATAATTTTAAAAAATTACATTTTTGGTTCAAGGATGTCCTCCAACCATTAGATAAAACCTACACAAATGATGTTTTTCTTAGGTTCTAGCTTTCAACACCACTTAATAATTATTAAGCATCATAATCATAAATTATTCTTACCATGTCCAAAAAAATGGCAGCTTAATGTCACTTATCATAAATGTGATTGGCGACTGATCTGCTTCTACATACTGTAAATGGAAAGTTTTTAACATGACTAATTTACGGGAGTGCTAATCTGTCAGTGACATGAAGGGGATTATTGGTATATGTTTTATAGTTAGTGAAGGTACTACACAGTTAGAGTCGCTTTAGAAATGTATGTGGTGACGTGAATATAAGAACACATCAGTTGAACTGACATTTTATAAGTGAGTCATCTTTCAACTGCTAAAAGCCTGACCTTATCCCCGATGATGTCTCTGACAGCCAAATGTGAGGCTGGGTGATTATCTTTAATTGTAGCAATGTCGATAAGAAGTGACCTGAAAGGCCATCTTCAGACTTTTCTCGCCCTTTCTCTTTGACATGAACTCTATCTTCTCCCTGAAGTCTGCTCGTGAGCGTCAACCATTCAGGGGAAGTTGTTCCACCCTCATCCATATATAATCACATATTTTATATCGTCACTTCTAGGTCCGTGTTGACCACGACGTTCATCACAACTTGACATTTTTCTTTTTTTCAGCCACCTGTCATGTGAACCTGAGAAAAGAACCTTTCAGGATGCATTCTGACAGGATGAAAGTGTGTCTGGATCAGCAGGTTACAGTGTCCTTTGTAGTGCTTGTCAAATGATTTGAGCTGCAAAAAAAAAAAATCATGCAACAAGGAGCACTTTGTGCTAAACATTTGAAATGACTTTTTCTGTCTTATTGTGAGAAAATAATTATTTATAACACAGAAATTATGAAACATAAAATGATCTTGCATTTTAAAGTACCAACATGTCCCAGCCCAGTGGCAGCAAATCTGTACATTCTGGATGTAAGCCATTGTTATAACATGTAGTCCTGTGTTGTAAATAAAATTTAGCTATCAAGCATTTGTTTATTTGACATCTTTTCCTCCAGGGCCTGAGTACACCTTTACTGAACGAGATCCATTCACCACCACAGTTTGGAGGATAAGTTCAGGTACAATAGCCTGAGAGGAAGATACTAAGCAATGAATGGTTCATTGGGTTTTTGTTGATAATTGTGTTTCCTGTTTTGTGTACCATTGAAAATAATACTTGAATAACTCTAATTCAACAAAGTAAAGAAAAGGTACAAGATTTGGATTTCACTGGAAGATATGAATACAGTTTCTGCTGTACTGTGTCATTTCCAGGAACAAACTTTTGGTAACCTTAGTTTGTTTGTGAAATAATACATTTACATTTTCCAAAAAGGTCCTGTTTAAAAAAGAGGAGAGGAGCTTTTTGTTTTTTTGCTGCTATCGTTGCTGAAGGTGTGTCCAAAGAGTTGTTTCTGTAACCTGGAGGATGCAGACATTTGACCGCCTGTGGGGTGGAGCGACATTAACCCTAGAACACTAACGCTTAAATTAGTAACACCCTCACTAACGCTGGGTGATTTTTACCCGATATAATATCCCAAATAAAAAGTACTTGTCAAAATATGTCAACATATGACAATACAAGATAAAATTGAGTGGTGTTCTTTTATTTTCCAAGTGTGCCATGTCTAACATGAAAATAAGTATCATGGGGGCACCCTATAAAAATGCTCAAAAATTAAAGAAAAATTAGAAGAAAAAAAAACTGTAAATAATGAAACTGGAAACTTGGTCTTTGGTCCACCCATTCCTTGGACATGTGAGACTCCCCTGGTGAAGGCACAGTCTCCTTCACACATGAACAGCTGCAGGAGAGAGAAACCATTTCAAGTGAAAATCACCCGAACACATGCCTGTAGGAAAAGCATGTTTTCGAGAAGTGAAACACTCATGCCTTCAAAGACGTCAAAGACAATGCTGAAGCTACCCAGGGACCCATGAAACTTAGACAAATGTAACATAATTAAAATCATGTAAACACATTTGCCCGGGTGAAAATCACCCGTCGATAATGTTCTAGGGTTAAGAGGGTACGCTTAATGTCATGAGACACACTAAAAGTTTTTTAAACTTGATTTATCCCAGTGGGGCAATTCAAAGGCACAGAGACGCACCAAGCAGGCGACCACAAGAGCAGCGACCCGCGTACACCCCTGACGGAGCAGGGGGAGCAATTTCGGGGTTAAGTGTCTTGCCCAAGGACACATCGGACATGTTCCTCGCGGGAGCAGGGGATTGGACCCTTGACCTTCCAGTTTAAGAGACGACAACACTACGATCTGAGCCTCTTCCACAGCCGTTTGGGCCAAGTACTCAGGTCATCTGAAATAGAAGCTAATCATTTAAATCAAAATCCAAAATGGCATTGTGCAGTTACAAAGACTCTGACAGTGGTCGTAGTGTTGTTAGTTTTCGATGTTTGAAAATGTTTATTTGAGTTTGGTGGTATTGTGTTTAAAAATAATAATCATTTGAGGAACTTTTTATAAATTGTTGTTGACGAAATGTTGAATCGGATTTTCACAACTTTTGATGATCACCCAGATAAAACAGGTCCTGTCATGGATGTGTTTTATGGTTTTATAGATAATGAATAAAGGTGTGAAGTACTGATCCCTGTTATTTGACTGCTAAATGTGTTTTATTGGTTATTGTATTATACACGTTTGATGGACAACCACCATCATTATTCAGAAGTGCAAAGTGAGGCTTTACCATGCAAGTGCGGGCTGTCTGATTTAAACATGTTGAGGTTGTCACATATGACGCTGCACTCTGCTGCTGGGACGAGCACAGACCCCCATGGCCTCAGAGTATGGATGGATTATAATGCATAAATGTTATGTTATGCTTTTTTTTTTTTAAACTTAGTATGTTGAAAATTGAACCTGTATCGGACAGGGAGACAGTGGAGAGACAAATGAATGCTGGAATGAGATGAACCCTTTTTTCATGGTTCATTAGGACAGCCATAAGACTTTGAGATCTGACTTAACTCAACGGAACACTCTGCAATTACTCAACATTTTCACTGAGTTATTGGCCATAGATCCAGCCCCAGCAGTATAGCTGAAATAACTGCGTGAAAATCTTCCTATTCTCTGCCTGACTGTATCTCCAGGAGTTTAATTTGAAATTCACTCCATGATTTCCAGCTTTGGTTCTGCCATCGATTAGCAAGTTAAAATTGACTATGATGGCATGTTTCCGTAGCTGTTAGCACCCTCAACAGTCTCACTACATTAGATTAGCCGTGGAGTGGAAAGCTCAGATGCCCTGCAGTCGGCATGGGGTATCCTCTTGGAGGAAACGACTCGACAGCTGTACTCGTCCTTGGGAAAGATAACCCTGCACGAGCTGTTGAAAAACAGGCTGAGAAGATGTTTTATGAAGGTGATGGGAGAAAATGAAATACAGCATATTGGAGGTAATAAGAAAATGGACTAGGCCCCGAATTATAATACGTGAAGGCTCTTGTGTGGCTTGTTAGAACGGCTGGAGGAGAAGATTGCAGTAAGATGAATTACATTTACGTATAACTCAGAAGTATAGCATCCATTTTCCACACACGGTAGAAACGCATTGTTCTTTTTACTGTCACTGTTTGCACTGTGCACGCTCAACTCTGTGACAATGCTGTAACACACATTATGTCGTACTTCACTGAGCCAAGCACAAACCTCAGTTTTAATGGTGCCAACCTCTTCGGTTTGGGTTTTTATTGTCTGTGTGCCCAAAGTCAGCCCACATCTCATCTCCAGAGATGATACCCTGACATACTTACCCGTTCTACTCCCCTCCCCAAAGCCCCCCCATCCTGCCCCCTCCCCTTCCTCCCCTAGGAGATGCATGGATGAGCAAGCTTATTCTCCTTGTGGGGTGTTCCCCATGCATGACTGATGTTTAGATTAATATCCTTGACTGATTCCTGCTCTGCGGTGAGGAGAGGAGGAGGCCTATCAGAGCTCAGCCGCCCCCTCAGGAGCCCATTGATTTTCACACCATCCTGACAAACACAAAGCTCCTAAACCCGTAAAATACTTTATTTGTTGTCCATTTAGATGCCTCCTCCTCAGCCCCAGTTGTCCACATCTGCCTTTTTAAAATAGCTCTGTTTGTCCGTCCCTTACATAAGATGAAACTGTTCTGCTGCCTGGTAACCACTGTAAATCTTGCTATGTGTTAATTAGAAATGTAAATGTATGCAAAGTGTAAACAATGAAAATATGCACAAAAACTAGTTCAGCTGCCTCACCATTCAACATCATTTGTATGTTATATTTGAAGCTCTTTTTGCAATTCCGTTCTTCACGCAGTCCACACAGTAAAATGATTTAATCCATATTTCATAAACACAACCATTAGAAGAAAATCAAAGCAACCATGGCAAGAATAAGAAGCATGATGAAATGAAAAGAAACTAAATAAAGCTAAGTGAACATCATCATTACAAACATTTATGTAAACAACTAGTTTTCATTTATGTATATTTTATTCAAAATTTTTGACTGGGCAGCTGCACAGTTTTTGTGAGGCTTAAAACTTTTCAAATGTGAAAATTACAAAGACTATGAGAGTAAAATGCTGTTCCAGGTCTTGGTACTAGAGCAAATTAAACAGCAATAGAGAGTTTGTTATAACAGAGTATTTAAAAAAGGTTTTCAAGAATCCAGTGAAATCTGAAATCCACTCGGTGAGGAAACATGGTAACATCGCCCCCTGGTGACACCAACAGCTCTTAGAAACGTCTTCTTCCTAATAAAGAGGTAAAAACACTCCTGCTGTATGGTTCAAATTCAAAACGAACATGCATTCATTAACGAGGATTTTTGTGTTTACTTTCATACTGAGTCCACTCATAAGCTCCCAGTGTGCAGAGCAGCAGAGTGCAAATGTCACAGACAGCAGTGACAAGTGTGATACAGGATTCTGTGCGTCTTACTTTGGGTGCGTTCGTGTCAGAAATAATCCATTTTAAATTTTAACAAGCACTTGATTCAGTTGTGACAACACTTGGCTCATGATTTTTTTCATTTGATTTTTTTGTGGTGTGGAGAACTGGTGAGTCAAACCAGCTTTGAATCCTGTGTTCTTGTTTGCAGTGAGTCAGAGCTTAAAATTGACATGTAACTATGTATGTATGTATGAGCTCAAAAACCAACATGTTTACGGAGTGAAGGGCCTCTTGTGCAAGCTTAAATGTGCCTCGAAAACAGCTACACTTCCCAGTCTCAACAATTAAACTTTATTTATAATGAAAAAGCTACACTGAGGATTTAGTGGTTAAATGACAAATAAAGCTGCTAAAAATAAAGACTGAAAGTATTCTATTTAGTAAAAAAAAAAAAACTATAACTTCATTTTTCATCATCATGCTGTTGCAGTAATCATGAAATTACTACATGTGTTTCTGACATGAGGGTTTATTTATTTTCATTATTTTTCAAAAGAAATAGAAGCAAAATGATTCATTTATCTGTGGTGAAAACCGAGGCTTAGTTAAAAATGAGTGGGTAGAGCTGTCAGATATGTTGTATCATATCTCTCCATATAGGCAGTTACCTCCTGCAGTCTCTTTTTCCAGACAAATAATCCATCCTTGAACCAAAACAAACAAACCTACAACTAACAAACTAAAGCTCACACAGTTTTTGGTATAAACCAGAAGTTCTGTTGTTATTTTCCCCTCCTACCGGGTTGGTCCGTCTCAATCTTCAGCTAATTGGCCTTTTTCCAGCCAACCTACAGGGTCAGGATTTCACTAAGTTACTTCTGACAGTTTTTATACTGGGGGAGTTGAATATCTTGAGCCAAGAGAGTGAGTCTCTCTTCATCCCTCAGGATCAAGTGCTGGGAAGCCGGTTGATCTTTAGCCTTCGCTCAGCTCTTCTCTACATCCTGAAGCAAAGTCTGGACTTCATAGCCCACACTGGCTTGTAAAATGAGTCAGAGTATTTTCCCTAGTGGGACTGTGAGAACATACTGTATTACTCTCACAGGAATGTGGAAATGAACTCCATTTTATTTTCCTGGGTGGCAAGTGATGGAATCCACAGCAGACTCTCCCGTTACTGGATAAAGGCCTGAATCCCTCAGCAATCAGTTTCTTCTAGGCTTGTTATGTTGAGATGGTACAGCTTTTATCTAACTTCAGCAAAAATATGGACCTTGGGAAAAAAGACTTAAAGCATTTTATAAGTCATATCAGGGCACAACCTGACGCTCTATGTCCCACATTTTAAACTTTAACATAGTTTTTATTGAAATATAAAATATGTCTGATGTTTTGAGCACAAACATCTCGATAGTCTTTTTAAGTTTAAACATCAAAAATAGTGTGACAGCAGGTCCTGAGATGTCAAGATTTTCTTTTACATCCCAGTGAACATACTAATATAGCCCCTATTTTAAATTATCACGTACCAAATGGACAATTCACTGAAAGCTGAATTTTTGTATTAATTTTTCTAGTCATAATGCATCACAGTTCTGACAGCTAATGTTGAGGAATATTAAACTAGTTGTGAATAGACTAATATACAGACACCTTCATGACACTGGTTTTCAACTGGTCTAGCCTCAAGACCCACCACCAACTCCTTATTAAGAAATCGCGACCCAAATTTGGGATATTTTTCAACCAATTACTTTTGTTTCATAAAAAATGGTGACGTTTGCACCTCAGTGTAAAATCAAAGGACAGAAAATAAAGATGAAACAAAACAAGCCTGTTGTGATTTTTAGACCTTTTTTTTCCAGGCACACTTTCACGACCCACAGAAAGGAATCCACGACTCACTTTTGGGTCCCGACCCACCAGTTGAGTACCGCTGCTCTATAAGACATACATATGAAAATAAGCCCATCGCTTACAAGACTGACTATTTTTATATGGTTTTTCTTAATGTTTGCTCTTAATGAAACTGCGGCCCTGTGGGTAGGTGTCAGGCAAGTAGATTAACAGAATACAGGACAGAGTGATATATCTGACTGTTAAACAACAACAGGAAAATATTTTGTCAATATAACGAGTTGGGACATACCTCTTTTTCCACAGGAGGTGAACGTAGCACTAAAGAAAAGGGTTCTGATAGTTGGGTTATGGGCATTTGTCTTTGGATTTCATACATTTACATGAGTCAATAGTGCCCTGTAGAGCTTGTATGGCCCTAATCTAGACTTCTGACAAAGCACTCACTGCAGGTCACACTATTCACACCCTGATGGCAAAGGCTGCTATATTAAGTGTCCGTCAGTACTGAGTCCATTCATACATATTCACAGGCCGTTGACTTGACAACGGGGTTAAGTGTCTTGCCCAAGGATACCTCGATGTGAGGCTGCAGGAGCTGTTGATCGAACCCCTGGCATTGCCACAGCAGCTGTATAGAGCACCTAGAGCTACTTGATAAGACAAACACATAAATAATCATTAAACAGAAATGAAGGCTAACTTGATTCACATGGAACTTGAAAAGATTCCAGTGATTAGTCAAAGAAAAAACAGGATTGAAAAGACATCATGCGTAATGAATCTAAAGCTCAAAGAATCTTTTCCTACTTCTCACAGGAACATGACTGTTTGTGTTGAATCCTCTCTGGATCTTCCTCCCAGTCCTCTTTGTGCTTATCAGTAAATTGTTTAATTAAAAAAGCATCTTTTGAAGAGTAACTCGTCTTATTTGGATTGCCATTACAAGAAACTGACAACACACCAAGGCTCAGTTTTTTGACTGTACTGCCAATGAAATCAATCAGCAGCACCACTCTGTTTTTACAGATATACTATTTCAGCAGAGAGTCATTTACACTCATGAATCCCGGGCCCTGCTGTAAAGGAGGTCTTGTGCTACACTGAGTGCTACACACACCTACATTAATGGAATCATTTGTGGTGTCATTTCAATAACCAAGCAAAAGCGAACGAGAGCAGGAGCTGTTGGAGGAACATCAGTTGCATCTCCACTCCTCTCTTCCCAGCACCGATATAGGCCCTGGAATCCCCCCACCCCTGTTTGATTTTTTTTGCAAAAAGTATTTTAAAATGGAATGGAGTCCAAGATCCACCACTGAGATATGAGAAAAAAACTTGTCCATGGGGCCCTGCTATGATGGGAACACAAATAACAATGAAGGCAGTCTGCTTACAAATCAGCTCTCTGTGGACTCTGTTATTGGCATGTGTGCAGTATACCTTTTTTTTTTTTTTTTTTTTTACTTCAATCAGTTTTTGCAGGCTTTAACTTGTACTTGTTGAAATGTCTCATTAATCTTCATTTTACGGTTTGATAACCTACTAAAATACTGTTTAAAAGCATTTAACAACGGAGTACCCTTTCAATGGATGGCCATTGTGATGGCAGCTTTCTGCCCACAATAATCGGTGTCCCACAGCTGTCCGTGAATTCATTACCTGTAGCACACAAAGAAAACTTCTTTTTTTTGTAGTGATACCTTATGCTGCTATGGCTAATCATTTACTTAAAATTAACTCAATACCATATATCAATTCACTTAAATAGTTCTTACAAATAATGTCACTGTTACTTTCAATTTAATATGTTTTATTAGTCGAAGATAAATAAGCACATAAAATTGAAAACTGATTTTTAATCTCAATGAGTTTCTCTTCCTGGTTAAATAAAGGTAAAAATCCTGTCTTTCATGTAATATCATGCAAAAGTCAATGGATCAATAGTCAATATAATTAACTGATTGGAACAAACACAGGGTCTATTGTGTATAATGGACTTTAAAAGCTGTCTCCCCACAAATGTTTCCCTGTTGAGGAGGAAACATGTTAATAAAAAAAAGTTACATTTTGATATTTTGATATCACTCTTATGTGCGGTAACTTTTCAATATTACACGTTTTGCTGAAGAGTCTACATGCTGATAAATCAATAAGGCCTTCAACCTATCTTAGTATTATCACTTTAAAGTCATTTTCATGCAGCAGCAAGAATAAAGGAAGATTTCTGAATGTTCCTGAACGCACCATCCAAAGCGTCACGTGTGCCGGGTGTCCACTTTGATGGGTTAATTATGCCCTCATATTTTACTGTCGGGAAGTGCACACCCTGAAGTGTTACACTGATATGTTGAAATAACACCAATTCTAAAAATATAATTTATGAATATCACCTATGTTTATTAGGTTGTTTGCCACTGGACATTCAACACGAGAGTTTTGAAATGAGAAATGAGCAAGCCTGGTAATCAAGCTGCGTAACTAAACTACTCAAATTACTTTCTGTACCCATCTATCGAGTTTCTTAATATTCAGGAAGTATTTTTCCTATTAAACGTGTGATGCATAAGGCATGTTATGCTGCACACGTTATTTCTGATCATCCTAGCAGTCAGAACTCAGGGTACACAAAGGCACTGGTCGCTGTAGTACAGCAGGTACACTTAGCTTTGTAGCTAAGCTAGCTAACCTCACCTAACCCGTGCATGTGCTTCTGCAAGCAAACGCTAACCCAACCTTCAGGAAACAGCTCCACAGCTCGCTTTGTAATGACTCCGTGCACCTAAATACCACAGTGAGATGTTTCCTATGATGCCTAATTGCCTGTAAATGCTAGCTCAGTGTGTAACTGTGTTAGGGAGGTGAGATAGGAGGGAGGTTGGCCACTTCCCCCCTTCACTAGCAGCAGCTTGTACTGCTAGTCCTGACTACTTTTGCCTCCTCCTGCTAGCTGAAGTTCCTCCTCCGCCCCCGGGTGAGGTAGCTCGGTGTCTTCAGCTCAAACACACCTCGGCGGTGGATACATGTCTACCTCTCAGCGACCAAAGGGAAATCTCGCAGTTCATGTTTCGCCAGGAAGTCAGTGTTACGTCTTTGATCCCACCTTGTTCGTATCTTTTCCAACACGAGAAAAGGAATATGTCCAGATATAACATTTACAGCCTGTTGGACTGGGTGTATGGCGGGGTGGACCCGAAGTTTGAGGGGAACGGGGGCCCGGACTGTGCCGCCTTCATCGCGCCTCAGCAGCGCGTCGGTGAGAGTCTCGTCGTGATCCTCGTCTCCCTGCTGGAGATCGGCGTGGCGCTGAAGAAGATCAACCTCTCTAAAGAGCTCAAGGTGGTGGGGAAAGATTGCACAAGGGCCAAAGAAGATTGTCTGGGCAAAAACCTGTTGCTCGTTGCTCTGTGTATGACTTTTGGGGTGGAGGTCGGCTTCAAGTTTGCGACCAAGACTGTGATCTACCTGCTGAATCCGTGCCATGTCATTACCATGGTTCAGGTAAGAGTGTGTTCAATAAACAGGTAGGGGTCTTAAGGTGAAACAAATACTCAAAGAAATGTAATTTCCCTACACATAGACTGAGTAAGTGAGTGTTGAAACTTTGTACTGATCATTTAAAGGCTAACTTTGATTGCAATGTTTTGTGTCACCCTCTACTCAGAGTGAAACAAGACTACAATCTATGTGTTGTTATTTTCCATTAAGATAAAGTTAGACACTTTATTTGAGCTCTACTGCAAACATCCTGGATGTGTGCAAACACTTTGTTTACACACTGTAAGAGTGTGTGTGTGTGTGTGTTTTGTTGTCTTTTTCACTTTGTCGATAAAACGACTTCCACATGTGCGTGTTAGGAGCAAAGAGATGGGACACACCTCTTTCTCCACATGGGGTCAAAGCAGTCTGCAGAGAGGATGGCCCAGCAAATTATCACTAAGCAGATGGATAAACACAAGTCTGAACTGTGTTTGTATTTGACACATTGCAAGGCTGTAAAGGTAAACGGTGCATACATGCACTTATCATTCACTGTTGCAATGACGTACAGGGCTGAAGGTAAAAACAACCTGACAACGTGTGTCTGTGATGCTGCTAGTTTTCAAACTTCACTATGCTATATCCAACACAAATGTATTTATTTATTTAAGTTGCAGTCACTTTTAAAACTGAGATCTCTGTTATTCTACAATATCGAGGAAAAACAAACGTCCAATTTCGTGCTCGATGAAGTTTCAACTTTTTTTTACAGTTGGTATGTAAACGAAACCTGACGCACAGGAGGCCATGCTCTAAATATGAATGCACTTATGTTCTGAAGTGATGATCAAGTAAGTTGGCACTCGTTAACTTGGGCAGGTGTGAACATCATTAATAATACATGAACAAAGTTCTACACGTTAATCCGAGGGTGATAGCTCGACTATAATGACAAAGAAGAAGTGGAAGGAGATGTGTACATTTCATTGATTTAATATTTTGCTCATTTGGACGTATTTAATAACTTGACAAAATCACAGCTGAGTAATAGTTGACAATTTAAAACGTGTCTGTAATTGTTAAATGTCTTGGAGATGTAGGGGGAGGGAAAAGAAGTGCTGGGGTTTTGTCAAGTTAAAGCCCTGGAGGTACGCAACAGGAGCTGTCATCTTGTGTGACTGCAGGACTTAATATTCTGAGTCGCTTACATTCTTTTGAGGAGCAGTTCAGCGTGTATGCAAAGATAGTTTAAGTTCAGCCTGACTGATAAATGGCGTGAGAATGAAAGCAGCATTGTTGAAGTGTTGTGTTTACATTTTGAAGCTCAGGTCACCGTTCGGATCCACACAAAGGTCGTCTCTGTTTGCTCTGCCGCCATGACACCTGCACCTGCATGTGTTCCTCTTCACGCCCCCCCCTGCTAGGCTGACCTTCAACTTGGACACGATCGCACGCTGCAAATTGTGCCGACGGCTCACTGCAGGCCGCAACATAATGTTTTTGTCACACACATGAACTATGGAGCGCATGCATTATTTATGTAATCTGATGATGTCTGAATACACGGTCGATAGTGGACGTTGATAACTGCCTCACTGTGATGAAAAAGTATCTTAGAACTCCAGGATGGCCTTGACACGTGGTCGTTTGCAATGTTAATGTAATCCACAAACACGTGCGCTTTATGCCTTGTTGCACACGAGCAATCGGAGGAGGAAGTCGAGAAAGTGACGGCACGGGTTAAAAAAAGGAAAAGGAAGTGGACAGTGCCAGTTTGTTGTAACATTACTATTTTACCTTTGACACAGGAAGCAGTTTTTACTACCAAACAGGAGAGCTCAGCACTGCAGGGATCGCAGGCAGGACTTTTATTTGTTGCAGAGAACAGCGCCAGAGGCTTGACTGTTTGTGAACAGAACAAAGTGGAAGAAGAAGTGTGGGGAAAGTGGAGTGAACGGGAGCGTTTCTGCAGAAAGAGATTGACTATTAGATAAATATTTGATATGAAGCTGTGGAGCTCGTCTTTTTGTATGCGTGTTAATGGTATTGACTCATCCTGTGACCTCACTTGGGGGGGGATTTAGAGTAAAGGGGTGTGGTGTCGTCTGCAATGCCTTAAAGGTTGCTGGAAATTAAACCGAGCACTGCAATGATCTAATTCCTGCCTCTGCACTGAATTAGTGGATCTGGAAACGAGAATGGGAAGTTCAGAATTAGGAGCATACTTAAGAGGCTGCGTAATGTTCAAAGACGAGTGTTTCTGGACACAGGCAACCTTTTGCTAACAACAATGTAACACTCCTCGGTGTTATTGCTCTCTGCAGTGTCATTATAAAGCAGCCTGTTTGCTTGAACTCTTCATTAGACCTGACTAAATTATTCACCAGTGTCCAATATTATTATTAAATTCACTGAATCGTGTTGCTTCCTTTCATAGCTTGTGATTGTAACAGAGTGAAACGAAGAAAACCTTGCTGCACAAACAAAATCCACATTTTTTTAGATTAACACTTTTTTTTTTTGTTGACTTGAAGTAAGGCTGCTATAGTGAAATAAACTAATGCATGAAGTTCACTTAAGAATCCAAAACACCAGGCCAGCAAACATCACCCCGTGCATTGAGAGCCCTGAGAGGGTGAAAAGTTCACTGTTTGATGACTGGTGAGAGGATGCCCCACTTCTGACAACACGGATGTCTGATAGTTTTTTTTCTGTGTTGAATAAAAGCCAGCACACTGACACAATCTGACTGATCAATTTCTGGATGCATTTTCATTTGAGTTAATGGAAGTGTTCAGAGCTCAATAAACAAACGCATCGACTCACACAGTCTATCTGGTCACATCAGGATAGAGCTTTCCCTTGTTATGATACCCTGGGTGTAATATTAAAAAAAATAAAGGGCTTTAACTTTTCTTTAGGAAGCTTAGATTGATTGTTGATAATGAGACCAGGAAAGAAATCAACTTCATTATCTGATGCGGTCTAGTAAGGGAGCAATTTAGATTTCATTTCCTGGGTGGACAAATTATTTCTAGTAAACAAACGGGATGTGAAGACTGCTTAAAAAAAAAACATTTTGTTGTGATCTGTTGTGCAAAGAAATCCAGATCATTTCCCCCCCCCCCCATCAGAGGCTGATAACATTCGACACTGTGGATTTCTTTCCAACTCAGAAACACTGAGCTCAGTGCAGTGATGAAGGCAGACTAAAATATCAGCACTATCAACAAGTGGACCGCTTTGTTGATCTAGTTCGTACCTCCAGTCGTTCTGCAGCGGGCCTTAAGAGCAGCCTTTGATATAGAACATCACTCCTACTTTTTAGGTCGACTTCAAAGTTCCCTCTGCTATTTTTAA
Organism: Symphodus melops; assembly: GCF_947650265.1. Classification (NCBI taxonomy): domain Eukaryota; kingdom Metazoa; phylum Chordata; class Actinopteri; order Labriformes; family Labridae; genus Symphodus; species Symphodus melops. Next base: position 12,328,698 of record NC_136701.1, read on the forward strand.
TTCACCAATCGAAGGTTTCTGGTAAGCATAGATTAATGTGTCTTCACTTTTAAATTGGATGTTGTTTTCTAGCCTTTACATGTTACCACTCGATAGACATGGAATCCAGTTGACATGGTTGATATGCTGATGACATACAGCTCGATGTTGGGGGGGGGTCTCCTAGCTGACTGCTTTGGGTCAAATAGCTGCATTATACACTTTTGGATGATGGACACTTTAGAGTGAAGCACTTTGTGTTACATGAACTTGTGAGAATCACTTAATAAAGTTGAAGTTATTGATTGGTAGAGGAAAGAAGCCAACTATTTGCTGCCCCTGTGGAGTGCAAGTGCACCCTGCATGTAAATGAATGGCCTTTCTTAGGTTGTGCTTGTTTTTCCTTCTTCTCCTTTCCTTTAGCTGGAAGTGTTTTCAAAGTGTTCTTCCAACAGCCACCATTCCCTTTATGCACCTCCTTTTGTCTTTTCAATTCAAACATTTCTTTTCATGGTACCCAGCGGCCCAGACAGAATTTTATACTTAAAACACTGCTTTATGGAGAACAAATAGTAATACCGTTAGTCCTTATCGTTGCTTTTTATGCAGCTAACATTTACTTCACAGTAAAAAGTCAAGAAAACCAAAAGCTGTTTGCAAAGTAAACGGTGAATGGACTGAACTTAGCTCACGCCTATCTGGTCTTCCAAGTCGTCCTTTTTTACGTCGTGTTCTGCTTCCACAGGGTCCCCCCCCCGTCTCACAGATATGAGGGGCCTGTGTGAGCAAGTCGGGAACATTTGTAAGGCAGCCTGCCGGAAGTTTTTGGCAGAATGTTCAGGAGTGCTCGTGTGATAACAGCCACAAACTCCAGTTAGGAAGCAAAAACCTTATTATTCAGATTGACTGAATTCCCTTTTTAGTTGATCAAGAGGCTGTTATTATCATTAAAAAGCTTGGTTAGACTTCCCTCTGCTGTCATGACTGGTTTAGTTACCGTAAATTCCGTACTATTGAGCGCACCTGGATATAAGCCGCAGCGGCTAAAAATAAGTAAATAAATGTATTTGTACATATATAAGCCGCACTTGATTATAAGCCGCAGGTGTCCACGCTATAACAAGAGCTATTTACACAGACGTAGGCTACCGGTAACATCCGCAAATACTGTAGCGTCCGTACGGACGTTAAAGGACGACGAGAGCGTTCAAATAATAACTTTTAATAACCCGATCACTGTCGGCCGTGACCACGCCGTTTACAGCAGAGAACAACACATAACTTGCCGTAACAATCGTACTCTCTCCCCCAGCGTTCTCTCATACAGCCACTCAACACGTTCTCGCTGGTGCATTCACTGACTCTCCACATAATCGGAATTATGAACACATTATCAACTACTGACTTTACAACATGAACCGTTACAATACGAAGCCTAGCCGACGGTGTCTGTAACACGGCTGATGAAAAAGATGACCGTAATACATTTCACAAGAAAAAGTCCATCCATTCACTGCCTCAGAATGACTTCATTACTCACTTCCTCAGTCTCTGTTGTCGCTGTCAGTGTCATCTTAACGTGCAGCAGCTCTGTTAGCTTCTTTGACAGCCAGGTCGATCGCCTTTAACTTGAAAGCTGCATCATATGTATTTCTCCGTGTGTTTTCCATCATGAGGGTGCGTGCATGAAGCGCAAAATGACTGATATTAAGATCCGACGTGACGAAGTCAAATGTTTTTGCGGCAGAAGCTCATTGTCCCCCATAAAAAAATCCATGCATTAGCCGCACCGGAGTAGAAGCCGCAGTGCTCGAAGTGTGAGAAAAAAGTAGCGGCTTATAGTCCGGAATTTACGGTAGTCATAAATGTGATAGTCCTTCTCTGTGGATATAAATGATAAGGGAGTTATGGTGGATCATACTGGTGACCTTTTAGGGAGTGTCCTTTTTAACATGTGATGACGGCTCTCTTATCAGATGGACTTTCTTCTTTAGCTCATGTTTCTAAGAGTTTGATTTGACTAAGCTAACTGATAGTTTCCCCTTCATTATGGATAAGAATGCTGATGGTAAACATGCCGCGCTCCAGGTGGCCATAACTCACACCTTTAAAAAAAAACAGGCGTGTGGCATTCTGCAGCCGCTTTGAACGGCTGTAACGGGACATTAAAAAATACTGCCTGGATGCACACTGCGGCAATGAACATAAAGAGCGCGTGCTTCGTCTTGCCTCCACGGGCTGAGTGCCGGACTATAAATTGACGCGGCGTGCTGTTAACAAGTGTGCAGCAAACATTCACTGTCCATGCAGCGGACGACAGTGTCAGCGTCATCGTTCAATACAGCCGCATTTATCAGCTGCAGCCACGGCACCCCGTGTTCAACAGACTGTTGACTCTGCCCTTTTGTTTACACTGTAAACACTTGACTGTGTCACTCATTGGCTGCCCTTGTAAAGAAAGGAAGTGTGGCTTATCAGTAATGAGTGTTGTCTTACAATAAAGAGGTCATTGATCTTTCCCGCCCGAGTGCTTGAAGATCATAAAAACAGTCATGATGGGCCTTCCCGGAGCCATTCTTTAATAACTTTATTCAGTGGCTAAACGTCCTGTTCATTAAAAGCTTTGCCACATCCACTTAGATCTGCAACTGAACAGCCCAAACTACTCTTAATATCCAACCTTGAATCTTGTGTTTTCATTTCCAGTCTTATCATGCTTGTTCTCCAGCTCGCTGTTATTTCAGTTAGATTATTTATGAAAATAGCGGCCTGAGAACTTCCTGTGAGCACATCAGCGTCAGGAAACGGGCAAGACGATGACCTGCCACATAAACGTATATTTTCATCGTAAAATGTTTTGTTTATTTTGTACGTCGACGACAAAGTCAAGCGTGGTTGAGCTGTCACATGCATACTGTTGTCAGGGCTGGATTGTTTCCGCAGCCTTTGGACTTTTGTGATGGAGTGAGTCTATAAAGGTGTTCATGTGACTTTAACGGTTAGTGTTGTCACTGCAACCTGCTGAAGCAACAAGTTAGTTTGTGATGAAATGTACACATGCAGCAAAACCACAAATGGAAGAAAAAACCAGAGTAGTTTGAGATGAGGAAGCTGATAACGAAATATTAGATGACATGTCACACAGTTTCCTTCTTTACTGGATGTGGACAACAATAGACGAGTGTGTGCAGCTTTTACATTGAAATCAACATGACATTCGCAAAGCATATGAAGTCACAGAAAACATCAACGATGGCAGGAAGAAAAAAAACACCGTAACTTTCACCAGATTTTTCTCAGCCGTGTCCAGGAGTGTTCAGGTAAGATAGTGGAAGCTTCGAGGAGCCAATCACAGGACGGCCTTACTATAAGAAAAAATATCACGAGGACATCACGGCACACTCTTGTTGAATGAATGTTGCTGTATGAATCCACTTCACTTCAGCTCGAAGTGGAAACAACTTTCTGGAATAGTAGTTTGATTTTAATCCTCAAACATCGCTCACAGTGTCAATCTGAAGTTGAACCCAACATAAACAAAGTAAAAGTGGCTTTATATAGTCATACTTTATATTTGACTATATAAAGTCATACATACAGTAAATATGACACATGACTATATAAAGTCATATATAACTAAAATTTATATTTCTCTTTGACGTTTTGAAAACTTGTTGGTATAAATCATCCAAATGTCCATGTTCGACCTGTAACCTTCCTTTACTGTTCAGCACTCCACATTCTTAGTCATGAAGTCCACTGCAGCTCAAACAAGCTTAAAGTACACGTACACACACACACACACACACACACACACACACACACACACACACATATCAGCGTTTCAATCCACAAAACAAACTGTTGAAAAAAGAAACAAACAGCCAGCAGTGAAGCGCCGATGGCGAGACCACAAGTACAATCAGCGGATATTTAGCTACACATGCACCTGTTTGAGTGTCCCGTTCCTTTAAACCACTTTCTTGTGTGTTGATTTTATTGGTAGTCACATCTGTTCAACATGCAGCAGACTCGACACCAGTTTATGAGGACACGGCAGGAAGTGGCTTCTCTTTTACCCACATCATCAAGAGAAATGCTGAGAAAGTCCTGGTCAAAGAGCAGCGCGACAGCAGCCGGCAAAACTCGACACATTTGATAAGGTGTGAGAAACTCACGTTTGGATTTAATTTTCTAATTATTTGAAGGATTTTTTTTTTTAAAGCTTTTTCCACATAATGTGATGAAGAGTAGATCAAAGCATAAAGATGACATTAAAGTCTAAATCTGTACTTTATCTGCAAAGACATTTAAATACCACAGCAGGCCATATATATGTGTAATGTTTTTAGAAGAAGCCCAGGATTTCCATTTCAAATCTCTGCAGCACTGGATTATGCTGAAGCAGTGTTTCTCCCAGTATAAATAAGATCAGGAATCCCTCGGCTTATCCAGTGATTAGTCCTGGTTCCAGACTGAAGTGGCCTTGATCAGATTAGCACACTCATATTATGGAATAAGCCTAGTTTGAGTGTCAACTGTGACATTTAGATAATTTGGTTAGTTAAAGGGATACTTCATCCCTTTGCATTAAGCTTTGTATCGTTAGAAACACGGTAGTATTTTTGAAACGGGAACGCTCTACATGTCTTGTTTGACATGGAACTTCAGTCAGATGATGTAAAAATCATTTTGCATCATCAGAGGCTGCTTTGGTTCGAGGGGGTGAACTACATCGCTTGTTCCTCGTGTCTTTGACCCACTGAAGTTACAGACCTGGGTGGGACCTCACTGCCAGAATCTAAAAACAACGTCCGCCATCTTGCTAGGAAGCTATGCTAAGATGCTCTGTGGAGAAAGCTGAGAAAGAACCGACGATGGCGAAAAAAAGTTTCAACTTCAAACTGATATGGATGAAGGGGAGTTTGAAGGTCTCGTGCTCCAATCGGATGTCTCTCTGAGCCGCGATATAGCTACGAGCAGTTGAGGCTGATGGAGAAACAGGAGGCGGCTGCTGCTGACTGGCACCTCAGCAACCGGGGGACAAGACCTGCCTGTCAGCAGCGGTGAGGACGAGGAGCCCACGATGGACGACTGGTGGTGTCAGTGCTCTCACTGTTTAATTATGGACACCGACGCAGAGTCTGTTTGCTGCCCTCTGAAAGAAATCTCAACATTTATGACCCAGTGTCAATACAGATGTGTGTTTAAACAGGCGAAGTAAACTGTGGACCAACAAGCACCAAGTCCTTATTTAGAGGAACAACGTGGGCTAATTTACAGCTAATCCATTTTTAAGTTGATTTTGTATAGAAAGTGAAAATGCATGAAGAAAGTCAATGCAAAAGTTTAGTTTAAAACAAACTTTGTGCATGTTTTTTTTTTTTTCGTTAGATAGGACAGTGGATACAGTAGGAAGTCTGGTAGAGATATTTGGGAAGGACATGAGGGTAAGAAGCTTCAGGTCCCGAGAGAATTAAGCGGAATTAAGAGGACTACAGCCTCGACCTAGCCGCTAGGCCAACGGAGCCCCAAGCAGCTTCAGCTTTAATTAATGTAAAAACTGGGAGGCATATTCCCACTTCCATTGATTGGATTACATGCAACACTTTCCATCAGCCAATAGATTTACATATTGCCTAAATGCCATTCAGAAAGCACAAACAGGTCAATACATACTGAAAATGCCACCAACTGACTTTAAGGAGCGTTTTTATTTTAAGTTAACAAATAGATACAGATGGGAAAATCATTTAGATGAATTGTAATGATGTACACTCTGGACAAGAATTTGTAAAATGATGTTTGAATTTATGTCCCTTCCAATAATTTGTGAAATATTATTTCCTCAGTTATGTTGGATTTATTTTTATTTTTTTTTAAATGTCACATACTTTTTTCTTCTCTGTCAAGCGTCTATGTCACATGTCTTAACCAGCTCATTGAGTAAGCAGACGCAACATTTAGCCTGTTAGTCTCCTGTTATCTGGAGAAACAGTGTCAGAATCACTTTGATTCAACAATCAAATCCTTCTCAACAACAACACAGAAATCAGCGTGTCCTTTGAATCATTTAGCTTCACAAGGCTGCATTTCTTTCCTACCGAACTGGCTCACTGAGCTGAGCAGGGTTGGGAGTTTGGCTCATTACGCAGCATCAAAGAGCGGAGACGGTGTTTTATTAGGCTTCACAATCACTGTGATATTGTTGTGCTCCAGTTAACAGGAGCTAACAGGGTGCAGTTGTTGAGCGTGCTCGCTTTGTGGCACGGGGGCACGAGAGGGTCTGCGAGGCGAGAGGGCGGTGACAACATTGTCATGAAAAATGACATGAGTGGTGGCAGAGTTAAAATAAAGTTGACCTTAAATAAAAGGCTCGCCTGAAAACCAGAATGATGCATTAAAGACCGTGTTTCTATTGACTGAGGCATTTTTATAGAGACATAGAAAAAGTGTGAGTTAAAAGTTTATTATTTCAATAATTGATATATTAGAATGGAGTGTTTTCCTGTTCCTGTAAATAGTTTGAAGTCTGATATTAAATAAAGATCCAAAGTAACACAGTTGTCCTCATAGTCCAGTTTACACACATACAGTGTGACAGTCCACGTTCTCTGAAAAGAGTTGACAGAGGTTTACTTTTTTGTCTAGAGTAGAGCTCCTTTTTTTTCTCCATTCAAGTCCTCCATGACATTTCAAAAAAATCCTCTCATCAAAAGATTAAAGCCTGGAACCAAGACGAGCAGCTGCTCCTGCTATAGTGCGTTTTGATCAGGTGCGAAAATGGCATTGAGAAGGGAAAGGTGTGTACATCACGTTGCATTTTTGTCCTGAGTCAGGGGACTGCGTATCCCATAATCCATTACGAATGTTACCACTTCTTCTTAAATGTAACTTTATAGTTGGTAGAGTATACTGTTTGTATACTGTTTCACGTGTTGTATTATGTAGTTGAATACATTCAACTACATAATACAATGCAACTACCTTAAATTACATTCACAGCTTCATAAAAGGTTATTAGTACTTTTGGTCTTAGCTTAGCCTGCTAGCTATCAGCAGCTAGCTACAGCTAGCTAGCAGGCTAAGCTAAGACAAAAACAGTTAAAGTTACTAAAACAGCTAAGACAAAGGTAAGACTCAAGCCTGCTAGCCTTTGTATTCGTTAGCATTCAGAGACGTGGTTGTGACACTCTGTGGGTAGTGTAGTTCTTTGCCCTGATACTCCAAATGCTCGTGCTCAGTCTACCTGGGATAGTTCTGACATTACTGCTAATAATCATATTGACTGTGGAGAAAGAAAAGTCGATTTTCATTTTGTATTTGAAAGTTCCAAATTGATCCTGTCCTGGGTTTAAAGCATTTGTTCGGTGCAGTGAAACAAACTGAAAGCAAACTTTCCTTTTTGTTCACAGTGCAGGTTAATATGAGCTGAAAGGTGCACAGCAGATCAATCCCTCAGACATAACCCCGGGCCAGTGTGCGGTTGTACAACAGTACACAGTAAATTGCTTTCTTGTTGTGTTTTCTGCAGTCGCTGCCTTCCAGGCAAACCAACGTCTTTCCTGTGTCAGTTAGCGTTTTGAAGCAATCCATGTTTGCAGGAACCTCCAGGCCTCAACAGTCACTGAGCGAAGATGAGATGAATAACTGGGATACACATTGTGACCTGAATTCTCATTTAATAGCAAAGCATCTGTATTTATAAAAAAAACACGAAAAGAAGGATTAGAAACACATTTTCAACTTGCGTACTGTTCTGAACTGAGTGGCAAAAACAAGCTGCTGTTTGAAGTCATTTGGTGAATCATCTGTGATTCTGCTTTAAATGTATATTTGACTCCTAAGTCCAGGGTTTTCATGTGTATCAGTCCTGATCATAACATTCAAAAAGGCTGAGAAAAGCATGTTCGGTCCAGCAACACTTAGCTGATGAGAATCATTCAGGATTTATTTTCCTTCTCTCTGCTCAGATTGTTTGAACGAATACAAAGCAGGCAATAAAACACACACATGCCAATATGTGGCAGCTATCCCAATGCTTTCAAATCCCGCCTCTGATTGTTGATCCGTCCTCATGGGTCCCATCTCAACTCGGCGTTTTGTTTCCTGATATGAAGCACTTTAAAGTCATCTGTGGGACTCTCTGTTCCAGACTCCTGCTCTTATTGTTTCATCAAATTCTCTCCCAGCTACTTCTTTATTTCCCTTCCTTACAGAACCTGGAAGCGTTCAAACTGTTCAACAACAATAACTGTGTTTTTTTTTGTTTTTCTTTTCACAGATCTTCCTGCTGGCCTGTCCGCCATGCAAAACAGCAATGGTTGTATTTAGGTGAGTAGACGTAACCCTGCTCTTCAAACTATTAATTTAGGCGCTATAGATCTCATGCTTTATCTTCTCTTCCCCGATCCATTTAAACCTTCAACCTGTCAGAAATGCAAATCTTGAACCCAACCCAAAATGATTAGGCAGACGGACCAAAGTCAGCCCCTGATTTTATAGTCACATAAAAGCAATCACCACTTTAATAGTTATTACATGCAGGCTTGTAGAGTGTAAATTGGGATTCCACACTGCTTTTATGGTCATGAATTTGTCGGGGTTTATAGTCTTCTGTCCTCCGCTCTGGACGGCTAATTATTCAGCAGAATGTCCTTGTTTTTGCCGGAGGGGAACAGAACGTTAGATTCACTCAGAAATAAATACGGGTAGGGTCACTTTGTGGTGCCCAGGGGAGTCACAGTGAACAGCTGCAGTGAGTGGTGACAGTTTTATCAAGGTGCTGTAGCTGTGTCTCACCTGAAACGACCTGAAGAAGTGATTGAATGCGAGCAAAGTGAGTGTGTGTCATTAGTATCAAAGTGTCATTAACCTCCAGATCAGGATGTTCCTTAACATATATATGATGTAGATGTCGTGACCGTTCTGTGCAGGTTCAGAAGCCTGATTCCTCTAAATCAGCACATTCACGACATTCAGATTGAAGGTAAAGCGTCACAGGGACGTAAAGATCCTGTCTTTTGTGTAAACGCGCAATGTTTATGTTCAGTGTCAATCAAAACTGCAAAGTCAAATTGAGCTGCAGATATCGCTTCATCGATACCGCAGAATAAATACTCGTATCCATTGCATATAGCCAGGATTACTTAAGATTTGTATTCTGCAGATTCCACCCTGGTTTATTGGCAACACAAACGGGTTACCATGGTGACAGACAGTGTTAAGTTATAATGCAGTCCCTCTTTAAACTGCTGCTTTATCAAAATCAGAGGAGCCACTGCAGTGTCTGTTCATAGTTCTACCTGTGTTTTAAATGAGGAAGTCAGTCTTGAATTTCCTCTTTTCTATGAACAGCCATGTTGTTTGGACTGCCGGCTGCAGTCAGATGAGTTGTTTACTTCCCTGAGAGGTGGAGGATTGCAGCTGGTCTCCCTCAGTCCTCCATCTTAAATGACCGCTCCTCCCTGCTCCGTTTCTCCGGGAAGACTTTACTGTGACGGGCCTCACAGTAAAAGTGCCCACGTGTTCCACCACTCGCACCGTTTTAATGAGAAGCAGCAAGTCGCAGAAAAGGTTTGGTCTGGATCGCTAGTCCGTCAGCATAGCTCTGATGCAGCATGAGAAGAGTGAACAGTAACCGAAGTGGATAAATCTCTTGAAAATAGGAGAACGATTTGACTCTTGCGAAGGATTTGGGATCGATGAGAAGCTTTATAAAATATTAGCTCTGTTCAGATTGTGTTTCCACCATCAATCCCTCCTTTTGTATTTAAACATCGTATCAGCAAAGCCGTCTTACTGGTGTCCTACGATGACGTGTCACATTGCTTTACGGCGCTGCAGAAGAACAAGAGGCACGGCGTGTAAACACACTGCAGATATCTGGCCTTGAATTTGCAACAAATAAGCAATCATGGGACTATTCATGGATTAAAGATTTAAGTTTGGTTGAAATAAACTTTCAGGATTTCGGAGTGACGGCCCGGCTTATTTCAGCCGGCACTCCTCCACAGCTCTGCTCTTTTCACAGTGACCTCGGCAGTCCCAGCACTTCTTTTGACAAAACAAACAGTCGAACGGGATAGACGTCGCTCTTCACCGTGACACATGAGCTCCTCTTCAGAACTATTGTTGTTTAAAATGAACTCCAGATGTTGGATGTTCCCTCCTGTCTACAGGATCAGACTCAACTCTGTATTATTTCATAAACTGGTGGTTCACAAATAAATAATCTCCATCACAGATGCAATAGTATGGGTTTATATATTTTCCAAATCTGTGCCAAATATTTTCTCATTTTTCCAGACTAGCTTTTGGGTGATTTAGAAAGTTTGTTAAAATGTAAAGAGTAGCTTGTCAACAATCCGGTGAAGTATGCCATGTGTAAATGATGGTTAACATTTTTTTTTTTTCTCTGAGGCTCAGGCGGGTGTGATGAGAGACTTTTATCAGACGTTCTTGTCATTTCTGTTTTGCTGATTGTTGTCTCCCCTCTTGTGTGTTTGCAGGCTGCAGGTTCACATGTTAAACGGAGCTTTACTGGCTTTAATGTTCCCTGTCGTCAACACCAGACTGGTAAGTAACAAGCAGTGAAGCCTCTTTATTGACAGCTCAACAGGATTGAAGTTACATTCCCTTTTAGCTGTGATGCGTAAAGGACGACCACTTGTGTGTTTTTTAATCTCCCTCTTGATAAAACGCTGACCTTTATATGAATCTGCTGATCAGTAGTTTTCTACCTGAATCTGAAGAATAACTTCCACCATGTAAAGGACAAAACGTTGGAGCGAGTGGCAGGAAGTTTGTGCTCGACTGATGATGGGAATCTGCAGCTTCTTCAAAGGAAATCAGTTCAGCCTGCTTGATAGACTCCCACTGACAGCTGCACACACAGACCAGAGAGGGGAGATAATGCACTTACTTTAAATTCAATTTGCTTAAATGATATCAGAGACTGACAGTTTAAACTCCAGCAGAGCAAGTCTAACCAGGGGAAAGAGACTTTTTTTCTGCCATAACTCTACTTTCCTGTTTGATTTAAAAAAAAAACTAAAAAAAAAACAGTTTTCTCCAACAACAGCTGCATGTTCTCACTGTACGGTTTAATCAGTCGAGTCACCAACACAGTGAAGAATGAGGACTGAGAAGTTCAAATCCAAGACAACTCAACTAGGATCAGGATGGAAGTCACAAAGTTCCCAGGGTTCTTATGATGCGGGGCGAGATGGGCTGGTGGTGCTCCTGGCCCCGCAGCCTTTTTGAAATGCGTTTGTATCCTGTTAATAAAGAAATGTAATGCCAACAACACAGGCGTACCTGCAAACTAGCACGTTCATTACTGTTGGATTTACAGCAAGGCAAGGCATGTTTATTTATACAGCACGTTTCAACAACAAGGCAATATAAAGCGCTTCACACAAGCACCAAGACAGAGGAATGAAAATAAAAAATCGCTGTAATTAAGTTTTTGTACACTGAGATAGAACTCTGAAATAAAACACAGGAGTGATCAGAGAGAGCAACATCTGACACGACAACCTTGGAGATAGAGATAGATCCAAGGAGTGTGTGCTCTATCGTGTGTGTGTGTGTGCGCTCTGTCACGTGCTCAGGCAGCCCAAACAGAAAGGTTGGGGGTTCAATCCCCAGCTCCTGCAGCAACATGTCCAATCCGTCCTTGGGCAAGACAGTCAACGCCTTATTGATCCCACCGCTCGATCGGCAGCGTAGGAATAGAATTAGTGATTTCTGCTGGACGTGAATGAGTAGGTGTGAAGCTCTCGTCCAGTTATTTACCATGATGTTTAGGCATTTGTTTGATCCTAAAAAGGGACCACCAAAAAATAAAAACCTTTTGCAGTCGTGATAAAATACTTAAAATAAACTTAAGATTTTAAAAATGATCAAATTCTATAGTTTTTCAATACTTAATCCTCCTCTGGGTACCCTATCATATCTGATCAATCTAAGAATCAGTATCTCTGTCCTGATTTATGTATGGATTATATATGACCTTAAAGGTAGCTGACTCCGATCACTCCTTTAAGGAGCAGAGGCTGCTCTGCCTGACATCAGGGTCAGTGTCTCCTGTGTCTTCTGCCAGGCCTCTCATTCTCATGCCTTGAGCGTTCCCACCCCGACCAGGCCTGCAGGTTGTTCTCCGACAGCTCAGACTGCAGAATACAGGTTGTGCCTGCTGGTCTGAGTTAAGTGCATCCGAGCATCGCCAGACGAAGTGCAGGAAGTTTGTCTGCTAACTACGCCTCAAGTTGTACAGGCTTAAAGGATACAGACATCATTCCCCAAATGTTCAGCTCCCGCTTCTTCATCTTCTAATAAAAAAACAATAAAACATCTTATTAATCCTGCAGGGCGTGTTTTCTGTCGTGCGTGTTTTATAAGGAGCTGAATCAATATTTCTTCTCTCAACAGCTTCCGTTCGAGAAGGAGGTCTACTACATTCAACACTCCATGCTGTACCTGGTGCCTCTTTACCTTTTCAGGAAAGGAGGTAGGTGTTGATCGTCAGTCGCTACAAACTTCTCTCCTTTCTCATCGACACCCACAGTGAAAATACCTGTCGCCCGCCAGCCATGCAGAATGACAGCAGCGGGATGTTTGTGACGCTCGGGTGGACTCGTGTTTGGTCGGTCCGAGCCGCCGCAGGTTATCTTCTTTTGTGCTGATGTCAGCTGCTCAGGGTCCGTTTGTGCTCAACAGTAGCCTGTTGCTGCTGGTTCAATAACGCCCCCTTTCTTTCCCGCTGTCCGTTATAAAGACTTATGAACACACGAAGAGGAAAATGTGAAGATTCTACAACCTGTTGACAGTTCAAGAAAACTCTGAATATCAGGTCCAAATCTCCCCCTCCTGTGATTGTAACTACCATATGAGACAGTGCAAAGCTTTTGACTCCTTTAGTTAACTGTAGATGGGACCCACATGCACCTCAAACTGTGCTTTTAAGTACAAAGTTCAGCTGCCTCACCCACATCCTTCAGCTCTTAGAGTCACTTTGGGGCGAATTCGAGGTGGCAGAGTCGCTTGTTCTAAAGATGCCTCACCTGCCGTCAGTGTGTGCTCGGGTGTGACATGCGCTGTAAAAGCACCGATTACTCAGAAGACTAACAAAAGTGCTACAGTAAGCTCAAGTCCATTTACCATATCACTCATTGAATGTTCCGTCTGTGTTTTTCTGTCTTTGGAGGCTGGGAATAATCACAGTTTAAAATTCCCTGAAAACGCAAAACAAAGTGAAATCCCAGCTAAGATACACTCACTGATTAGATTGGATTTGAAGCTATTTTTATTTTTTTTATTTTTTTTAAGAATTATATTTCATTCTTACACCTGGATGAATCGAGGGTGTAGCACAGTAAACCTGAGCCTGCATCATTGTTCACACACACACACACACGTAACACCGCAGCCACACAAAAGGATCCGTGCATTGTTCAGCCGACATAATGGCTGCATGTGAACTACCTTCCCCTGGCATTACTCGAACACATGCCAGCAGTGAGGAAAGAGGAAAAGCCAGTTTGACACCACATCCTGTCTAAACGTTTACTGTGGTTAGAGTCTGCTCAGACTGAACACATGAACAAGGAAGTGAATGAGGGCTTGATGCGTGAGCTGGCACAGAAGACGCATTCTTTTGTTTCCTGATGTCTCTTTTAACCCCACACCGACTGCTTCAGCTGATTTTAAAGAGCGTTCCTCTCTGCAGGTGTGTACAAGCCGGAGCCTCTGGGGGACATGGGGTGGGCGCTGCTCTCCACCGGCATCCTGTTCCTCTACCACTTCGTCTTCCTGCAGCTCCTCGGCCTGGTGAGACAGAGCCCCCTGCTGGGCGTTCGAGATACCTCACTGTACAAAGAACACACTATGCTGTACATGTGATCATTTGTCAGCACAGTGATGATGGTAGAAAGAAATAAGCTGTGGTCAAGAGAGTGAGTACATGTTGGCACATCTCCACAATCGAGTGTATGTGTGGGAAATAAACGTCACAGCCTTCTGGACGGCATCAAAAATGAACCACTTAACAATAAAGTGATGAAAAGAAGATGCAAGGCCTCATTGGATTTTCCATGTTGTAGTGAAACCTTGTTGGACCCTCTTGAAAAAAAAAAACATCTTCCCCATTTTTCTGGATTGTTCTGTAAATGTTCCTGCTTGACTTTAGATAATCATATGCTATAATCGTGTCCCGTCACTGTGCAGATAGTTAGCAGCAGGAGTGAGTCATGCAGAGGTAAACAGCAATTAGAGTTGCAGAAACGGCTTCAGTTTGAGAGCGAGTTTCTTGAAAGACGATGATGTCGAGGCTGACGGATTGCAAACGATATTGCATTTCAATCTGTTCAGAATCTCCACTGTGTGTTGGAGAGAGAGAAGAAGGTGTTACCAGCAGTGGTCACTTTAGCCATCGCTGGCCCCAAAGAACCTCGGTGGATCAAATATCTGAAAGAGATTATGAAAAATCAGCATTATAAGCTCCACAGAGTCATTCTGTACCGCGTGTAGGATGACTTCGTGTTAGTCGGGTTGCTTCTTCAAACATCTTCAACAATCCTAAAAACCCTCCAAATTAAGATCTTTACAATAACAGGTGCAAACGTTGCTGATAAAATCATGATGGATTGACTGAGTTTGAAGTCAGTCCAGTGATGCTGATTAAGTGAACTTCAGGTTAGCTGATTTATATTCCTGTTGCTTTTAGCGTCACATAAAGTCCTTGTGCTAACTGAACTTGTCTCTCCTCTAGCTGACTGAGGTCAACCTGAACAACATGCTGTGCCCGGCCGTGTCCGACCCTTTCTACGGTCCATGGTACCGAGTGTGGGCGGCGGGCCACCAGACCCTCCTGACCCTCATGCACGGGAAGCTCCTCACGCTCCTCTCCCAGTACACGGGCTCCGTCTGCAGATACGTGAAGGACACGCTCCGATCGCGCGGCAAGAAAGTCGACTGAATATCCCGGAAGACGCTCACAGAAAAAAAAAAAAAAAACCTACGCCTTTCATCCTGAATGCCTGCTCTCTCTTTTCTTTTTTCTTTTCTTTTTTAGATCACCATTTTAAAGCATCTTTTTTTAAGATCACTCGAACTGAAATAAGCGAGCATTCCAGGAGAAGTGAATCAATGTGTTATTTTAGTGTCGTCTTTGGCTTGCATGCACAAACACATTAGACATTTTAAGGCTGGTTAGGTAGCATCATGGTGAGGGAAAGATTTTTTTTTTTTCTTTGTCTTATTGTGGAAATACTATTACCTGAAAAATGTACTGTCAGTGAATTTGGGTGATTTCTAAAGATGGATTTTTGTAAATGCAAAATTCGAGGACAAATAGAAGTCATCCAGATTTCACTACAGACGTGCTGTTGTTACACTTTCAGTTATTTGTGTGGTCGTGTTACGCTTGGTCATATGTTAGTGAGGGAAACTCTGCCAGTCTCTGTCTCAAGTGCATCTTGAAAGCGAGCTTGAGCTGTTTTTGCTTGTTTATAGCAAGAGCGTTTTGGTTCCACACGCGACTGCCTCTTTCCTGTTGACTGAAAAGACAAACATATTTATGGCGTCCTTCTGTTCCCACCTTTGCTACTTGCATCACACTGTCACCTTTTTTTTTTTTTTTTTCTGTCACCAGCCCACTCAGTGAGGATGTACACTGGGATGTTGTTGTAACCTCTTCAACGAGGTTCTGTTTATGTGGGTTTTTTTATTTTGATTGTGGCATCGGACCGTAATCACTGAGTACACACTTGTAAGCGCTGTCGATATGAATGTGATGGTCTCCATTTGAAACATTAAGTGTCTGAGCTGGAAACGCACATCACGAAACTTGAAATAGTTCCCTCACCCTCTCAAGAATCCTGAATGCACTCCACCACAGCGACTGTGACAAGTCATCGTCTCAGTTTTGTATTTAAAAAACAAAAACAAAAAAAAAACATGCATCTGATGATCTGCATGAAGTCACGTTTGGTCATTTAATGACTAACCAATGGAAAGAAATGACGATCTAGCATTGGTAATTAGAATACTGTATTTCGGTCATGGTATATGTCATTTCAAGTGTGAGGGGGGTGCGAGTGTGTGTGTATTCATGTAGCATATACTGTACGTCACTGTTAAGAAGGGAAGAGACAAACTTTTGTATTTCTCTGGGTTCAAGTGTATGTGATGTATTGACAATAAAAGTGATTTCAGTTTAAAAACAAAGTGCTTCAGATTCTTATTTCCGCACCACAGGACGTCACGATCACGGGACTTGGATCACACATTTAGGCTTCGAGCATAATTAAGTCATTTAATCATGGAGGTCACCATCTTTGTATGTAACGTCAAAAATGCCTATGTCAAAGAGATGACTTAACTAGACTAACTTAACTAGAAGCATTCTGATTGGCTGAGGACATGGGCAATAATGTATCAGCAGTGTTAGGAGAGTAGAGTCAGGCAAATATCAACATTTGGCCAAAATGTGACTTGTAGCAATTATGCTATGAGGCTAATAATATGTTAAAATAATTAGTATACTAAGATATGAACACTTTACCTGCTGAAACACAACACCTTTTTCAGAAACGAAAGTGGACTCTTGGCCGTATAAGGACTAAGGGACAGGAAAGGAAGCTATTAAAGATTTTTTTTATTTGTTTTAGCAGGTAAGATTGGAAGATTATTAGCTTTCTTTATCACAGAGACTTTCCAGCCGGTGGAAACAGATAGCATAGCTCTGTGTTACCAGCTTCTCTAATGTAGTTACATGTAATGTTTCATTGATAAAATATTTTTTTCTGGAGCTGTGGGTGGCACTATCAACATGGGTGTAGTGATTTTGTAGGAGAACTAAACGTAGGAGAAATCATTGCTTCTCATTTCTGCCATAACAAGGATATTGATGTGTGGAATGTTTGACTCTGGGAACAATGACGTCTCTCTTTAGCTTTAATTTATCAAGGATGGCATTAATCTTATCAAACCCCCAAAAACAAAATGAATTAACATATACAACTTTTCCATAACTTTAAGGTCCTTTAAGTGCACTTTTACACTTGAAGCCAGGTCACTTCCTGACTCATAAAATCTCTGGTCTGCACAATGTGTTTGGGTTCAATGCTTCTGTGGCAGACACGGTAAAACGCTTTAAGTGCAGCGTATCGACTGAAGAGAGCTGCAGTGTTTTCACAGGCCTGCAGCACTTTATCACCGTGGACAGTCGAGTCGGGAGGGGAGGTTGATCTAAAAACCAACCATAGCGTCTGCAAAGAGGTCTCAAGGTGACTGTAAATCAAGAGGAGACAAAAGTTGAAATATGTTTCTCTTCTCTTCAAATGCTTGTTATGGTTGCAGAAAAATATTGGGTTCTTCCTAAGTGACGAAAAAAAGCAACGGAGAATCATCACTGCCAGAGGAAATAAAGAGTATAGAGAGAGTGGGTAATGGATTTGACACGGTTGACAAAAGAGACAACATAAATCCCTGGTTAAATAAAATAAAGTGAATGAAAAATAAAGTGAATGGGTGTTTCTCCTTCTAAAACATCAGTTTACGTCTGTTCAGCCAACATTATGTCTAAGTCAGACAGATGGAGGCACAGAGGCACCGCCAGGAGCGAAAAGAGACAAAAAGTGCTGCTTGGATTTGATCTCAGACAAGCTCTGACTTCACACACAGACACAGACACAGACACAGACACACACACACCTGAGCGAAACACTCAGCTCTCAACATCATATAAAAAGAAAAACATATTTTTAAATACACCTGCACATACTTCTCTTAGGAGGCTTGTCCAGAGGAGTGGAGGATCTGATGAGGTGCAGGACAAGCATTTGCGCATCCATCTTCACATTACAGAGGCAGCTCTTGACAGCTTGAGCTAAGAAACGTTTGCTATGCGTGATCACATTGATCTCTGATATACATGACTTTAGCAGTTGCTATGTTTACCAGCTTACTTTAACCTGTTAGCAATGTGTTAATTACAAAAACAGAAGTTCAAGTACAGTTTGAAAAAGAGACAACAGGAGGGCTTCTGGTATGCCTCAAACCCCCTGTGCTCATTGAAGGAAAAACCTAAAAAAAGACCAAAAAAACATTGGTATAAATAATCCAGCTCCAGGCACTGGATGGTTGGAAAAATACAATAGAAATTTAATTGGGCTACAAACATTTAAATGCACTGCCTTCTTCAAGTTCTTCAACTACAGTTTGTTGCCATTTACAGTACAAAACCACTTTGGAGAACATGTGCACGAGGCAAATTAAGCACAGCTGAGGCTCATGGGATGGCAGAAGAACTAACAGGAATAAAATAAAAAATGTTGCTTAAAATAGTGGCTGGATAAACAACTCTGCAGATCAATATTTTAATTGACTGGGGGTGGGCTTAGGGAGGTGGGAGTCAAATCCATCCCATCCACCTTTTGGACCAAATAGAAAAGGTTGCCTCTTGGCAGCTAGTGTTTTTAAAAAAACCAAAAACAAACAAAAAACCCCACAAAGTTTAATTAATACGTACTATTTTATACAGATGCTTCATAAATGACGCATTTGCTGTGGACATATAGCTGCTTATATTTTGAACGCTTTGAGCAGCACAAAGTAACAATTGCATCAACAGTTTGGCAGAAGTTTTTCCTAACAAGTTGTCGTGAAAATGCGGAATAATAAAAGTCTGGCACCACATAGGCCCCCCTTTTTTTTAGTGAACAAAGAGCTCCTTTGTTTGGGTTATTCCACAGGTTTATAAAAGGCCATTTTAAAGTAGGGTTGAGTGTTCAATACTGTCTTCATCAGTTAGTGGAGGAAGGAAATCCTCATGTAGCCCTCAGCGACATTTGTGTGACAGATTCACTTCATTGATTATATTTATATAAAATGAAGTACTGGAACATCATGCCAGCAGGACTGGGGCGTCATTCCTTTTAAAGGGCCAGTTCATAAAATGGTAGAAAGATGGTTTGTTGTCTGAGAAATTTATTTTGGAAAATGTTGCTGCCAACCCCAAAGCATTTTCAGAAGTTTCCATGGAGACAGTTTCTGTGTTACTAAATAGTTCCAAACATTTATTTAAAAAAAAAAAGCCGGTCAGAACATTGTACAGGCTCAAAATTCTGTCATAGCTTATACAACATTCAGTGAAAACTCTCAAACAAGCAGCTGCACTTTGAGCCCTTAATAAGAAAACTTATTGTATGGGTGACAACCAACAAAGTTTCAAAATGTTTACAAAAACGTGTTTTCGTGCAAACTCCTAATTATTCTACTATATGGACCTGAAGTCAAGCAGTGCATGTCATTAATTAATCTAAGTAGGTGTTTTCAGACTACAGGGGCTTTGAGTCTGCACAAAAGGAACTATGAACTATTTTAGTTCCTGTAACTACTTTTAGTCCTGTTGCAGAATAGGTTCTCTCACAGCAAACTGGCAGTGCAGTTCTCAAGGAACTTCCTGGAATGTATTACTTAAAGAAGTCCCCAGAACCGTTTGGCCCGAATACGTCCGTTGACTTGGTTTTCAGTAGTTTCCATCAAGCAGTCCAGTTTGGTATGGCAAACCCTCAACTTTGCTTGCGTTTCCACAGCTGAGTCAACTATCTCATCATCATAGCAGCCCAACACAATGCAGCCAGCTATTAATTAAGGACATTCAAGAAGAACAGGGACACAGCAAACAAGAGGTCATTTAGAAGGGTACCAAAAAAGTAAGCCAATATGGATCACTTATTTTACACCATTCCTAACTTTTGACGGTTGGAAACACCAATAAATGGGAACCGTACTGAACAGAAAGAGGATATAGAGTACTATGGTTCTGTCTCTGTTTTGTAAAGTGGAAGTCAGTCTAAGACATCAATGTAAACCAATTAACACTGCATGTGTGGGTGTTAAGAAAGAAAATCGCATGACACATGTTCTCTTTTCAGTCGATTTTGTATTTTTTTTTATTGAATAAATGACTTTAAAAGGTAATAACAATGTTTAAAACTACATTATCTTCACAGCCATTGCTTACATACTCAGAGATCCCCTCTATATACTGTATATGTTCTTTCAACCCTCCCCACACTTATCTTTTGCAGTTTTTTTTTCTAAATTTCTTTTTTTCTTCTTAGTTTTTTTTCAGAGTTTTTGTTTTCTTCTTTTGGAGTCATACTATCATAGTAAATGCCCATTTCAAGTCGCGTCACACTAACAGCAATTCAACAGGAAAGGAAGAAGGGTCTATTTCTACGAGGGGGGGAAGAGATCTGAAGTTCCCAGTTCATATTATTCCATCGACATTTTTCAAGTTACTATAAAGCAGAAAAAAGTTCCAAAAATTGAAAAAGAAAAGAAATCAAAGTTGGTATGAGGAGTTACACCAGGCAACCCTCCCAGCCCATCAGGCCACTGCAACAGAAATAATTCATTTTGTACAGTGACACATCTTAGAAGTCAGTGTCTCAGAAACTCAGAACATAGAAAACCACTAAAATAATTTTGAAACTAGATCCAAAATATTATTTTGAAAAGAATTTATTTTGATGTACAAAAACAGTCATTTCCTTTTTATTTGCTTTTTTAGGTTTTTTTTTTTAATAAAAGTTTCAAACACAAGTTTATTGTAGTTCTTATTTCATTTGTCATTATCATTATTATTATTGATTCATTTATTCTTTTTTTTTATATTCATCTATCAGTGCGATTGTATACCAGTGCAGCTACTGGGTCCAGAGTAAAGAAAACAGGCTTTTTTCTTCTTTAATGGCATAGAAAATAAGGAAAAATCCATCTTTTATACAAAGTATAACTGCTGGTCTTTAGGGGAAAAAAACATTTAGAAACCCATAAAGCTAGGAGGCACACCATGGGATTTTTTCATTTTTGTAAATTATAACATTACCACTAATAATAATAATAATAATAAACAAAACAAGTAACAACAATTTGCAACCATTGTAACCATCCTTGATGCCTTGAAGGGCGTCAGAGATAGACTCAATGAAAATTCATTGAAAAATTGGGTTGCTCAATAAGTCAAGACAGTTGAGAAATCGCACAAAAAAAAAAAAAAAGAAAAAAAAAAGAAAAAAAAAGACAGAACATTTTTTTGTCAATTGCAGGGGGTGTCTTTTGGAAGGACAGGAAGCCAGGCCTGAAGAGCAGCATTTGGGTATGGCCGCTGGCATCTTTGGTTCAGTCAAACATACGAAGGTAACACGAGCTTGAGCATTCCTTGAAATATGAGAATGACCACGCTGGGAATGCTGAGGCTGAACTCTAACCCTGGTATGGAACCAAAACACTATCTGCTACAACAAACTCCTAATGTCGTTCCATAACGTCCCATGAGGTATCAATGCTTTTAAAACAGTTAATCAGTACAGAAGCAGGACTATTTTCTGCGTGTTCTACGTAAAACATTAACACTGCGTCCCGTGAAAGGAAATGCTAACCTTCAACGTCGTGTGAGAGTGACTGTGGTGGCCTCGACGAGCTCTTCACAAGTCAGCGTCTCCCAACTTTTCCTTTTCAGAAGAGGTCATACGATTCAGCAGCTAGAGGGAAAAAAAAAACGGAGACTGTGCTCGGAAGAAGCAGCCTCCGGTTTACCGGGAGAGGCGACGAGCACTACTACTGCCACCTTCTACCGACACACACGTCACACGCCTGCACAAACTAGGCCATGAGTACAGGCCACAGTGTGGGGAGTTATCGAGGGGTGGGGGAGGGAGGGAGGGGGGGGGGGGGAGGGGGGGGGGGGGGGGGGGGAGGAGGCTACGTGTGACTTCTTGTCCTTTCAAACCTGCAACGGGTGTTGACTTGCACTGGTAGGGAAAAACAAAAACACCTGTTGAACAGATCTGCATATATCAAGGATAGTTAAGGTAGTACATGTAGGATTTTCTCTTATACTGCTGAAATGACAAAAGACGACCTCCGACAGTACATTCAGAGCCCCTATGATGGGTTTGCTGCAGGGACTCCTCCTTCTTCACTATATAAGATATCAGTCAGTTTTCCCATAGGGAATTGATCCCAAAAATCACCCATAAATGGACTAAATGAACGGGGCTACTGTTTGTTAACGGTGATGAACACATCCTTCAGTCTTAAAATGTGTCGTCAAGACTCACCTCACAGCCACGTACAACAGAGAAAATCGTACATGCAGCATCTTTAAGTATGATATGATCAATGAGTCCGCATGACCAGTCACAAGCTGTGACCACCCCAATATGAGGTCCGATAGCACCATATTTGTCTTTTAAATCTCTTAATGGTTAATAAGAGCGTCTAAGCCATAGATCAAGCATATCATGGATAAAACCATAGGTCTCATACTCATACATACATGCAACTAAAGACATTGCATGTGTATACAAAGACATGTATGTAAAAGAACATGGTCAATTTGGTTTTGCAGCAGAAAAATTCAGGTTGTGCTGTATCAAAAGGGCCGGGAAACAAACGCCTGACTGTTCCTCTGGATCGTTATGTAGTGTGTTTATCGTAAGAGGCATACATTGGAATCACTTTCGATGATTGAAACATTTAGAAGAACACCACCACAGTGTCAGACACTGTTTGAACAGAGTATGCGGGGCTTTCAGAGCCGAAAGAATCGAGGACCCGCAGCTGGACGTCAAAACGAGGAGACGGCAATCGTACAGGAGAGCGTCCATTGAGAATGTCTGATCGCATTCAAGTGAGGAAAACGTCATGCGAGTTCCCTTCCTGCACTGTGGTGTGAAGATGAGCTGCAAACAGAGCACGGGACAGAGGAACACTCAGAGCGTCATCTACCGGCCCAGTGTTTATTAAATCATTCATGTAAGGCAACACAACTTAAATCTGGGTCATTTCGGGTTACTGTGGATGGAGTGCCAAAAGCCCTTGACATATTTGCATAAAGAAAAAAATAACCTGTCAGTTAGTTTAAAGGCTGTTACGAAGAAAAGATGTTGGTCATGTAACAAGAACCTCTCAAAAAAAAAAATTCCAGTTAGCAAAACTAAACCGACCCCCAAAGCAAGCGGATCCCACGCCGTGATCCTCAGACATTCTGGAATTCCTCAAACAAAAAGGAAACCTCGTCTAGCATGTGTGGGTGTGATTCACAACAACAAGACGTATCGGGGTGGGAAATGGCTTCTTCAGTCCTTACAAAGCCCTGGCTTTAAATCTGTAGACCTCGACTGTGAGCCCTTCGGCCCCATGCAAGGAACCAGTTCTGACTCGACTGTGTTTGCGCGAACCTAGTGCCAAACAGCTGACTAAACAAGAGCACGCAGCGGAACACTTCACGTGTCGTGGACGCGCACAGTGACGGGATCTCATTGAACGGCGAAAAGTTTAGAGAGGAGAGAACGGTTTCGGTGCGGTTTCAACAACTGAATCAACTATCCGCTCAATGACATGCACTTCTAAATGACACATTTTAAATAGATCACTTTCATTGTGCGTCTTCAAAATGACAGGTGTTTTTTTATACATCATACTTAATGGATGAGTGACACTGGTTAGCTATGACCTGAAGAGGCAAGTAAGTGTTTCCACGACGACACGAGCAATATACAAGACATATGACTAATGAGTGAAACCGCGATGTGTGACGATTAGCATTCAGTGGTGCGGCCTCGTCTGAGGCCGGCTGGTGTTGGAGTTTGCATTCAGAGGTTGAAGAATGATTATACTAGAGGCTACCAGTCAACTGGCACCGAATGCAAACCCGTCAAGCCAAACGACAGACCACTTTTACTGAGTGTAGAGTAAAAAGAGAATATGGCTTTGAGTAGTTAAAAGCATGTCCCTTTCAAGTGACTCCCTGCCAGTAAACTCACAAACCAACAGACACCCAATCACAGCATTGTCCACGCTGTGCTTTTTTTTTCTCCTTGGGACCTGTAGTTCTGCCTGCTCCCCTCATTCCAATGCATGGAAGTCAGACCCACTTATATAGCCCATTTTACATCAACTAATCATCTGTGTGCTCTCCACTTTCCTCTGACAAAATGGCTTCCTCAAGATCAACATTTGGAAAAGCTCAACAACAAAAAAAAACAAAAACATCTAAACTAAAGCTCTATGCTAGAATATGCAGTTCAAGGTTTACAGGTCCAACATAAACACTTCAAATACTCAAAAACTCTCAGTAGGGAACCTTCGGTATAAATCCAATTTCTAATTTATTCTACCGGTTTCAATTTGGTGGCAGACCAAAACCTATATCCACACAGAAAATCACACATTTGTGAGCTCGAACAATAAACACTACCAGCAAAGGCCGGTCAAAGGGCATCACAATCCTACACACTATACTTTGGAGCATACAGATCCCATAATATATATAGTCCCAACTACATTACTACAAGAGTTCACAAGGCTAACACAATCTCAACAGTCACTCTTTTTTTTTTTTTTTTTTTTTTTTTTTTGAGAGGAGCCAGAATAGAGACGGCACAGCCTTTGAGAAGTGCAGTTGCCTTGCTACATGGTATACATGTCAGGAGAGTTAATTAAAGAAAAGGAGGAAATAAGAATTTCTTTTAGTTCGTGTTAATTTGAAGCAAAGCCTGAACAATAGAAGCGCGAGACTAATCCACCTTATAAGAGACTTCCTTCCATCCACAGAATCAAACACCTGATTCGTTTTGCTGAAAATACGCAGGATTGATCAAATCTAGCGTTTCTTTAATTTTTTTTTTTTTTTTTTTTCTTCAAAAATATGAATGGGGGGGGGGGGGGGGGGTGTCATTGATATAGGTTTATATATGCTGCAAAACTTGACCACAGGCAAAGAATAAGAAGAGTGGATTTCTTGCCGTAATCAAATGATGCTTCGTTGCCACCCGTTGCCATGTCAACGTCAGGGAGACGGACAGCATGGCAACGGAAACTATCATCATAAAATGGTACAGTAGTAGAAATAGCTAGACCAGGAGGGGGCGGGCTCTCCTGGGAAAAGGTCCGCGGAGAGGTCCAATGATTGGTCATGCGGCTCGCTGTCAGGAATAATGGTTGTAGGGTGGTAGAGGGTGCCCGATGCCATTCTGGTAGTGATGGTGCTGGCGGTGGGCGATGTACTCTGCATAACCCATTGTCATCTTCTCGCTACGGTACCTTGGGAACAGAAGAGCAGTGTTCATTATGTGTCGCTGACGTAGCTTCAAGCTGAGGCAGTGGGCTAGAGAAGTCTGTCAAGGTCACATCGTTTTCACGCCAAACTCCAAGACTTTTTTTTTTTTGAAGCTTTAACAGATGCTTTCTCTATTTACATCACGAGAGGAAGTGTACAAAATGTCCTTAAGGTCCTATTGGGTAAACGTGTTTTAAAAGAACTGGCTTTATCTAAAGACCTGCAGGACACATGAGTTCAATTGGTAGATTCCCATCTGAAGCAACTAGACAGGCTGAATGAATGGCACTTCACAAAAGGACGAGGGCTCGAGTATTACAACAAATTTTTCTTTTGTCTGGGAACATGGATCTAAATAATAGTCGAGCACATTACTGGCAACTTCATCAATTAGCATACCTTAAGCCAACATAAAGTTTAATCTTACCTGGTTAACTTAATGGTCTTCCTGAAGTCATTTGTGATGGGAGCTTTGTAGCCTCCCTTTCGTAGTAAGGAATCTATGGTTTGAATGTGGTCCCAACCTTATCAAATACAAAATGTATGATTTGACACGGCGGTACAAAAGCTTTTACGAACAGCAGCTAAAGCTCCAATTTTAGGAACGCGATTAGTTCTCACCTTGCTCCTTTGCAACCTCTGGTAGGTAGGTGGCGGTGCGCTTTGATCCTTTTTCATTGAAAAACTCTATCCTAATACCGTGGACACCCACCTGGAATACAGAGCAGGAAAGACAAGAGAGCAGAAGTCATTTGGAGCCAATGAAGATCTCAATCCGACAAAGTGAAGGTTGAGAAAACAGCAACAACTATTCTTCAAGCCCATGAAGTGTTACGTTTGTCAACCACATGCAATATCAAATTTAATTCAAAAGTTGAATGAATGGTTAGAATCATTTCTATGTATTTTCTTAGTTGAGGACACAAGTAGTTATGATGCCTGAGCAAGTGCGTCTTACCTCCCAGTCAAGGTAATCACCGACGTCCTCAAAGTTTGTGAGAAGAGACACTGAGCAGAAGAGGCGAGGCAGCTCATCCCTTGTCATTGGGGGGAAGCGGCTGTCTTTAAGGGCACTGTGGAGATAAAGAACAAAGAAAATGCCCTGATTGTTCTGCGGGAACAGAGGTGACATGGTCCAGTTCAAAGGAGGCCTTAAGTGATCAATTACTGTGAGCGGGATTAGGAATAAAATCCACTTCTATAACTTGATTTTACTGAAGGATAACTTCTACTTCCAACATGTGGTACAGGCCTATAATTGCCGATGTGATAGAGATGACCTTTAGACGTACAGCAGTCCAGCACGGTCTCAGCATGCCTCACAGCAGCTCAGTGCTGTTTGTGTCTGTAAACATTCACAGCAGGAAGCCCAGTGTTTACGTGTCTTTGACAGCTTTATTTTGTTTGCCGTCAGGTCAAGAAAGCCGACTGAGTAATTCTACTTCCGGCAATCACAGAGGGCTCTGCTTTACCTTTTTTTTTTTTGATGTATATGTTACAAACCTGCCTCTTACTACATTGAACTCAATTAGTTATTAACATTTGACCATCACTTAAATACATACAGAGCTGACTTTGAAGTGAACGTTGCCCGGTTCCTGAACTACATTTTTATCAAGACATGATGAGCGACCGATCTAAAGATTAACCACCAATAAAGAAACAACCAGTGTCATTGACGACTGCCTAATTAGACTATAACATGGAGTCTTTATAGGCAAAGTTTCACACTCTTAAATTAAATATTATTGTTCTAGACACACATTCTACTTGTATGAGCGGACGGCAGGAAGAGTAGCTGCTACTTAGGTGGTGGCTAATGGGGATCCATATTCCTTTGTGTCGCTGTCTTCTCTCTTCATGTCAGATAAAGTATTTTAAATACAAAGTTAACATATTGTCTTACTAACACAAAGATTACTCAAACAATATGAAACGTCCCGTTAGTGGTGAGCGATATGGAAAAAATTTGTTTTTTTCATAGTGAGAATTTGCGAGTTACTGACCGCTTCAACCAAACTTATTATAAATGCACGACATCTGTGCTGTTAAGTTTTAGGCTGTTTAAAGTTTGAAGGTCTCCCCCAGAACATTTTTAGCACATCAAGTGTCTTTCCCTCGAGTTGATCAATATTTATGCACAACTTGAAGGACTTTGAAATGATGATTTAGTAACGTGTCCTCTGTTTGTGTTCATCATGTACATTTTCGTTAGCTCTTTCGTTTCGCTAATGTTAGCCTGCTAGCACAACAATGCAGCTCGAGTTGTTTTGGTTTCATACTGGTGCTCAAGGGCGACATCTACTGGACCCAAAAAGTCGCACATGAAGCTTTACATGTCCGTCTTGTTTAAAGATGAAAGATGAATTTTTGTATGCTTACCTGGTAAGGGTGTACTCCCTGAGTCCTGAGTGCAGATTCATGGCAGAAAATGTACCTATACAACCCCGCAACCGCTTGTCTCTGCCTATTTTCCATGTGACAAACAGCGGGCTGAAAAACACAAACAGGAGAGCCATGTTCAGCCGCAGCACTGAAATGCGCACCAGATGTACTTTTTATGCCATGGTTAAAAGAACAAATCACTTTAATATGCACAGCTGACATTCACATTAGGCAGAATATGCATGCGTCTGCCTTTTACATCATCAGTTTACACCAAAGAGTGAAAGCCTTTGTTCAGAACACTGAGCCATCTGTCCACCCAACGTGTTTCAGTTTGGAAACAATAACTTTCCACCCTTTATGAAGTTATTTTCCATCTGTTTTATGTTGAACTGCTTTAAAAGACTGAGGATGTTAACATGTCAAACAGCTTGTTGAAAAGCAGGATGATACAGTATCATGAAAATTACAGTGGCATACAACCGTTTGTGTTTTGATGAAGCTTCACTGTTAAAAACTTATCTATTTGGATGGTAAACATGTTCAGACATACCTGAGTCTGGTTTTGCAAATAAAGACTGACTATGGATTATGTTTGACAAGTAGTGACACAGATTTGAACTTTCTAACTTGCAATTGACTGATCGGAGAGCAAAACTGAGACTCGCCTCAAACTAACCCTGTATGATATACTTTGTGGAACTGGCTTCTTAATTCAGGACAGTGCTGTGACGGATAAGTCCTCAAGGCAAATCTTTTTCATCTTCATTCTGACAAGCTGATCGGACAGAGCAAGGTGCACCACAACCATTTTTTTTTTTTAAATAAAACAAATACATAAATCATAATGGTTAAGTTTAATGAGCAACATTTTAGTAACAGTCTATAAATATGCTGTTGTTTAAATATCTGACCTGAAGCCCTGCATTGTTTTACAGACTTTAAAGAGCACAGTGTGCAAGTCAAACTTTTCCATGGTCTTGAGCATTTCAATAATTCATTCTGACAATGGCCCCAAGAGAAGGACAAGTTGAGGACACCACAGACCATGAGGGGGAATTTCTCTTTCTATGGGAGTTTTCACATTGGTGGCTACTGGCTTACCAAACTCTTCATCACGACAGGCTGGTTATGAGGTGGACTCTGGTTTCATGGTGAAAGTTAGATGAAATCTTAATGACTCTTTAAATATGATAGACCTAAATTAGTCAACGAAGGGACATTTTACAAAGGGAGTGTGGGAAGTTTAAGCAAGAAAAACAGCCAAACCCCTGAAGTGTGGCCTTTTACAATCTCTTGTGTGTCTTTGCTAAGGGAAGATACCCATCATTTGTTTTTCTATAAACTGAATTTCTTCTAAAAAAAAGAGCTTTCAATGAGTTTAATAAAGGGGCAGTGTTATTTGTTATGTGTTATTTGTTATAATCAAGCCACTGACAGAGAGTACTGAATTATTGAGAAAAAGAAAGCAACATACACTCGGGACGCAACAACACAGTCAGTCCACCATTTAATGCACAACTTGTTTTTGCATATCAACCTTAGAGGCCTTACAGAACAGTTCAATAGTATATGAGAAACAATAACGCAAATACATGTTTTATCCCCAAAATTTTGGGGATAACAAAAGCTACTTAGCCCAGTTTATCAAAAAGTCAACAACAAGCTGTTCTATCCCTGAGTGACTAAGGGCGCGGTCACACTGGAAAGCCATACCGTGGCCAAACACACTTCAACCCTAAAGTCCAGCTCGTTTGGTCAGTGTAAACGCTCCGCATCGTGTTCAGGCACGGTACGCTCCCTTGGCTTCAGCACACTTTAACTTTATGCTCAAGCGTGCAGGTACACAACGCTGACAGCCTTCAATATGGAGAAATGTTTTATGGAGTTTGATGGCGACTGTATCTGACTAAAATGAGTCAAAATAGCTGTCATGTTCTCTGTGCTGTTCTCCGGTGTGCAAACCCTTTTGTTAACATTAAGACACTGATGTAAGTTGAGATGGCAACACTAATTTAAACATATGGAGAATACTATGAGAACGCACTTACAAAATAAACTGTGTTAGCTCACATATCACCGTGTGGACCTTTATAGAGTCAGCATGTCCCAAGTAAACTGACATTAAAAAACGTATAACGAAGGAATCAAACAGATTTGTTTGATGCAGGCATTTGGTTTGCTTCGGTAAAACGTCGCAGACAGTGAGCTCTGAGTTAGATAAGTCAGTTCATTATTTTCTACAGCACTGTGAGTTTACAATGGTTGTTATGTTTCAATGTGCAGTCTTACCTCTGTAGTTTACTAAGAGGATAGATGGGTTACTCTGACAGATTTTGAGAACACAGTTTACATTAAAGGTCTAAACATGGCACATGAACATTGTAGGTTAGCATGTGAAATATTTCAACACAGCTGTACTTTTATTGACAAAAAACTTGGTCAATATGAGTCAGAGTATACAGAGGATTGTTTATGTAAGTAGGACGTTTTCCCTAAATGGAAAATGACTGCCGGCAAGCCCTTCAATAGTACATTTTACCATTCATGACCTTTTCTAGTCTTTTATAATAATTTAAACTATGTATTTTAGAGTCTGCATGTTGAATTGAAATACTGACGTCTCTTTGATTTTGCAAATTGTCATTACAGCAAAGAAGGTGAATTTCAACAAAGACCAACGAGTCCCCAATCAAAAGGCCAGCACAAAGTTTCTTCCCCCGTCGACAAACTGTCTAAGTCTGATATGACTGCTGTGTAAGCGACTCCTCTACAGCCTCTAATGTATGTGAAAGGACAGTAAAGACTATCATGTTACACCACATGTTAGGTGGGGTCGATATGTTTAGATGACGTGCAGAATATATACATTTAGCTGTATAAACGTAAACTTCTCTAACACGTGTCAAATGACTTCTTCACATGTCAAAACCCCTATTTTACACTTATTATAAGCGATGCTAATGAATTAAATGCATTTTTAAATCAAAAAACACTTACGGTCACTAAGCACTTAGCCATATATTCTTTGTTGTTTGATGCTAATCCGGTTATTACGGTTAGTTTGCCCTAAATAGACATCCCATTTACCTAACATAACCTGCTAGAAAAGTAATAAGTTATCAGACAGGTTATCTGGTTGTGATGCTACAAAGACTTTCGAAACACCAGGTATTTTAATATTTTCTCTAATTGATGCCTTGTTGCTAGGCTAATGTGGCTAACCGCTATCGAAGCTAAGCTCGGTATGTGGCAATCTAGAGTTCAATGAGGGCAGCTTCAAATATTAATAATGTCGAATTTATCTGAAGTGTATTCTATTTTAGCAGTTAAACTACCATCACGGGACAAACTGTTACTGATAACAAAAAAAGAAAACAATCAAGGCGTGTTATTATACTCGATACACCTTGCTTCTTTTTTTATCTTAGCTTGAGTGTTAGCAGCTAGCTAGAAAAAAAGAGAGTAGCTAACAGGCTTAGCTAACGTTAGCCAGTGTTGGACAATTGGATAGACAGCATTTAAAAAACGTTTTTTTGTTGTTGTCGTATACTGACAGCGAACATGTTAAAGACTGCTACCATATTCTGTAGTAGCTTACACAGTCGTTGTATCATATACTATGTAAATGTAGAGTTAGTGTAGCTGCAGGCCGGTACGGACGGTCCCAACGAGGGCCTACTTTGAACTCAACCACATTAAGCTGAGCTCTTTTTGGGGCTTTTCACCTTTGTTTCTTTGTGAGTTAAATGTTGTTTAGATGTGACAGTTAGTGGTGTATAAACAGAAGCAGAATCCTTACACAAACCCATAAAGTAAGCAGTGAAAGACATGTGTTGATGAATACACGGATGAGTTTTTTGTCATACAGCAAACAAACAAAAGGGGTGAAAATAAAATACTCACTAGGGATCGTTTGTAAACCTGGGTGTTCTCGGAGGTTGGTATCCGTACAGATGGCAATAAAGCACGTCAAAACAGAAGCAGCACATCTCCGCTGAGACGACCATTTTTCTGCCTCCACTTCCCGAACCAGGTCCCGCGCTGAGATTCGGGGAGAGGCCGGATGAAGTGTAACCGGCCGGGGCTGTGGACAGCGCGTTCGTGCCGCTGCTCCCTCCGCTACTACCGCCGCCGCTGCCGCTAACGTTACCCCCGGGTCCCCCCAGGCCGTTGGCTCTGCTCACGTTCGCCGCTGCTGCAACGGTCGCCGAGGAGCCAATCCCCAACTCCGAGCCACAATGTCCGGTTCCTGCCACCCCGCTTCCCGCCCCCACCCCGCCGGGACCCCCCGACCCGGGCGATCCCGACAGTTTCTGCTTCTTCACCCCGCAGCACCCGGCCGCCATCTTGGAACAATCTGCACCGACACACCGCTTCCGACCCATAACCGTCACCGCGGGAAGGGTGGGGGGGAACGCCGACCAGACGTAGAAATCCCACTGCGTTGATACGTACGACGGACAATACTCCACTTTCACTCTTTTATTTTTTTGTCGGACGACGAAATAACCGATGCAATGAGAAGACTGCAATGTCACCCTAGCGTTGCCTTTAAAAATGCGTGACTTGGCTACGCAAAATCCATAGCTGGAAAAGCGTTTTTTCCATGAGTAGTCAGCCAGTCCAGCTTTGGACCTCGGTGTTCCGAGTGGATCACCGATAAAGTCCAGGCCAAATAATCACCCTTCCCTCTAACACGAAACCTCTCCGAGGAGGAGGCGAGCTCAATCAGTTCCCCTTAACCCACAACAAGTTCAGGGAGTGCAGAGTCCGAACAGGCCGCAGATGACAGTACCACAGCGGTCCAGATGTGAATCTGACAGCCCCGCAGCACACTTCTCCAAGTGGAAGCCGGGAGCCTGAGTACGCAGGACCCATAAAAGCTTCAGCACAAATTGCGCACGATGTCTGGGGCAGCGTAGCTTCTCATTGCACCAGCTTGTTTGCTACAGTCTGCACGAACTTCTAATTACACAACAGGCCCGGTTTGTTAGAATTCCGGACGCTGGGATAACGCAGAATAAAATGGCATCTGACAATGCAGGGTTGGCATGGCAGTGAAACGCGTCAGCGCCGAGCAAGTCATTTCAGTACCAACGTTAGCCCACAGTTTGCACCTGCATCATGTCTGCTCTTGGACCGGCTGTCATATAATCTTAAAACCAGCTCCGCGTCAAATGTAGAGCCCAAAGTTTTCAGTGTACGATTGTTTTGAGGTTGTCATCCGTATATGGGGATAAATATAGAAGCGCATTCCAGTCCGCGAGCCGTGAGAAATCCTCCGGGTTTGGAAACCCTCGCTCCGCACCCGTCTCTCAGCTGCTACCATTCAGTGCTGTTCGGGTAAAAGCCCTGTGATCAGTCTGTGGGCATCGGTGTCGTCGGCAGTCCGGAAGCGGATTCAGAAACTGTGTTGCGCCCACTTGCTACACTTTCTGCGTACATTCAGTGGGTATCAAATTGGCAATTCAGAAGAAATTTACGGAGCTGTGGAAGCATGCGCGTTCACGATGTGCATGCATGCGTGCACGAAAGAGTGTATCCCCTTAGTACAAAAGGCAAAGAGGAAGAGTTGTGTGGGCCTTTTATTTAATTTGATTCACATGACATAAAGGACAAAGACTTTACTTTGTATTGATTTTCTTGGGTATTTATCCTCTAAGACAGCATGGGCATGTGTAGTGCAGGTTGAAAAGGATTTTTTTTATAAAAGTTGCTTTATTCTGCTGAACCATTGCTTGAAATTCTGAGCCTCGTGACAATTGCTCATCTGCGCCCTGAAGCAGTATATGGCTTTTATAAACTCTCATCCTTCTCTAACTCTATCAGAAACCCTGCTCATTTATTCAGAGCTAAATGTATGAGTAAAGTGAATAGTGCTCTAAATTAAATGTCAGTGTCAGTGAATAATACACACTGTAAAAGTTGATGATGACCATGCCCTGACTCATGATGCATGGCCTCAGTGTGCTATGCATGCCTGCCAGTGAAATATCGCCTACGTAAATGTAGGGGGTCTTGATCTTTAAAAAACACAATTTTAAAATGAGGAAATCTGTCCAATATTTTGATTTCCTCCTCCCTACCCATAGGGGCGGTAATTGCCCAGTGGTTAGGTCCTGCCCCATATATACTGGTTATTATTGCTCCATTCTCTCTCCCTGAGTAACTCTTTCTACTGTCTTGAATAAAGGCAAAAGATCAAAAATAAATCTGTGTATCTGCAGCCAGAGATTAAAGCAACAATTGTCTTACAGCTAGTTTTTACTAATAGTACAGAATCAAAGAACATAATGACTTTAAATGTGTTTTTCACAGACTCTTATGGCAATCAAGAAATGTGTCAGGAGAGATATAGCTAGACACATCTGTCTTAAATGTTGATCCATATCAGGAAGGAAGATTTTTGCAAAAGTTCATACTTTGGGGGAACACAAATTAAGCTAAGAAAATGTAGTGTCCCAACAATTATCTCAGACTCAAAATCTTTCAGAGTAAATACTCAGAGGGAAGTGGTCTTTTCCCATTCGTTATTAAATCCTGTTGACATTGAAAAACAGGGTGAATATGATATTTGTTTTTGTCAGCCTGTAATATCCTCACTCCATACAGAAGGCAGCTAGCTGCAGGTAGCTGAATCAGGAATGAATAAAGTACGTATATAAAACGTAAATAAATAAGAATAAAAAAGTCTTGTAGGAGGATGCATATGGGCCACGAGGGTGGTAACACATACCACAGCTATAGATTTCACAGGAAATCAAAATATTTAACTGATGTCAATTTTTTTTTTCAAATAGGACTTTAGAAAGATCTGATAATGCACCACACAATTGTTTTAAATTGTTAGTTTTTACACCATATCTCTTTATATGTATAGCATATAGGTGGGAAACTAAAAGAAGCTCAGAGGAGCATGTAAGACTGCACAGCTGTCTCCTGGTATTCACTTTAGGTTGTCATGGTTTGGGACTAAGACATTATGCTACATAAATAAACTTCACCATCCAAAGTGGGATGCTTACATGTCTTTTCATAATTGGTTGGATATCGTGACAACCGTTTTGAATAATAAAACCAGATTGTGGTGAGAGGTTGGGGCGGCAACTCGACATAACTACGGTACTGTGAGTCAGCAACTGGCTGTACCACAACACACTTTGTGTATGAGAATCAAAGGATTATTCTGCAGCACTTTGGTTGTAATGACCTCACCCTTACTGCAAAGTTTTGAGACACTCTTGCATCTCACGGGCCACGTTGGAGAGATTATGGTCTGTATCTACTTTCAGGCCAGCTGATGTGGTTGACGGTACTGTTGCTCGGGAGCTGTTGTAGAAGTCTGGCTTGTGGTGCAGGATGGCGAGTTTCAGGAAGATGATCCAAAACGGAATGATATAAGTGAAAGCCACCTTCAACATTGTAAACTCATGGGGGTTATTACGGTTTAAATAAGAGAGTGAGTGACCTTCAATCCGTCATGCGTTTAGTCATGTCTGCTGTTCAAGAGCCAATGGGAAAGAGAAACTGGGATTAGGGGGAACTCCTGTTGGTTTTGAAGCATATGATTGGAACTGGCAGAGATAAGGAAAAACTTGGTGAGGCAGCTGCACAGGCTGCTGAGGTGAATGCTAAAACTGGTAAGGAACTGCAGTGCTTTAATGGTAAGGGGATGGCTGGAAACTAGTTGATAAAACTTGAGGTGTGGCCGGGCATATAAGAGCGGTTATGATGGGAGCACAGACCCCTGAGCTGATGATAACTGACTGTGATGGCCAACCATTGCCTGCTAGAGCAGCACTTACAACCTTGTAAAGATGTAAAGAAGAGGCTGATGGCATTTGCATTGAAGTTTGAGGTGTACATAAGGTTAAAGATTGTTGAATTGCAGGCATCTTGTTTCAACAATGATTAGTGGCATTGCTTTTGCTTCTGCACGAGGGCACAAAAAAGGGTCTACTTATAAAGACAACCATTCTATTTTAAGCACCATTAAACATAGTTAGATCACCCAAACTGTACAGTTACTGTATGAGTGTTTACAGGATAAATTAGGGTGCAAAGGACAAGTGCATGCTTGTTATAGCATTTCTTGTTAAAACACCAGCAAACCCCTTAGAGTCATTGCACTCAGCCACTTTGATTAAAATGAAAGCTTATGCAATCAGGTCCTCACTTACACAATCAATTGAAACCCCCACCCTCCTTCAGCCCCCGAAAAGGAAAATATTTTACGATGAGGACTTAAAGTAGTGACTGTAAAATACCCCATTTACTTGTTTTATGTTAACATAGGCTTCCTTTTCCTTCTGCTGTACTTCAAACAGGATAATATGGATAACGTTCTCTGTCATGGTAGTATGATATATAATGTCAAATTAATTAATTCTTGCAGCAGTAGTGGTTAATCTCATAGATATTTCAGTGATAAAGCTCACAAAAACTCAGACCACTAACTAAGCAGTCTTATTATAGTTATAGCTTGCTATGTTGTTCTTGCCTTGTTGTACATATTTATCTTTAATAAAAATATATGAAAAAAAGGGTTACCCAATCAAATTCATTTAGGATGTAGAGCATAAATCTGGCTTATTGCTGCTGAGTTTATCCTCATTCAAAACTCTATTTATGAAACCAGTAGATTTTAGGCATGGCTGATGCCATTGTAATGCAATCCACCACATGATGATGATCTTCTAAAATTACAACAGGAAAAAGGGACGTTGGCTAAATGTCCTCCAAGGTCAATACTGCTTTAAGTTAGACCATGCATAGGGCTAAACTGAGCCTTGCGTTGTAATCTCCCTATTTAATACAATAATTCTCTCAATCAACATATTGTGAATATGTATGGAAATAATAGAAGGGTTTGCTCCTTTCATTCAGTGTCTGATCTATTCTGGGAAGCAGAGACAATATGGCATGTTGTTATTAGGTCTAGTGGTGGAATTTCCCGCTGACTACGTGGACAGACTGTGAAGCATGTTAAAACAATGTTCAGATTAGCTGAAAGTGATGAGAAACTTCATTGATGTTTCTAATAGTCCCTGGTTGAAAATATTTCACCTGAATATGAGTAAAACAGAGTCCAACTGGGGTATGATTATTTCTCCAGTTTTCCTCACTAGTTTTCTTGGTAAAAGATCACTTACTTTTCGCAAATATTATACAGTATGTGGCCACAAAAAACATTCAATACATTGAAGTCTGAATGTACACTGAATCCCCCTATTCTCCTTTTCTAATATTAGGCCTATTCAATTACTTTTTAGAAGTGACACATCTGAATGAAATGTTTGTAGGATATTCTTATCATCACACACTTGCTTCCTACCATGAATACATCTGCACATGGTTTTTAAAAAACATTAGCAGTATTAGTGGTATATTAATAACCAAAATGAGTGCAGTAGAAAAACCAAATAGCAGCAAAAAAAAGAGCCTGTTTCTCTTTCTGCTGGCACTATGTTGCTCATGCTTATATCTCTGTTGTCCCTGCAGAAACCTTGTAATCTCTATATCTGGACTCAGCTGTTTCCCCCTCTGCCTCTCTAATGACCTTTCTCCTCCAGCCCTAACAGAAGAGTCACTCCTCGTTTTTCCATTGTTGGCTAAAAAACTCATCTCATCAAGAGGGATGTCATGTCACCCCTTAACCTCCCATCTGTTGCCTACCATTTTCACTTTTCTTGAAATGGAAAAAAAATAATCTCTGCTGAGCTCTGTATTTCTTTACTTGGCTTAAGTAACTGTATCTGCCTGGGCACACAACATGATTATGTTGCATATACCTATTTTGCCTTTCACAACGTTGTGGTTATATTTGTTATTAAGTAATTGATGCACATTTTCAAATTG
Source organism: Symphodus melops (assembly GCF_947650265.1). NCBI lineage: Eukaryota > Metazoa > Chordata > Actinopteri > Labriformes > Labridae > Symphodus > Symphodus melops. The sequence goes on from NC_136701.1 coordinate 12,366,061, forward strand.
CCTTTATTTTCAATAAATTCACAGCTATCTGTGTATTTACTGAAAATATAGGACACAGCCATAGTCATTCAAGAGATAACAGTGACTCACCTGCTTGCCTTCTGGCACCATATTTAGGCACTATTGCATAATAGTTAAATTTTGTTTTTCAACCACAAATCTAATGCGATGGTTAATGCTTTGAGCCTGAATCTGAAGTAATGTTTTAATTGAATGAAAACATAGACATTCAGCCGCTCACTGCGATATAAAGTATTGGCACTGAGTCCATTATATAACTTTTGCATATCTGGAAATGTACTCATGCTCATGTTGAGGCGTGGTACTTATATTGTGCTTCTGCTTGTGTCCTGTAGAGGTCGATGCCGCTCCCGAGCTGTGTTGACAACCGCATAAATGTACACGTAGAAGAAGAAGTAGGCGGAGCTTGCCGTTTGAAACTGGCGGGCAGTATCAACATTAGGCACACGGATTTTGGGACAAAATCATCCGACTTTATCGCGAAAAGTGACCTTTTCCGGTCGACATTTCATCTGAAGTGTCTGGAATACGTGCTGTTTGTTGTCAACCAGAACTGCTGCATGCAGTTACCTGAAAACATTCAACGCCGACGTTAGAGAAAACTTGAAAAAGGTAGGTTATTATGTCAAGGTTTGCTAACAGTAGCTAGTCAGTCAACGGCAACAGTAAAGCTAATCTTAATTTTTCTTTGTCAGCTGGGTTGAAACGTTTCTTACTTTTTGAGGAGGGAGGGGGGTCGCTTTAAGAAGCTCTAACCATACAGTTGATAATTTAAACAGTTTTGCAGTGAGTCTGGTTTCAGATACATGATGTCGTCGTGCTTCATGTATCCTACAGACGGGGAGTGAGGCTGAATTATTCCAAAGCCAGAGGACAATTCTTCTAGAACAAAATTCCCCAATAAATGAATTTACTCTTCAGCCCGGTTTTGATTTGTCTGAACCGAAATTGTTCTGTAGGCCATGATGTCATCCTCAAACAAACCACGGAGCTGCGCGAAAAAGGGTGAATAATGGAGCGGATTGATCACCATGGAAACGTATCCATGGTGATTGTACTGACACGGGCGTGGACGGGTTTATCTTAATTATCACAGAAAGTCATTCTGAGTCACGTCAAAGATTTGCGTTTTTGTGTAATTTTTTTTGCTTTTCTCTTAACTTTAGTACTTCAGTCCTACTGACTGTTAAATGTCCTTTATCGGCTCAAACCAGTGACACCTAATCTGTTTCTCTTTACTTCCTGTTGTGTGCGATGTGCTTACATTTTGTTGATGTCCATGTTATATACATGAATATGGTTAAATAAATTAATGTTATGGCGTTAAAACACTGTTTAAAGTGTTTGTATTCATAATGCCTGTCTGTTCAGATCACGTGTCAGAGCATCTCTTTTTACAGTCAAATCTGTTTTGTTTTTTTATTTTAGTGTTGTGTTTTTGGAATATGAAAAAACTGAAACAATATCACTTCTCGTGTTTATTTTGTCACTAGGTATTTATTGGATTGCATCTTGCATCATGTCAAATGTGAACGATAAGGTGATCCCTGTGCGAGTTGCCTTGCGTTGTCGCCCCTTGGTACCCAAAGAAATCAACGAAGGATGTCAGTGCTGTCTCACGTTTGTGCCTGGGGAGCAACAGGTCTGTTGTCCATCACGGCGACAATACTTTGAATTTCTGATTCCGCTTAAACGTTGTACCATTGTTTGCAAGTGTATTTTACTCTTTTGACTCAGGTTGATTTCCGATGTCAAACTTGTTTTGTTTTCAGGTGATCGTTGGCACAGAAAAAGCTTTCACCTATGATTATGTGTTTGATCCTACGGTGGAACAAGAAGAAGTCTTCAGTGCAGCGGTGTCGTCCTTATTAAATGGTCTTTTCAAAGGTAGCTTTTGCGTCTTGCATTATCATTCATTAAATTGAATGAGGAAATGCCACCGTCTGTATTTCCTCTGCTCAATGTAACAACTCTTCTCTTATCTTTGTAGCTTCGCACAACTGCAATCAAATCATGTTAAATGGAAAAATAATAAACAGACTTTATCTAAAATGTTAAACAATTGCAAATATTTTTCCTCCTATCATCTTATCCCTGGAATCAACTTGTGCCCTCAATACATTGTCCACTGTGTAGGCTATCATGCCACAGTCCTTGCATACGGACAGACCGGTTCAGGGAAGACCTTCTCTATGGGAGGAACGTACACGTCAGCTCAAGAAAATGATCCTTCTGTTGGAGTAATTCCGAGAGTCATCAAAAGGATCTTTGAGGAAAAGGAGAAGAGGTCTAACTGTGAATTTCACCTGGCTGTGTCTTACCTGGAGGTAGGTGGACATGTTGACTCTGTAAACATGTTTTGTTCCTTTTTGGTAAGCTTAAAAATAATGAAGAAAAGCATTGTCCTTTTTTCTTATTGTAGATCTATAATGAAGATATATTGGACCTGCTGTGTGCGTCTAAAGACAAACCCATCAGCATTAGAGAGGACCCTAAAGAAGGCATTAAGGTGAGGAACAGGTTTACAGGAGCTCACTCATGATGAAGCATGTCTCATATCAGCTTTCATTTGACAGGATGTCGACTTTTGTTATTTGAAATATCCTGGTTTTTTTTCTTTCTCCAGATTGTGGGTTTAACAGAGAAGCAGGTTTTCACCGCCCAAGAGATGGTCCGCTGCCTGGAGCTCGGAAACTCTGCTCGCACTGTTGGATCTACTGCGATGAATGCCGCTTCATCTCGCTCACATGCCATCTTCACCATCACACTGGAACAGCGCAGGGGGAAAGACAAGTCAGTTTAGACTGTCTCTCGTGTCATGATCATTCAAGCTAAATAACAGTCCCTTCTGAACTGAACAGAGAACTCACCGTTTCACACGTACCCATGCTTAACACAGCCGTAAGAACGACAAAAAAACATGCGTTGACTGTTCTGATGCAGTATACATGCTGTCAGTAATGGTTTGATACTCCTTCTTGTGTATACTGTTAATAATAGGATGGCTATAAAACCCTTCAGAAAACGATGAACTGAATTGGATTAGTTTGCACTTTAAATGTCCAAGTGATGAAACAAACGACGTGCTGCCGTTGCAATAAGCACAGATCAATACTAAACATTCTAAATGTATATTCACTTTTCTGTTTTGGCTTTCTTGTTATTCACTACATACTTATTGAATACATTTATATAGGGATGCACTGATTCATCGGTTCAACAACCGTATTGGCCGATACCTGGCCTGCCGACAGACATGGAAGCATTTTATGTGTCAGGAGCCGATGTTTATTTGTTGTGCCAAATTAAGTTGTTTCTGGCATCTAGTACGCCAACCTGACTACTGATTCAAATATGACTTTTTTTTCTTTCTTTTTTTAATTGGTTAGAGCATTCTCCTCTGAAACAAACTCTGTTGTCGTTGAAAATGTTAGCACCTCACAAAACAAGCTTAATTGTTATTTCAAATACAGAATTGATTTACCCAATCAGTGCATCTCCATTTTTATACCTACTTTTTTAAATGTAACCGTCTTCCTGTGAAATCCACTTTTTGTCTTAATTACAGTATGTCATCAGATGTAGAAACGTTTAATGCAAAGAGACCTGATTTGAATAGTAGTTTTTCAGCTTTCATAAATATATTTGAAGATACTGACTGTGTGTATGAGCTCAGAGGATCGTGTTGAAAACTCTCCTCACGGTTTGTGATCCTGTGTTGCAGAGTTGACTCCATTGTTTCAAAATTGCACCTTGTGGATCTGGCTGGTTCAGAAAGGCAGAAGAAAACCAAAGCGGAGGGAGATCGCTTAAAGGAAGGTAAACCAAATGTTTTATCTGGTTTCAAGTTGCCAGCACAGACTGGGATTCTCTCAGTGCAACAAAGCATCGTTGAAGATTTCTGGAATGTGTGTGTTAGAATCTAAAGGTGTGTTCGATAACAGCCATTTCTGTTTTGATGATATTCATTTTCCTGTTCAGGCATCAGCATCAATCGCGGGCTTTTATGTCTGGGTAATGTGATCAGCGCCTTGGGGGATGAAAGCAAGAAAAACACCTTTGTTCCCTACAGAGACTCGAAGCTCACCCGCCTGCTACAAGGTACGCTTTGATTCAGACGTTCAAGAGGTACTTTGTGCTCATACAGGCTGCTTCAGTCATTATTTAAACCTTCAAACATGAGCAAAATAATATGACCAAAGCACAGGAGGCATCCTGCTTATTACGTTTCTCCTGTTACCACCAAACTAAACTTTAATGCTGAGGTGTAAATCAGAATCAGAATACATTTACATATACTAGAACGTTGTCTTGGTGTATTGGTGCGAAATCAAAAACAAGGTTAAAATAAGAAGTACTTTAATAAAAATAAAAAAATGTACAGAGAGTGCATGATAGAAAATAAATGTAAAGTCCAGTGAGTGTTAATGTAACGCATAAAGAAACAGTTTCAGCCTTCACATTACTACAGTTTTGTGACTGGGGCTGATCAGAGTCTGGGGGGGGGGGGGGGGGGGGGGCAGGCAGGCAGGCAGGCAGGCAGGCAGGCAGGCAGCTGAGGGGAAGAAACTGTTGTTGACGGACCGCAGCCTCTTAGCAGAGAGTCTCGAATAGTCCGCGTGCAGGGTGAGAGGGGTCGGCTACCATCTTACCTGCACGCCAATGCTGATGATCCTGCTGTCTGAGACATTCTTGACCTGCCGTCTCCTGTCAGACATGATCCAAACAGATAGATGTTCAGAGCATCAACAAGACGTTGACGAATTTCCCCGAGTGCTTGTTATAAACTCGTTTTTTTCCGTTGCTTTCATCAGATTCTTTGGGCGGAAACAGCCACACTCTGATGATCGCCTGCGTCAGTCCCGCAGACTCAAACATGGAGGAGACCATCAACACGCTACGATACGCCGACAGAGCTCGCAAGATTAAAAACAAACCAATCGTCAACGTTGACCCCAGGGCTGCAGAAATGAACCGACTGAAACAACAGGTACGAGAGTCTACCTCCCAAACTATCGCTGACCTTTCAGTTACTCCCCCAAAAACCTCATCATTTGTATAACGTGGATAAACTGTGGTTCAGGTTCAGGAGCTGCAGGTCATGCTGCTTCATGCTCGTGGAGGAGTCGCACCAGTGCTCTCCGGGTAAGGCACACAAGTCAGACAGAGTGTTAGATAAGTGCCCGGGGTAAATAGTACCCATAACAAAAGGCTTAAAGAGTTACTCGTGCCCTGTGTTACAGGCCAGAGTCAACGGAGAAAGTGACTAAGCTGTTGGAAAGGAACCGCGCCCTGCAGGACGAGAACAGTAAGCTGAGCCGAGAGCTGAGCGAAGCGGCCGGACGGACGGCCTTCATGTTTGAGAAGATCATTATGGTGAGTGCCAGAACACAAAGGAATCCTTCTTTACAGCCATTGTTTAGAGCTGATGGGGAAAAAAAAAACCTGTTACTATGAGTGATGAGTTCATTGGAAAGGGAAAAGGGCTGGAGAATTGTAATTGGCATTTGAATAAAACATGTAGTGGGAAAAGAAAATTAAGATAGATACACACACACACACAGTCCAGATGAGTCATTCATTATTTCACTGTTCACAATGATCATGTTAGTTACCGTTGTTTTACAGACGGAACAAGCAAATGAGAAACTACAGAGCAAACTGGAACAACTGCGACACCATGCGGCGTAAGTACACTACTGGACTGAGACGAGCCGGAGCTTCAGGATGAGTCTGAGAAAGCCTGAAGGGGACAAATCACTCTCGGCTCATTAAAGGTCCCATATTCTGCTTTTACTGGTTTTATATGCTCTTCAGTGTGTTTACCGGGTGTCTTGTGCGTGATTAGGCAAATCTGTGTGCACAAATTCAAAATCTTCTCCTACGTCCTCATGTTAGCTGTAGCAGTAGCTGTATGTAACTCCGGGTCCCAAGACCCACCCTCCCCCACCCATCCCAGTGTGATGTTAGGGATCTAACCCCATTGGCTCGTTGCTGCAAGAGCAAGCTCGTGCTGCACGCCTGTGTGACATCCGTGCTGAGCGACTGACCAATTACAACAGAGCAGAAGCCCACAGACTAGGCCCACCTGGGGGATTCTTAGCGTTGCAAACACAGCCAAATGAGAGAGTCAGTGCATGAAAACAGACACTTTTTCTTACATTAGCGATTGTGAACGTACTTTAGTGTGCACTTTAAAGAGATGTATGAACACCAAAAAAGCGTATAATATGGGACCTTTAAAAACGATCAATAATGATGTTATGACCAGGGGTGCAGTTCGTGAAAAAGGAAAAAAAAAATTCCTCCATTTGTGGAAACCTAGCTGTCTCTCAGATCACTTGAATTTCCTATAAAAATACAAACAATAACACTTCAAGCTTGAGTTGTGTTCATGATTCAGTTTTTCCCATATTGACCACCACACCAGTGATGATATGGATCAACACTCCTCTTGACCCCTTACAGCTGCACAGTAGATCTGGAGAAAGTGATGGAGACGTTGGAAGACCAGGAGTTGAAGGAGAACGTGGAGGTGATGAGGAACCTACAGGAAGTCATCCTGGAGCTCAAGGTACACAAGTCGGCTCATATCAGTTAAATACAGCAGTGTGCTGTAAGAAGATGCTCAAGCAGTGCTATTTTGAAAATATTTATTCATCAGAAGTCGGTAACAAAAAACGTTTAAGACTACAGTAGACCAACAAATGTGTTCTCTTTTCCTCGCTCAGAATGAGAGCGCAGGAATCGCTGCTTACATCGATGCTATGGCTGCGGGCGAGGATGCACCCGACGTGTCCGGGAACGGCAGTAAAAATTCAGCAGATGACTCCCCATCGGTACGCTGACAAGTTTTCCATCTAACACTAATCCTGTACCCTAAATACAATAATGATGGTCATTGTTTCCAGTCAGCTCATTGATGACAGCTAAAGACTGTCTATCTCCTTATTTTGAATAACATGTTGCCCACCTCTAACACGTTTAACAGGATGCTTCAGCCATGGCGAATAAGGACTCCCCAGAAGCTTTTACGACCCATCATGCACTGCGGCAGGCCCAGCTGTCCAAGGAGCTGATTGAGCTGAACAAAGTGCTCAGCCTAAAGGAGGCTTTTGTGAGGAAAATGTGTGAGAATGACACCCAGCTGGAGCCCATGCAGTCCGAGCATCAGGTAAGAAGGAGATGAATCCACGTACGTAGATTTCATGAACTTAATGAGATGATTTATCATGAAATTTGTCTCAGTTGTGTGGAGATTTGTATTTATGACCAAGATTCTATATATATATTTTTTTTTTTTTTCATAAAAAATGAACAAAAATGTAATCTTTTCATTTCAGAAAAATGTGCACAGTCTCCAGTCTGCAGTGGATTCGCTGCAGAAGGAGAAAGAAGAACTTGTTTTTGCACTTCAGTCAGCAAAAAAAGACACCAACCACGCAAAGTATGAGCACTGTTGTCTTTATGGATGCACTCTAGATGTGCTTCTGGTGATATTCTGCCAACTTCCAATGTGAAATTGTTTTGAATTCAGAGTAAATTAATCTCGGGAGCCTTCAGTCTGTCTTCTACATCTGACACAGCTCATCTCCTTCAGGCTCAGTGAGCAGCGCAGGAAGCGGCTGCAGGAGCTGGAGGGTCAGCTCGGCGACATGAAGAAGAAACTTCTTGAGCAGTCGAAGCTGCTGAAACTCAAAGAAAGCTCCGTCCAGAAAGTTAGCAAGCTTATGCACGAAATCCAGGTAACCATGACTTTTTCTTTCATCATGCATGTTAAATGTACACTTGCACTTTTGGAAAGGACATCCACTTCTCCTATATCTATATGACTGTCTTGATTCAGCTTTACATTTTGGGTCTTGAACTCTTATTGTTAATTAACTTCATCTTATCACCACACATCTCTTGGCCCATCATTGGATTATAAAACATCTTTCCAAACCATCAACTACATGTCAGAGTCCCTGTTACTCCTTTCATGTAAACTTTCAATATTTAGCTCCAACAAGCATCTTTTCATTCCTTCAGTCAGATCTAACAGACGATTTTAAAGCTTATTTCAAAAGACCAAACCGTTTTCTTCTCTCTCATAGCGTCATGTGCTGCGAGTTGACCACAGATGCTAAACTGGTGCATAGTAACACTGTTGTTCTCGCAGGCGATGAAGACACAGCGCACACAGCTGATGAGGCAGATGAGGGACGACTCGGAGAAGTTCAGAAACTGGAAGAGCCAGAAGGACCGGGAGGTGCTTCAGCTGAAAGAGAAGGTGCTGCAGGACTTTTCCTTTTATTCCTGAGGCTTCATCTTTTTTTTAATTTTATTTTTTTATGGCTTGTAATCTGTTCTTGCGCAACCTGAACTCCTTGGTTAATTTTTGATCTCTTTCACAGGATCGTAAACGCCAGTATGAGCTGCTTAAACTAGAGAGGGATTATCAGAAACAGGCCAACGTCCTGCGCCGTAAAACGGAGGAGGTGAGGCCTCTTGGTCTTTTTCCTTTTATGTGATCTCTAACTAAATATTCTCTACCGTAAATTTCGTACTATTGAGCGCACCTGGATATAAGCCGCACCGGCTAAAAATAAGTAAATAAATGTATTTGTACATATATAAGCCGCACTTGATTATAAGCCGCAGGTGTCCAAGCTATAACAAGAGCTATTTACACAGACGTAGGCTACCGGTAACATCCGCAAATACTGTAGCGTCCGTACGGACGTTAAAGGACGACGAGAGCGTTCAAATAATAACTTTTAATAACCCGATCACTGTCGGCCGTGACCACGCCGTTTACAGCAGAGAGCAACACATAACTTGCCGTAACAATCCAACTCTCTCCCCCAGCGTTCTCTCATACAGCCACTCAACGCGTTCTCGCTGGTGCATTCACTGACTCTCCACATAATCGGAATTATGAACACATTATCAACTACTGACTTTACAACATGAACCGTTACAATACGAAGCCTAGCCGACAGTGTCTGTAACACGGCTGATGAAAAAGATGACCGTAATATTTTTCACAAGAAAAAGTCCATCCATTCACTGCCTCAGAATGACTTCATTACTCACTTCCTCAGTCTCTGTTGTCGCTGTCAGTGTCATCTTAACGTGCAGCAGCTCTGTTAGCTTCTTTGACAGCCAGGTCGATCGCCTTTAACTTGAAAGCTACATCATATGTATTTCTCCGTGTGTTTTCCATCATGAGGGTGCGTGCATGAAGCGCAAAATGACTGATATTAAGATCCGATGTGACGAAGTCAAATGTTTTTGCGGCAGAAGCTCATTGTCCCCCATAAAAAATCCATGCATTAGCCGCACCGGAGTAGAAGCCGCAGTGCTCGAAGTGTGAGAAAAAAGTAGCGGCTTATAGTCCGGAATTTACGGTACATGTTACGTACGTGACACCACGTCACAAACCCGGGTCGCCTCCATGTTCCTCAAATGTCAAACTGATCAAGTGAATTGTTGCTGTGATGAAAAGCGGCTCAGTTTTTGTTATTCTCTGACACAGGCTGCAGCTGCAAACAAACGACTGAAAGACGCCCTACAGAAGAGAAGTGAGGTGGCAGAAAAACGCAAAGATGGCCACAGCAGAGGGATGGAGGGAGCTGCAGCGAGAGTTAAGGTAGGAAAGTCAAACAAGCACCGAATGAACGACACCGTGTGGAACGGGGGGGCGCGGGTGGCCTCTCTCTCTTCTCTCTCTTCTCTCTCTCTCTCTCTATTCCACTGACCTGTCTCTATTAAAAGCCCCCAAATAAATCCTTTAAAAAGCAAACCATTTCTTTGTGATGATAAAGCAAACACTTTAATGCTCTCAGTACCAAACAAACAACAGTGTACCATTGAGATGCATCTCAGAATTCATATAAAATATAATACGGGTTTAGGATTGTACTAACACTCTAAATAATTATCGAAAGTGTCTATGTCTGCATAGCCACCATGGTGAGCTGTGATTGGCTCCCTTGACTCTGTGACTGTGTTTCTGTGCTCAGACGTGGCTTCTCAATGAGGTGGAGGTGTTGGTCAGCACAGAGGAGGCCAGGCGTCACCTTAGTGACCTGCTCGACGACAGAAAGGTCCTCGCTCAGGAGATCAACCACCTGAAACAGCAGATGGAGGCAGGAGAGCGACCTGCCGCCAAAATCAGGGTGAGACGGAACTTCTTTGTTGTTAACGGCGTGTGAACGTTAAAAGACACAAAGACTCATCAGAAAATGTATGTGGTGTACTTGCGAGGATTCACCTTGTTCCTTTTTTTTTTTTATCCTTGTCTGCAGCGTCGGACACTGATCATCTCTGAGCTGGAGAGCCATGGGGCGCTAGAGACTCCTCTGACTAAACAGGTGGAGAATCTGGAGACAGAGATGGGCCTCAGGTGAGTCTGACAGCACAGCTCTGTCTCTGCCTTAAACTATTCTTAAAAAAAACAAACATGATCCTCTTTTTTTTTTTTAACCAGCACACGTAACACTCTGCTTCTCGTATCAGTTAGAGAACACGCACACACGCGCATCACATCGTCTGCAGCTACACTTTATATCAGATCACTGCTGTGAAAGTGTGGTCACTTTTCCAAATCTTTATATAAATGCAGAAGTTTATGATGAATCTGTGTCTCATCAGGAATGCCCAGATAGCCGACCTGCAGCAGAAGGTTCTCGTCGCAGACGGCGAGGGCCGTTTGAAGCAGCGTATAGACGCCATCACGAGCATAGTGGATGCAAAGTGTGCCTTAAGGCTCCTCATGTCTGAGGTGAGATATGCTAATGCTTCGTTTCATATTAACAACGGTGAACTGTTTGAAATGTGAGAGCTGAACACATTTCCCTTTTCGATCCAGCTCCTGTCTGCCAAAACAGCCAGCTCAAAGCTGGAGAGCGAGTTGACGCTGGAGAAAGGGAATTTACAAGATCTAAGAAAGATGCTGGCCGAGGAGAGAAACGTGATGTCAACCATGGACATGGAGCATCAGCAGCAGCTGGTGGAGCTGGAGCAGAGGCATCAGGAGAAGGTGATCAAAGTCTCGCTCTCTTCTCAGAGGAATGCACGTTTGTAAAATGTTACTGTTTGACTGATTTATTTTCGTCTTTGCACAGGTCCTTTACCTGCTCAACCAGCTGCAGAGCAAACCCATCTGTGAAGAGTCGCATGAACCGAAGACAGAAGAGGACAGTTCGAAAGAGAAGGAGCTTCTGCAGCGCCTCAATCTTCAGGTCTGTCCCTTTTTTTAAAACCAAAAAAAAAAGTGATCAACCTTCGATACGTATGTGTTCCTCTTGTTAACAAACCTAACCGTGTGGTGACTCGTGCACCTTCATTCAGGAAGAGGAGCTTGAAAAGCTGCGACAATTAAGTGAGCAGAATCAGAAACTGGTGGAGCAGAATGAGCAGTACAGACAGGTAACCTCATAAACTGAGTTTTTTTTTTTTTTTTGTCTTGAGTTGTAGAATCATTTCCATGAACTTACTGCAGCATCATGGCTTTCCTCCACAGAAACTCTCATTGCTCCAGCTGGCCAGTGGACATAAAATCCTCGTGCCTCCAACCATCAATGAAAATTACCAAGATGACTCTTTTGAATATGTTCCTCCAAAGGTTAGTTCTTCTCCTGTTGTTAATCACAGACTTGTAGTTCAGGCTATTTTATAAAGTTAAGCACAGCATGGCACCAAGAACAAATTTCATTTTATTTCATTCATCATAGCACTATGGTCACTTTATTTTTCAGTATTCATCTTGTTTATACAGAGCTAGTATATATTTAGACTGTTGTTTTCCTGCCATGCACCACTGTCACTTTATTATTTAGTATCTGCCTATGGCTTTATAGTTATATATTATATTTATACTCTATTACTGCACTATAGTTCTGTTACGTCTGTTCATTACTACTTTACATATATGCATCATGTCTGATCACATGTTAGTCCGCTCACTGTCCACTTATGTCTTCTCTGGCACTAAAGCTCTGTTTACATCTGTTTCAATAGTCTACTGTGTGTCTGTTTACATCATATACGTCTGTTACATGCATGCCCTTTTACATCTCATGTCGTCGCTGTCCTCTGACTCTAACTCTGTGACTTGTTTTATTTAACTTGTACTAACATCTAGACACTTTACTCTCTGCTGTTCTTCGTATCTAACTCTGTGACTGTATTCTAACCTGTACTAACACCCATGGCACTTATTCTTCTTGACACGTTATTCTTTGTTGATTGGTTAAAAGTGTTAGTATACTTGCATTGTTGTTATCTGCTGCTCTGAGTTGCCCCCGGGGACAAATAAAGTTTTTTGAATTGAATTCATTGAACACCAAGGACGCACAACTTTAATCCTAATAAGGACAATTTAGAATTCTTGTCAAAGTGTGTAAAGGTTTCTTTGTATTTCCCCCCCAATGAAAGCCTAAAGCGAAGCGATTCACCACAGCTAAAGCCCCTCAGAATATGGCCATCAACATCGAGGAGCTGATGTCTCAGAGTGAGGACGAGAACGACGAGGAAGCTGAAGAGTGGCGTCCTGAGAAACCCGAGAAAGGACGCAGAGTTTCAAAGAAACCAAAAGCGACGGGGGTAAGAGACGGAGCAGGACTGGATTCAGTCTCAGACGTGAAGCTGCATGAACCAGCTGCTAATGTTTCCTCTTGGTGACGGAGGGTCTGATCACCTGATTGTGATGTAAAACACGTCGTGTTGAACACGCTGCTTCTCTTCTTTAGTGTGCGTGTAAAGGTCGCTGCGGCAACAAGCAGTGCAGATGTCGTAAAGGAAAGATGACGTGCGGAGAGAACTGCCAGTGTGATCATGACAGATGTCGAAATTTGGACAACTCGGTGCCTGCTGGGGTAAGATATCCGATCGACCTCAAACAGACGTGTACATGTGGCCGTGATTTGACAAACACTTTCTTTTATTCTCTTTTTACTAAGATGTGTTTTAAAAACAAAACCGATAGAAACGTATAACATAACATGTTTCTTTTAACAAAACCTACACGTTGACATTGATTGTAATCCTAATCCTTCCAGCAGATTCTTCTGTAATCTGACTTTGATTAGCTCAGACACGTTTGACTGTAGCGTCACGTACGTTGGATGAGATTTTATTTGTGCAAAAACAAATTTTTGATTCCATTTCAGGATGTAAGTCAGACAGAGAGTGTTTCCAGAGAGTCTGTGTCTCTTCAGGACACTACGACCATGAGCCCTGACAACGCCACCTTCTTCAAGCCGCCATCTTGTACACCCACCAAAAAGGTAAGCTGCCTCTAAAGACTGAGCAATAAAGAGGTGCGTTATGTTCATGTGGGACCTTGAGAACGACTGGCAGACGGGCCTAAGATGTGCTCTACTTCAAACATGCTGATTATCCTACATCCTTTATTTCGCTAAAACATGCACACCATTAATGCTTTGTGTCGAGTATGTGAGGAATGAATCTGCTACTGTTTGGAAATGTCATTAACACCGGTGTACCGATGTGATCTATTGAAGGTGCTGAAAGAAATTGGAGACATGGGACGTGCCACTCCAGAGCTGAAGTTGGTCAGGAAGCCTGATTTGACAGAGGAAGAGGAGGAGGAGGAGGACGACGATGAAGAGGACAGGACGACAGTCAGCTTCCTCAAGAAGAAGAAGAGATTCCTGACGAGTTTTCAGAACAGTTTTTTCTCCGGATGTACTCCGATCAGAGAGGAGTCTTAGTCAGGACTGAGAGTAGAGTTGAATGTTTTTGTTCGCGTCTCTTTTACATGTGATCTAATGTTTGTGTACTGTAACTTGAAAGTAGCTGTTGATTCTAATGTGCTTTGTTTTCAGGGGAGGGGTAAGATCAGGACTGTGAATAGCATTACTTTTTTTTTTTTTTTTTTAATGGAACTCACAATGAGATGATCAGGAAGCCTGTACATAATAATTTAGTTTAATGTAGCCTATGATTTTTTCCCCCCATAAAGTAAGACTCCATCTGCTTTGATTCTGTTCAATCCATTTCTCACCTGTAGCCAGAAATTAAACCTCACCATTTTTAAACCCTCCAATGGAACTTTTGGATGAACCTTTTGGTATTTTCAATGTGTTTTTAGTGTCAGAGTTGAATAAAGTCTTGGAGTCAAATCTTGTTTTTAAAGAAAAAACATTTGTCTAAATCTTTACACATGATGAAAAATTATTTATTTGATTCATTAGTTTAATATGACTCATGTTTTATTCTAAATCACTTCAGCTGTTGTGTTTTTAGCAGCACTGAAGCAGATTTTTCTTGTTGGACAGCTAGTTTAAAAATAAATATTAACATTGCATCAATTTGTTTTCTGTTTAGTTTTTTTTTTTGGGGGGGGGGGTGAGTTATATTTGTCCTGTAGTGAATTGCTCTGAGCAGTTTTCAAATTGTATCGTTGTCTTTTCATTTAAGCTAATAAGCGTAAAATAAGCAATTTTTTGGGGTGTTTTCATCGATTTATTTGACGTAATAGCTGTGAAGAAGCAGCAGGAAATAAGTCTGAAGTCATGGTCTCAAAGATAAGGTGTCAATTGGACACTAATGAGCTCTTCACACTGAAGCAGTTTTAATTTCCTTTAATGTTTTTGTGGGTTTCAGATTATTGAAAAGCTTAAACATGTTAAATCCCCAATACCTTCTAGACATTTCAAAAACTGAAATATAAACCAAATCTAGTCTTCTGACTACTCAAAGTGCACACACTGATGTCATAGGCTGTTATATAAAGTGACCATTCACACACTGTCACCAAAGCAGTGATTGAGTTTCTTGCCCAAGGACACGTCGTACATGTAGTTGCAAAAGCTGGGGGTCCAACCCCCAACCTTTGGATTGAGAGACAACCGACTCAACCAACTAGCAGCTGTCAGCAGTTGTATCTCATAGCGCCTTAAGATCTTATCCAACAAACAAACTCAAATCTCTTAAAATGCTTCATTTCTGGCTTCCAGCTGCCTCTATAACCCAGCCTGTACTTGTTGTATTTTGGAACAATAGCTTTCTTGACCTGGTGGCGTTTTAAATCACTGCCAGTTCTCCGGATCTCCCCAAAACACACACCTAAACACATGAGCATGGAACAGTTTGGAAACTGATGGCCGCGTCCCAAACCAGGAACAAGGAGGTATTGTTTGACTGAATTATTTGTTTATAGATTTCTCATATTTAGCACATTCAGGGTAGGCTTCATCCAGGCTGAAAGAAAAACATTAAACATATTTTACCCTTAAAAAATGTAAAGTGAAGAAATACATGAGTAAAGAATAAAGATTCAAGAAAAAAAACATTGTTGTCTACATAATGAGAAGGTGGCGTGAAAGCATATCTCGTACAGGAGGGGGGAAATGCCATCGGGGCTGAGGACCGTTGTTAATGAAAGCTCCCCAGGATTAAAGAAGATATTTATATTGAAGAAATAACAATATTTGAGCTTTGGCAGGGGGATAAAGAGAAACATGAGAGGTTGCTTTTTTAAAACAAGGGCTGAGCAGACAAAGGCTTTACCATTTTAATAAAAGTCCCCGTATGCAGAGGCGCTGCTAGTCAACAGGCAAGGCAGGCAACTGTTTGGGGCCCCAAGCCAGTAGGGGCCCAACCAACGGCTGACAAGCTTTGAAACAAAGCATTGCCTCAAAATGTGCACATTTTGCAATAACAGTAGGAAACCTCCCTAATGGGGCCCCATCTGGCAGCACTTACTCTCAATGCCCTGCTAAGTGTCGCCTGCATTATTGCTATCGAAACAATATTGGAGGCTGGTGGAGGGGCCCCCAATGAATGTTGGCCTTGGACCCAAACAGACCCTAAAGGCACCCCTGCATGTATGTAGAAAGAATACTACAAAAGAAATGGTCTGCTGCTGTTGTTGCAGAGCATTATGTCCCCCACTAGAGGGCACAAGAGGTCAGAATAGTACTTTCTGTAGGCTCTATCAAATCCATGTTTTGTCAGGGATTTTGAGTCCCATGTTTGTATTTGTTTTATAAGATCCACACAGGGCACAAGTGTTTAGAATCCAAGAACCCAATAGATTTATCCAGACTCAAACTTATATTTACACGAGGGCACTTGGCACACATTTGAACCAATTCCAATGTTCTTCTGTGAGGGGTGGAGTTTTGTCCTCACCAGTGCTGTTCTGCCTCCCACCTGCCTTGGCTTGCAGGTGGGGGGATTTGGCCGCCAACTTGGTGATGGTGGGAAGGCTTATTTTACTGGTTGGGATGGATTGGATGTTGAAGCTCTTGAGAATCAAACTTCTACGGGATGCACTTTTAGTCAGCAGACAAAAAAAAATAAAAAATCAGGATCATAATAAAATATAACAATGGAAAAATAAATGGTTGTAATAGACATTATATTTTATATTCGGTAGACAACTTTTCTCTTGCTTTCTTCAAAAAAATATAAATAACTTTAACAATAGGAAAGTTGTCAAATGCATTGCTAACCAAATGTACTGTGAGTGCAAGGTTCATTCTGAATACCATAGTGCACTTCTCCTCCTTGTTTATGGTTTCTGATGTTACTCATAAATCAGGTAACTGCAAGAACATGTTGAAGACTTTAAGCATTTATCGGCTTATAAAACGAAAGCATTAATACCATCTTGACAGAAGTACTAGTTACAGGAAAATAACTGCATCTTAATCCTGGAACTAAACTGTCACAGTGAATGTACATAAAGAAAAAGAAATAAGGTAGTGAAATACTGTATTAAGTAAATAGTAGTTGTGGGGGCTCCATATAAAAGTAATAGAGGCTATTATTGAAACAGACACAAATCCTGCAAGTCCTTGTTAAAAACCTAATAAACAACACTCAGTTCACTGAAAACTACAGTTTGATCTGAATGAATAACCTACAACATATCCTAGGGTGTTATCTTTTTTTTATGTTATGACTATAGCCTATCTTACTTTATGATTACTTTTTGGGTGTGGTTTGATCAGGTTAGATTGAACAGTCATCAGGTTTGATTCACATGTTGCTCAATCCTGATTGGTCCACCTCAGCACATATCATCATCCTTTAGAAACTGAGTTTCCTATACTTTAAACCAATGTAGAGTACAGAAACCATTTATTACAGGAATTTATTTGATAAAACAATCAGAGAAAATAAGCTTGTTATGGATCAAAAATGAATTGAAAACAGCTAAAATGGAGAAAAAAACAACAGAAAAGTTTGATGTCAAAAGGTGGATATGACTTTGAACTTGACAGCTGCACTGTCTGAGTGAAATGAGGCATTCAAAGTCCCCCCTAATTGTAATCACAGGGAGACGGTGTGGAGGCTTATCCACGGTGTGCCTAAAAGGACGAAATACAAAATATGCAACTGGTTTTTATTTTCAGAGCTTCATTAATCTCGATTTACTAGTTAATGATGACAGCCCTGATGAACATATTACAAAAGTGGACTTGACCATTAATAAAACATTAGAACAGGTCATTACTGGTATTGTATTATACTTCAAGATTTGAAGTTTGCATGTGACCCTGAGCATAAAGATTGTTGTTATCGGATCTCAAGCTGAAATGATTATGACCTCAAGCAACTCTGATTCAAAGCAACTCAACTTTATCTGTTGGACAGATTAATGTTTTGTTGATTCTCTCTCTTAGACACTGGACTCTGCACCGAGGTATGCCAAACCCTTGAGCCTCTGAGATAAGATAGTCCAAGTGTATGAATAAAAAAGGAGACAGAAAAATACAATTACTTACAGGATTAGGCCAATCAGTATTTAATAAATTTCGAAAGGGTTTGAAACATTTGAAGGGGTGTGTGATGCAATTGCACTGTTAAAGCAGCGACTTGAATGATGTTATACATTTAGTTTCATGATGAATCTGTTAAGAAGATGTGCTGCTAAAAGATATCATATCTTTCGTTTTCCAGGCACTCCCTTGAAAAGGTTTTGGAGTTCATGTGTACAAATAAAATTCATGGCAGAAAGGAGTGGCATCAGAAAGCCACTCTATGAAAATGAACATTTTTGCATAAAAAATGTGAAGCACTAGATCACAGATCATCATATACTGGAAAAATGTAAAAAAAAAAAATGTAAAAGATCTGTTTAACCTGTATTTCTATATAAGCCCAAAGAGGACGTCTACATTTTGTTTAATCCCCTTGTATATATTTACTATCCCCAAAACAAACATAAATAAGCATAACTTATTCTTGTCATTAGTGCGGCCAATGGCAGCATGGCATGTTGTGGTCTGGCCCTTCACAGTGGCCAGCTGATGTTTTTATTTTTATTTTACTGCTAACTTGAAAAGTTTCTAAACGTAATGAGATACATGGATCCATTATAATACTGCAGCCATATTTTATTACCCAGAGAAAATAAGAAAAAAAACAGGTCCAAAATGACTTTCTATCATGGGAATATGAAGTAAATAAAATAATTACTAATTGTCAGCTTTAGAGCTTCTGTAATGTCATAAAACAATGAAAAGTTCTTCAAGATGAAGGGATCTAAGAAGCCAGAACGTTGCTTTGGCTAAATCTATTTAACTCAGTTTGGTTCGTAGCTGCAGTCGGGCTATGATCATCTGTCATTTATCCACTCCATCAATCTGACTCATTCTGAGTGGACTTAATATTTTTAATACCTTAGCTAGCTTTCCTAATCATAACATTTTAAATGTCACTGGTTCATCTCACAATTCAATTAAATCAAACAGATAATTCATCAGTAACATTTTAACAACTTGGGCGCCTTATTTAACATAGATTAACCCACTTTGTGTTATGTAGTAACTTAAACTACCAAATCTAATTTCACATAATGTTCTTATTTCCATGTAAGAATTTTGGGTGAAAGAGTCAGCCTGGTGTATAAACTGTTACAGAAACTGCTTTGAATTGTTTGTGTTCGATGTGCAGGAATCAAACAAACTCATCATTAAAAGTTGAGTTTTTATAGCAAAAACACACCCAAAACATCATGTGCCATACAGCATTGTTTAATTTTTTCACAACAGTGACATATAACACTGAACGTAAGCGACAACGAAGGAGCTCCTTTGAATCAGTGCAACAGAGAAAAGCCTGACTTTTAATGTCTATGTTTACTACATGCACTTTGTGTCATGTGTCATGAGTCTTTTTACAGCTTGAAAGTCAAAGAATTACACCATTCAGGGTCATTCACAATAATAAAAAGCATTTTTTGCTCTCAGCGTCTTAACTCTGATTACTATTTGTCACTTTTCAAGCATCAAAGTGAACCCTGCACCCTCTTAAACACACAGTTTAATCAATTGTTTATTGTGCTGTCATTTGCTCTAAGGCCACAGACTCTTGCTTCCTCCTGTCATATTGCTTCATAGCCTTGATCTTTATATCGGCTAGAAACAGTGTGTCAGTGTGTGCATGTGCGAGATGTGAATATATATTGACCTCACGTGCTGATGCGTAGCTTCTGTCATGCTGCATTTACAACTTAACTGTAAAAAGTGTGTGTGTGTGTGTGTGTGGGGGGGGGGGGGGGGGGGGGGTTGGGGGTTCTTCACACTCTTTAAGTTTGGTCTTCTGTCCTGGGCGATGACTATTATTACTTATGGAGGTTCTTTTACAGTATGAATCACATACGTATTATGAATGATAACATGAAAGGTCTCACAAATGTCCAGAGGTTTTCAAATCTGAAAACACACATTTCTGTGAGTATTTCTGCAGGCCCTGTGAGGTGTTCAATATATTTTAAGCAGGGGACAAAAGAGATGTGCGTGTGTCGGGCCCTTCCCTCGCTGTCAGTCAGTGGAATCAGGATGTTGGACTGAGGGGCCGGGCGCCGGGCCTGTTAAATATTTACTGCAAGTGTAATAATTAACCTTCCGCCAACTCCTGATCTCTTAAACTGGCTGCTCGAGCTTTGCTGCCATTGCTTCGTCCATCGCTGATGCAGACGCTTACATGAAAAGGCTCCTCTTTTAGCTGTTGATGACTGTACCTTTCACCCTCTTCGTCTTCATCTGTCTTTACTCTATGTTTCACTTTTCTGTGTTTTTCCCATCTGCTTCTCCCCCCTCCCTCTGACTTCCCCTCTGCCGCTGCTCAAACCTTTGGCCTCGTCCTATGAAAGCCAGCGGGCCCTGTTGCACCAAGAGGTGAGTAAGAGCTGTTAAACTGAAGACTGTTTTTGTAATTCACAGGATTAAAGCAATGAACACTAACATGGCTTGTTCATATATTAAAGAATACTTACAAAGAGATGTAATATAACCAGACAACAGACAGTTTGGGCCATGTTTTATTAATTCCGTGTAAAATGGCAATAAGAATTGTAAGACACAATGTTTTCCCCATCATATTCTGATCTAAGTTTAATCTTTTATGATGTTTTAAAATGTATGTTTATCAGAGATATAACTTTAATGCGTAGGTCTTCTCATCATTATAATTTTTTAATCAATTCACTTTAATTTAGTATCAGGTAAACAAAAAGTAATGCATTGCATTTATTGAGGCCTCAGACTAAAAAAAAAGCATCCAAGTAAAAGCATTGCCGCCCTAAGAGAGCAGATAATCATGTAATTACTTTAGTGTTCTGTTTTTCAGTGAGTCATAGTCTACAGAAATATTACAGTGCAGGGCTGAACAGGAAATGAAGGAAAAGAAAATTTAGAAAACCAACTCCATTAGCTTCTAACTTCAAGAATATTAAAACACTTTATAAGCCAATCTTTGTGCTATAATGATGATCAGTGTAAGCAGGAAATGCTTCACCTGCAGGTACAGAGGTCAGACACACCCTGATATTCATACACTGAAAAACAGCCTCATGTTGACAGCCGCCATAAAATCTGTGTTATCTACCCAGGCCTCAGCCCTTTGGTCGGGCTGTTGGAAGAGCATGAGCAATGATGCCGTCTACTCCAGGCAATAAAACAGGGAGGAGGAAATTGTCGGGTCAAAGTACCTGCAAATGAAGACTCCTCACTTATATTAAAGCAGCTGTCCTTAGAATCCATATCCTGAGTGGGACCATGCTGCTACCTCCTGCTCTTTCTCTCCTCTTGTGTTTCAACTTTCTACACCAGAAACTAGAGGTATGAACTCGTCACAGAACGACTGGAGAGTATTGAACCGTCTGGTGCTGGCTGCGTGTAACAGCAACTCCATGTGGAAAATGTTTCTCTTCCAGTGGAGGTGCTGCTACCTGCAGAGAGACACCCAACACAGCACAGAACCTGACCTGTTATATTTTATATATATGTTAATTATTTGTTCTGGGATATTTTTTTCTGTGACAGGTCCCGGAGCTCTCTGGTGAATAAAAATATTTCTGAGTTGTATTTGGAAAAGTGTGGAGAGCGCTGGGGCACAAGGTGATGACCTATGAATTGACAGCCAGTAATTGAAGCATCTGCCTGTCAGTTCTGTAGGCCACTGCTGTGTTTGTCCCTCTGAACTTGTGCACATATGAAGAGCTGCAGACAAGAAGAAGAAGAAGGTGGAGGTTTTAGTTTTACTTGTCTACAGTAGAGCCTACATGACTTTGAGACTTCTACATTAACCGCGGTTGTTTTGAAGAATTTCTTTTTCAATAAATACATCTGAATGTGTTTCTTTGTCTGTGGATGGTTATTTCATTTAGACACCTTTAGTGAGATATCTAACTGTTATGCAAATATAAAATTGATATATTTGTTTGAACAGGGTCATTAAGGAAAAAGCTAAGATTAGGGTATTAAAAGTAGTATGATGAGATCATACACAACAAGATGATCACAACGCTCACTAGCAGAGGCGTCGCTTGTCAACAGGCAAGGCAGGCAACTGCTTGGAGCCCCCAACGGCTGACATACTTTGAAAACACAGCATTGCGTCAAATTGTGCACATTTTGCACCAACAGTAGGATATCTACCTGAGGGGCCCCCATTTGACAACACTCACTTTCAATGCCCTGCTAAGCATCATAGCATTACTCCCATTGTGAAACCACAACTCTTCAATCAAGGAAAAAGAAGAGTGTCTGTAGGGAGACACAACGACCGATATTTTAAAATCTAATCAATAAACCAAACTGCCAGTACAGCTTTCAATGTAACAATAATTGAAATGTTCATTGAATGTCTGTGTAACATGTTCTTTATTCAAATCAAAACCAAAAGCAGGTTTACACAATCATCATTAAACACCAGGGATTATTAACAACAATCACACTTTCACTTTTGTTTCATTAGGATGTTAAAAACAACATTTTAAAAAGTGACACTTTACACAAAATATACAAATCCTTTATTCACAGGATGTATCTGCGAGTATTGACTAAACAGAGTCTTCGTCAAGACATAATTAAAATAACTATATTCATGGACTTTCGACTTGGAAGCTTTCAGTTTGTGGAGGTGGCCATCTTGTTTTTTTTTAAAAATAAGCCAGTAGTGACCATATATGGACAAAAGCATGGACCATAAGGTGGCCAGGCCTTAAAGCAGATGGGGGGGGGGATAGATTGCTACAGGAATGTTGTGCTGTATTGAAGAAGACTTGAAATAGCCCCTCTATCCATAAAGATGGAGTGTGGTCATTTTCTCATCTGGTTTTTTTTCTTCTTTTTTTTTCATAAAGCAGCAGAGTCGCCCCCTGCTGGCTGTTAGAAACAAGCATCTCAAGCAAAAAGCAACAACAAGTGTTAACTCAAAACCATGGTCCACCCCTCATGCAATCTATAGGAAATACCTGTATTAGTTTAAAAAAACCCCGAAAAAAACAAGCTACAGAGTGATTTACATTAAACACAAATAAAACGTTTTTACAAAAAAATAGAAAGAGGGAAAAATAAACGAAAAAAGTAATAGAGTCTGCAGAGAGACGGTTAGAAACAGACCCACCCCCACCAACTCCTCCACCCTGACTAGATATGAGAAGGCAGAGCGATAAGCCTGATCAGTCAGTACAAGTCTGAAGACACAGAGCAAAAGTGACAAATCGTGAGTGGAGAACGCTCTCTGCTGGTCACATAATATAGGTTGCCTTTGCAGCATACATGCTTTAAACATCAAGGTTCAAGGTTCAAGGTTGTTTATTGTCAAATATGCTCCATGTTAAACATACAGCACAGATGAAATTGCAATCCCCCCCAACCCCAGTGCAAACCTGCAGTGCAAAAGAAGAGCACTAAAAACTAGCAATAAAAAAAAAACTATACTATAAAACAGATAACTTAGCTAAAGACATTTGGACAACAAATAACAAACGACAGACAGTCGACAGACAAGGGCACTTGTGAGTATTTCACCATGAGGTAGTAGTGTGTAGTATGTAGATAAATTAAAAATATTAACAATGTGTATGTATGTAGTATGTAGATAAATTAAAAATATTAACAATATAAACAGAGTGCAGATTAAGTTAAAAAGTGAGGTAGTGCGTTGAAAGGTGCAAATAGCATAAACAGTATAAACAGTAAACAGTAAACGGCTGTGCAGAGTTTTTTAGGGTGCGTGAATTAGTGGAGCACGCGGGGGGTGGAGGTGCGGGGGGGGGGGTGATGACCGATGCAGTAGGGGCGGACTGTGGCAGGGTGCAGGGGGGGGAGAGGCAGAGGGTGGGAGGAGGGCAGAGGAGAGGCAGAGGGTGGGAGGAGGGCTGAGGGGACGAATGGGGGGGAGAGCAGGGAGGGAGTTAAGTCTCCTGACAGCCTGGTGGAAAAAACTGTTCTTGAGCCTGCTGGTACGGGCACGGAGACTCTGCAGTCTCCTCCCAGATGGCAGCATACTGAGGAGGCTGTGAGACGGGTGGGTGGGGTCACCTGCAATCCTGGTGGCTTTGCGGGTGAGACGTGTATTGAAGATGTCCAGAAGGGGGGGAAGAGAGACACCAATGATCTTCTCAGCTACTCTCACGATGCGCTGCAGAGACTTTCGGCAGGCCACGGTGCAGGCGCCGTACCACACGGTGATGCAGCTGGACATGATGCTCTCAATGGCGCCTCTGTAGAATGTGTGCATGATGGAGGATGGGGCTCTTGCTCTCCTCAGTTTGCGGAGGAAGTAAAGGCGCTGGTGAGCTTTTTTGGCCAGTGATGCGGAGTTGAGGCTCCAGGACAGGTCTCCGGAGATGTGCACACCCAGGAACTTGGTGCTGCTCACCCTCTCCACTGCAGCACCGTCGATGGTCAGAGGAGCATGCTGGGTGTGCGTTCTCCTGAAGTCCACAACAATCTCCTTTGTCTTCTCCACGTTCAGATGGAGATTATTGTCCTTGCACCACGAGGCCAGTCTGCTCACCTCACTCCTGTAGATTGACTCATCGTTGTTGTTGATGAGACCCACCACAGTCGTGTCGTCTGCAAACTTAACGAAGAGGTTGGAGCTGGAAGATGGGGTGCAGTCATGGGTCAGCAGAGTGAAGAGGAGGGGGCTCAGCACACATCCTTGGGGGGCCCCCGTGTTCATTATGATGGTGCTGGAGGTGTTTCTGCCGACCCGGACTGCCTGTGGTCTCCCTGTCAGGAAGTCCAGCAGCCAGTTGCACATGGAGGTGCTTAGGCCCAGGTTGTCCAGTTTGTGGATGAGCTGCTGCGGGATGATAGTGTTGAATGCTGAGCTGAAGTCGATGAACAGCATTCTGACGTGGGCGTCCTTGGTCTCCAGGTGGGTGAGGGCTGAGTGGAGGGCAGTGGAGATGGCGTCGTCGGTCGATCGGTTAGGCCGATATGCAAACTGGTAGGGGTCCAGGGTGGAGGGGAGGGCAGACTTGATGTGCTGCATGACCAGCCGCTCGAAGCACTTCATGAGGATGGGGGTTAGTGCGACCGGGCGGTAGTCATTGTGGCAGGATGGAGACGGTTTCTTGGGGACCGGGATGATGGTGGTGGCTTTGAAGCATGTGGGGACAACAGCTTGGCTCAGTGAAGTGTTGAAGATGTCGGTGAGGACATCTGTGAGCTCCTCAGCACAGTCTCTCAGGACACGTCCTGGGATGTTGTCAGGACTTGGCGCTTTCCGTGCATTTGTTCTCTTGAGGGATCGCTTCACGCTATCCCGGGAAAGCGTCAGTACCTGGTCGCCAGGGGAAGGTGGTGTCTTCTGTGCTGGGGTGCTGTTGCCTGCTTCAAAACGAGCAAAGAAATTGTTAAGGTTGTTTGGCAGAGAGGTGGAGCATTCAACATATTGGTGAATAATCAAACAGAAGGGAAAACAAATGACATTGAATTTGGTCAGAGAGGTCAAAGAGAAGTTACTCGAGTTAGATAAAGAGACATGGCCCCGTTATCTAGGGCCCAGTTCATTTTAAATGGCAGCACAGTTTACATTAGCCCTATTCTATTGGCATGTTTTTTTGTGTTTGTGTCGTTGTGTGTGTGTTTTGTGTGTATTTGTGTGTCTTTGTGTTTGTTTGTGTGTATTTGTGTTTGTTTGTATGTTTGTGTCAATTTTGTTTTTGTTTTTTGTGTGTCTGACTTTGTGTGTGTGTGTGTCTGTGTCCTTGTGTGTTTCTCTGTCTGTCTCTGTGTTTCTTTGTGTGTGTTAGAGTGTGAGTGTCTTTGTTTGTATTTGTGTGTGTGTGTGTGTGTGTCAGTGTGTATCTTTGTGTGTATCATTGTGTGTATCTTTGTGTGTCTGTGGGTGTGTCTTTGTGTGTGTTTTTTTTATGTGTTTGTGTGTGTGTTGGTATTTGCTGTTGTGTCTTTGTGTGTTTTCTTGTGTCTTTTTGTGTTTTATGTGTGTTTGTGTGTGTTTTACATGTGTCTGTGTGTGTATTTGTCTTTGTGTTTTTTGTGTGTTTGAGGGTCTGTATGTGTTTCTGTGTTTGTTTGTTTTTTGTGTTTGTGTGTGTATGTCGGTTTGTGTGTTTGTGTGTATGTCTGTGTCTTTGTGTATTTTACGTTGATGTTTGTATTTGTTTCTGTTTTTTGTGTGTTTTTGTGTTTCATTGTGTGTATTTCTGTGTTTATGTGTTTTTGTGTGTCTGTGTTTGTATTTTTGTGTCTATGTGTGTTTTTGTGTCTGTGTATGTCTTTGTGTCTGTGTGTTTGTGTGTGTGTCTATATCTTTGTGTGTTTTGTGTTTGTGTGTTTTTGTGTGTTTTGTGTTTGTGTGTGTGTGTGTTTGGGTGTTTGTGTTTGTCGTTGTATGTTTCTACATCTTTCTGTGTTTTTGTGTCTATGTATATTTGTGTGTTTTTGTGAGTGTTTGTATGCCTTTGTGTCTTGGTTTGTTTCTCTGTGTGTGTATTTGTGTGTTTTCTGTGTTTTTCTTTGTGTCTTTGTGTATGAGTCTTTGTTTGTGTGTTTCTTTGTGTTTGTGTATTTTTGTCTTTGTGTGTTTTTGTGGGCATGTTTGTGTATTTGTGGTTCTTTGTGTGTTTCTTTGTGTATGTGTATTTTCGTGTTTGTGTATTTCTTTGTGTGTGTATTTGTGTGTTTGTGTATTTTTGTCTTTGTGTTTATGTGTGTTTTTTGTGTATTTGTGTGTACATAATAACTCATACTTTTGAAGTTTCTCAAGACTATTTATTTTCTTAACCTTCTGGTCATAGCCTTTTGACATAACTGGAAAAAAACACGCTTACTAAATTTATAATGACTCAAATAGTTAAATAAATTAAAATAAAATAAATTGACAACAGCATTAAAGCTTTTTTAATCTCTTATTTCGAGTTCATTTTCACTCATATGACATGAATCCAGCTCTGCTGTAAATAAGAAACAGCTCCACCTTGTGGCGAAGTTTTGCACCTGCACTTCCCGTGACGCAGAGAAACGCGGTAAAACGATATTCCGGTTTGCAGAAGGAGGGCAGCAGTAGCAGCAGCATGGCATCCGACAGCAGCGCCATGGAGAACGTGAACGGACGGGAGAGCGTCTCCTTGAACGGGGAGCCGGTCGTGAAGCGGCCTCGGGAGAGCGCCTCGCAGGTCTCTCACCTCCGGGTTCCGAAGGATCCTCAGAACAAAGTGACCGTGGTGCTCGGGGCGCAGTGGGGCGACGAGGGGAAAGGAAAAGTTGTGGACTTGCTGGCAATGGACGCGGACATTGTATGCAGGTGTCAGGTACGCTACTCCACCGTCCATGCGACCTCGCGGTTAGCATCCAGGCCAACATGTTGTTACAATGTTGTTGTTATTAAAAACATCTGCTGAACGTATTGAAGCAATTCAACGGTAGTAAATATTCATGACCTGGGACTGACGTCAGCAACCTTGCCTGACCCCCCGGATGTGGAAGTGCTAAGTTAATGCTAATAAACACTGCTAACCTGCTGCTTCTCCCGTTGTGTGCAGCAGCAGGTGTGTTAGCATGATGTGTACTGTACCTTCCCATGACCTCCACACAGTGGAAACAGTCTCCCTGTGTGAATGAAGCGTTATATAAGGAACCAGCTGTTCCTCCTCTGCAGTCAAACGCTGACATTTAACAGGAGTGTTAATACAGGAGCTTCATGGTGTGTCCCTGAAACACAGACATTGATGCATCCTGATTGTTGTGTCATCATTATAAAACTGCTTCCTACAGTGTGTTGTTTGTCCTGTTTGCAGGGGGGAAACAATGCAGGTCACACTGTGGTTGTGGATAAAGTGGAGTATGATTTTCACCTGCTGCCCAGCGGAGTCCTCAACAAGAAGGCTGTCTCCTTCATCGGTACCTCACCATCCATCCTTCTGTTATTATCCTTGTCAGTACTCCAAGTTGGCTGGAAGATTATGATCTCAATAGAACAATAAAACATCTTTGTATGGCCAACATCAGAGACACAGCAGACAGCCTTATCAGTTCAGTGCTCGTAAAGAATGTGTTCGAGTTGTTTGGTACTTAAATTAGACAGAAACACTATGTTTTTAAGTTATAGGTGTACCTTTCTAAAACTGATTTATCCTTGAACTAAATGCCTCCTTTTGAAACTGTATTTGTAAAAAAACAGGGTTTCAGCTATCTTAACCACGTTGATCAAGACTCAAACAGAATCACTGTCGCAGAGGGAAGTTTAATGGAGCAGCTGCATTAGTTTGAGCTTGTGAAAGCATGTGTCAATACAGTATTAGAGCTCAGCTCAATACTGGACCTTAAATATTTACATAAAGAGGAACAAAAGATCGAAGTAAAGCAACGGCCAAAAAAATAATCCTTTAAAGCAAATACAAATACAACAGTGCTGCTCTGTGCTCTGTTTGAAATTGCTTCCCCAATAGAAACTATTTCAGTACGAGGAAACATTAAAGTCACTGTTGTTAGAGGAACAAGACAGCGAGCCTAGGGTCTAAATAAAACCTAAAGGAATCGTCGCGTGCATCCAGTTATTTGTTAGGATGGCAGTTAAAGTGTTGTTTTTGTATTTCAGGAAATGGTGTGGTGATTCACCTTCCAGGTCTGTTTGAGGAGGCTGAGAAGAACCTGCAGAAAGGCAAAGGTAAAGTTGAATATATGTGGGTGATACTGTGGGGTCAGTATGTAAATAGGCTTTTTTTTCACTGACGTGTCACAGGAATCAGATTAATGGTAGCACTTGGTAGCACATTAGCTATTAGCTGTAATGTCAGGTTCCTGTATTTGTACACGTCTGCTCTCTATCACACAGTTAAGACTGCTTTAGACTTCTTACTATGTTCAGATTAGAAAAGAAGGCCCGAACGTTTAACTCGCAGTTGTAGAGAATTTAAAACGGGCATTATGAGGTGATATAAGGTGGGTGTTGGGATTCTTTAAACACCTGGCGTTGTTTCCCCCAGTACACAATAAAACTACAAGAAGACTCCTGAATGTAGTGAAAGCAGCTGAAGTCCTGTGTTTAAGCATCATGTTCATGTGTGATCTCTTGTATCGTGTGAAGGACTACAAGGATGGGAGGAGAGATTAAAGATTTCTGATCGTGCCCACATCGGTGAGTTAATAGATTGTCTTTGTACATGTTTGAATGATAGATATTCTCTGACTGACTCCCTCCTCTGTCTTCCTCTAGTGTTTAACTTCCACCAGGCTGTGGATGGCATACAGGAGCAGCAGCGGCAGCAACAAGAAGGGAAAAAGTAAATCTTCTAATCTGTGCTTTGCTGAGGTGGATATCATGTGTACTTTTCTGAAGTCGGAGGGATCATTTTCTATTAAATTATTTTTTTTTACATTTTTATAAATGGTTGTTGATGCTGTAATTTCATTTGTTCTCCAGTTTGGGAACCACCAAGAAGGGCATCGGTCCGGCCTACTCCTCTAAAGCTGCTCGGAACGGTCTGCGCGTCTGTGACCTCGTCTCAGACTTCAAGGTGTTTGAGGAGAAGTGAGTTATTTTAAAAATATATATATATATTTTCCATCATTACAGTTTGTCATATCACTGACTTTAAGATTATAAACTCTGAAGAGCTTTGGAATAATTATGCTAATGAATCGTTTAATGTCTTAATCTGTTAACATGTGTTTTTTTTACGAGCCACGACTAGCAGCTACTCTAAGAAATATTAAGCCTACAAATGTCCGAGCGTTGCATTATGTAGAATGTTATGTCCACACAGGTTTTCATTTCCCCCCCAGTGTCTTAGTGCCTTAGTTTTATAATTGTGTGGTCTGTACTTGGGCCTGCCACCAGATGGAGACGTACATCTGTGGTAAACATGGAAACGGCTGACGTCCTGTTTTCATGGAAACTTTTTCAGAGGCTTGTCTTTCCTGCATCTCGCTGTAACGTGACATCACGTCGCTCGATATTTGCATACTGAGCTGTGCACACACTCATGAACGCACTCTGTCCCCTCACAGGTTTCGGATGTTAGCAGAGCATTTCCTGACCATGTATCCAAACCTGAATGTTGACACTGACAGTGAGCTGGAGCAGCTGAAGGTGAGGGCGGGACATTGTCACACGCACACGCACACGCACACGCACACGCATTGCATTGATTTACAGGACAGAGAGCTTTTTGAGCGGAAACATCATAACACGTGGCTGCAGGAAAGTAGGGTACAGAAGGAAATGATCAACATGATGGCAACCAAAATCAGTTTAGCGGCAACAATTTTTTTTTGTGTTCTTCAAGCTGGCTCGTTGTCACGACCTGCAGGGACATTTTACATCAGATGAGAACACTTCAATGAGTTTCTCCGCTGGGAATGAATGGAGTAGAATAGAGTCATCATTAATGTTATAAGCGATGTTTTTGATTAGCTTCTATGGCTATTTCAAAAGTCTGCAATATTAGACTTTAACATTTTTATGTAGGTTACTATTAACATAAACATTTTGTTATATTCATTTTGGGAACATGCGTCTATTATCTTGGTAATTTATTCAGAGGACTGATACTAGTCTTACTTGGTATTTATGACTGATTAGTATGCAGTGTTATTCTAGGAAGCTAAAAGTGAAGCCTTCACTCACATGAAGTTGTAGATTCAAACAGCACGTCTGTTTTCAGGGCTACGCAGAGAGGCTGCGCCCTCTGGTGACCGATGGAGTGTACTTCATGCACCAAGCTCTCACTGGACCCAGTAAGAAAATCCTGGTGGAAGGAGCCAATGCTGCTCTCCTGGACATTGACTTTGGTGAGCCACTCGGCCTTTGTGTCTTTATTTCAGTCGGATGGGTGTTTTTCTTCAACGTAGTAACTGATGTGTGTTTTTTTTCCCCCTCTGTCCAGGAACGTATCCTTTCGTCACATCCTCTAACTGCACTGTGGGAGGTGTGTGCACCGGTCTTGGCGTGCCTCCATCCCACGTCGGCCGAGTATACGGTGTCGTGAAAGCGTACACCACCAGGGTGGGTGTGGGTGCTTTCCCAACAGAGCAGGACAACGTGAGTAAAGACAAACATGATTACGGTCTGCCTTTTGAGCGCGTTGCTGGAAAAGCTCCAGCTTATTACACATGATTGTAATTGATGAAAGGATTAAATCATCACATAGATTTCCCAGGCGCTCGGCAGCCGATCTTTGTTTTAGAGCCAGCACAGTCGGCTTGGTCAGCCGAGATGTCATTGTCAGATTAACACACTTTCAGCAGACACCAGGGTTTAGTGTTAACATGGTAGGCATGAAAATGAAAGAAAAAGAGAAAGCCAAACCGAAAGACTGTTTTCAGACCCTGAACTTGTGTGAGGTTTCTGAGGGCCGTTTCAGAAAGCGGGTTTTGTGTAAACACTGAGTCTCTTAACGCTGAAATGAGGGAAACCGGGTTTTCTGTTTCAGCAGGGGAGGGCACTCAAACCTGAGAAAATCAGGCCTGTTCCCGAGGGAGAGGTTACTTCAGCTCTGACTCAGTTACCATAGGTTACTTCAGCTCTGACTCAGTTACCATAGTAACTGAGTCAGTCCTTGTCAGGCCTTGTCCACATGTAGCCGGGTTTTTGTAAAAAAGAATATCCTGCCCCTTCCGTCTCAAAAAAAACCGTACGTGCGCAAGACCTCGTTTTTAGAAATAACTTCATCCACACGTAACCGCAGAAGTGCGTTTTTAAGCACATTCATAAGCATGCCAGACCTTTAGGTGGCAGTAGTTCCCCAAATCCTATCCAATCAGAGTAAACGTCCATCTCTCGACGTCACTTTAAATAATAAAACAAGCGTCCTTGACGTCGTCCTTCGCCCGTGTTCTTGAACATGGAGCCGTATCTGGGCTTGTAAAAACAAGCAAGAAAAAAGCGGCTGGACAAAAAAACTGTGATAAAAATGTTGTAACGGCATCCATTCTGAATGTAAACACAGGTCACATATGTAACGTAAGAACATATTTTGTCGCGGGCTGTGATGTTTCGAAACGCCAAACCCCGGTTATTGACGTCCACGTGCAAACGGAGAATTTGCAAATCTTCAGAGGTTTTTCAAAGCTTTGTTTTCGACGCCGTAAGTCGTTTTCGTGTAGACAAGAGGCCAAAACGTTGAAGAATGTCTTTGTTTTGTGAGATACCCGGCTACGTGTGGACGGGGCCTCTGTCTTGAAGTTTCAGAGGCCGAAGCTTCTTCCACACAACGATTTTAGCCGACTAGCCCATCATAAATAAAGCTATTAAAAGAAGACCAAACGCAACTAGTACATCTTTAAATTGTTGAATTATCTGCATGATTTAAAATGCTAATATGTCTCATACCAGTTTCCTAGCTGACTGTTTGCACTTGCCTGTTTGTTGTATTTCAGGAGACTGGGAACTTGTTACAGTCCAGAGGGAGGGAGTTTGGCGTGACGACGGGCAGGAAGAGGCGCTGTGGTTGGCTCGACCTGATCCTGGTCAGATACGCCCACATGGTCAACGGCTTCTCTGCGTAAGCATCCGTCACATTGTCTTCTTGTTGTAAGAAACACTTTGGTCACTTTTACAGGTGAGCCTTTTCTAATCAGAGACTTTTTGGTTTGAACAGAATCGCCCTGACGAAGCTGGACATTTTAGACACCCTGTCTGAGATTAAAGTGGGCGTGTCCTACAAGGTTGATGGAAAACTTCTGCCCAGCTTCCCTGGTAGGTTTATTTACACTGAGATGTTTGACAGATGTCCGTCTGCCCAGTACAGAAATGTGTGTTGATTTTTATGTGATCGATTTCATCACTGAACATTGAACAGACATTTCACACATGTAGGTACTCAAACACGCAGCATGTTTTTGGGGCTCGTGATGACTTCTATTACGTTCAACAAAGTCCACAATGATCAGTCAGGTGGCCCTTTTCTACGTCTATTGACGTTTGCAATCCTGCAAGCCACCGGTACAGGAGCTGAGCTCTCAGCCTCGGGGTTACATTAAGAGTTGTGAAGTACAGACTCTGCGTATCATGGTGGCAGCTGCACTTACAGTCATGACGTTGCATGTGTCAGCATTTTACACGAGCATATTGGTCACGCTGGTAAATAGGTGAGGCCACATGGTAGATGTAAAATAGGAACTAAAAGCGTCACCTGTTTAACCAAATTTAACAGTAAGTCACATTTAACTTTGATTTCCTTTGATCTTTACTGGAAAACACGTTTTTAAAGCCATGCATTCCTCCACAAAGTTTGAACATGTGAATCAATGACCGTAAACAAAGGAGAATCTTTGTTTTCAGTGCAGCTACTTAGAAATCTGGTTCCAGGAAAAACTGAAAAAAAACAACGTTGTTTGGCCTCCGAGGTCTTATTTCACGTAGGTCAGCTTTTACTCGCAGGAAGTGAGCTCAGCTCAGAGTTTTTCAATTGTCTATTTTTTCTGCAGATTTGAAGGTCCATTTGTCTTCAGTAATTCAACGCTTGTATCGCTTAATGAAGCTAATTGAATTGTTAAATTAATGAAGCAGATCATGATAAAAGAGCCTTTTCCTGTAGTTCTGCCTCGTATTACACCGCAGCTGCACTCCACCTGCTCGTGCACTGACTTCCTCAGTATGTTCATCCTTGAAGTCGCACACACAGAAACATGGAACCGTATCTGATGTAAAGCAGGTAGAAGGTTGTGCAGCAAATGGTTTTGTCCCCAGCTTTCTGTTAAATCAGTGAATTATCTCTCTCCTTTGCGCTGCAGCAGTGTTACTTTATGTCCTCCTTTAAACCTGTTCATATTCGCCGTGTGTCCGTATGAAGAAGTGGGCTGTATTTCGAGAGGGTTAAAGTACGAGAAGCTCTTTTTTTTTTTTGTCACCCGTAGCCATTGTGCATCTTTGTAAATTAGTGAATATAACCCCAAACAAAGCATTATCTCACTCAACCTTGTCTGTTCCTCTGGTGTAGCTAACATGGATGTGTTGACACGCGTGTCGGTGGAGTACGAGACGTTGCCCGGCTGGTGCTGCAGCACCGAGGCAGCCCGGAGCTTCGAGGATCTGCCGTCACAAGCACAGAGTTACATTCGCTTCATTGAGAACTTCCTGCAGGTGCCAGGTCTGTAAAAAAAGCACTCTACATTAACAAAGAGACTGCTGCCAAATTGTCACTCACCTCTTGTCTGTGGTTTTGGTTTTTTTCCCTCTCATTTCAGTGAAGTGGGTCGGAGTTGGCAAGTCCAGAGAGAGCATGATCAAACTGTTCTGATCCGGCTGCAGACCCGTGTTCATCCTCAACCATGGCTCATAATATAATTTCAGGTTTTTATAGGACCATCGGAGGAAATTAAAATGCTATTTCTTCACCAGCAAGCCTACTAGTGAAACATTGAGTTGCTTCTGGTGCTCCACATTGAAAGGAATTCTCCGTATGTTAAAACAAAATGCATTCCTCATAATGTTTTTTATATTTATAAGGATGTTAATTTTAAAAACCCAGATCAATCCTTCTTTACTCCATTCCACAGTGAAGCAGTTTATTCTTTTAGCATTAGAGGCTAATTCATCTTTATTAATATCTGTTAACTATTTTAGTGTTTTTTGTGTGTGCGTATTTGAAGAGCCGTCGATGAACTGATTTAAAGGCCTTTATATGGAAGGGTGTCACCATGAAAAAAAACCCGTTATTTTTTGGCTACGGGGGGAGGGGGGTGAAAGCCACCATATAATCATTCTGAACTTTTCTATTGAACAATTTTAAAAACATGAAATCATCTCATTAGTTAGGTGTGTAACTGTATTTCCATGATGACTTTTGGGATAAACATAGTGCTTTTAAAATCAGCCACAAGATAGATAAGTGCGCACTGACAAACTGAGTTGAATAAATGTTCTCTTAATAGTTGGGAGAAAAAAAAAAAAGGAATACTTATGACTTCTGTTCATGAGGAGATATTGGATATATATTGCATATTTGAAAGGTTTGTGTAAATGTCAAGAAATGGCCGCAGGGCAAATTACCTCGCAACATCTTTCATACACCCATTTTCATTCATCTTGTCAAAATGTCTCTTGCTCAGCTTGCTGTTACCAATAAAAGGAAACCGTAACTTTAAGGGTTTTTGTTGTGTATTTTCATTACACGATGGTTCAAGAAGGGCAAGCTAAGCTACTAGCTTGTGAACATACTGTAGCATGAAGCAGCTGAAGAGCATACATGTCTCTGAGGATGTTGAACCAAATACCTTAAAGTGTTCCCTTAAATCATGAAATCTGTCTCTCTGTAAAAAGGCTCTTAAAGCAACATATACATGTGCACCGTGTTGCTCAGGGTTAGAAGCTGACGAATGCTTTTTTTTTTTAATAGTTGCTATTCCTTTTATTAAAAAATTAAATCACACAAAGTACCAAGCAGAACATTTTGTAGTTTAATGTCAATGTAAAACAAAGTATTTTATGGACAGCATTTAAATGATCAGGTAGATAAACAGTTCACCACACTGACATCTCATTTAAGCTCAAGTATCTTAATATATAAGTGTGATTGACCTGATAGACTGACGACATTTAAAAGAGTTAAGTCGTTATTTCTTCAGTGCAGACTACTCAAATAAAGGTCGTGAATCTTGACTATTTTCGCGTGGTTTTTGCGTAAAATAGTGGATTAATATCTACACTTTTATTCCGGCACCTTTACACACCTTCCAGTCCATCAGCCTGTGATCCATTTTTCTCTCCCTCACTCTTCCTTTACACCCTCTTTAGTTATGCTGACTTCCTCTCCTGATTTAAAAGCTTTTCACGATCAGGAGGGATCAGATGAAAGTGTAAAGTGGATTTCTTGGCAGATCGATCAGAGGTGTAACAGTGTACTGTAGAGCTTCTTATACTTCAGACTTCATGATGTGTTAAAGGACCACACGGGAGTTTTTATTTATTCAGTTTAGAAGACATATACTCAGCAGAAATAAATGCATTGCCATTAAGGTCCTTATGACAATGACCGAGTAAAAAGTTTTGACGGCATGTTCAAGGTTTAGAGGGCCTGCAACCTTTACCATCTGGTATAAAAATGCTCAAGAGATTTTTGTTTTTATCTTATTGTTCAGCTACAGCCACAGTGATACACGTTTGACAAGTTTGATTTATATTTTTAATTAACAGTTTTTTTTCAGGGAAAATACACGTAGGCCTTGTTACATATAATTTAAGAACAACTGATGCAATCAGATTCTCATCTTTCAACACAACAACCTGCACATCATTTAGTGTCCCCCCCCCCCCCCCCCCACCTCTCATTTGTTTCAAACCAAAACTTTCTTGTGCTCCTTCTCTGCTATAAAAATATGTGATTTTCTCTCTTTTTTTGCTGCATGTTCAAAGAGCATCTTCCGTTAAATGGGCAAAGTTGCAGACGTGTGCGAACCAATCAATTTCCAGTCCAAGAAATCCCTGCATCATCAAAAAGTAGAAGCAAGAGGCCCTTAATTGAAAATAAAGTGCTCATAATAGCCGTGTGATCCTCCTCCCCCCTCACATTTCTGTCTTGTCCCCTCTGCCTCCCTCTCTTTTGTTTACTACCACCTGCCCTGACTTGTAATTGCAGGCACATTTATCATCAGGTCAATCAACTGGAGTCTTCTATCCATGCTTCTCTTTCCACTATTTGACACTTGTCTTTATTTGCTAGCTGGACTTCAATTAACTTATCTTCAAACTGTTTGCCAACCAAACCCTTTAAATTAGAAGGACACCTGGAGTTGAAGCCAAGGATCGACCTGTAACAAGTAAGGATCATAATTCCTTTGCATATTTGACTGAGAGCTAATGGAGTTCAGCGCTTGAAGACAAATATGTCTTTTTAATGTTTTCAGATGTGTTGTCAAGAGGTCAAATTCTTAGGGTTTTTTTTTTCAATCAGTATGCCTTACAGTTGAATCTAATGGGCCTTGTGTTTGGGTGTTATGAACTATTTACGAATGATAAAGAGTCAAGAGATTTCCTGACGCTGCCCAAATCTTCACCGTTTTTTCCCCCCGCAGTTTTCTCTGCTTATGCTCTCTATCTTTATTTCCTTTGATCGCTGCAATCCTTTAAATAAATATTCCTTCATTTCCAAAAACCCTCCTCAAACTGCACTGTACCATGATTTAAGCAGCTGGAGCTCAGAGAGAGAGAGAGAGAGAGAGAGAAAGCTCAGTTGGACTGAGTTCAGTTTTTCAGAAGAACAAGGAGACAGCAGCTTTCCCACAGATTGAATTGAAGGGGCAAAATGTATTTAACAGTTTATTCAGTGAGTGCATGAAATAAATCTAATTCTGCAGCTCGGCAAGTAAAGATGAAGCGATAAGTATTTGCAGGAAATATGTCTTGAGTTCTGTCTCACTACAGATGCAGCTTCATACATTACGACATGAAAAACAGAAATATATGGCCGGGTAGTCTGGTCAAGCTTTTCTGTATAACGTGAAACATTTTAAGTAAGTAATAAAGGGTCAAATTGATTATTTAATCCATTCGATTCAGCATTGTTAATAGACTGCAGGTCCGAAAAAAACATGTCTTTGTGCATTACATAGACGTTAAACTCTCCATTATAATGTTAGCAAAGTGAAAATCGTGTATTTAGGAATTATCAGTTAGCTTTAAAAGTACAATTGTACCTGATATGAAATGTCCTATCCTGCAGTGAAAAAATGTGCTCATGCTACTTGCCAATAATTTCAACCAATCTGCTGTGATCAATCTTAAGATTTTGCGATCAACAGAGGAACAAACTGTGATTGTATGCATGTCGCTGTAAGTAAAGCATATGATATGTTAATGAACATGCATGCACAGAAATGTGAAGCATACACAAAATGTGAATGTCTTTAATTGAAGTAAGTATTGACATATTCCATTCATTCATACCTTACTGAATCCTGCTTGAATGAATGGCATATCAGAATACAAAGATGCTTTATCGGATTAACTTTTACTGTACCAAAGGTACAATATCCAGTATGATAATTGTTTAGAAAAATGTCTAAGGCAGTTAGGTCAATTTTGTATTATATACTGCAGTTCACGCTGACTAACAGCAGCCTGCGACACGACACAGGAGCCTCACCCTCTGAACAACAATTTCATAATCTTTTCTTTATTTTCTTGGGGTCTCTTTCTTATCAAACTGACCAACATGAACAGATCCATTTTGGTACATTAGATTGGTGAGATTGGCTCGTAAGACGATAAGCTGACAACAGGCTGCACATTCAGTAGCATGTAAA
Organism: Symphodus melops; assembly: GCF_947650265.1. Taxonomy (NCBI): domain Eukaryota; kingdom Metazoa; phylum Chordata; class Actinopteri; order Labriformes; family Labridae; genus Symphodus; species Symphodus melops. The sequence continues at coordinate 12,404,055 of NC_136701.1, forward strand.
TGTTTCTCTGTGTGGAAAATGTTTAATCTTATACCACTAGCAGTAGCAACACTGTATATTTTCACTTTTACCAGCGGTGCCCTGCAGAAATATTAGTAAAACAGAACATTCAGGACTCTGTGCATATAGGGGTTACGAGACGTGGATATGGATTGTTTTCAACAAATCTGTCCGTTTACTAAGTAAAAAAAGAACTGTAAAAAAAACAGCCAAGGTAAGGTAAAAGAGACAGAAGGCTCCCTGCTCCGTCTTTTAAATCAAATGGTTGTTGATGGCTCTGTGGTGGAGTCGGTCGTCTCCCAGCTAGAAAGGTGGGGGTTCAATCCCCAGCTCCTGCAGCAGAATGTCTGATTTGTAATTGAGCAAGACACTTGACCGAAAGTTGCTTCATCAGCGACGTATTAATGTGAATGAATGGGATTTGTCAATATTGAGTGTTCAGTTTACATAGCTGCCTCAGCCATCAGTGTGTGAATGGGTGTGAATGAGTACAGGTGTTACATGGTGTAAACAACAACAAAACAGCTTTGAGTCGTCAGAAGACTAGTAACGCGCTATACCAGCTCAAGTCCATTTACCATTAACTACGTATCGGCTTTTAAATATGGATAGATTAGTTGACAGCTTCAAAATACTAAAAAGCATATTGTGATGATACGGCAAAAAAAAAGACTCACAACCTCAGTATTGTTCAACCCCTCCATCAGACACCATCTCTCACTTTAGGAAAAGAAGATATAAAACTGAACAAACAGCACAGAGCTCAATCAGACTACGTTGCCTAAATGTTTCATGCTATAACTTATTGATCATTTTATTTGTCTGTAGGACTTTACCCTACATCTCGCAGCTGTCCTCAAACGTCTCTTATGAATTAACGAGCCCACATCCAGGTCCCTCTCTCTTTACAGCTAAATATATTTCATTGCTGTCACTGTCTGAGGTGGCGGCCAGGGTAGTGTGCCAGGGTAATATATCAGGCTGACGGGATGAGCTGAGTTATTGGTCAAAGAGAAACTTCAAGGTTGTACAAACAACACAGCATTGTCACTGTTAAAGGGTTAAACACGTCAGTCCATATCTGTATTAATCTTTATAAACTGTATAAAGACTCGAAGGATTGTTTAAATAATGATTGTTTCATTATCATCCTCTCATCTCCCCCACCCAGCAGCTGTTAAGACTCCTCAGTGGTCAGACACAACATTGATCCTCAGGTCAGGAGGTAACTTGAGCATCAAGCTGCCATTATCTGTAAAAGCAATCATTTAAACCCAAAGTTCTGATGCTGACAGAAGATCTTTTTTTTATGATTTATTACACAGATCAACTCCTTTGGTGATTATGTGCAGTCACAAGATGTCTGTTCATGTATTTCTGTCTGTGTTTTCTTGTTTAGCTGAGTAACAGATAGGTTTGATCTACAGAGCCAGGGTTGTTGGCTCTGGCTGAACTAGCATTTTGGATGTTAGCCCAGTTGGCTTTATTCTCGTGGTTTTTTTTGTCTGTGCTGACTGTTCGTCTGATAGTCAACTTCAACCTATCTATTAGTTATATTGTTACTGGAACAATAAGATTCATTGGCTCCCAGATAAACATCCCATCACCTTAAATATTCTGCTCCTCACCTTTAAGGCCTTCCATGACCTCGCTCCTCCGTACCTCTCTGGAGTCCTGCATGTCAACACACCCACCCGCACTCTCAGTTCTTCTTCTTCCATTTAATTCACTACACCTCTCACCCGCCTGCCCTCCAAGTGGTCCAGGGCCTTCAGCCGCTCTGCCCCCCGCCTCTGGAACAATCTCCCACCATACAGCTTTGATATCAACTCTCTCCACTTTTAAATCAGATCTTTTTAAACTGGCATATTCAGTCTGATCATTCTCCATCCGGTCTCATAAATTCACACTTTGGTTGATACTCACTTTTGATGCAAAATAAACATAGATGTAAAATGTTTGTATGCAGCTAAAATGTGCTTCACTTGTGTTGTGTGTAAATGCCTTGTTAATGTTTATATAAATAAAAGCCTATTGTAGTTCATCCACCATTGATTTACTTTTATTCAATTTTACTGGCTTTTATTGAGACATTTTTTAGTTAAAAATTAAAATAAAGAATTTTACAAGAGGGCCAAAAAGACTGTAGCTCAGTCAAACTACTGTACCGTCTCGTAAGCTCTTATCAACAATAAGCAATCTGTCATCATCTGATTTGACATCATTTAGCGAATCACTCTTTTAGACTTTGAAACCAAGATCAGAAATCTGCAACTGAAGTCTCCATATGCCCTAGTTAACTTCAATCCTCTGGATCTGTTGAAGAAAACTTATGCGTACGCACCTCTGTAACCACACACACACACACACACACACACACACACACACACACACACACACACACACACACACGCACACACACACACACACACACACACACACACAGAAAGAGAGCAGCAGCAGTTCTGTAAGACAGCTTGTGAGAAAGACTGGAGAGATCAGGGTGGCTGAGTCTGCAATGAAACACCAATCAGACCTCTAGGAATCTCATAACATTGATCGCAGAGAGGCAGGGACAATAGATATGACTGCAGTTTGAACTGCTGTACAGTTGTTCAAATACAAATGTTATTCACAAGAAAAAAAAAACAGTGAAAAATGAATGTAACACAGTGATCAAATTAAGCTGCAGAGAGTTTGTTTAGGAAACATCTTATTCTGATCGAGAAATTTGATCTGAAATCTTATGAAACTGAATAAACCTTCATCATCACCTTCACATTAGCACGTGGCTCTCTTTCTCCCTTTAATTCACTCTCTCACCCCACATAAAGTCACTTTGATTGAGCATCTCTTTCTCTCTTGTGTGCTCAGCAATAGCCTCCCTCCTCACCCTCATCTCAGACACACACAGACACACTCTTTGTAAGCGGCTACATGAACTCATGAAACACTCTGCATGAGGCGACTGCTGCTCTGGACTCTTATGATCCTTCATTTTGAGGTAAGACTGCCTGGCGCGTTGGTCACTAACAGACATGTTTTGGACTCAGAGGGACTCTAGGTGGTGATAAAACGAAATCACTACGACTCGGCTGCTGCAGCAGTGTTGGCACTTAATGCAAGCCACACTACAATTTCCTTTTGTCTGGGGTGTATTATCTGTCTGGTTTTCTGTGCTGCAGTCTGAGGTATGTTTGTAGGAGATGATCTCCATATTAAATGCTTCAGTTTCAGCTGAATGCATCTTGTTTGGTGTTTCCTAATAAATGTTGCATGAGCAGAATGCACTCTGGGATTTTCTTTTGATCTTTTTACATGGGCAAGAATATTCTACTATATAATTATTGGCAAAAAAAAATATTATTTTGTTTTCAGAAATTGATGAAGTGTACACTAACTCTTGTGTTTCGCGGTTTTTGTATAATTTTCTTGAGGATTTTTTGCTGAGAGAGAAAATATAAGAACAAAACGGGCATTAATGGGAATCATGTGTCAAGTATAATTATGAGTTTTGCATGCATCACTTTTTTCTGGCTGCAGTGTAGTTAATTTGGTAAGTGGACGGTCACTTTGTGTTTCTCAGCAGCTGTTAAACAGTTTGAAGAGCCGTCACAGTGTGACAGTTTATTGCTCTTATTTTGGATCAAGACCAGCTGACCGGCAGAGTTAAAGCTGCAGTCACCAAACTTAACAAGATGGGAGTTTTTTGTTTCTTTTTCGTCCTGATCCTGGCATTCCTGTGATGCCGAGTGATCATTCAAAATGGTCAGATCTGCTGTTCTAAAATGATAACACCTTCCATCTTAAATCGTTCAACAAAGTTCCAGGAAGAAAAAAAAACCTGCGTCTGACACATCCGTCAGTTTCTCATCTGCATTGCATTTTACAAGCAAGAGATACAACAGAGAGCAGATGAGATTTGGCTTCAGTTTTAAATGAAATTGTGCTCTTGGTTTCAACCATCATCAGCATTTTAAATCAGGTTTCACTGCTGGGCATCTTTTCTCCAAGGTTTCGTCTTACTGGATATTTAAAGTATTGTATATATCCACATTGTATATCTGCTGCATTTGGTGGGACACTTTACTTTTTTTCTGATAACTGCTAAGTAACACCACCTGGCTTCATTTTCATCTATGGCTTAAAATAGATGTGTTTAAATAATGTGCAACAAATAAGGACAAAAACCAACAAAAGGTGCTTTGGTTTGACAACATGGACAAGATGTGACACTGCATCTCCTGAATGCTTCACCTTGTTGATGATTATTGCTTGTCATCAACAATTATTTTCACCACAGGCAGGCTCTTTGCTGCTATGATAAAGATAATGTTGTTTTTACTCTATTCTTTACATCATGTTGCTATCATATTATTGTATGTGCCTTTACGTATGTTTTTAGTCAAATGTCTTTGTGCTGATTCACCTCTGTATGTTTCTTTTAAAGTTTTTAACATAATCTTTCCAATATGGGAAAATCCTTCAGACTTTCATGAGGTCTGCGATTGAAGACAGTTTGTAATTCAATGTGCATGATCCGTTCCATTTAAAATAAACCTAAGACTTGTGTTTGCCTGTTTCTCTCTAGTGCCCCCTCCTTCAGAGTGTGAGGTGGACGGGCTTCCCAGTGGATACGGATCCAGGGATTCGATACTTAAGCCTGGAAAGAAGAGGGACTGGAACAGACAAAGGCGTGGGCAGCTACAGGCGATTAGCAGGTCAGTATAACTATTATTAATTCATCTGTATTCATGACAGTCAAATCTACTAATGCAACCACATGTTTTCAAAGTGTCTGGGCAGAAAGAGGAGTTTTGTCTTGGATGTTGCATTAACAGTGTGGCAGAACTGCGGTAAAGGCCTGAGTACTTTTAATGCCTCATGTACAGTCAACAGTGTGTCTGCAGCACGAGTGTGTACAACTGGGTTTGTTGTAAGGCGTTGTGGTCTGTAAAAAATCCCTTGTGTTCATGTGGTTTCCGATGTTTCAGCTGCAGCAGCTGGGATCTCAGTCACACCAGCGCTGAGGCTGGTAGAGGGAAGCAGCAGCCTGCGTTTGGACTGGGCGGAGGTTCATCCATGCGTTGCTCTACCTTGCTCGGCATCCTCACGGGGGTGCTCCTGTACCTGGTGCTGGGGGCTGTGGTGTTTCGTGCCCTGGAGACTCCACGAGAGATGGGCAAGCACACACAGCTGCAGGACACGCGCCAGGAGTTCTTGATGAACTTCACCTGTGTCGGCCCAGAGAATCTTCAGCAACTTATAGAGGTACAGCAGATCAACCCTTATTAATAGGCAAGCCTTATGAGCATTTAAAGAACATATCGATTTTTTATTACAGAAAGAAGCATCAACTGTGGTGTCTCTCTAAGACAGCGTCCTTCTCCTTATATCATCTGTAGTGGGCGGGGTGTAATAGTGTGAAGATCATCTATGGTTATCTATACATGACTGTGCTTCAGCAAGAATTATAATGGAGTAACACACCAGACACTTTTAGTGATAGTTTGATCTTTTTTAAAAACAGTGGTTCTGATTACATTTTGGCTTGTAAGCCTTTCAAATGATCAGACTTCTGATTTCCTCATGCTATTTGCTTTTTAAGGGATTAATTAATGACACGATCTTTATCAGATAATTAAATAACTTTCACATATATACCTGACCAGGTTAAAGTATTTGTAATTCTCCTGTCACATGTTTTAGATCAAGTTGTTTAGCTGATTTTTGAAAAATTTCTGACCTGCGTGTTGCATACACAGACTTTGTGTGTGTAATGTGTACTGTTTTATTTAAACTTTTAAGGGTTTGTAAAAGTGAAATACAACATGTAAGAATATGGATCAGAGATCCTTTATTCAATATTTTCTTTAAATGTGCACTTGTGTAGAAACATTTTTGGGATACATTTCCCCCTCACTGTTGGTTATGCATATTTCTGCTTTAAGTATCATGACCCTTCATGTTTACCAAGTTTTATGTCTGGTTGTTATTGATAAAATAAAATCTGAAGCTAAGACACTGACCCCACAACATATATATTTTTTTGCCTGGTTCTGACTGAACTGATGAAACAATTTATCATTCTGAATCAAGTTTAAGGTCCTCTGGGAAACTCTTAAGATTTCTTTGGCCGTGTTTAGTGAAGCTACTTGTGACCTTGTTAAGCACAACTGTGCACCAGAGATCAGACGGTTTTATTGGGGTTGTGTGGCTCAGCTCTGATGTGTTAGTGTGTGCATACATGAAAGCTGATCTATGCATACCTTGAGTTTTATGAGAAGTGTTGGACTTAGTGCAGAGATGATGATATGTTTGTTTTTCGTTCCAGCATAAAGTTGTAAAATACAGTTTTAGCTGCAAAGTGATACACTGATGTCTTGGATGACATTTACTGAAAGGTTAAAGAGACTGAAGGACACGGCAGACGTAAACTGTGTGTCCTCATAAGTCAAAGTGCATATTTTGTATGTTAGTGTGCTCAAAGTAAGATGAAAGAGATGTGGGTTATTGCTTTTAGTGTTAGCTAACATGAGGCCACAGTGATCAAAGTAAAAAACAAAAACAGTATTTAAATGTATTTGTTGTTGTCAGTACCAATTTATAAGTTAAAGCTGTAGTTAGCTGTTACTGATAAGAGTTTGCTAACTCTAATGCTAAATGGAAACCCAGTCAGTACCAGCCATGAGTTCAACATTCAATTTGATTAAATAACATGTTGAAATTTAGGTCTAAACATCAACAACCTAATTTCAGCCATTTTCACCGGGCCAAAATACGGCGATTACAGTGCATTAAAAAAGAAGTTTTCTCTGAATTTTGATCATTTGTCCATTCTATCACTGTAGGAGGAGAGAAATGACTCTTTTAACAGCATGTCTTTATCATTTTGCAGTGTTATTTTTGGCTAAAGTCTTGGCTAATTATAACTAAAGCAGTCCATTTTGGGAAAAACAATCCTAGTAAGAACCTATTGCTGCTGTTGAAAAGACATTCAAAACGGGTTAAAACATGAACGTTTTCTCAATGTCTATTGAAGATTAGTAATGAAATCCATATCTTCAAAAATACATTAAAACAACTTTCATTTTTGAACCAATGTCTTGTAAATAGTGGCTATAGACTTCTTTTAATGAAATGCTTGCTGGGAGTGACTGCTTAGTTATTAAGCCAGCTATCTAGCGAGGTTACACATGCAGCCTTAGCTAAACAAACAAACTAAATTAGACTACAGTTTCTTTCTCCAGGCTGTGGTGAGGATTTTTACCAAAGCTGAGCAAGATGGTAACACCCCGGAACAAGTGACATATTCGGCAGAAAGCTCATAATGATAATGTAAAATTCTACAGTAAAAATAGAACAAAATGTTGAAAAGGAGGGGATTCTCTTTAGATAAAGGGTACCATAATAATATATATATAAAAAAGCAGAATATGTGTACTTAATGCTAACTTACATCACACCTGCAGTCATCAGAATCATGACTGAGGCAGGCAGGTGTCAGAGTTGCTGTCAGATGTTGTTTATTTTAACAAGCAGCGTTGTGAGTCAGGTTTCACTGAGCCAGTGTCAGCTGATCTTTCAACAGGTCTTCAAAAGCTCCTTCCTACTACAATGTGTTCTCAGCTTCAGTAACGTAACCTTTCACACTCCATGCAATGCCACTCTGTACGGTTTTAAATCTAAATGGTTATTGAGGAGGATGTTCATGTTGTGTTGATATTACATCTCTCAATGGCTCTGGTACAGATTGAGGTTTTATTGTGGGATATATCAAGTCCTGGTCCCCCTGCTCTGTGTCAGGAAATAAAACAAGAAACATACTTTGGATTCAAATACAAGTTTATCATCTGCATTTATTTAGGTAAAAACTGACTTCCCAGTTTAAAATGCACTCCATCGAACAGCAGCATCGATCCAACAGACAGCTCTGTAATCATAAACTGCTAATTCATTAGAAGTAAATCTGCAGAGACCACATTCAATCAAAATGTGATCAAATTCTGCTGAAAATAATAGAGTAAACAAATGTGTAAAACATAGTAACATACAGGTAATTGGATCAGGTCATTTGATGATCTGTGCTGGCAGCAATATGATTCACTCATCACTGAATGAATCATCTATCGTCACTGACTGCCTGATATGATACAGTGACTGTGCAGTTTCTACAGTACTTCCAACACTACATCAGGGCAGGGTTTGATTTGCAGACATATCTGGAGGGTGAACTTCCCCTTTGATTTGTGCACAGGTTACCTTTTCAAGTTGTTCATTTTGGAGAGCACAAAAAAGGAGGTCTTGACAAGGAGTTGTTAAACATTAACTGTTGGCTAAATCAGAATTTCTGAAAGCGAGATACATTGATATCAGATAATAGACAATGGGTTCCAAGATTTCATATTTTATAAAATACCTACAATAATTGATTGGTTCATGTATCTTTTTTTGCTTAATGCTCTTTGGTTTGTTTGTTTGTTTTGTATGTTGATTCTGTATGAGTGTCTTTCCTCTTCCTCCATCTGTTCACAGGAAGTGGTGGATGCTATGGGTGCGGGTGTTGATCCCAACAGCAACACCACCTTTGTCAGCCAGTGGGATCTGGCCAGTGCCTTTTTCTTCTCAGGGACAATCATCACAACAATTGGTTAGAGTCCATTTTAAGGCACACATTATTCCTAGATTGCGATTAAATATTTGTGATTGTGTCCTATTTGTGTGTTTTAATTATCTGCTCTTGACCTCCCAACTTTTCATTTCTAGGTTTTGGAAACATTTCACCAAAAACAGAAGGCGGGCAGCTGTTCTGTATATTCTACGCCCTGGTGGGAATCCCTCTGTTTGGTTTCCTTCTTGCTGGAGTCGGAGACCATCTGGGTACTGGACTGAGGAAAGCTGTCCTCAAAATAGAGACTCTCTTCAGGGTCAGACCCAAAAGACTAATGTCTCCTTTGTGTAATCTGTACCCATACTTTCTTTGAACTGTCTCATTCATTTGTGTTTTGTCCTCTTGCTGACAGAAATGGAAAGTAAGTCCGACCATAGTGCGGGTGATCTCCGCTGTCCTTTCCATTCTGCTGGGCTGTCTGCTCTTTGTCGCAACTCCTATCCTAGTTTTCCAGGAGGTGGAGCAGTGGAGTCTATTGGAGTCGGCCTACTTTGTGGTTATTACCCTGACAACCGTGGGGTTTGGAGACTATGTTGCAGGTAAATAAAAGTTAGTCATCCAACAAAAACCTGATCTAAAAGTGCCTAGAATTAGATTTAAAAAAAAAATGAATTTCCCATTCTCATGCATGTATTATGTATATTAGTTAATGCAACACATGCTAAAACAGATCATATAGATGGCTGTTTAAATACAAAACATTGTTGGGAAAAAAAGCACTAACTGCCAATTTCCTGAATGTCATTTTGTTTTGTTTTTATAAGGTTGAAACCCCTGTAAACATTGGCAGCATTATGTTACTAGCTTCTGAATTGATTCTTCATCTGCCACAATTTTCTCCTAACATTCAGGAAAACAGCCACTAAGATCAGGAAGGAACATTTGCATTTAAGAAAGGGGATAGAGAAGAGATGAAGACACAGTGAATCCATAAATGTTTCGATCTTCTGTTTTAAAGGAAGAGGGCTCACTTATTGTTTTACTGAGTCAAACAACATAAATGTTGGAATGAAATGTAGTTATAGTATGATTTATTATCATGATATATAATTTTAATATTAGGTATGTCAGAGGCACAAACCACAGTTTGTCATCATCTGCATGCGAATGTATAAAGTTTAGATTTGTTTTTTCCATATGAGTTTCTCTGTTTTTATATTTTTCCTTCTTTGTTCAATTCATTTACCCATGCATGAGTTTCATGTGTAACTTCATTAGTCTTCCATAACTGTCAGTTATAATGTCTTAAGTTCACTAAGCCCAGACATCATTTTCATTAACTCATTATTCAGTGTTTTTGTCTTGTATGAGTTGGGTTATGGATGATATTGTCTGGTATAAAGTGTTTCCTGTTGTAAATGTTTATTTACTGCACAGAAAAGAAAACATGAATGTGACACAAGAACTCAGTGATACTCTATACTCCGTTTCATGTCGAAGGGGACTCTGGGAACGAAGGAAGTGACCACTGGTACAAGCCTCTGGTTTGGTTCTGGATCTTGCTTGGTCTCGCCTACTTTGCATCAGTCCTCACAATGATTGGTAACTGGATCAGAGTTTTATCCAAGAAGACAAGAGCTGAGGTGCTTCTTTTTTCTTCTTCTGTGATGTTTGTTCGATCATAAGTTGTTCCCACCACTCCCTGTCCACTATCTCTGCTTTCATCCCTCCTTCTCAGATGGAGGAACTTCGAGCCCATGCCACAGACTGGACTCAAAACATTCAGAACATGTCGGTGGATTTCCGCATTCCAGGAAAAATCGATGACCCCTTCAAACGCCGTCGGAGGAAGCGTCGTCACGGCCCTCGCAGCCATGGTCACAGTGTGACAGCTAACGGGGCTCCAGAGGGGAACGAAGAGCAGCATGGGAGTCAATCAGATTCTGGATCTTCCTCTTCATCCTCCTCTAATGAATCAGAGTCAGAAGTGTCAGAAGCAGACTCTCAGGCCACACAGACCGAGCGAGTACCTGAAGAGAAACCTGCAGAGCCTGAAAAGGAGGAGACCCTTCCAGAACCCCATTTGTCTCAGCCTCTGGACTACTTTGGGGAGAACCTCGCATTTATTGATGAATCTTCAGATACTCAAAGTGTTAAAGTACATTTAGATCCTCTTCTGGATTCGACTCAGTCCAACTCTGGACACTCTCGTCAGCCCAAAAGAAAACGTCACAGAAGACCAGTACCACAGAGAAGCCCCAGAGGAAACCGCTTGAACCCAGATAAGAAGGAATCCAATGGAAGCACAAAATCTGTGCGACCACTGAAGCCTCAAGGAGATCACATAAACTCCACTACACAAGCATAAACTAACCAGACCCGTTCCTACTCTGACAGAGATTAAAAAGAAGCAAGTTATTTGTGAAAAAGTTGAGCTTTATAAAAACATTAAAAAGAAATTGCAAAAGCTTTAGCCACATGTGGTTTGCATTTGAATGATCGTACATGATCTAAGCATGCGAGTGTGTTTGCCTTAAACAAAGACGTTGAACTGATTTTACGCCTGTGTTCCCATTACTTTGTGAAGAGTTACTGCTCTCTACTGGACCAGATCAGAAATGCACTACATCTCTCTGAATATGATGGATCCTGCCTTTTACTAATCACTAAACCAAAATAAAAGCCAGATCATGTTGAACTGGTCTGAGACAGCCTCTTCTAAATCCTGCCAACAATAAACGGGTACTAAACAGCCTAATTTTTGGTATATATACATATACTAATTTTTGGTATATATATATATATATATATATACCATTATTGCATTTGAATGCCAAATAAAGTAACTTTACTGCACTGCATATATAATAAAGGTTTTGTAACTTAATGCTGGTCAGCCAATCTCTTTCTCGTGGATAAATAAGAACATAAGCCGTGAAGCAAACCTGTTCATCATACCAAGTTTGATATGCATGTTGCCGGTACACTGAAAATGACATATCCTCATCTTTTGCTAGATGCAAAAGTAGGTCAATATTTTGAAAGTATATTAAGTGCATTAACAAAGCTGGAATAATTATGTAGATTATACATTTTCCCCGTAACACTCAAAACATATACACTCAGCTACCAAAAAACAGGATTGAGCTGAACAAATTTAACAAAAATAATAAAATAAAATAAATAAATAAATAAATAATCTAGGAATGTAATTGGTTTTGCAGCTATTTGGTCATCTACCAATGTATGAACTCATATTCAGTTTGTCCTGATGATGGCACCAGAAAAAAAGGACAACAAAGTCATTGAATGAATGACTCCTCTGAGGGCTTAAAAGATCTCCTTGTCTGAGATGAACATGATAATAAATATGTAATAAATGGTTAATATATATATGAGTTAGAGTTTTTACAGTGTTTACATGCGCAGTGTGCATAAATAAGAGGATACTATTACAGTATATAAATGGTTAAGTTATTGAAAATAAAATAACTTAAAATAGTCTCATGTTCATTCACGGTTGGTGCATGATAACAGGACTGACTGTTTAGCGTTCATCAGAGTGAAAGCCTCGGGGAAGAAACTGTTCTCATGATGGGTTGTTTTGGCATGCAATGATCTTTCACGCCTACCCGGGGGGAAGAGTTTAAAAAGTTTGAGCAAGTTTTTGTGTTTTGTAAAAAGTTGTCTGCAGAGATGCAGCCCACCCGTTTCCTGGCCCTAGACCGGTATAAGTCCTGGATGAAGTGATGATCTTTTCTGCAGTCCTGAGTGTCCCTTGAAGTCTGTGTCTGTCCAGTTTGGTTGCAGATCCAAACCAGACAGTGATGGAGGTGCACAGAACAGACTGAATGACGGAGGTGTAAAACATGATCAGCAGCTCCTGCATGGGGCAGGTTGAACTTCCTGAGCTGACGCAGGAAGACCATCCTCTGCTGTGCCTTTTTTCCTGATTGTATCTATGTGGGAGGTCCACTTCAGAGGAGGGGTCGTTTCCTGAAGTTCACTGTTATCTCCACAGTCTTGGGCAGGTTCAGCTCCAGGTGGTTGTGACTGCACTAGAGAGCCGGCTGTTTCGCCTCCCGTCTATAAGCAGACTCGAGACCAATGACGGTGGCTTTGTTTGCAAACTTCAAGAGTTTGACAGAAAGGTCCCCAGGGGTGCAGTCATTTAGAGGAAGAAGAGCAGTGGAGAGAAAACACACCCCTGGGGTGCGCGAGTGATGATGTTCCCGGTGCTTAATGTTATGCTCCCAAGCCTCATCCGCTGCCTCCTGTCGGTCGGAAAAATGGTGATCCACTGACGGCACATTGGAAGGCGGCCGTGTGAGAGGAGTGAGTTTCTGGTGAAGGATATCTGGGATGATGGCGTTGAACGCTGTGCTGAATTCCACAAACAGGCTCCTAACGTAGGTGATGCAGGATGTAGTTCAGTCCCATGTTGAGTACATCCTCCACCGACCCTCCACCGTAGGGGCAAACTGCAAAATACAGGGGGTCCAGCAAGGGACCTGTGATATCCTTCAGGTGGCTCAACACCAGTCTCTGACTGTAGGTTTTTACAAGGGTGTGAAAAGCTAATCCTCAGCCAATCTATTGTTACCTGCAGGGTTGAGGTTGGGTTTTCTGTTTGCTATGTCCTGCAGGCCTTTCCAAACTGCTGAGGGGTTGTTAGTCGAGAAGCTTTTTTTTAGCTTCTCGGTGTCGTCAGTTTGTTCCTAGCCTGCTTGTGCAGGTTCTGGTCCTTCCTCCTTGGCCTGACGCAGCTTCCTAATAGTTCTAAACCAGGGCTTGTTGTTGTTACATGTGCAGGTGGTCCTGGTCTGAAAACACACATTCCCACAGAATCTAATGTATGATGTCCCATTGTCAATGAGTTTGTTAAGGTTTCCTGATGCAGCTTCAAAAACACTCCAATCAGTGAAGTCAAAGCTGGAGTTACAGGCCTGCTTTGACTCCTCCGTCCATCTCTTTACAGTGCTTACTACAGGCATAGCTGTTTGTAACTTCTGCCTGTAGTTGAGATGAGGTGAATCAGACAGTGATCAGAGAGTCCTAAAGCTACACAGGGGACAGAGCGATAAGAGTCCTTTATTATTGTGTCGCATTGCTCCAGTGCTTTAGCTCCTCTGGTGGGACACATGATATGCTATCTGTATATAGGTAGTTTGTGGGTTAGATTTGCTCTGTTAAAATTCCCAAAAATGATGAGCAGATGTGCTGTAACATCTCTGTTATGCAGGCCTGAGGTGGGATGTACAGGTCCTGGACTCATGACACAGACCAGAGCGAACAAGGAGAACCCTTGCGGTAAATAAAATCGTTTACAGCTTATAAATTTAAATACGCATAGCCCAATGTTCTTCCAGATTTCTACAATAGTCTTCTTAGTTGGACCTTTAGACCTATCAAGAAATAGTGAAATGATAATAATTGTAAAATATGCTGTCCAGCATATACCACAAGGACACAGCATTTAAAGTACAACAGCATTTGAGGTTCCGACCTTCAGAAAATGTCATATGCCATATATAATAATATATGCCATATTTACATTGTGAAAAAAATAAAAAATCACAATGAGGGTTGAAATTGATTACAGGCAGTATATCAGTCCTAAACAGTAGGCTTTTTGTCAAGTTTTTTTTTTTTTAAAGTAAACTGGGCTCAGTTTTGTTCAGGAAACGAGAGGACAATGTCCAGCAATTTTATGATGAAGAAGAGGACATTAGTTTGACTTTATCAGTTTAAGCAGGTGGAGACTGCATGCCAAATATGTCCTGCAGGACTTAAATATCATAAACACGGTACTAAAGGTACAGTATAAACCCTAAGAGTTTTCAATGTGGCCCTTTAAGCATGTCCTGGCAGTCCTCTGTTGAGCCGTGTAAGTGATACTCTGCTCGGAACTCTACCTTAGTGTTTCTATCTGAAAATGGCTCCAAGGACAAATATGGTGCAGCAAGAAGTGAGCTGGGGTTGCAGATCTTTAGACGACTCTATTCAGTTCTTTTAATATACACACACACACATACATACACATATAGATCAAAGAACCTCAGCTATAATAACCAGCCTAAATGATTGCATTTCATCTTTGCTATTTTCTCTCTGAACACAACCAGCAGGTGGCACACACTGACATGTTTCTGAGCCCAACAGCCCCTACCTAACTTATAAGTATAGCCATACTTTCATACACCCAAATACTTTAACTGATATCGACTTGCAAATAATACTTTTATAGTGACCATCCTAATAATTGAAATTAAACAATATGTTATTTTACCTTTATCTGCTGTCATGTTTTTGAAATATCCACAGATTGTTTTTAAGAGGCACTAATCAGATACATAATGCTCTAATGAGTTGAAACATGAAACTCTTTATAAATGTAAAAATCACATTCTGTGCTCTGGCATTGTGATCAGGAAGTCAGCAGTCAGTGATGATGAGCTGTGGCAGTGGGTGACCTTTTACTGGAGGACACACACTCAGCTGCTCTAACGTCATCAGTATTGACGCTGTAGTTCCACGGTGCTGCCAGAAGGGGGCGAGGAAGGGATAGTGTTTGTAGTGCTGATGTAGGCTACACTACTGACCTAAAGACAAAGGGAACAATCGCCAAAAAATCAGAACATGATGTTATTTCTGCGATTTCCTGCAATACTGGTTTGTGGAGGTATTTTATTTAGAAGAAAATTGAGACAGACTGCATTGACATTTAGAGACAAATAGCCTACTGAAGCTGTTCGTGACGGGGACATTTTCTTATCATCAAATAGGTGCTGCATCCCCTTAAGAAATTGTAAACAAAACCTCTACATACATACAAATTATAGTATCCCTTGAGTTAACTTTATGACCAGTCACTTTTGTCACTTACTCATCAGTTTCCTGATAGTTCAGCTGTGGACCAGCTGACCATAATTATGGTAGTTAAATACTAAAAATTCACAGTATATTTGGTCTATTTCAATGCAAGTACTGCAATTATATAAAAGAAGAAGAAATTCTGATTATAACTGTATTTACACCGGCCTAAAAATAAAGCAACATTGTGGTTTTCATGCATGACAGACAAATGGATAACATGGAAATAAAAAGTAAAGCAAAGGAAGCATTGTATTAATTTTTTTTTCCACAGTAATGATTACTGATAATTGTGTTCTAGTGCAAGTGGAGGGTGTTCTCTATCTATGACTCACTAATGCAGTATCTAATGCTATTCATGTACTATAGGAACTATGGTTTGTATTCGTGTAAGCGCTCAGCTGACACCTGTCTGAGGTCACGACCTGCTGTGAGAAACACCCCGGGGACCCCAGCTGGCATTCGCAATATGGTTCTACTATTCAACCATAGCTGGAACAGACAACCTCAAGGACCAAACACGGTCGTAGAACAATTGTATAGCAGTAAATCATTAAACATTTGCCATCGAACAAATCACATTTTCAGCTATTTGAGTGAATCTAATGAATACACCATGACCGCGTTCGCCTCTAACATGATGATAGTGCAGACTCTGCACCAGTGTGATGCAGCCCCGCAGAATTGCAGTGTCTGCAGCAGAGACGGGACGACCTTGCTTCAAGGTCGCAATGACACTGCCGTCAGTTTTTCCTCTCATGCGCGCACCACAAACCCTGTCCCGAGCCCGCTCAACGCATGTGACCACATCAAGACGAATACACACACTGCTGTCCTGCTCTATACTGACACAGCACAATGGAATAGTATGGCTTTAGTGCTTATTGGTTTAAACATAGTCGAGTGAGGTTTATTGGTCTATGATTACAGCAAGGTAATGCCAGGATCTTAGGGGGAAATGCTCACTCATCGAAACATCTTGTTTTAAGCCGACTCTTTCCTTTTAATTCAAAGACAAGGTTGCCAACTATTCTGCGACAACTTGTCTCCTCTCTGCGCCAGCTGTTAACCGGCATGTTGGAAGGCGCAGGGCAGTCTATTTCGAGAAGCAGCAGCTACAAAGTTAGACAGAAAAATTGTTTTATTGTCCTAATCGGCGTCGTGGCAATAGGCCACTTAATAAAGGCCTGTATTGGACTATAACGTGATATAGCTTCCAACAAACAATTTTCAAGTCTGCTGTTATTTTTTAAGCATAGCATCCCTTCATTATTTAACCATTTTATCCCAATGCAGTGAGCTCCTGATCTTCTCTTCTTTGGCTCCTGTCCAAATAGTGTAGTGGTGGAGTGAGCCGGGTTAGTGTCACAAGACCGACTGCATGACTACATTTTCCATAGAGGTGTGCAGCAGGGTACATGCAGCCTATTCTTTTGATTGTATATGAAGTAGTCCTTTAAAGCTTTTATTGCCTAACGGGCATAACAACCTATAGGCTATACCGATTCTTAAACTAGAGTATATTAAATGACATAGCATAATGCTAAAAAGAATAGAAACATAGCCTATACTTCAGTAAGACCATTTCAAACGTAGATTTAAATGCCTACACTAGTATAAGTCCCTCTGTTGATTTTGTGATTTTTCATTTTTTGGAGACGGGTTTCTCCAGATTTTGTCTTGCAGAACACGCACAGTTGATTTGCAAGCAGCTAGTCTGAAATCAATTCTTTATCATACGCAGCGTACTTAAATGAATGTACTAGGACCATATTGGGATTACTGGGTCATATTTTTTTATTCACGAGTTGCAGGCTCTTATTATAATGCTGATGACGTGGGTAGAAGGTGCGTACGGACGTAACGGGGACTCAGCGGACGCAAATCGGGCAGAGGGAGGAGGAAAGGCACGGGATTGAGGCTACGTCACAAAACTGCATCAAGCTAGACCAAAAAAAATCTGTGCAACAACCGGAAGTACGGAAAAATAAAAACCCTAACTAGTGTTCATTTGAGAATACAGGTAGTCCTATGATTATATATGTATTTTTTCAACATTCAGGTAGTGTCTCTTATATCAGCACCGCTTCTCTTTGAGACATTGTTTAACGCGAAAGCCATTCAAACGTTAGGTGAAGTTTTAGTGTGAAACTCTAAACCGGATGTTCAGTGTTTCTCCTCGACCTCTTGTCGCTGGTGAAAATTACAACCTCGACTGTGGCAGTTGAAGACGAAAATTTATAACACCAGGGTACCAAACCCGAGCAGGCAGACAGGACAGTGTGTCGCTGGTTGCTGATAACGCCTTATTATTTGAAGGTAACGTAATGATGCAATGAGACAGGACAGGACAGCGCCGTTAAACGCGTTAAAACGACAGAGGACTTGTCAACTGCAAAGACTTCACTGACTTCAGATTAAAAAAAAGCAACCCTGAAATGTTCATACATTTCCCAGTAAGTAGCTCTACTTACCTTTCACTGCAGCTGCAGGTCTAACATTGTCCTACGGCTATATTTAATCATACCGTCCTCTTACTATGATACACATGTTATAGGTGTCAGCTGTTTAACGGAGGCTATGTGCATGCACGATTTCTCCTTGCAGAGCTAAGTTCGTGTGGCCACGTTATTGGGGGTAGGGGGCACGATCTGTTGGATAAATATGAATTTCATCGTTAACAATTTGCTGTTCTCTCTCCGGGTTCCGTCCCTCTAATAAACCATCATCTGATTAATATAAACATAAATATACGCGAATACACTTCATGCCATGGTTCGTGCTCTGTCGATGATACCCCCCCTTCTGAAAATGTCCTAATAAACAGCATGCATGGTCACTTATCGGCTTCATTAAGAATGCAGAGCCGTGCTTGAGTACGATGCAGTGGATAATAATGTCCTCATATGAGCTAACAGCGTGTCATCGTTCAAAAAGCAAAATCCTGCATGAACAATAACGCCCAACACTTCTCCAACTGTACACACTTCAGCTTCTTTTAACATATGCATTTTAACCCCCCCCCCCTATACTCTTTCTTTCTTAACACACTGAACTCTGCAAGTCTTCCAGCATGCTGGGCCAGGATTGAGGTCAGATCTTAAGGCATAATCCACTATGGCAATTAACCTTTCACCGGTCCGAGATCAGTAAGCAAGGTCACCCCTAGGTGCTGTTCTTGTTGACTCCACAGTGCGCCGCATTTAAAACTGAGTTTTATGTATAGTCAGTGTGATGCTTTATCAGTGACAAAGACTGACTTTGCACCCTTAAATAACTTTAACAAGACATCTTAAAAACCAAAAAGGAACTAGAGTTGATGACATTTTTTTTTCATTATAGGGAAAAGTAGTATAGCCTTTTGGTACAATTCTTTCTGTGTCCAATTGTAATTTGATTGCCATAATGTACTTGATGTGAACGAAAGGTCACTGTAAAACTCCCTTGCAAACAATATGACTGATTCAAAAAAGTTTGTTCAAACATATATAGATAATTTTGCTCAGCGCTGCTCCAAAAAAAGGCACTTATTTCGATTTTAATGTTGTCAACTTTAAAAAATATTTGTATTAAAGCCATAGAGTCAAATTCTGTTCAAAAAGGAGTAACTCAAATGATGTTCCAAGTAATGGTTTCTTTATTAATGTATATTAAGAAGGATATGGTCTTTAATTATTTACAGGGAGTTATCTCTAAACTTCAGCTCATGACTTTGTATGAGTGAGAGACAAGGTGTTGGCTTTACTCTGTCTGTCCTTCAAGCATTCCTGTAACTGTGACCTTTGGAGTCTGTCACGCAGCGTAAGGGGGAGGGCACTCGAACAGCATGCACGAATCTAGATAGATACAGCGGAATACCAATTTCAGGAGAGAAAAGTCTGTGTTGTGATTATAAACATTACTTACCACAGATAAAACAAGGTAATTGCTTTCTCACATCAAAAAGTTAGCCATTGTTTATAATCCAATCTATACCACTAGTCCTTAGACTCCAAAGGGTATTACTAGGCTAGACATTAGCGACCATTAAAATGACAAATGCTAGGTAGGAACATAAAAATGACTTGGCTGTAAGTTATGTAATGACACTTAAAAATCTCTGCTTACTTTGCAGGTGTCCTGAGCGCTGCAGACTTGAACTGAAGGAAATAACACCTCATTGAGGCACCACCAGGAGTCACAGATAAAGATTTCACACTCCAGCTTAGTAAACAGGTAAGCTCTTTCCACTATTCATGCTGATGCAAGCTGGCTTGCAGTTCATTATCGTGAGTCTTTTATGGACTGTTAGCTGGCAGTGTATGTGTTCATCAAAATATACCCATAGACACAAGATCAATAGGAAAGGAGAATGGCAGAAAATAATTTTTCTGCCATTTTTAAACATTTTTAACATTTTTAAAGTTGTCATGTTGCATCCAAAATGTTCAACGTGGCCAATGATATCATGGGGGATACTATTCTTTTTTAATGCTTAGCGGTTAAGACTGATTGTGATAGTCTTGCAAACACTAAAGGTAAAAATTAAGGACAAATAGTGTATGATCAGGGGAGGGAGGATCTTGTGTGAGGACAAAAGAACAACATGCATCAGTCCTAAGTTTAATTTTGATAATCTTTGTTTATGGATGGCTAATACATTTAATTAAGCAATTAATTGACTGAATGGTATAGAGAAACTTGTATTTGTATAGTGTTTACAAAATTACAGAGTGTTACTGATACAAAACACAACAATATGAAATTGAAATAAAAAAACAGGAAGGTCTGGGATATAAGGGAGGCAGACCTGCAACAGATTTTGAAAATGTAGGCTAAATTTACAATTAGGAAAACAAACATGTCTCCTATATAAACCACCATTATGTGAGTGTTTCCCCCAAAACTTTGAACTTCTTGGTGCTAAATAAGATATTCGAGCCTTAAAGTAACACACGTTGAGTCTATTTGTCTGATAATTACAAGAAAACAGATAACAGTGTCAGACTGTGTCCATAGTGCTCCTTGAACTGATGTGTTTCAGCTACAGTACAGACATCCATAATCATCTACCAGCTGTTAGAGAAAGCCGATTGTAGGCCGGGCCATCAACGCGCGCGCGCGCGCGCGCACACACACACACACACGCGCGCGCGCGATCAGCCACTGGCAGTCTGGAGACCGATTTTCAGTCAAACTTGTGCCATGATATCACACGGTCAGTAGGCTTAAGTGCTGTCCTAGTCACCGTTATCAGGTAAGATGCAGCCTAGTGCGGGTTAGAGGGACAAAAATAAACACGAGGAGAGCTGTTCAGTCAGGATTAACGCGAGCTAACACCGCTAGCTTAGTTAGCCTGCGTGAGCTAACCTGCAGCCATCACAATGTTAGCTGGGGGTTTAAGCTAAAGCTAACGCTACTCAAAACATGCTTAGTTTACAGTACACATGAGATGCAGCATATGAGAGTTTTGTAGATAACAAAGCATTTTCGCAATCATCGTGCGGGGTTTCTTGTATTTCTGCAGATTTAACCTGATTTTATGTCACAAATATTAACTTTATGGAGGTTGTAACATTTTGTTAGCCCGATGTTCCTCATGTACTTTAAAGCAGATGTGGACCTGGACAGCTGTGCACATGGTAGAGTGATACTTGTAGGTCTGAATCAACAACTCGGTCAAAGTAAACTTTAAACAGGCCAAACAGACAGACAATCAAGTCCAAAGGGGCCAAACTCCACAGAAAGTGCGGACTTACCAGCTTATATAGGAGGAGCATTATCTGCTGTCGATATGATAAAGGCATACTTAGTTTGTAATATAGTTTCTCATTCAGAGCCCCAGTGTTAGATAAAACAATCTGTTATCTACAATCTTACTTCTTACTAACAAATATTAATTGTGCACATGTACATCATGGACACTGTCACATTTAGTTTGCTAGTTTAAATCCAGGAACCAACTAAGTCTTCATCAAATCATCAATTTGAGCTGACTCCCTGCTCTTCATCTTGAACCTGGTTTATATGAGAATCCTTAAACAGCTATAATGAAGTCCAGAACATGACTGTGATCATAGAGGAAGAATGGTTGAGGTTGTCAAAGACCACTTACAGCGATGTGCGTAATAGTTTTAAGGCCAATTGTTTAATCATATTTTCATATTTTTACGAAGAAAAACTCAACTTGAACACTGAAGGGATCTATTGAATTGTAACCTTGAGTTTAAATGAAGTGAAGGAATTCATGTTTTCCGAGTCATATCCAAAAGACAGACCAAACGTAAAGTTGACAGTAGAGGCACAGTCATTACAGATGTCTTCAAGTGTTATATGGTGTACGTTCTCCCTCTCCTGCGGGTTGAAAAAGGATACGTCACGGATTAGGACTGACCTCTTATTGATTATACGTCCTAAACATCCAAATTGTTGCCAATACTTTGAGGTGCTGTGTCAGGATGGAGTCATTGAATATACACTACATCATATGCTTTTACAGGACATAAAGCTGCATGTAATGTTGGCATTGTGTGCAGGCCTTGGAGAATAAGCAGCCACGAGAGACGCACTAAAAATATGTCAACACGTTTTAATGTAGTGGTAACAACTGCATTTTAAATTCTCTTTATGAATCAAAAGAAGGAAATGGATCATAGTAATAGACAAAAGATTTGCAGGAATATGCATTCATAAATGAGAAACTCAAACCAACTTGAGGTTTTCATTTAATTGAAGCTATTAAAGCTGCAGAGCTCGTATCTCATCAAGAGGATCTGCATCTCTGTATTAACGATGAGCGGAAACTCAGTCAGTAATGTGGCTCAAACTGGCCTTTAAACCTTAGTGTCTTTGATCCTGAAAGATGCTACATCCAACATTTGACTTATTCTTGTGAATGAGTCAAATGTGTTTTATTTTTGTGATCAACAGATAACAGTGTCAGACTGTGTCCATAGTGCTCCTTGAAGTAATGTGTTTTAGCTACAATAGGAATGGTCTCCAAACGTGGGCAGGGCGCAGTCACTTGTGGCGCACATTTGATATCACCACTTTATGTTGGGAAGAGAGCAGACGGCTTTTAGGGTAATTATTGTATTTATAATTGATGCTGTTAAAACAAAGTTACAGGAAGCTGCATCAGAGCTTAAAAGCATACGACCAGTTTTGTCATGGTGGTCAAACCTCTCTATTTAGGGTTTGAGAAGGACACATTTGTAAACTCTTACAAATATACTCACTATGAGAAGTCCATAGAAAGTGAGTGACTGGGGACAATCTCCATGAATTTTAGGAATTGTAACAAAGTGTTGGACTCAGTGGCCTCTATTGTGTGTAAATGAATGCACATACATTAGTTTCATGGCCAAGCATGGCATATTTCTCACGTCTGCTCGTGTGATTACATTGAGTACTACAGACAGCCGTTGGCAGGTTGCTGCAGTGCTCTTACTGCCACACTTGAACATAAGTTATGTGTCTGCTCTGTTCATAAGCAAAGCGACCTTCATTCACTCACCTTGGCTATTTTAATGCCTACAAAGTCAGAGACAAAGACTTTACACTTTGGGGATGATCTGAGGGCCGCAGTGTTGTAGTCATGCGTCAGACGTTCTGGTTTGGTGAGATTACAGGCTCTTTTTTTTCTTTCTGGGGTAAACAACGTCACAAACAACATTAAAGGGAACATTTTGTTTTATTGGTATACTGCTGATCACGACACGCTAGCTGCTTGTGCCACTCGATGCACCCGTACATGACACTGACCATTATCCCAATGTAAAGTCCTGTTTCAGTGATTAGCAGCCTGTTTCCATCCAGTTCCTGTTTATACTCAGCCATCGCACATGAACAACCTGACAACGTTAGCACACAGTGCTGATCACTAGTGTTTGGTGCAAAGGCTTGGAGACAACGTCACAGTCAGTAATAGGATTCTTTAGCTCCTGATTGGTCATTAGACACGTGTATTCAGCCCGTCTCTTCAGGTAAATCATTGATTTGATATTCAATGTTCATGAATGTATTTACCTGTGGCCGTGTTTTTAGAAACTGTTCTTGGCTGAAAAATGTTTCAGTTCACATTTTGAGATTCACATTTGCGTGGGTTAGATAATCTGTATTTTTTTCTCTTGGCAGGTAATAACAGATTACATCATTGTTCCAACAATATAACAATAAGTTATTCTACATTCTGGTGTAGATTAAACAATGCGTTCTTTGTTGGTAGACCATTCTGACCATGGAAATGCTTTGATTCTGTGTTATTAAATTCTTATGGATGTTTTATTTCATTAAGATGAACAATCAAAAAGTATGTATCCTGTTTTTTCACTATCTTGTTACAAGGTGCATAAAGGAAGTTACAAAGATGTAGAGAAAAGGTTGGACGCCTTTATTTACTGTGACCTTTCTTTGTTGTCTATTTTTTCCCCTTCAGACATCATGTCTTCCAGGGACCGTCGGTCAGATGTCTACATAAAGGCCGAACCGAGCAGTCCAGAGGGAGGTGGGGGAGGTCGGACCAGCCCTGGCGGAGCCTCCTCGGACTCCTCTCAAAGTGGAGGTGGAGGAGCCAGAGGAGACGGCGTCAAACGTTACTCCCCGCCGCTCTACACGCCGGCTCTGCGCTGTCACTTCAAAGACGAGGGCGGAGACGGGGCAGAGGAGGGCTCCACTGGAAACGGTGCGGGGCGATGCAAGTACGCCCTGAGCACGTTACCCAAGAGGCTGTGTTTAGTATGCGGAGATGTGGCGTCGGGTTACCACTACGGTGTGGCGTCATGTGAGGCCTGCAAAGCATTCTTCAAGAGAACGATCCA
This sequence comes from Symphodus melops, assembly GCF_947650265.1. NCBI lineage: Eukaryota > Metazoa > Chordata > Actinopteri > Labriformes > Labridae > Symphodus > Symphodus melops. The sequence goes on from NC_136701.1 coordinate 12,428,337, forward strand.
AGGTGGGTGCTGTGGTCAAGTTTAAGCGGGTGCTCAGTGTCTAACCAAACCCCGAAACTTAAAAAGTTCACAGGTTTTACAAAGTGATCGTCCTCGTCATTGCCTCGTATTTATATTTTATACATGCAGTGTTCTAGTATTCCATTCAAAAAATATAAAAGTAAAGTAGCACACATTTATTTTGATAAATTCTTGCTAATTTCTGCACGAATCTAGCAATGCTAAACGATTGCAGGTTTTTGTCTTTATTCTTTTAAAAAAGTGGGATCTAAATCTGCTTTTGTTACAGTGCTGCTAACATTCAACATTTAAATTCTGCTTTTTGTGCAATCTGAGCAACAGAATCCAGATTGGATTATATCGCTTTAATATCCTTTAAATTCAATCTTAAACAGTGTTATCGTGACTTCTAATAGAATCACAAAACATGACAACACGAAAGTTGAATTTATATTTTGGAAAGCATGTGCTACCTTGCTCGGTGTCATCTGAACTCTTTACCTGCTATCACTGGGTCAGAATGGAGTTTGAGGGCTGGAAGAGTCGGAGTGAAGAGAGCATTAAAATAAACACGCGGTTAAGTTGTTCCATTTAAAAAAAATAAAAAGAAGATACTACTGTAACAAAAATGAACTGGTTTGAACTGGTTGAAACCATGAACACATGGAAGCTGTTCTGCTTTATGTGTTGCTGTGAATCATGGGAACGCTTGAAAGAAAGTCATGACTGTGTCTTTAAAACCACAGACCGTTCACGTTTGTATATTTGAGTCAGTTGTAATATCTAACGGCTGATGTTTTCTGTTCTTTCAAACAGGAAACATTGAATACAGCTGTCCAGCATCGAATGAGTGCGAGATCACCAAACGGCGCAGAAAGGCCTGTCAGGCATGCCGCTTCACCAAGTGCCTCAAAGTGGGCATGCTAAAAGAGGGTGAGTGTTCATTGTGCACAGAAGCCTTTTCACATTATATCTGAAGGGTTTTTGTACTTACCTTTTAAATAGCATGCATGTTTTCTCCGTGTTTTCCTGCTATAAAAACTTTCGTTATTCGATTTTATTTTTTCCCCTCTCCCAGGAGTTCGTCTTGATAGGGTCAGAGGTGGAAGGCAGAAATACAAAAGGCGCCCAGAAGTGGAGAATGCAACATACCAGAGTGCCCCTCTACCACTAACAAAGGAGAGTGAGAAAGGTGGGATTCAAATTCCTGTTGTATTATGATTTTCACTCCTATGACATGCAGCATGCTCCAGCACTGTTACCGTAATCCAATTGTGCAAACGAGATCAATGTGGCTCAGTTACACGGCAGACATCAACATCCAGACTGTGGGTGCCACATGCCACTGTTCCAAACCGTACAGGTCTAATCAGTCCACATATATGGCGGCTATATATACGTGTATTTTGTAACTTTTAAAACGGAGATGCTCAGAGTGTTCCTCCAGAAAATGCAGTATATTCTGGATGTGTCAAACGAGAGATGCCTCGAGTAAACAAGCAACACACGATTTGCTTTCAACACGTTTTATATGATGATTAAACAGCACCCTCTACTGCCAGTAATGGTTCAGTGTGATTCCATTTGACTTCTCAATTCAGGAATACAAATAATGTTAACTGTGCTTCTTTATACAAATACGTTTGGCTAATGAAATGAGCAAATTTAATGAAAAAAAACAAACATTAATAGGAATGTGTTTAAAAAAAAAAAAAAAAAAAGTTTGTAACCTATAGTCTGCCTGTGAATATAGGATGTTGAAACTAGCTTGTGTATTATATTTTACATTTAAGAGCAGCAACATGACATACATTAGTCTCTTTAAGAGAGTTGATGTTGTGAGTCTCTGAATGTTCTCTGCTAATTTTCTCTGTGCGTTATATTAATCCATATTTTCGTTTGTGTCATCACACAGGATCTTCCAACATCATTGTTTCCCACCTCCTAGTGGCAGAGCCAGAGAAGTTATTTGCCATGCCCGACCCTCTGCAGCCCGACACAGCCCAGCGCACACTCACCACCCTGTGTGACCTTGCTGACCGCGAGCTGGTCGTCATCATCGGCTGGGCCAAGCACATTCCTGGTAAGAGGACGGCGAGAGGATAAAACTATGGGAGGAGAGGCTGTGATAGCGTATCGACTAAATTAATGGGTACAACAAGAAGTCTCGAGCGGAATAGGTTGTGTAACGATACGCTGTGTGAATTACTACGTGCTCAAGTGTCAGTTTAAAGCAGAACATGTTTTCCCTCCGTGCATTAAGATGTGTATGTTTGTTCCCCCTGCAGGCTTTCTGTCTCTGTCCCTCGCAGACCAGATGTCTGTGCTACAGTCGGTGTGGCTGGAGGTGCTGGTGCTGGGCGTAGCGTACCGCTCGCTGGGCTGCGAGGACGAGGTGGTGTTCGCCGAGGATTTCGTCCTCGACGAGGAGATGTCACGTGTTGCAGGACTGACAGAGCTGAACGCAGCAATTAGTCAACTCGCTCGCCGTTTCCGCGCACTAAATGTGGACCGGGAGGAATTTGTCATGCTAAAAGCCATCGCCCTCACTAACTCAGGTACTTTTATTTTTTAAAGTGGAACTGCAGCCATTAAAACTCATTTTCATTTTCTAGAACCTGTGTCGCATAAACAACACAGGACGTTACACTTTGTGTTTTAGGTTTTTGCTATCCCGAAAACTGAAACTGCACAGAAGCATTCTCTCGTGTTGTCATTGAATGCATAGGTTTCTCTGCAGCCTTTATTGTCGGAGGCTCCACATATTACCTGAAGTCAGGAGACCCTGTTGAGAAGAAGTAAACTCAAATGTCATGATACAGTATATAATAATGGCCTCATAAATTGACAGTGCCTAAAACCTTAACATTCTAGTTAAACCCTGCATATAGTCGATTATTCAGCTTCTTTGCTAGGTAGTTGAGAATTTGAAATAATTGCTGTCCAGAGCTACAATAAACATATGGAGGTTATACTCCTGGGAGGTGTTTATTCAATTCTTTCTAAAATCTTTGTTTTGCAGTGCAGATGAATATTGAGGTTGTTCTTACGTTTTTATCATCATTCTTATATTGTCTTATAAGGCAATAGAGTTAACAGCACATCCGACTACTACCACAGCTCAATGACTACCCTCCCTGAAACAGCAGAAACCAAAATATAACATCACATCCTTCATGAAGCGAGCTTTAATCGCAGGTTGTTTGTAAGCAAACACTGTAGTTATGAGTCATTATTGTATGGAGTGTCTACCTTTTATCTTTTTTTTTTTGCTTCGTCATCTCAGCACGCTAACATATTTTCAGTCAGTTTGGTACAAACAAAGTGGAGTCAATAAATGTGGGATAGTATGTCCTTCCAAATGTACAAAGCTGTTTAATTCATCTAATCAGTCCTCATCTAACCGCTAAATGTAGCAACAACAGTGGATTAGGTGGAAGGGGAAAGGTCAATGTCAATTGTCCAGCTTTTTAGCTTGATGAGATTATGTGCATGTCTGCAACCAAAGGTCTGGGACAACAGGAGACAGATCTGGTATTGCTGAAGATTGGTGCAATGAATGCAACTTCTGCAAAAAAAAAAAAAAAAAAAAATAGAAGACCACATTTGTTTATTTGGAGGTTCTCGCAATCTTGCAGGTCATTGCTTATTCATGTTATAATTATGGCAAGTTAACAAGTCATTTTTTAAAACGGTCCTTAAAGATTCAGTTAAACATGGTTATTTGTCCCCCCCAAAAAACAAGATGGAGTTACGAACAAATGGCCACTGAAACACCTTTCCAGTTAAATCTTATGCAGACAATAATTTCAATGTCCACTTGGGTATCACTGTTTCTTCATTTCATTTAGATCATGCAAAGGAACAAACCTCAGTGCTTGGCAAGGTGCTTACTGCCCGCTGGTGTTTACAACCTGTACCAAAACAAATGCAAAATGACAGAGAGCAGATCATTTAGCTTTTCCTATCTTTACAGTGATCCAACATAACTTTTCATTTAGCTGCACACGCTTTCTTCCTGTTTTAAAAGCTGAATAATGACAAAAGTTCCTTACCATGTGCTCCTTGCTCTTCTGTCAGACTCTGTTTACATCGAGGACATGGAGGCGGTGCAGAAGCTGCGGGACCTCCTCCACCAGGCCCTGCTGGAGCTGGAATGTCAGCGGCGCCCAGATGACCCCCAGAGGGCAGGACGCCTCCTTTTAACATTGCCCCTCCTCCGACAGACTGCTGGCCGTGCTCTGACCACTTTTTACAGCATCAAGACGCGCGGGGGTGTACCCATGCACAAACTATTCCTGGAGATGCTGGAAGCCATGATGGACTCTCCCTAGAGCCGAAAAAAAAAAGGCTCCGAGAGGATGCGGCGAAAGGAAAGACCCAACAGAGATCCAGACTTGATGAGTGGTTTGTGAGAGCTGAAGATTTTATTTCAAAATAATAATAAGGGAAATTTCCCTTGTTCCCTTTTTTTCAAGGGTACACAAACTAAGGAAAACAATATGAGAAAAGAAAAACCTCACGTATTCATGTTCCTGAGTGGGAATTGGTTATTTACAGTGAGATGTAACTGCCAAACTACAGTAAGAGGCTCCAAGAGTGCAAACATCGAACACAAACGCCAGGAAACGGCTCCGTCTCAACTATTTCATGATGCGTTTCACCACAGCATTGATCTGCAGTTTTATCAGCACTGAAGAAGAACGACATGTTGGTACCTGAGAACAGACTACAGTCATGTGGCTTTTGAACTTTTTTTTAATTGATGCAACATCTACTCATGAAAGCCATAGTAACATATCTGGGGTAAGACTTGAGGGTCCAGTTAAGGGTCAGATTGACATGCACATGGAGGGCTTGTATCTACTATAGTTTAGTCGTAGGCAAATCCATAGGAATTACTTGCAATATGTTAAAAGCAATATAATGACTTGATTATTGTCTGTCACATTTAAAATGTGGATAAAAAGGAGAGACACCTAGTTGTGTGTTTGTGTATCAGTAGTTCTCCACTCTCAGGACCCTAAAGTGTTGATTTTCTGTCCATTCTAGCTCCCAGAAGGGACTGGATCGGGTCAGGAAGGAACGAGCAACACTTACAGAGTAAAATCTGAAGCTGGAAAATACTGAAGTACACAGCAGGTGCAGGATTCTTTATAAAAGGTTGTGCAGTTTTGCAGTCCAGGAGAAGATTCTGTGGGTTTAAACAAAAAAAAAAAATCTCCACTTGGAAGGTAAATGCAGTGTTGTATTTTAAGTGTCACACATAAAACTTGCTTCCGTACAAGTAAGCAAGTATGTTTGTGTGCAGACTTGAGCCTGATTTATACTTCTGCATTCAATCTACGCTGTAGCTGTGCCATAGTGGCCTACGCTAGGAAGTGCACTGACAAATATTCAGATGGTAAGTACGATTGACGAAGTGCTTTGTCGTCTTTTTATTTAACTTGCACCAGAGTGTGTACACACACACACACACACACACACACACACAATACCAAGCGATACTACCCAGCGGACCAATGACAGAGCTTGCAGTCTGCGTTGTTTCAACTCATGGTAACATTTTTGAGGAGGTGCTCGTCGGGCGACATGCGCAGGCTCCTGAGTAGGTACAGGGCTATGGAAACCTTTGGAGTATGCCACAGCCTAGATTTGACGCAGAGGTATAAATCCGGCTTAACCCATCGGGCTGCACTGAGATCAGGGAAGAACACACAACTGTTTGACATGAAAGCCAGTGTGGCAACAACTGTGCTTAGAAAAGAAATGCATATAACTCATCTGCTTTTTTATACGATTTCCCTTCTTTAGATCTTACCACTATTTTTGACTTCAGCAGCTGTGCTGTTAAAAAAAAACAAAAAAAACTGTCTGACCTTGATTTTATATAACTTATAATGCTAACCCAAAATGACTGATAGGTGTATGATGAGAGTTTGCTGCAACGTAGCATAAAGTTGTTTCATTGTGTTTAGTGCCCTTGTGTCTTTACATTTGCCTAACTCCCGTTTGAAAGTGCCCGTGATGGGCTCAGGACAGGAAGTGACACGCATACAGCATCTTCCTGTTGGATGGTGAAATGTTGTTTGACAACATCCTGACAGTCGTCCTCTCTGTTCAGCAGCTCTGTATACTTACAGTAGAAATGATCAATACCGTAAGCTGCAGATGCAAATCTACAGTATCTCATGTCACAATCAGATCCAAACTAACATTTAGTGGTCAACAATCCTTTCTCCTCGAACAGTTCCATTTCAGAAAACGTTCACATGCCATTTATAGTTGAAGATAATAAAGCCAGCAAATATGATGCAAATTCCCCATTAAAAATCTATTTGTGCAGCTTACAGTGTTCTGAAGTTTGTAACTGACTTGAAACTTGGTTTTTCATACATTTTTCTTTTTAGGATTTAAGGGTATTTTATTTACATTGTGAAACTGTTGTGGGTTTGGTATTAAATGAAGCTTTCCATTCAGGATGTTCTGAATACTAACTGTTTTTATTTCAGTGTAAGCAATGGTGTGTTTTTCTGAAGCGGATTGTTGTTTTAGGGATCAATGGCTATCTAGATTTAGCAGCATGGTGAAGTTACAGAGGGCTACCTCAGGAGGCACAGTAAGCCAGATGGCCAACAAGCTGTGGAGACAAATGCAGTGATTGATGATTGAATTCACTGATTTGAATATTGGGTTATATTGAATGTCTTGCAGTCGCGCAAATACCTGAGATTTATTCTTTCTTAGTTTTGGTCTCTTTTAAGGCCTGTGTGGCTCATTAATCAGGCTCTAGAAAGATGCCCTGTGGTACAAAGTGACAGTTGTTGGTTTTACAGGAATAATGATGCAGCTAGAAAACACTGGAGGTCATTTTACAACCGTTCATAATGCAAAATATTCACACATATTTGCTACAGCCAGCGCTCTGGAGCAGGAAGTGATACCTCTGACTCACCTGTTTGCTTTGATTTCAAGGTTATACCATAAACATCACGCTTGTCTCAACAATGTTTGGTCTCTTATGTGTTTACTAACCAACATTGTGAAACAGTAACCAACTTTGAGGTAAACAAACAGACCCCTGGGTCAGTTTAGAGCTGTGAACGCTTCTTTATTTTCACCCAGTCACTTACACAGAGGTCCTAGTTTCATTGGCAAACATATGCTTTAGGTATGGGGGTTAGGGTATAGGCAGGGTTATTTGCAGTGTCTCTGATAAAATAATCAAGTCATTTGTAGTTTTATTAAATATGTGCGCATTAATACAAATGAGCAATACAATAAATTACCAAACCTCACACATTTCCTTGTATAGCCACGATGTACATTTAACATTGCCAGTTATAATGAAGAATAGCTACTAAACGTTCTATTATTTAGAAGTTCAAATCAATGTTTGTATTTAAAAAAAAAAAAAAACTATTTAAATGATTAAATTCTATTTTTTACTCAATTTTCTGTTGTTTGTTGACACTGCTTTATTTTTGTGTGCGATATTGGCTGTGAATTTCTGTGTGTAGGCTCTCTTTTTTTGTTTCATTTTAATAAACCAGTTTGATGTCCTTGTCTCAACATGTCCACATAAAAATCACTGTGAAAAAGTGAGATCTTCCACTGTCTGATGCAACAGAGAGTGGATTATTGTAGGTGCTTTGTGTTGTGTAATAAAACGGACACACCACCACCACATATCACTGGCCTCATCTCTCCCTGTCTATTAATGTATATGCATACTGTGTGTGTTTTTTTTTCTTAAAAGGGAGCAAGTGTGATGGGAGACCACTGTCAACTTCATGATCAATCATGTGGTACAAATATTCCATCTGCACAGCCTTTAAAATGATAGGAGTCCTGCAAAGGTTGTTTCTGACATGTTTAGCAGTTACACAGAAAGTAGGAAGCAGGAAACTTATTTAGCTAATCATATAGCTAAGACTGCATTGCAAAGAATCTGGCAAAATCACGCATCACAATTATAAGCTGATGATGCACTATACTGCAAAATGAGATGTACTACAAAGTCTCAATCTAAATGTATAAAGACATCAGCACATCATGTATACAGAAAAGTGTACTTTTTATGCAATCAGAACAATGAGATCTGTATTTGAGCTAAACGCTACTAGAGGGAGTTCTTTAGTACTGAAAACGGATGTCCATATATAGAGATTTATTTATTTATTTATACAGTTAATAACTTTGCAAAAGCAGCACAACTAGTTCCAAAACTTTACTGGAACTGAACTGTGAACAAGGAACACATCTGCTACTTCGTGTACATCTGCATGTTACCACACACCAGCTTCATTGTATTGTGTACATTTATTTGTATCTGTCTAATCCAGCCATTCAAATAAGATTCTCATTACAGCTTCTTTGGTAGCCTGTGCTTTTTTTGGCCAGTAAATTATTATTTTTGATTAAGTATCACAAAGCATAATCTTGCAATACTCAATTGCATGGATTGCTTTACACACCTACATACTAAAAAGAATAGCCTCTATATGTTACAGTACATTTATACTTTTGTTTCCTGCCAACTCTCATATTGTCAATAAGTTCAGAAAGAGCCATCACATACTTGTCTAAATTATTCAACAAGGGTTACTGCGAATAACAATAACTAAAATAAGTACTCCCCACCGTATTTTTGGCTTTCCCTGCCATATGTACAACATTTATTGTTAAAAATAAAGAAGCCATGGACAGTTTTAGTAGTTAATTCCTCTGCTTTTACATTATAGTCTGGTGCATTTCTGGAGGGTACAGTCTTAATGCAAATTAAGACCTTTATACAATTATTATCAGTTTAACCATTGTTCTTTATTTAAATACAGTACTAAATAATCGTCGATTATTTTAATGTGAGCTGTCATAAGTCAACATGCAGCACTCAAGTTTACTCATGTATTTTCACACAGCCTATTAAAATTAGACATCTAGCTTCTTGCTATCAGATGGCGCAGTAAATAAAGATTTAGTAGGCCCGTTTCTGTATGCTCGGTTTTAATCCCGAGAGTCACACTCGGTGTGACATTACGAACGGTTAAAACCGCAGACAGAGTTAGTCGGTTGGAGTAGCAGCAGTTCTGCTCTGGCAGGTTGTGTCGACAACAAGCCCCATCTACCGCAGCACATTACCCAACAATGCTCTCCATCACATCATCCACCATAATCAAGAGCAGCCGTGTAGTCCAGTGTTTGAGGCTGTTGCACACTTCTCCTATCGCAGAAATGCCGATTCAGGTGAGACTTGAGTGCGTTCATTTCGTAGCTTTCAGCGTTGGCTGTCCATGCTACATTAAATGGCTTATTTTAAGAGTACTGATGTTGTTGTGTGTTGCAGAGAATCCGTTTAATTTCTATCTAGCTCTCTATGCTAACGATCCCCGTCGCCATGACAGCCATCAGAGACTCGTGATCCTATCTTTGTTTGTTGTAGTTGTTTGTACACTTATCGTCCTCTTTTATCGTCCTCTTCGTACTTTCTTCTTCTTCATGGCTGAGCTCAATTTGATTTGAACGCATCTTAATGCAAACTGTCCCTGTTGAAGTACTGCCTCACTTGTCCAGTGGCTTTTAGAAATCTTAAAAAAAGAGATTTCCTTTCCCTAGGACGACATATAAATTCAGTTGTCTTCGTTCTTTTATTGAATATATCGTCTATACTTTCACCTTTTGGAGTAGCCTATAAGGTTACAGCCAGCTTATCCGACCGTGTGCCTGTAACTACCATTCTGCTCTCCTTACAAATATAGTTTTTATCAAAAGAGTTGAAGCTCACCACATGAATGACTTTTCATTGAAAGTATACAGAGCATATTATGAATTGTTTTGTTACCGTGTGACATAGACGTAGGTCAATGACGGGTTTAAATTTAGACATTCAGCCATTTTAACATGTGACACACGGACCTGTATGTGGGGATTTGTCGCCCCTTAGTGGTCTCTAGAACAAATGACCACCAATGAATTTCACATTTCAATCCTGTGATTATCATCTATTCTACAGCATCAACCCAGCAGGCTCTAATCTCAGTGTTTGTGAGAGCTTTAGATACGGACTGATTCAGTTAAAAAAAAACGTTGGTGATGATTAAAAATAATTTCATATAAGGTACCATGATTTTTCATGATTTTTTTTTAACATTATTAACATATTATATTGTCTTCTATCAGGTTGGTGAACCTCTCCCCTCAGTGGAGGTCCAAGAAGGAGAGCCAGGAAATAAGGTTTCTATGGATCAGCTCTTCAAGGGCAAGAAGGGAGTCCTCTTTGCTGTACCTGGAGCTTTTACTCCTGGTTGTTCAAAGGTAGAGCGCACACTCCCTGCTCTTTGTTTTTCTTGTTCACAATAAACTTTGCATTCGCTGACATTGCCTCTTGTTTTCTTTCAGACTCACCTCCCAGGTTTTGTGCAGCAGGCAGCGGACCTGAAGAGTAAAGGCATACAGGAGGTAGCTTGTATTTCTGTCAATGATGCGTTTGTCATGGCTGCCTGGGGTAAGGAGCACGGGACAGATGGCAAGGTAAGGTTAACTTTTTTTTTTTAATGTTGCCAAATTCTGTAGCAACCTGCCCCAATTTAAATCTTGACATACAAGTGGACCACATATCATCTGTAGAAGAAAGTAAGTAATCCCCTGTCTAAAATATTAAACAGATTTGGACCATTCGGTAATCAAAGAAATCTGCTTAACATTATTATAGTGCACTGGGCTGTGTGCACACTTTTGCTATAGTGCTGACAGTGAACCAACAAAGTTAGATAATTTATGACTCTTATGTCAGTGAACTCATATTATACAATTATATTTGTGTCGTGCAGAGTAATTTCCAAAGCCATTGATTAAGAATAGAGATGATGATGACTCAGCAGACTTCTTTAAAGCACATTGAGGAATTTTTCACTGAATTTCATAGTTTCAGATTTATATTGATGCTTCTTTATAATCTTACATCGTTTAATGAGGCTATTGGTGCCAAAATAGGCTTAATCTTTATATTTCATATCAGACCCTCCAGTTGAGTGTGAATCTCTCACGAGAAAAGAGAAGATTCACAGTAACCATGTTGTGGAAAACACAAAATGAGGGGTGTCTATCACCTGTATACAATTGCCTCCCGATCCCAAAAATCACTTAAGTGAAACAAACACCTCATGTATGAGACCACTGAGGACCTCCCAAGTACCCTTTACTTATTGTGAGTAGTTTAAATCCACTATACATAACCTCTCCACTCTGTACCCTGCAAAACATTGTTTGAAAAATGTAGGTCTATGAACAAGATCTGTACACTTTCATTTGCTTTAACAACAAATGCCTGAGTTAGCGAGAGTACTGTCTTTACGACACCGTGGGTGATAAGGCTCATGGGAACTGCAGTCATCATCCAGGAAAAACACTCTAAAATCAGCCCCAAACAAAAGTCCCTCACTTAGCCTTTAAAGACACAACATGCACAACTAGGTTTCAGATATTGATCAGATTAAGATGACTTCTACTTTTATCTGCAGGTTCGCATGCTTGCTGATCCTACTGGAGCTTTCACAAAGGTAAATCAAAATGACTGTTATGTTTTAACAAACTTGATTTCACAGCGAGTAGTAATCTCTTTTTTTTTCTCTTAGGCAGTCGACCTGTTACTCGACAGTGATCAGATTGTGCAGGTACTTGGGAATAAGCGATCCAAGAGGTGATGACCTTTTTTTACATGTAAATGTTTAGCAATAATAATTGTAATTTGTTCATTTATTGCCCTTTTTTAAAATATATTAAAATTAATGTCAAGTTATGATTGTGTTGAAAATCAATCCTGAGGTTCCCTAACAGCTGATATATTTATTCTCTACCCTTTCATGAGGCTGTGAAATTACTGATCTATTGGATTACTAAACAGGTTAAGTTTCAGTGTGTTAAGTCTCCATTTACTACTTTAATACAGTGTCAACTGTTGAGAGAGAGAGCAACACTAAGTGGCCATTGTACTGTATTAGTGAAAGAAATGATTTGATTTCAAACACTAAAAATAGAACCACGTTTTGTGTTGAAGATAGATACACACGGGCGTATGTACTGAATCAGTGTGTTCTTCATCCTGTGTTTCAGGTATGCCATGTTGGTGGAAGATGGCGTTGTGAAGAAGATCAATGTGGAGCCTGATGGCACTGGACTGACCTGCAGCCTGGCCTCTAACATTCTGTCTGATCTGTAGGTGTATTTAGAGCTTATATCCTGAATTGCAGGTGGTAAAAGTTGCACTTATTAAGCCCAGTACAAACCTTCTCTCTTTCCTAATGACTTATGCAAATGTCCAAAATGGAGCCAGAAGGTCATTAATGCGCACAACTTTGACATGAATGGAAATCCAAAGGAACATCCCAAGCCCTCTGTATACTGTTACTCTTGAGAAAATAAAGTTCACCCTGAAAGCAATAATCAATTTCTGTTTCGCTGTTGTGTGTGACTGAATGCATTTTTAATGAGTAACCATGTAGAAATAGTTTTCATTCTGAATGCTACAAGAGTGATGAACGCAAAGTGCAAACATTGTTTTAACTCAAAAATCAATGTTCAGTGCTGTAAAGATGTTAAGTGTTGGTGGTGATTGAACATCTGAACATTTGGTCTTTAAAGAATAACTGAAAACTGGCCGACATGAGCCAGATAAACGATTGTCACATGAACAAAACAGAAACAGCAAGGTTCATGCTACACATGCTCAGAATTTAATGTTCATCTGTCTTTGATAGACGTATGATTACAAAAAAATGTATCCAGAGTCAGTCACACACTTTTAATGAATGTATTGAGCTTTAATTTAATGTAAAGTTTACTTTGGATGCAACAACTTTATTGAAAGTTAATAATAGGCTACAACTAATGTGCTTGTCAGTCATTCAGATTTCATGAAATAAATTCATGTCGAAGGCTAGAATCACTGCTGATATTAGCATTATCTACAGGTGACCTCATTCGTGACTAGCTAACTTGTGCCTGTTGTTAATATTTTACGACTTTTTTAAAGCGGAGGAAAGGGGTACCGAACTGGGTCGACCATTATACATTATACGTAATACATAAAGTATATCACGTCTATTGGGTCGACTACGTCATCCTGTGGGTCAACGATCAGGGGAACTAAATCTCGCGCCATAATGCCCTCGTGACGTCAGCGCGCAAGACGTAGCCGAATTGCATTGTGGTCGCCGGTGCATGAATCGAAACAGAACTGAACGACAGCGATATTCAGTCTAGACGAGACATTAAGAGGTGAGTTTAAAGATAACTATATAATATGTGAAGGCCATGAGCGTATATGAATCAATCAAACAACATGCATGTGAAAATAAGCAGAAGGTAGGTTTAGATCGGTTAGCTAGCTTTGTGCTAAGTTAGCCTCTAGTTAAAATAAAGGCGCCTAAATTCTTAGCAGATAGCTATCTTAGCTGTTCTTATACACTACACTACGACGACAGGGAGTACTGTAGGGTCACAGCATGCTAATTAAATACGTGAACACCTTGTCTGTAACCGGTTGGTCAATAATCTTTAATGCAGGTTAAATGTAGAGACTTTAGAACATCTGCTAAAGCTGTTAGCTGACCTGACTTGCGGTGAGCGCGCATTCAACACTGTTGATGTTTTTCAGATGAGATAAACCGAAGAGAAAACACTTATTGTTATTATTACTGCTGTATTCAGCTGTTTAAATGTTTGAAAATGAGAACACGTTAATAATGTAAAGAAGTGTAAGTGTACCATTTGGAAACTAGCCCAGATTAAACACTTTCACTTTCTCTTGCTGAGAAATCATCAGAAGAGTTACTTTAGCTCATGTTTCTCAGTCTGTGAATGATTCTATTCCTTTCATTTGCAGTAATTTCTAACCTTTTATTGTATGTGCTCCATATTTATTTTAATTATTACTTTTACTGTATTACAATATCGTTTGCATCGTCTGTGTTTCAGATACAAGCTGTAGATTTGACTTGTCCTACACACATCAGCCATGTCATCGACATCCCAAAAACATAAGGACTTTGTGGCAGAGCCCATGGGCGAGAAGTCTGTGATGGCTCTGGCAGGCATTGGAGAAGCTCTCGGCAAAAGACTGGAGAATAAGGGCTTTGATAAGGTGAGAGATGTTGGAATTGTTTCCCTCGCTGATCAGCATAATCAGACACGGTTAAGTTTTGGATTTTGGCAGGTATTTATTTGTGTCACCTGACCAGCGTGCCTGTCTTAATTAGATTTTCTATTGTGTGTTCACCTCCTCCCCCCGCAGGCGTACGTCGTGCTCGGGCAGTTCCTGGTGCTAAAGAAAGACGAGGAGCTCTTCCGGGATTGGCTAAAAGACACATGTGGAGCAAATGTCAAACAACAAGGTGATTGCTATGGCTGTCTGAAAGAATGGTGTGACGCCTTCTTATAAAGCATTATGCTTTTTTTTTTTTAAACTTCTGAAGTCAACACCATATGTTACCTCTTCACTGATCTTGCTCCAATTCTGCTGCACCACGTTTGGACTGACACTGGACACACAAAGATGTTTTTTAAAGAACACTGACAGCTATTTGTGAATATCTGAAATCCCCTTCAAGTTTTGGCTACAACTAATCTCGGCCATGATATTATTTTAATTACTGTTTAACCGATGCATTGCTCCCATCTTGATGTGTGAAATCAGTAAGACAACAGGTGTAGGTTACGTTATTATTGATGGCTTGTTTCCATCAGGGTTCACTAGTGCTGTAACTTTGTCACTGTTCGCTCACCTGTCTACTGCTGTATTCATACCTTTTGACAAAAGACTTGTTTGAGTTGAGCTTTGTTTCATTTTAAGCGTGATGTATCCATACAATCCAGACTAATATTCACACTCACTCTCGGCTCTCTTGCTGTATCTGTGTTTTTTTTAAAGCCATTGTAAAGTTGATGTAAGTTGTATTTTTCTAACCAGCATATCTTATCTCAGTTCAGTATAATGCTCTACTCGTGTACCATGGTTTTAATGATTTTTGAAGAGGTGTCTTGCTGTGGATTTCAATAATTGACTCAAAAAGTGAAGCTGAAAACTGATGTGACGCCGTTTTTAGCAGGGAGGGGTTTTTTTTTATATAACAACTTTTAACTTTAAAGGAAAAACGTGACCCTCTGCTCTGCTAAAGCTTGTTCAACCTGAAGATGTAAATAAAGATGCAAACTCACTACTGTCAGTTTATTGCTGATGAGAGGCATGCTGACTGTATGGTATAAAGATGTCTCCCAGATAAGCTAGACATTACTGCTAATATTGTTTTTAAGCATGTTGTTCACGCCTGAAGTGCTGAGTTGAAATAAGAGTTGGTTCAACTTGTTGGTGTAACAACAAAGAGAAGCTAGCTTTGTTTTGTTTTTAATGGCAGCCACCTGAATCCCAGAACAGCAAGCATGTAAATGACGCTTCAATGGAAGTGTGTTACTCTTCTAATCAAAACCAACCAATCGTTGAAAGGCTTTGGTCTTTAAGAACCTCTAAATGATAAATCCCCGGCTCATAAACAGAGCTGAACCCCATCTCGTCGGGTCTTCATCGCTGACTTGATATGTGTCTTTTTAAACATGAAATGCCTTAATGCATGCTGGTGTAACTAAATTCAGAGGACTTCTAAAAGCAGCAGAAGTACATGTCCAGATTGTGTCACGTCTCGTTCACCTCACCAGCTCTTTAAATATGTTATTACAGTGTAGCAGCTTCTTGTTAAAAACAAACACTAACCGGTGTGTTTTGTATTTTACTGTGAATCCTCTCAGCTTCTATGATACCGCGAAAACAATATGGGAAAAAAGGCGAGCATCACAAGCGGGCAAATAAAATCACATGACAAAAGACACTTGGTAACAGGATCTTTTTATTTCAATGCTAGATATCCTATGTTCACTTTTTTTCACCACAGCTCCTAATTTCACGTTGGTAAGATACTGAGAACCCATTGATTATTAGTTTCCAAATCGGTCCAGAGCAGAGGGTTTCCATGACATTGATCATGTCGGAGACAACGTGGAGACAGTGCGTGAGAGCAGAAGTCGAGTGTTGCCTGACCTCTCGGTGGAGAAAACGACGCGCACAATTGAATCAGGAATTCTCACATCCTTTCCCGTCCGTCTTCCTTTCACATGAATGTGTAGAGACGTTGAGCCTGTTCCATGTTTCCTGGAAACCTCTGCTCTGGAGACCCTCTGATTGGTTCAAATGATGATGTACACCCACATTGTAACGGCAGATTTTGCCTCTAAGAAATAGAAAACTATCACAGACTCATAAAGCAAGTCGATTTTATTGAGCTTGAATGGCTTTGATTCTACATTTATTGTCTATAACCCTTGGAATGTGTTTTTTTTCTTCTTCAGTATGGGTTCGTGTGCTATAAAATCTTGATTAACAGCGATCAGATGATCCGATTCAATGCTTCACAGTAGCACCTATGCGCACGCACACACACACATACGTTCACATTCTCACTACAGCAACAGTTTAGACATGAGTGACATTTTCAATAAATAAACTTTATGATCTTTATCCACTCACAAGCAGCTGGTAGAAGAAACTGCCAAAACAGGACCAACGGAGTGAACAAAGAGTAGAAAATAATGGATGGGACGTAGCGCTGGAGGGAGATCTAAATGCTATTTCTCAGCTCCTACACACGGAAACACTGTCAATTAGTGGACATGAAGAAGCTGATTACGTAACACAGGCTTGTCTTTTCTCAGTTGTCAGATCGACCCAGTTAGAGCAAAATCTGCAGCACCGCCACAATTTAAAACTGCGTTCTTAAAACGAGTGTAAGGTTTTCAATGTTACAAAATCCACGTGAATCTGTTAAGACACTTGATGATGCTCAAACTATTTCTGGCAGTCACCTATGATATACAAATGAGCATGAAATGTATGTTTTCATCCACATAAAAGCTGTATCTTAATATATCTTTTGGATACGTGTGAGTCTTTATTTGATTAAATGGCAAGCTTTTGTTTCGAATCCCCTTTTTGTTCTTCCCCTCGAACTCTGAGACGTTAGCGCTTCAAGAATTTGGGTCGAGACGTTTTGTTGTAATCGATCTACTGTACATCGGCAGCTTTTGTGCAAGGTTACTATAGTACATAGACGTCTTATTTGAATTGGAAGTACATGTACACACTGTACATACATGTACATACTGTACAGCTGTACTTTAAATCACAACGACCCCTGATTGGTCTCAAAGCAGAGCGCAGAAGAACTTCTTCTCCCTGAAGGGGTTCTCTGAGGTGGGCACGGGAGTGATCAGGGGGTCGTCACAGGAGTGTGCGTCGCAGTACGCCATCAGGTCGGCTGCGGCCTTTGATACCTGTAGATGTTAAGGAGGGTTGGATTAAAGGAGATTCATGCACATGGTTAACATGTTTTCAAACGCTTTATCACACAAATAGAATCAAGGCCATCCTTTGATGAACGCTCAGGCGAAGTTTTAAAGGTTGTGGTAGAGAAGCACGTAGCTGAAGCTGTTCACTGAGACATTCAGGATGTTTGAACATATCTTGTTTCGTTTACTGATAACTGGACTTGAGTTTTGGCCATCATGAAAACTCTGGTACCAAGGTGACTATATTTTTACATATTGATTTTCAAAATCTATACAAACCAACCCTTAATGGAAGTGAAATGATCTCTATGGTTGTATGGCCTGGTTCAGTACTCTAAATCCTAACCTAAAAATAGGCAGAGCACCAAAAACAGGCTAAAAATAAGCTAGCATTAGCCACAGCACCCCCCCCCCCCACACACACACACACACACACACACACACACGCACACTGACTGTGACTGTCATAGAAATCCTAAGTACATGTGGCCATGGTACTGTTACCTATGTTTGTATTTTTGGCAATAATTGTACATTATTTCAAACTAACTTGACACACTCTTCCAGCTCCACACGGTGATTTATTTAATACTTTATGATAGATAACTTGAAGTCACATCTTCAGTCTCTTAAGCTAGTCAAAATGTGCCATCTGTTTTTATTAGAAGAAGAAAAGAGTAGATTTTTTATTTCAATAAGGGTAATAAATTCTGATTTTGTGTTTGTGCATCGACTTTCCTCTGCTTTGGAGGCATAATCAGAGATATTCCTGATTGGGGTTAGGATCAGTTTTATTTACTAAGTGTAATTAGACCTATTCTCATGATCAACAAATGAGTACTAAAGAAGCAACTTGCAAACAGAAAACGGTTTGAAGATGATTACACGTTATATCAACGTCATTGCCTCGTCTGCCTGCTCAGGAGGAATTTTCCTGAAGATTACCTGCAGCATTCAAACATCCGCTCACCCCCACATCACACAGACTTCTCTTTAGGGGGCTGACAGGAAATAATCCACAGAGTCTGAAGCGAAACTTCATCTGTTTCCATCCACATGTAGCCACCCACATGTGCCAGGTGTAAGTACTCCTAACAGGGCGAAATGTGTTCAAACTTGATTGTTCTGAACACATCTGTCCAAACTATTCCTGAAAAATCAGCTTTTCTAGTAGTAGTTTGAGCTAAAAAAAAAAGTGTAAAACATTCTGATATAGATGTTGGAGTTACGTTTGTCTCCTCTTTCGTAGGTACATTAGGATGTTCTTTTATTAAGGATTTGCTTTTTTGAGCAGCTTTTGATGCAGTAATTTTAATTAGCTATGAGAACGTCTCTCTGTGCCTAGCAGCTTCGGTTTAAGGCTTTAAACCAGAGGCTTTTCTTGAAGTCAAGTTAAGTTCGACAGCGTTACTTTGAATCAGTAGCCTCTATCATGCTGTGTTTTTTTTTTTCTTCAATGTGAGCCATTCAGATTGTCTTACCTTTATCCTGCAGAAACTAGCCTCTATCTTCAGTTGCTCCACCAGCTTCCTGGCTTGACCGACGCTCATGGTGCTGTTCACTGGGGTGTCTCCTTTCATTCTGGCAAACACACGCACAACCACAGCAACATGCCAAACATGTTAGGCTTGAATTGCATAAGAATTATGACCTTTATATTTTTCTAAATGGGAAATGACTGGTCCAGAAACCCTAGACAAATACAATACTCAGGTTAACTGCATTTGAAATCAATGATTAGGTTCTAACACAGCACTGAATCGATTACATCTTTAATACACTGTTTTGTGTTTCAGATCAGATAAAAAAAGTACATGACCTGAGATTCCAGATAATTCATCAGATACATTTTTTTCTATTTACATTAAAATAAACACTATGAATATTAAACATTATTTCCTACTCATTGACCCTTCAGATTTTGGAAGATTTGACCACCATCAAAGCGAGCATAAACAAATCAAACACAAATATTACACAGCTATTATCCATTTGGTTGAACTGGTACAGCTGCTCCATGATGTCATCTTCTATGGCATTAAAGGCATTTATACATTTCATCAAATACAAACACAACATGTAAACTGGGCCAAATGGTCCGATTGATTCACCATGGCCCACAGATTCTTCCACCACGAGCAAGATTAACCACCAGACATCAAATATAGAATGAAATCAGCGCTGCAGCAACACTCACTGACATTCATGAATTGGAGAATAATGGTGCACATGAATGAAAGAAAACATTTCACAGATGGGGGTGGGGGGGGGGGGAATCTATCAGGATGAAAAGTCAACAGGAGGGAAAAAAAGGCGAGCAGCAAAGCAGCGAATCTGTGCGAATCATTCTGGACGTTTCCCCATTGTCATTGTCATTTTTTCTTCTCTCTCCATCCAACCCCCTTCCTTCTTACCCGTTTTATATTCCTCTTCAGGTGCAGTCTTCCCCCCTCTTCTCTCTTTTTTTCCTCCCTTTTTCTGCCTCTCTGTGTCCCCTCTGTGAGCTTATGTTTGGTGGTATCAGTGTAGCTGGACCCCACCCCTCACAGACAACAGGCTGGATGGTACCCTGCTCTGTACAGTCCAGTGCACTGCAATTCTGCCACAATGAGCACTAGATTTGTGGTGGATGAATAGGATCACCCCCTCTGTGCTGAATGGTACCTCCCAGACAGGGGGAGGGGAAGAGCATTTGTGAGAGGTTTCTTATGAGGGCGGACTGTACCAATTTAATATCCAGGATAAAAGGGTCCAACTGGAATCTCTCAGGTTTCAATCTCTAGTGCAAAAAGAATCATCTATGTGGTCTGTGGTTCTAGTTTTTAGTGCATAGGAGTATTCAGCATGTTATGTGACCTCCAGAGACTTCATTAAGTGCCTCTGTGCTTTATGTGATGCCCACCCTCTCCTCTGTTGCTATGGGGACTGCTGCAGGTTGGCTGAGTGGTTTACTTCACAGTTGTAATTTCTACTCCTAATCAATCGATTTACCTGCTATAGATAAGAGGATCATTTGATTTATTGTAAGATAATGGAAAGAAAAGGTTTTTTTTAAGGGAAAGCAGAGTGGCTTTATTTTGTTTGCAGGCGGGCTCTTGTGCTCTCAGATCAAAGAGCTTCTCAAGCAAAGAGAAGTACCTTTAGCATACACAGTAGACCTAGTGTCAATAAGAACAATTTCTATCCTTTCAACTCTTCAAGACGCATTTAAAATACTGCGAATTTGAGTAACAATCTCCCTCGTGATTTCATGAGAAGGCACTCGAGCAGACAAGCAAACGAAAACGCGCTGCTGAAAATCTCGAGCAAGTCCAGAAGCCATCTTTGCAAAGCCAGCTTTACTCCACTTTAATGGCGCTGTCATTACCTCCCTCAGCTCTTTTTGTTGGCGGTGACCTATCTTGTACTTGTACCATCTCTGGTACCTTGAGGCGGGTTTGTAGTTGTTTTTTTTAAAAATCTGGGTGTTTTCTCTTTTTTACTTTTACTCAGCCTGTTTAAATGATTTAAATGGCCAGCATGCGCTCGAATTTTTTGTATCGACGCTATTTGTGCATTTGAATAGTTTTCATAACTCAATTATTTCTCTTAAGAAAAAACGTCTACAAGTAGCCTAACCTTTGTATAACAGCCTAAACAACTAACAAGGCTTATCGATGAAGAAACCCTAACCCTAACAACATTTTTTGTCTTTAATGTTACAACCGATTTGTAGGCTACAAGACTGCAGCTAAAAATAATGCAGATACTTTCTCTGCATTTTATTGTTTGGGTTGCTGTTTCTCTGAAAATAGTTTACTGAATAATGATGGGCTTACAATAATTAAAGCCTAAAGAGACACCGTTTCAACTTTTTGTTGTCCAGATAACCAGACAAACCTTCAAGAAATTAGGCGTACAGGTATCTACCTCAATGATTAAAATGGTTGAAAGTCAAGGAGCATGTCAAAACAGTCTAGTCGGTTGCGGTAACAAAGAACAAAGCACATTTTTGGAGGCCAACCTGGACGTAGCATTGCCACAGGGTCTTTTGAGAATTCACCTCTGGACCATGGAAACGTGAATAATTGGAGTTAAACGTTTAAAGAAAATGACTACATTTAAAAAAAATCTAATCTAATCTAATTCTGCTTCTTAATAAGTTTCCAAAGGAAATTTCTATAATGGTTATGTATGTTTTGTCATGTCAAAATATATGCAAATGAAAAATCAAAAACCCTCTTTTGGCAATGATTTTTTAGCACAAATATTAGAAAGTTACAAAAGGTGTTTGACTTCCTTTTATTTTTGTTCTTTTATTCAGTGTTTTTATGTTTTAAAGAGTCTGACAATAACTTCTCTCATATTAGCTTTCCACTTCTAATATAAAAAGTTTTATATTTCTATTTTTGTTAGGTTTAATTGTAACTCAGATTCCACTAAAATACAAAACAATTATTGAGCATGTGTAAAGTAAATTTTATATATATAAATTGTAAAAAAATAAAAATAAAATCATGACATGCATTGTTTGATGGTTTTAATAAAGATGTCTGGTGTCAAGTACATCTCGTTGCATCTTGTTAAAATGACTGATTTTAGTCTTAATTTTCCTCCTTCTGGGACTGCAGACTTGTGTCATGAGGGCAGAGTGAACAGTTTATTTGAATTTATTAGCTGCAGTTTAAGGACTCCCTCTGCTGGATGACGCCGGCAGGGATGACTGCGTCCTTGATCTGCTAAAAGCCTGCAGGGTCATGTCTAACCCCACAGCTCTACTGAGGTAAAACACAAGTTCAGCACTTGGTTTAGACAAACGGATGGATATAAATGAAGTACATACATAACAAGTGTAGAGAGATAAGTGCTTTAATTGACCATGTGAACCTCAGCTTATTAATTGAGTAAAACACAATTTATTGTTACAGGAAAGATGTCACAAAACTCTCAGGGAAATAATCCAGTGATTAAACTTTGATATTTTGAACAAATAAACTAACTTGATTTGATAATGTGGACTTTTTTCAGTCGTAGTTTAGGAACAAATTGCACCTAAAATATTTTGGGTTTTTTTTAATCAATAAGCTCAAAATGTTTCTCCAAATATAACATGACGCCCCCTCACTCCAAACAGCAACACTTACACTGTGATTTTATTTGCATTTAAAATTCACAAAATAAAAAAAAAACATTTACTGTTTAGTCCACTTTAAGCTTTCAAAGAAGAACCAAAAACGTAATGATTAATTCCTTGTTCACAAGTAAGTTTGTTTGCAGTTAATCACTATTAGCTGTTATAACTATTATTAGCTGTTTCTCTCAACATTTATCTTTTTTATATCTACAACTTAACTCCCCCACCTTTTCAAAACAACAGAAAACAGCTTTCATACATGATGAGTCACTCTGAGTTCAATACACTCAGAGTTTGAACAAAAGCTGGCTTCTTGTTATAGTTTTCAACTTGAGAAGAATTGATTACAGTTTTCAAGACAGCTTAGACAGTAAGCTAAAAAAAACCGTTAAGTGGTGAGTATTTTTCATTTATAGACCCAAATAAATGATTTGCAAAACATCTATACTTAAACTAACACTTTAGAAACAAACAACTCACTAATACATGTAGGTCCCAAAACTGAATATAGATATACTAAAGTAAAAACTGCTTTTGTTGACGAACATCGTAAATGCGCAGCTATGCATCACTTGCTTGATATACTGTATATCCCTAATGTTGTCTTGCCTGTACATGTACAGTATATTCTCCTGTAGAACGACTTTCTGCTTTATACCTTGTTAATGAACTGCTGCTAATTTAAACCGGTTCTAAAGAAACACATCCCCAGTTTAACTCACATTTTAATTTGCAGGGACTTGGCAACATTTCTTGTAGTTTCAGTACCAGTTGTAATCCTCATTAAACGCTATCTCTTTAAAAAACAGGGACAGCAGGTGCAAACCTGAACATGACTGTATAGGACCACGTCTGTAACACTTACCAGATGGTCCACGAGAGCTCCCGGTTCATCTCCGCAGGTTCTGCTCTGCTGCATTCATCGTGTTTAGTGTGCATGTCAGTCACCAAATGAGTCATTAAATTAGAAGCCTGTATAATAATACTAATAATGATAACATTATCAAAGCACAGCAACGAACAGTGAGCCAGGAGGAGAC
Organism: Symphodus melops; assembly: GCF_947650265.1. Lineage (NCBI taxonomy): Eukaryota > Metazoa > Chordata > Actinopteri > Labriformes > Labridae > Symphodus > Symphodus melops. The sequence goes on from NC_136701.1 coordinate 12,451,881, forward strand.
ATTCAGTATGGAAATGTATAGTTCCAATATCACTTTGTAAGTTCCTTGTGTTTTTAATTATCTATTATACTAGGAATATGAAATTAATTAACTCTTGGTCCATTTTTACATATTCTTTTATCCTTAATTAATTGGAACCTAATTACTGTTCTGGTTCACTGGAGCCTTGAAGTCTGGAGACCTCAGAGACTTCTCACTGGATTTCTCACTCTTCTTATTAAGCACTTGGTTAAATTTGACAGATTTTAGTCACTAAAAACTTTGACCAGTCTCATAATATAAATAGAAGTCATAATGAGACATTTTAGCTGTCTTCTCAGTGCCATGCTGTCAGATTGTCAGAGCCCTCTCAGATAGTGTGACCCAGACAATACGTGGTTGACATTATGATTTGAATCCATGCAACAGATAGGGCCTTTATCTGCCTGGTGGCTGTTGTCAATATACAGTATATTGCAACAATGTTGGGAAAATATTTTCATCTCAAACCATTTGAGTTATTGATTGCATGATTAGAGCGGATGGTTGACTGACACTGAAAAGCTGAAAGTGTTTCACACTCAGAGTGGTGTTCAGATTGGCGTACAAAATGCACAATGCATCATCCATAAATGTAAGTGTTCATGTCCGATGAGGAACGAGGGCTTTTTAAATGACATATCTAAATGTTCTACAAAATCAGTTGGGTCTGTGCATAGTGCATTAGTAACCACAGTCAAACGACAACCATGGTTATATGTTACAGGCAGTCATTGCCTGATGCCTTGTTATTGTTTCAATAAATTATACTTGAATATCCTTTTTGTCATATATTAGTGATTTCATTTCAGGTCATGTTGTTTTGATTTTGAAATTGATTTCCCCAAACTTAGCAATTTAAAGGTTAATAGTCTGAGGAGAATAGTGTACGTTTATAATTTAATTTTTTTGGTAAATATAATTTTAAAAAAATCTAACCTGAATGTATATACGTATTCCTGACAAGACATCTCTGCAGTTTACAGATAGATTCTATTTTAAACTTTATACTTTCGAAAGTTATTGAAAACGTTTTTCTTTTAAGCTCCTACACTATATTGTAGTTGTATGCAAACATTAAGCTCACATTATGATAGCATGCTACGAGCATCTTGTAGTAGAATAGCAGCATGCTCTACATTTTTAACTGGCACTGAAATACAATACCAGCAAATAACTGGAGAAATTACTTTCTTGACCTGATGGTGGAGCTAGATGAAAAGTGATGGGCTTAAAATCTTCCTGAGGGGAACATTGATGTCTGCATCAATTTTGAGGGCTATCATTGGTAGGGTTTAAAATAATTTGAGTCTGGCCTTTATTGTTGAACAAGGACATATCCTTACATGGACATATCCCTGGCACAGCCTCTGGCACAGATATAAATAGAAACAGGTTGAGAAGTAAGTCTGAAAGCTGTCGTCAGATTTTGAGGAGTCATCATAAAATAAATTATTGTCATAGTGGTTAAAATCTGTCATTACTGGCACAATGATCATGCTTTTTATTTGGAGGATTTATTGCAAGTAGACAGAGAGTTTGCTTTAACCTCTCTCACTGATCGATCCACCCCCGGGTGCTCGATCACACAGCTGTGAATCCAAACCAGCTCTTATGTAACGATGAGCAAAGCAGATCTGGGTGGGGGGGATCATCTGAATCATCAATTGCAATTGGTTGTTTGTATTGACGGTAATGCAACTGCTCAATACTTTCCAAATAGACACTCCTGGCTTCATTCATGGAGTTGTGCTTAACAGTGGGCAGCAGTGAACTTTAGCCAATCACAGTGCACCATTTTATCGGATGTTCACTAATGCTTTCAACACAGTCACACATAAAAATTGCAATAAATAAACAGAACATGTACTCTCCAAAATGATAACAATTCATTTCTTTTTATTAAAAGAGCCAGTTCCAGTGTTTTAACTAGAAATGAACATGGAGAACAACTTCACAATCCAGCCATCAGGTTTTGAACAGCACACTGTAGGATGCTTGAAGGTAACATCATCATATTCAGCTAAAACCAACATAAAAGAAGACAAGACAGCAATGGAAATCACTTCATAGGAAATCAAGCCCACAGAGGGGCTGGTTTTATCAGCTGCTGCTAATCAGACATGTAAGAAATGCAAGAGAAAGTACAGGTGTGAACTGAGATTGTTACACAGAGCAGTATGTTTCTAGTTTCTTGTATAAGGAGACAAATGAATCCAGCTCTGAATGATTTGCATTGGTTGATTCACACACTTTCTCTTTCTAAAAGGTACGGGCTAAAACTTTTGTATCACAGACATTTGAACAGCATTATTGTTGCATTAACTTTTTTTATCTAGTTTCAACATATGCATTTGACTTTAGATTAAATGTTTGTATCAAATGAATGAAATATTTCTGTCTGGTAGATTATGTAACCGTAAGAAAAAAAGCAGTGTTATATGAGTGAGCTAAACTCAAATGAATATGTCTGACTCAACATGCAGGCTACAAGTTGTATGTGTAAATTTGTACAGATTTGTGTCATGGAAGTGTTAATTTACACATTAGAGTTCATTGACAGAAGCACATTATAGCACTGTTAAACCAATCTAACGACTTGCACAGTGGTGCTTAGAGCTGAATACTGATGTCAGCATGCTAACATGTGCACAATGATAGCCAGTATTCACTGTTATAGTTATAATTAGTGTTAGCATGTTAACATTAGCAAACTAGCTAAAAAAAAAAAACTACCTCGAGGCTAATAGGGATGTCAATAGTTTTGCAGGTAAAATCTGTAGGTGGCACCAGATCGTAGATCGGAGGAATTCAGATTTTAAAAATCATCCTCTTTGGACAACGAATGTCTCTGCCAAATGTTTTTGCAATCCTTTTAAAAGTTGTCAAGATTTGTAAATGAAAAAAAACCTCATGATGTTGCAACATCAAAAGATAGGAAGTCATCTTGGACTGTACGATTATTCTCTAATACTCTCTAATAGTTTGTAAATCTAACTAATGCTTGAAACCTTTCAGTCAGGAGTAAACCAACAGACAACCATTGTCATCCCTAGAGCCGAGTCACTACAGTGTTGTTTACATTTCTTTAAACGTTTCAGGAATTGTATTGAAGTTATGACTAAAACCTTAAAGCAGACATTAGTAAGTTGCACATGTATTCCCTGCAGCATATACACATGCACTCTTTCAACAGTTACAGGATTCATGTTTAAACTGTTTTGTTATTTTAGGACAAAGGTTGGTTTTAAGATGTCCTTTATTTGCTGTTTATGTCATATACTGTGTTTAACTAAAACCAAGTACTAAACTCTAAACAAAGACAATTCTGCTGAATTAAATTTGGAAAGAAAAAGCAACACCACCGCTTTATTGAACCACAGTGAGTAATGAGAATCTTTTGAACAAATGTGTCTGCTACATTTTGCCTCATTTCGATCAGCTTCTAGAGGAAGACCAACAGGAGCAGCTAGAGATCCCACACAGTTTGCTCTGAGATTAAAAACACTGTGCAGAGGAAGTACAATAAAGCCTGGATTGAAAACAATGTAAGCACGGCTAATAAATTCAAGCCCACTTTGTATCAGTCACCCATAGCGATATATCACCCCTGTGCGTCAGCTAAATGTGACGTACAAAACAAAAGTCTTTGTGATATAGCAGCATTGTTTTAGTCACAGTGCGTGAAAGGTAAAAACTTTGTCTAGATACAAAGTACAGTTACTACAATATGAAAATACTGGATTTACTTAAGAGAAATAATCCATTATGAAAAGGAAGAGGGCAACAGGAGAGCATCACAGGTTAGAGTACATGAGTTTTTGGGTCTCTGGAGGAGGTGAGGCGGCAGGGTGAAACAGCACACTATTACAACGAGAGTCATACCTGAAGAGTTCATACCCCCAGTAGAAAGGGAGGAGGTGATCTCCTTTTTTTCCTCATTCCTATGAATCCTACAGTTCAATATTTGGTACAGGAAATAATACAATGTTCAAAAATGAGCAATTACATACAAACGGGAATAACTCAGGTCCCACAAAAACAATGCACACATGTACAATATCCCCATCATTAATACAGTTCCTCTTTTCAAGTGTAAAACACAGGCAAAGATTTTTACACACACATAAACAGAGACACTGGCCCTTCAGTTTATAGGAGTTAAAGAGAAAATGTTCAGTTTCTTTCAATGTTTCTCTCAAATACAAACGACTAACGTCAGCATTGACTCAACTGCACAGCAGATCCACACAGCGTGGAGTTAAAGAGAAGCTTTAACAACCATTTTGCATATAAAGTCTGTATAAAAATCAGGGAGCAATAACAACAGGCCCTCTTCAAAGGTTAATTCTACACCTACTGTGATCTGAGCTGGAGAGGCTGGAGGAGTGAACTTGCTTCTCCAACTGAAATGAAGGCAAGGAACAGGAATACAGTATGTTGACCCTGTGAGGTCTGATAACAGTGAAAAGACTGCGATGTACAGCACAGCTAAATATTCCTATTATCACTGCATGGTTGGAAGATGTCATTCTGCCCAGTTGGGCTTTCATACAAAACAAAGCTCCATGTAAAAAAAAAAATTTAAGTTATAGTACCTGTGCATCCTAACACAATGAAGAAGTCTGATTGTAGAAAAATATATCGCCTTTATCAAAGTCACTCAGCCAGAAAATAAACCCAAAGAGCAAAACGCAAAATCATTTCACTTCATATGGCAACAAGAGAGGATGAAACGACACAAGGCTAAACTGAAGGCATTTCGGTCGTAGAAACAGGTTAAACAAAAAAAACAAAACAGGATTCAAAATGTTGAAAGGGGCAATCTTGACACAAAACATTAAAAACAAGTAAATAATTACAAATCTTTTAAACTCTAGTTCAGATTTTTTCAGTTATGTGTACTCCGAATTTGTTTGGATTTCAGAGGGCTTGTACAGTACCTCCTCTCTTCAATGTGGTTTTAAATGATCTTTAATCAATAGTGCTGTGTGCTCAATCTCTGCACTAGTAAAACACCCTCACACTGCATAACCATACATTTGAAAAAAAAAAATAAAAAACTCAAATGTGTCCCCCCTTACAACACTCGTGCATACAGGAACTGAATCTTTCTTTACAAATACGTCATTTTTGACTGTGGCAAACTCCTGCATATTTAAACAGTATGTTACAAAATGTGCAAAAAAAGGTCTTCAGCTGACATAATAAAACATCAATTTTACATAAATCATTGATTCTTCCCCACACAGTGAATTCACTGATATATAAGGAACAGAAAAGTTGGATGCTCTGAAAATCCTGCAAGCCAAAGCAAGATAAACGGCAGTTTGCATCATGTATTGTTTACAGACACAAATACGAGAACAGAGATCACACTCTGCACTGACTTTGCACATCAGAGCAGATTTATGAGCCTCTATTGCAGAACGAAGAGCACATTTCCAATTGAAAGTATCTTTTGAATGCTTTAAATGAGGCGTTAGCACATCCGACTATTTCATGAAGTAGGTGCGTAGGATGTCAGACTATAGCCTTGAAAAGAGAGAAGAGAAAAGAGCACACTTGACAAAGGTCCAGAAGGACCAAAACATAATGTTTTTTAAATTTCATAAATGGTGATGCTGAACAAGAGCATTGTGCAGTATTTTCTCTCTTCGAGTATCTCCCTCAGCCTACTGATGACCTACACATGTAACTTATTGTGTACTAAGCCGAGAGCTCACAGTGTATCATTTATCCTTTTCTAATTGAACAAAAGCCTTCATTTGAAAACAAATGCATAGTCATGAGGGCCAGCGTACAGGAGTTAAGTAAAGACAATAAGGCAAAAGAATGATTAGGGGTAAAGACCAGGCATTGACTTATTCATCTCAACATCGTCAGCTCTAAAAAAATGTTGCTTTCCAACTCCTTCAAATAGTATGGAAATGATTCGATATAAAGGAGATTTGGCTTTCAAGGTGGGGAAGCTTAAGTAAAGATAACTTAAGCCATGCTACTGTGTTTTTTGACATTTGAAATCCTTTGTTCACAGGCCCTTCTGATATTTTGGCGAACAACATCTTCATTCTTTCGCAAGATTTCAAAAATAAACAAAATCAAAGCTTTTAGTTGTACACAAAATAATGTTTTAAATGTTCCCAGGGTTCAACAGGATGTGAAATGTAATTGTCATCTCTAATCAATCAAACCACCATGTGCTCTTTGTCAGGAAGTTTCTGTCCTGTGCACTTATACAAGATTGATACATGCTAAACACCAAACAAGAACAAGATTATTACTCAAAATTGCATAAAAATCATCAATTTCTCTCGTCTTAAGCAGAAAATAAATGATGGAGGATTTGTTTGCTTCCTTAGTCCTCTGATTGAATACAGTTAATCATAGCGTGCATAAAAACAATCTCTGATGGTATTGATGAGTTATTGTATCAGTTTTGCAGTAAAAATGTTAATCAGAGCCTCAACCTGCAGTTTAAAAAAATGACGGAAGTTTTTTTGCCAAACTCATAAAAGGTTTTAAGTGCACAGAATGATCAAACCTTTTGTCCATTTTAAGGGTTTTTTCCCTGAAATAAACCCATTGTTACTCATTTCCTTGAGCTGTTTGTCACTTTTGTAAAAACCAAGGTAAATGCTATTCAATTTATGCTACCAACAACGAGGTCCATGCTTCTCTGTTGCACAGCTTCCAAAATGGAACAAAACACCTGCACACACACACACACACACACACGCACACGATAATAGAAACCCAAACAGTAACTGAGGTCTGTGTGACTAATTCTTCACATCCTTAACAGATTTATGGTATTTAAAGTGCATTGTTATAACCTGTGTGTTGCTACATATGGCAGGAACTTGAGAGAGTTGTTGTAGATAAAGAAGAACATGAACAGTGATCTGTTGGCTGTTTGCGTTCCTGTGCGGCATGCATCAATGTATTTCTGTGTGCTGCTGTGAATGTAAACAACTGGGACCAAAAGGATGAGGCATTACAAAAAAGAAATGGGATATATGACAGTGATGTTAGGTCTATTCAAAATATTGGCACATGATCTTATAAACAGTTAACTGGATGATGCTCTTGTTGTTGTGTAAGAGTTACTACTTAAACTAATGACACAGGCAGTCTTTGTCTCGTATTTCACAGTATTAAAATTGCACTAATTGCCAAACCAGTTTCCAGTTATGAGATTTCTCACCATGTCTGTCTTCGAAAATGTGCAACACTTCTTAATGCCACTTAAACCTCTGTAGTAGCGACAGTATGCCTTGATCTGTGGTACAACCTGCATGCACCTGATTGCTGACCTCTCTCACACCTGCGTCTCGACACCGTTAAGTTTAGGCATCAGGATTCGAGGAGTCACGCCAGAGTTGAGGTCCCTCTCAAATTCCAAAAGCTGGCCCATGAAGTTGAGATTGGGGGACACCACTGGACGCCGGCTTCGCACGTATTTATAGGCATCTGTCATTGTCATAAGGGTGTGCTTCATAAGGTAGGCGATGACGATGGTTGCAGAACGTGACACGCCTGCCTGGCAGTGCACCAACACTCCCTGTCCACTCTGATATGCCTCCTCTGTGGATGACAACAACAAACCGGTGAGCTCAAAGTTACACCTGCTGATTTGAATACATTGGGGTTGTTTTAGTTGCGATTATGAACAAAGATCCACAGATATGTACAGAAATCAATAAATGGATTCACAGATAATGCATCAAGATATTTTCAAATGCATACACACTCCTGCAAATATGTACACCATTTTTGTATACACAATTATATATGAGCTAAAAAGTATAACACCTTCTGTTTCACTTTTCACAAATAATCCCTGCATTTGTGGATCCACTTAAATATTTACAGTTTAAACCTTTCCTGTTTAACATTTAACCCCAGTAAAGTTGAGTTCATAAATTGCAGTGTGGGCAGCATGGGCAGTTTCTAAAAACATCATGAAAGGCAGTAACACCGCAGTGCATGTGACAGCTTTGAAATAAAAGAAACAAACGTTTGTTGTCAAAGGCTAATCAGGCAGTGGAGCAGACGGCCTAGTGGTTACGCCCCATGTGGGGAGGCTATGGTCCTCCAGGCTTTTACGTGCCCAGCTCTCTCCCCCCTATTTCAACTCTATCCACTGTGCTACCAAATAAAGACAAATAGCCCTTAAAAAATCTTTTAAAAGACCCCAAACTAATCAGGCAATTTAGTTATCTTTCCCTGTATAAACAAAACTTGAAAATGAATGATTAAGTGACAAGGTGCAACCACAGTGACCTGCCAAACCGTATAGGGTCATAGTAACATTTATCCACCCCGTTGTGACACTTCTGACTCTGAAATACAAAACAGCAATATCCAATTATACAGGATGGTTGTGTCCGGTTCTGCTTGTTCAAGCGTTCAACCCCAAATATGGGCAGAAAATGATCAACCATTCAATAAATTCCTGGTGAGCAGACAAACAAGGAAAGCACCAAGCTGTCGCAGTAACAGAGGATTACTGGTATCTGTAACTTAATGTAAGTTATGTTTTAGAACAGCATATCACACGCAAACGTACAACAATATATCAGAGGGAGAGCCTCACCAATGAACTCAAAAACCTCCTCAAAGTACTGTCGAAGGTTTTGCTTGCTGTTATCAGTGGCAGGCAGCCTTTTGTAGCGGAGTCCAGAGTTGACGTGATAGAGGGGCAGGTGTGTAGTCACATTAACCACGTAGCCGATGTTAAGGCGCATCAGCAGGTCCAGGTCCTGTGCGTCCCTCTCGTTCCCCAGAAAAAGGAAGGGTAGGATGGCGCTCACCACGGCGTTCTCTGCATCAGGAGTCATCAAGCTCTCATCAGACAGAGAAGCTGGCAACGACGAGGAGAGTGGCAGAGACAAGTGCACTGAAAGGAGACACAACCCACAGAAAGACTTTAGAGGCAACAAACAAACAGTACTAAATTATAACTTAAGAACACGCAAAGGTGTCACTAAAACAACCAACTTTCTACCAATAAAATCCATGACACATCTGAGAGATAATAGGCAGTATTTATTCTCTATGAAAGATGCACTGTGTATATTTATAACTAAAATGCAATAACTTGCTGAGACCCGAAGAGGCTAAAATGTGTGCAACTGTTAAATTCAAAAGCAAATTATTTAACACGTCAAGGGCTACGAGGTCAGAGTCAGGACAGCTTAATGCCAAACTCTAACAAGTCACTCTCAATAAAAGAAACCTGACGCAAGGATTTCTTTGATGTACAACCTTAGTTCATAAAATATTAGGCAGTAAAATATCGTTTAGTCCCTGTGATTGAAAATATTCTTACTTCTACTGTTGTTTTCCTCATCTTGCTCTCTGTTCAAGGAGTTGAGGGCCAGGTGAAGAGACTGAGCCGATGGCAGCGAGTGTCCTCCCTCCCTGTCTCTCTGCCAAGGTTTCGGTTTGATGAGTGTGCTTGGGGCTGATGGCGGAGGCGAAAAGGACACAGGTGAAGGCGGGGAGTCAGAACGAGGTGAGGGGGAACGTGGATATGCTGCATCTCCGTCCTGCTCGTGACTGTCCCCCATTCCTAAATCTTCAGCTTTATTCAAGAGCCTCTTAAGAGAGTTTCTGCCTTCGTCGTACCCTGATCCTGACCTGCGATTTACAAAGTCAAGGGCAGCCATTTTTCCCTGCTGAAGGCGCCGTCTGCCAGCATGGTCTATTAGCTGAGACTGCGGATATTCTTGGAGGTTTTGACAGTCCAACAGGACAAGGCCTTCTCCGTTGCTACCATTTTGTGCCTGGCTTGAGCAGGTCTTCCCAACTCCGAGTCCCATTCCAGCACAGTGATTCTTCTGGGCTTTAGAGTGGGTCATCTTCTTGGCCAGCTCTTCAGGCCAGATAGTACGCACGCTATAGTCATCATCATCAGCTTGAAACATACCCATTCGATGAGCTCCTCCCGCGCCCCTTCCTGGGGGTTTGCCTCGGCGAGGGTTGAACGTCACCACGATGGGGTCGCTGCTGCAATAGCTGCAGGTGGAGCTGCCGGTCTGAGAGGCTTTGGGGTTGCAGCCCGTGACACAACTCTGAATGGCACGAAGAGGGGCCGAAGAAGACAAAGGGGTACAGGGTAGACATCCCCCAACCAGTTTTTTGCGTAGGATAGCAGGACTCTCGAAGTTTCTGGCCTCACCAGAGCAAGAGGCACAACGGAGAGGTTTGAAGAGGCCTGCTCGGCAGTCAGATACAGTGCTGTTAGAAGAAGATGTGTTGGAGGTGGAGGCGTTGGAGAGACACCCCCCAAGATTTCTTAGACCCATTTCTTTGCCTCCTCTTTTCACTGCTCCGACATTGTGACCACAGGAAAAAGAGGTGGAAGAGCTTCCTCCAGCTCCCTGACAGCTAGCCGAGTGGCCCTTATAACCTCTGCATCTTACTAGCCTCCAGCAGCCACAACTGAAAGGATGGGTGCAGTCGATAGTGCAAGTATGGTCAGGGCTGGGGAAGCCTCCAGCGTGGGAGGAGCAGGGGGATAAGGGTAGACCATGCAGGATGTGAGGGCGGTGATCCCTCCTGTGGGACACGTGGGGATGTCCGAGTTGCTGAAATGAGACAGGGACATGGGCAGGTTGGGAGGGAGGGGATGAGGGATAGTTGGAGTTTAGGATGGCAGCATGGGGCACAGGGACGGAGTTCTGGTGAAAGGGCAGAGTGTGACTGTTATGGCTTTGATGGGCAGTTCCCAGTTTGGAATTTTTCTTGAGACCTTGAGAGTAAAACTCCTGGTCGCCCCTGTTGAGAAAACTAGTGTTCTCTTTTTCTTTTTCACTCCTAAATCTGTGAGCCTGAGCTGGAACAAACTGTAGGACTCCTCCAGGGGAAGACGAAAGCAGACTATGGTTACTTCGCTGTGCCTTGTGTTCTGCTCCACCTGGCTTACCAGCAGTTCTCTCACATTGCCCTTGTTCCCAGTGTGAAGTGACACATTTCCCTCTGTTGCCTTTTGTTGTTCCACCACGCCCTAACGAGTTGCTATATCCTCCTCCCCATCCACCTTTGTCCACTGTCACCCTGATATCAATAGTATGTGTGTGGGAGGGCAGCCGCGGGCCAAGAGTTACTGTACCATTGCTGTGGCAGTGGCTAGGGTAATGTCTGACACCAGCTGGGACTGCATGCTGGTCGCCCTTGAATTTCTGCACGCGAGTTGATCTGCGCTTGCATTCCAGAGTCAGAGGTTTACACGAGGGCGAGTAGAAATGGGACTGAGAGGGGTGGAAGTGAGGAGGGTGGGCCACTTGTCCATTGGTAGAGGCTGATATTTGAGAGGCGTGCTGAGGGATGCTCTGCGGGGAGGCCTCACACAGGACTAAGTTTTTAGGGCGTTGAATGACCACTATGCGCTCATCAAGAGGGAGGGGAGGCATCTGGGTTTATGCAAAGCTGCCGAATGAGGAGGAAGAGAGAGACACACAGAAAGAGAGCAGTCAGACAGTTGTTATAATCACACAAACACTGGAAATGTGGGGCACCCTTTACATTTCATCAGTTTAGACACAAACAGGACAGGTGGATGCCAAAGAATGAAAATTGCCTTTGCAGCTATGAAACATTTAAATGATAATGTGCATAAATAGGAACACATTTGAATTTGCTTCACTAAGTACTACAAAACTGTGTCATTACATACAAGAAGAAGTAATTATGAAATGTAAAGTTAAACCCCAAATTCTCAACCAAGACAACACATATACAACAAATACAGAAAGCGTTTTATGTTTTGTATATTTAGTCATCTCAAGGTGTCTTGTATACCAAAACATATCAGGAATGAATACACCAAAGATTTTGCAGCTGGTTTTGGACCATAAATATGTCACAACTTTTCCTTTCACATCTGCTGCAAACCAAAGACAAATTCTCATTAAGGGTATATCCATCCAGCGGGGTGCATGTTTTATTAATGGATACCACTGTAACATCAGAGACATCCATGTAAACATGCACATCAAACATATTATGTTATCTGCTTATACCAGGCCACCTGCTGGGCATTTAATGCTCATCAATATATTTTGGAGTTGGATATTCAGGTGTTTTCTGTTTCATTAGTGATATCTCTCCCAGTAGGTTATACAACTTTTGAATCCAATCTGATCTGAAGTACAAGGGTGTGTACCTGTTTGCTGCCAGAAGCAACTAATCCGAGCTAATCCTGATGGCAGCCAGACTTCTTAAAAGCTCTGTCACAAAAGTGGAATCAAATGAGCTGCATCAACCTTCATCCCTCTGATGAGTCTTCAATCTTGATGCAGTGCTGCACAATTAAATTGTGTCAAGGCTTGCAATAAAAGACGGCAATGTACATTTTGCTATAGTCTTTTTTTTTTTTTAACTACAAGCCAATTTGTGTGAATGTTTATTTGCTCTGTTTCATCACAGAAATCTAAAACAAAAAATTAACTAATAGCTCCTGGGGCTCTTCATTTCAAAGTCAATACTAGAGAGGCATGAGATTTTCTGAAATGAAATGCTTCCTGCTCCCAGCCATGTTCACTCTGCCTCTTGAATAAATTAAATGAACCGAATCCTTTGGGCCAATTAGAGAGGAGCATTTGTCCAGGCCATGGTATAAACAGAAGGTCACCGCGTGCACAACAACATAACTCAGCTTTGGAGAGAGCTTTCTCACCATGACACAGCAAAAAAGAGAGTAACACACTGTACTTCATGAATATGCACTTTGAATATAAATAGATACAGAAGCTTTTTTTTTTTTTTACATTGTTTCTATAGATTGCCTTTATGATTTATGATTAACTGGATGGTACAGTGATTACAGGACATTGTATTTTTTTTTACATTTACTCAGGACATTCATTATTAGGCTGCTTTAAAACTTTAGGATGAAAAATCATTGTGGTAAAAGTAAAAATCCTCTTTCTCTTACACATACAGCTAAATACAATCAATCTGAGATGTTTACTTCACCTAGGAAGTGTTGGGTTGATGAAGTACTTTAATTTGCTTTTACCATATAAGCAGCAAGGCTCTAAGGCTCTAAGGTCAACCACAGATTTTAGAACGCCAATGTTAACATTAAGCTGAAAAACACAGCTGAGGGTTGGGTTTTACAGGTACCCAATCTGCTAGTTTGGTTGTTCATTTCTCTTGCTTTGTGTTTAACAGGCTGTTTCTCCTCATGTAGTTGTAAGTACCGTAAATTCCGGACTATAAGCCGCTACTTTTTTCTCACACTTCGAGCACTGCGGCTTCTACTCCGGTGCGGCTAATGCATGGATTTTTTATGGGGGACAATGAGCTTCTGCCGCAAAAACATTTGACTTCGTCACGTCGGATCTTAATATCAGTCATTTTGCGCTTCATGCACGCACCCTCATGATGGAAAACACACGGAGAAATACATATGATGCAGCTTTCAAGTTAAAGGCGATCGAGCTGGCTGTCAAAGAAGCTAACAGAGCTGCTGCACGTTAAGATGACACTGACAGCGACAACAGAGACTGAGGAAGTGAGTAATTAAGTCATTCTGAGGCAGTGGATGGATGGACTTTTTCTTGTGAAATATATTACGGTCATCTTTTTCATCAGCCGTGTTACAGACACCGTCGGCTAGGCTTCGTATTGTAACGGTTCATGTTTAAAGTCAGTAGTTGATAATGTGTTCATAATTCCGATTATGTGGAGAGTCAGTGAATGCAACAGCGAGAACGTGTTGAGTGGCTGTATGAGAGAACGCTGGGGGAGAGAGTTGGATTGTTACGGCAAGTTATGTGTTGCTCTCTGCTGTAAACGGCGTGGTCACGGCCGACAGTGATCGGGTGAAATACCTCTTGTTATAGCGTGGACACCTGCGGCTTATAATCAAGTGCGGCTTATATATGTACAAATACATTTATTTACTTATTTTTAGCCGGTGCGGCTTATATCCAGGTGCGCTCAATAGTACGGAATTTACGGTAGTTGGCATAAACTGATGAGGCACTTGCATTTGCTTGCTTTTGGTGTTACAAAACGGCATGTTTTTAACAAGGCAACATGTCAGTCAACTGATCTGGTACTCGGTAAAACTGAAAATGTCATAAATATTTATATGGACATTTTGGTTAGATTGCTATGTTGTCTGAGCATCGAAACAAACACACTTTTGTTGGCAAAAGCTAATCAGGCAGTGGAGCAGGCGGCCTAGTGGTTAGGTTGCGCCCAATGTGGGGGGGCTGTGGTCCTCCAGGCATTTCGTGCCCAGCTCTTTCACCCCTATTACAACTCTATCCACTGTGCTATCAAATAAACACAAAAAGCCCCTCAAAAAATCTTAACCCCCCCCCCCAAACTAATCAGGCAATTTAGTTATCTTTCCCTGTATAAATAAAACTCGAAAACAATTGATAAAGTGACAAGTTGCAACCACAGCAGCCGGTCACCAAGTGATAGGCAAAACATTTAAGAAAAAGACAACTATAACATCTTAAAAACTGTGATTAACCTTAACTTTTCTATTAAATTCTCAATTTGATTTAAATGTAGTTTTTTTTAAATGCACGAATCATGTAGGTATGTTCATCTGCCCAGGTTATTGGAGATTAATTGTTTCTGCTGCGACTCCAAACAAGGCTTGAGATTACACGGTCTGTGTTTTTCTACTTTCCACAAAGTAGCTGTCCCAGTGCAAATGACTGACCTCTAGTTGCCATTGTATTTGGATGGATGAATTAATTTCAGTAATAGATATTGCAAAACCCGGACAAATAAAGCACAAAATATCAGCATAGTTCAGATTTGGGTAAGCATTGGTTTAAAATTAAAACTTAGATTAAAGAGTACAAAGCTCAATACTTGAATCTCGCCAACAACCTAGTGTGTAATTGCATTGATCTGAACATATAGCTGTTTAAATAGTTGACGATTGACTTTTAATTCTTTTTTGTAGTATTTATAGAAAATCTCTCAGATGGGAAAAGGACCATGAAGGTTAAAAGGGGGAATGGGAGGAACAGCTACTAAGGACAGCACTGTCTGACAGAGACAGATTAGGTATGAAGAGAAAATAAAAGGGAACAGATTTTAATGTTACACCATGAAGGGCAGAGCGCAGGGGGGGGAAGGAACACGTCAAAATAATGTAGGAATGCCTTCACTCCCAACACAACACAGATACCAACCCATCGCTCCCGTGTCCCCATGCTTAAATCCAGAGTCTGGTGATGGTATCGTCATCTTTTTTTTTTCCTTTTTCAGCCTTGCCTGTGGTGGAGGGGGTGGGGGTTACATTGACCCAGTTTATCATGGTGGAAGTCACTATCACTCTGATCACTTTTCTCTCACACACTGTAAACTGCATTCTGGCTAGTGGCCTCTTCACTCACTCAGTCAAAGCTTCAGTGGACAGTGAGGGCCGTGGAGAGATGGAAAACACTGCATTATAGTACAGCAGTGATGCCTCTTAAATATTCACATTTTCATGTAAAAAATATAGATATACATGTAAAATACACAACAAACATTACAGACTGCAGTGATTGTATTTATTTCTGGAAACATTACGTCATCTTGGCCACTTTTGTCTGACAATAAATTTTCTGAGCTGGCAAGATACTTTTTTTCCATCAACACAGGAAGACAAATCTGACTTGAGAAGATAGAAGAGAAAATTATCTGTATCTACCGTCTCATTATCTTAGACAAAACAAATATTTCCTCAACGTTTGCTATCTTTCTGTAAAAATGTTTTATCTGCCTTAGATATTGATGAAGAAATTGCTGAAAAAGAACCTTGTCCAAGTAGGATTTTAAACAAGGATTTTCATTAGTAATTGTACATTAAACTGAAGGGTTTGAATCCTTTTTCCCCACATCTGGTTTTGCCTGACATTTACTTTATATTTGACAGAGAATGCCAAATGCTATAGTGTATTCACATCCCTGTGCCTTTTTCAGTCTGGACGTGAGGACTTAACACTGCCTAAGGACCATTACTGACAGGATCCACCTTTCAAATTAAACTGTAGAATATTGTGAGCAAAGCTGATCAAGCATTCAGTTAACTAAAACATTGTTCAGTGTTTATGTGAAATCGCTTTAGTAGCCTCTTTCTAACACATTAGTGGAGTCTTATGAAAGGCTGATGAAAGCTGCTCTGTCAACACACTGAACATGCTGAGTGCTGTCATGTGTTTGATTGTCATTCTAAGCGAGCTGCTTCAATCTGCTTCACATGGTTGTTACAGACAAACTGGATAGATTGGTTTGATGCTTGGCAAATGAGGAAGATATTGCGAGCATGATCAGAGAAACAGACTTGTTCTTTTCATTTGTGATTTGACAGTTTTCCATTATTGGCCACTTCTTAATAGCTCCAATTGACAGATCTGAGAATTGCAGTGGCAGCTTTTCAGACAGCTCTGAAATAAACACAACAGAGAGCAGAGCAGAGAGACAAGAGGTACCGACTCATTACTGACTGACAAGAGCATAAAAAATACATAGGCCCAAAAGACAATATGTAATGCATAACAACCCCTCCAGAAAGTTGTGAATGTTGCAAGATTTGACGCATATTCAATCAAGCCCTTTCTACTTTCTTTTATGGCCTCGTATTTTTGGCCAATCTCTGCAACTTTTCTGCAAATTGGAACAAACACCCTGTTTATCCCACAGGCATCAGCATGTTTGTCACCAAATTTACTTCTTTGAGATTTCAAGTAATGATCCCCCGAGGTCTGCGATGGTCTATCAACATAAGAAAGTATGGTACACCGTGCCTGTAATATTTCTGAAACATTGCATGCTAGAGACTCACTTTTGAACTGAGAAGCAGACAGCTGTGCCAATCGAACAAACCTTGAACAGTAGTATCCTGATGGAGACTCCAATTATTAATTTAAGTTAAAAAAAACAAAAAACTGTAAGAAGTCCACTTGGCCACTTCCTGGTGCCTTGTGTTGGATCTATTGGCCAATCAGAGACTGTGTTCCAAAAGTTCGCTTAACCAGAGGCTTTGTTACCAATGTGAGTAATTGTTGATCTCATAGAGTGTTTGTATAGTGAAATATTATTCTCAAACAAAATATGTTATAACAGTGCAACACCCCCCCCCCAAAAAAAAATAAAGAAAATAAATTGAATAAAATGTGTCAAGATCATTATTTGCGCTCATTTTTAAACACTGTAATGAGGATGTGCAGTGTGAAATTTGAGTTTCATGGTGACTATCTACTGACCACTACTATATTGTTACAAAAAAAAAAAAAAAACATTTAAAAAACCCCCCTCCAAAAATCACACCTTTTTCATAAACTTGTCCCACATCAGGTATTTTAGACTGCAGCAATCACAGGAAAAACCTGTGAGATCCTGAGGGACTGATATGCGCTGTGCAAATGTATCATACTGTGGGGTATATAGCTATAGGCTTACATTGAGCACCATACACTCCTAAACCTATGTTTAGGTGTTGACATATTTATGTAGCAAGTGAATGACTGGAAGAATTTCATAACTACTCATTTCTGTGTGAGGGATTGCATAATACATCTACTAAGCAAATATTTAATCAAAAGCCGACAGTAAAGTGTGAATAAGCTATGAGCTGCTTTCAGTAGAGCTACAGAGTATCCTATGTGAAATCTTTGACAGAGTTAGCTACTAATGCTTGTCTGAACAAACAAATGTCACAGTAAGGATCAAGGAGTGAAGAGGCAAATGTATGTGCATGATTAGTATTTTAGGCTAACGTATGCTAAGCTTTGCAATCACGTTAGCTGCTTCAGACACATAAAAGTGTGACGAGCCGAACTAAGAACTCACATAGATCAAAAGAAAATCCCCCCAAAAAAAGAAAAAGAAGGAGAGCTAGTTAGAGCTGCATTAGACTATGTGGGAGATGATGACGCCCTTGCCCAAGCTCTTAGACCCTACCAGCAGAATTAAGATAACAGCTTTAAAGTCACAGGCATAAGAAGAGCGCATGCTAATGTTTTCCAGATTATTTAACTCTTTCCCAAACACCTGAGCAAACCTGCAGCACCATGAACCTCTACAATATGTTACAAGGCATCTCTGAACTGTGCAAAATTTGGTAGAACAAAGGTCTTTATTGTGATATGGGAAAATTATATTCACAATAGATATTTCTACATTGATCAATCTTGGTTACTGGAAATATAATTTACCAGTGCAATACTACACTTGAAATGAACAAGACTGATGGTTTTCTAGAAACACTATGCTATTTAGTTTAACTTAAGAAACAAGGAGTTTAACGTGTTAAAGTTTTTTTTAATTCTTTAAGGTTCAATCTTTTTTGAATTGAAAGAAAGTGTTGCTATGAACACAGAATGCAGCAGCCTTGAGTTGAAACCAGAGTCTTTTTGATTCTCTTTTGCGGACACTGCATGTCCAGGCCATTTGGCTAACATTAGCTAAACTTGTTACAGGAACTACACTAGTTTATGTTAGGATCCCTTCATTGATTACAGTTTATTGTTTTTTTCAATGGTAACCAAATTATAAGCAGAAGTTACCTCCTCTCAACACAATGGACCTGGTATGTAAAACCAGTAACAACACTAAATAAAGCAGTTTCACTTTTAAAACAATGATCTCCAACACTCTTAAACAGACAGGGCATCAGAAGGAGTTGCAAATCGAGCAGAAGCTAACGTTGTCTCAGGTGGTTAGTTGGAGCTGAGCTTGTTTTGGGTTATTACTTCAGTTTGTTCAAGAGATTTTAACATAAGCCTAATCATCCACTTAAGTCTCATGCTCTTAAAGAAAGGACCAAATTATTAAAATCAGTATATGCACTTTATAGAGCAGGTTTCAGGTTATACGTTTGTGTCTCATCAGTGTCACAAGAGGGCTGCTAGCTGAGCTGACGCTAACATCCATATAAACAGTATGTAGGTTTTTTTAATTGTCAACTACCTAATCTTTGTAGGATGAGTTCCCCTTCACCTTGGTTCTTTTTTTTTTCTTCTATTACGGCTATCACACTACTTTTCTTCACAAGCAGGTCAAAGAATGATCAACAGCGTTTCCTTGCATGTGTTAAAGAATGAACAATTTACTGTCTATTGTAGATTTCTGCTCTGTGATAGGCTTTTTGATCTTTTCCTGATTAAAAATGCCCAAAGTTTGTCAGTGTTTTTCCCTTCCATTTAATTGATGTTGCATTTTCTATCCTGAAAAGAGAACAGGAATGGGCCGCACATAAAGGGCAGGATGACAGCCAATGATTTAAAGTAGAGATGAGGCCGTAAAGCAGTGAAGTCTTTAGGCAGCATGGTGTATACTATGCCACCAGCCGCAGAGTTGATGCAGTGAGCATTTTGGGGAACAAATTATTGAGGGGGCTGGTGTTTTTGGGAGCAGATGGCTGTCTGGTGGTACAAGATTGATGGCATGCACTCTGCTCCCCTCCTTCGTCCTAGCTTTATGCAGCTCTTTCATCAAAAGGCCCCTGAATGACAGCCAAACACCCACGCATCAGAGCAGACAACACCAGAGCAAAAAGAAAAGCCAATAATGTGAGCATGTGCTGCTCAATTACTGCCTCTTAATAATGCCCAGGTTAAATTATCTCTTCCTCTGCTGCATGAATAGGATTTTTTTTTCTCCCCAGAGTAAAGAAAGGCTTCTCAAGATAGTGGATGGCAGTAAAATTAGTCATCTGAGTCACTTGTTTCCAGAGGCTGATGAGCAGGCCGTTTCTGTCAGAGGACAATCCACATCTTCACGTTTATGCTCATGTGAAGCTCTGAGCTGGCACAAAATGACAGGAGGCAGTACACTTCCCTCTTTATATGGTTGTCCTCGCACATATCCAAACTGACAGAGCTATGGGCGCTGTGCAGGAATGAGACTAAAACACCAGGATGTTCACAGAAATTCACCGTTCAGCATGGAGGGCCAAACAGTTGTTAGAGGTTTTTACATCCACACACAGAGGCTGGAGGTTTGCTGTGGAGCTGCTGATGTGACTGAAAATCAATGCACAAGTTTGCTAGATGGCTAAATAAATGCTGGAGCACAGTGTCACAACAACGCTGCACTTTTGATGTTTACACAAGCTACAACAACTTGATATTCGAGGAAGCATTTGATTCTTAGGTTTATCAGTTTACTCGCTCTCAATAGTACATCGAAGATCAATTTCTGTTCGCAGCAGGACTATTTCTTAGCACAGAGCAATGACTAAAACAAAACCTTGAACACTTCAAGAAGGGACTTTTAAATCCTGCAGTATGCTTCATTTCATCAAGTATTCAATCAATCTAAAAGATAAAGGTGGCAAAGTCATTCAGCCACTGTTACACTATCAAAGGAAGTGTAACATGGGTGAATCAACTCAATTTGTGGTTTTCATCTTTTTTTAACCAAAGACATAAGGTGTTATTTTGTTTTCTGGTAGAGAAAGTTTAGTGTGATTTTTAGCTAATTTCAATGCTAAAGTACACTGCTCGTCAGTTTGTTGTGTGAGAGGGCTGCTCTTGATATTTCCGGAAGGAGCTGTACAGCAAAATATTTCACTCTGACTTCATCTGGAGGTTCTCCTGTTAGACCCCTAGTGTTTTTTTCCCTGCATTAAGTCTGAGTGAGAATTTACCTGAAGCCAGTAAAACTGGGAGTGACTGGGAGTCAAATACTGTGACTGCTGCATGGTGCATAGAGTGTATGTATGCAACTGCTACGATGTCCGTGCATGTAATTAAATGGCTGTATTACGTCTTCTGTTCGCCAGTTTCTTGTTCTCCGCTCTATTGTTGATAATGTAATTCAGTTAAACTACATAAACTACTCAAATATTTTCATTAAAGCACCATTTAGTAAATGCATAGAACTGTTACTTTTTCTGCCACTTCCATTTTTTCACCTCACAGGCATAGTATCCTTCAATGAAGTGCATATGTGAACAGCAGGTCAGGAGAATATCTGGAACTGTTTTCCTGAAAGTGCGTAATGTGGAAACAGCTATAGAAAACAACCTGTGTCGGCCGCTTGAGTAAATGGTCTTCTCAGTTTCGAACCTGCCAACTGGATTTACAATGTGGACATAAACGAGAAACTAAATCAAAGCTGTTTTCCTTTGGTTTTCAAATGGGATGTGCAGGGATTGTGAAGTCCACCATCATAATTTAGGACTATGTTGAGACACAAGGCATAATAAGAAAAGTCCTTGTGCGAGTTATGAGGGAAGTTAAAGAGGTCTCAGCTATAAGCAAATGTTGATCCATTCAATGAAACAAAGACGATCACTGGTCCGCAAGGATGTTGAAATGAGAGAACAAGATTAGCCATAAATCCGCATGGAAGCAGGGAATTATCAAGCTGATCAGGATTTAAATACTCAAGCGTGATTCTGCATCCTATTTGAACTACTAATCATCAGATAACACACTTTCTGTCTATCGCTGATACATTTTACTGACCACAAAAGCTTTCAGAGTAGCATTTAATTCAGCAGCAAATCCACAAACAAGGTTAGGATCTCCTTTTCCACACAATCATTACAGCGGGCTTTGACCACATTGTCCCAGCTTAATGTTAGACTTTTCTTTTTGACATCCCCCTGTATGTTCATTTTAGCTACAGCAGAATGTGTTGTAAATGAGGAAAAGCAACCGAGGGTGAAGCACCTCTTGCCTCTTGCAAATAGAATGTATGGTAATGATCACTAAATGACTACTAAAGCATCTGGTACAGATGGCTGCTTCTAAAACAGGGAGAAAAATCCCCGTTTAATGAGATTTATAACCAACAACTTGAACCATTCAGTCAAGTTCGGGCACACTCTCGATCTCAATAGGACACTATCACACAGTTTAGACATGAAAGTAAAGCACTAAGATGAAGTCCAAATGATTGATTTTGTATTTTTACATTTTTCATATTGAAGGCTATATGCCAAGCTGATTTTGAATAACATCTAAGGAAAGGTTTGAAATGATTTGAAGGTGTAAAACTCGAGTTAAACTGTCCAAGTGTGAGAGAGAGACCAGATAATAAAGAAGCATTTAAAGGTACGAAGGGCTGGTCTTAATCTGTTGAAACAGATAAGGAGGAATGAAGTCATTATGACTCACACTTGGATCAGGCTTAATTTACATGTCTAATGACGTGAGATTAATTTAAAACAAAGGCAATCACTTCCAACCTGAAATCCTGCTGCATATAATGACTTGTTTGTGACTCAGAGGCTTTAATGGGGGGGGTGTGTTTTGCCAACAAAGGCAAGATAATGGTACTCTAATGACACACGGGGATGAGCCTGGTGTTGAGTAAGCAGACTTAAATCTTTCAAGCCTGTATGCCTATATTACTGATCCTGTTGTTTGGTGTACTTGGATCAATTCTGTATAACAACCCTGCATTAATCCTAAATGACTTAAAAAGACAATTACATCATTATCTTTACAGCTAATCTGTTTTGCTAATTTAGCTTTCCACTGTAATCTGCTGTGTTTGACTGTCTCATCAGAGCTCACACCACTACAGGCTACTGATGAAGTCAGAACAATTACCTCCGTTTTATCTCTGCAGTCAGCGGATTGAAAGTAATGGAAGAAACTGTACAAACTGGCCAATCAGAGGGCAGTACGATGGGAAACATTAATCTGTTCTGTCACCCCGTTTTAAACAAACTAATTTAACTCTAAAATGAACACCTGACTTTCATGACGTAGTAAAACATAAACCAAAGACCTCCAAGACATATTTTTTTCTGAAATAATTCAAACTGACCTTTTCTGTGCTAATATTTCAATGAGAGAACAAGTTCATGTTAATTAGTAATGAACAAGCCCTCTATTAGCACAACAATGTCAACCACAGCCCATAGAAAAGCCTAGCCAGCACAATGAAATGGCACATTTTAAAGTCAAAATATCAGATGAAAGTTTTCACTTTTGCAGAAAAAAGGACTCCCTAAAATAGAAAACTAAGAATAGAAAGTGACAGAATCGGCTTGCAGAAAGGTTCTGTGCTTGGTTTGGATTTGAGCCCTCTGTCACACCAAGATAAGAAGAACAGTAATATGCCTTGAATATAATTTTAAACCTTTTGAAGTTATCTCTTTAAAAAATGGCACTTGTCATGCTAAGTGGTTGGAATTATTATCTGTCAATGTTTGAAATCCTAGCTCTGAACATCAACATGAGATCTGATTGTGCCTACACATTTCTGTCATCCCAAACTGTGACTTCCTGACATCCTGGATCTTCAAACTGTGTTTTGATCTGGAACAGGGAATTTCCCCTGCTTGATGAAATATTCAATGCACAGAAACATCTTGAATGCTAAGGGCCACAGTAACCCAAACCATGTTGTTTTCTACAGGCCTTTCAACTCGAACAAAAAAACAACAACAACCCAACAGCAACATCTGCTCGTGTCAGTGTGGCGACCACGGACTGCTTTTGTTCCCTCTCTGTAATTCATGCTGGACCAGCTTCATATTCTCAAACTAGAACCCCAAGGAAAGAAAGAGGGTGCATGATAACAATAAAAACAGCAAACCTGGAGGCTGTCACAGCCTCATCTGCCTCAGTGTTACAGCGCCTGCAGCATCAACATTCAAAAGATGGGAAGTTAAGGAAACTATCAAGAATAAAAGGAGTGATTCTAGCTCTGCTATGAAACAAAGTTTTAATGTATCAATGCATAATTTAACACTGGAGAGCTTCTTGGCCTTTTGTAAAACCATTTGCTCTGTTACATTACATTCTACTACCTTTTTACATGTTTTAATAAAAAAAAAAAAAACGTCTCTCAAATTGTTCTTACTGCATCTTTGGGATAATATGCCGTCAAACTATTTTTTAAGACTCCCGTATGTTCACAAAGCTGATGCAACTAATGATGCAGATGACACCTTACACATCAGATTATTTGTAATGAAACAGTGTTCCTTCAACCCATGTTGTTTATTTCAAAACATGGATGACAAATAGTCCTCAATCGCTATGCAAAACAAATAGTTTTATTTTCAGCTGCTATGCAACACATAGCTGAACTTTTCTCACCGTATAGTTTAAAAACAAATTCCTCTACTTCTTACTCGTCCTGTCTTATTCAAATTACCAGCATGCACTGAGTAAAAGGCAGGTACAGGACAAGTCCCAGTAACACATGGCTAAAACATGAACAAACATATAGTCACATCTGTCACCAGTTTCTGGTCTTTTTGGCTGGTGTTCCTCGACTGTGGGAGGAAACTGGAGCACCGGGAGAATAGAGCATGCAATAGAGTATGCAAACTAGAGCTGAAATAATTAGTTGATTGACAGAAAAGAAATTGGTCACTATTTTGATAAACGTTTGCTGGAGTCAATTTTCATGCAGCTTTTGAAGAATGAATGATTCTTGACCAGAAAAAAAAGCCACTGAAAACGTGACCGTGGGGAACTATGATTTTTATGAAGCAAACTTCCCTCAATTACTAATGAATTGTGTAAATGCTCTGTAGATTAATCCATTTTGACAATTGTTGCCGTACTGAGCTGAACCTCTCAGAGTCATATTATCCCAGCTTCACTTTCAACAAAGTTAATAATCATAACTTCAAAGTGGTGGTCATTGCTTTGATGAAATATTCAGGCAGCCATTTCCTCTTTATATACAATCGTTTTATTTCTTTAAAGATACAGTAGATGTTACATTGAATTGCATATATGTTGAGTTAATCCAGTTAGCTGTTATTTTAAATGGTGCTTCTGCAGTCATTTAGACATCAGATCTGAAGATACACTGTGTCTTTCCTGAGCTATTCAAAGTCAATCGAATTATCTTTCCACTGAAACATTACACTGCACCGGTAATGGCTGCCTATGGTTTAATACGTGGGATTAATGGAAACATTGAGTCACCGCTATAGTTTCTATCCTACAGGCAGTACGTGAACTGAAGGAGCTTCAAACTGTGAGCTGCAGAGTTTGATAATTAATCTCAGTGGGGCGGTCACTACGAGCCACAGACGCCTTATTAAGATAACAAATACTGCCTAATGCAGGTGCAGTCTGTTAATTGGTTTGAATACATCTCTTTATTGCTTTTCCTGCAAATGCATTGCACTGACTCTTCTCTTTCTGTCTTTCTACATGAACAAGCATGACCATTGTTGTTGTTGGAGTTGTTGTTTTTTTTAACCATTTAATCTAATAAATAAGCAAATATGTCGATTTGTAAAATGCAGTCATCCACACATATAGCTCACTAGTTACTCATGTGTGTGAATCTGCTCCTTCCTCTCTGTAGGCACATCCTGTGTACTCTTCCTTTTGTTCCTGCTGCCTGTCAACATCTGACACTGCTAACAGAGGCTATTATTGAATGTGCTCACATGCTGCAAAATTTCCCCTCTGCCTCTTATCGAATACACCACAAGCAAAAATGAGACAGATATTGCTATTTACATTATTGTCTCTGCATTGTTGTATATTTTGGCTGTTTGCTGGCAAGTAATGGAAAATATCCGTTTATGGTTAAACAATCGCTAGATGGCGCACTGCTTAATTTATCAGTATTTTAAAAAATGCATCTTCTTTTCTTTTAATCTTTACAAACATTGTGAGTACAGCTGATGTGGGGACGAGACCTGAACCAGCAGGCCTCGTTTGTACCTCTGGTCATGTGCGGACATGTTTAATTAGGGCTCATTAAAATATGGCTGCAGTTCTTTCTTTATCTCAGTAAATAAAATAGCTCATTGTGACAGTCATGCAGTTGACCTCCTTCGCACAGTGGTGAATAACACGAGGATGCTTTAGATTCTTGCATATGAGGCATCACTCTCACTGTATATTTAAACACACATGGATCATAAAGACATGCAGCAAGGGATGTTTCTGCGCTGTAAGCTAACCTGACCCTCACGCAGCGCTGTGACAGCCGCTGATCTGCACTCATCCTGCTGATGAAGGGGGGTCTCACATGCGGCAGGCCGACCCGGACCCGCCATGAGTAACGTTGGCAAAAAAGAAAAAACATCACTTACATCAAGCGTGCCAGTGCTGTGGTGTATTCATCACTGATGCGCAGCGGAGTGAGCGCTCCTCATGTCTGTGTAGTGGCCCGAGCAGCAAGAGCCGATGCGTTGGTATGATCCAGATGTGTAACACCTTCCCTGTCAGCCCGCTTCTTCATATACTTAAAACACGCTTTTATAAAACAAAAAAAGAGAGCTGCCTGATAGAGTATGAGACGCACAGCTCTGCCGGGCTCCAGAGGTAAAGAGTTAAATAAATGAAATTTGATGCAGAGTGCTTGGCTCACTCAGCTGGCGTCACGTCTGAGCGTGTGTCACTCCGAGTTGCGGTGCGTGTGTGAGGACACACTGACGGGGGAGGTGGGCTCTATTGTCTCCTCTCTGGATGACATCATTACAGACCAATGGCGAAACACACGAGATAAAGAGCTCAGGGGCGAGCGCGAAGCACGTGCGGGCTGGTGAAGGGGGAAGAACAAGTGGGGATGTTGTTGAACAAAAAAAAAAACCCAAATGATTGTTTACAAAAAACAAAAAACTATAAAACTGAAAAAAGGTGCAATTTCTAAAATCAGTTATACTTAGTTGGCATGAAGTGGGTGAAAAATCAGCTCATTGTGAAGAAGTAGTGACGTAATGTGCAGCAAGCCTTACTTGACATTTCTTCAAGATTATTTTCCTAATCTGGTTTTTCTATTTGTTTAATTTATGTGAATTTTACTACAATGCATGACTTCGAAACAAATAACGGGCAAACAAACACATATACAGCCTTGATTAAGATTGTTATATTAGTTATTAGGTATTGGTTTATTGAACCAGCTATTACATTAAAGTCCTATTTAGCCTTTACAGAATGTCATAAGATATTATTAATATTAGAACAACAATTTTGAGCATGTAGGGTAACACAACAAGACCCACAGGGGGCATCTTTCAGCATGAGGAGTATTTTGATTTTAAACCTATAAAGAAGAAGAAGATATACATTATTATTATTCCTGCGAGGGGAAATGTAATTCAAATTCAACTCTGCAACAAACACTCACTTTGAAATACACACATGCACAAACAGCATCCTATGGACATGCACTTATGGAAAGAGCGAGGGGGCTGCTCAAAGCAAGCACTCCTGAGATGATGGGGTGGGAGTGTGTGTGTGTGGGCAGTGCCTTGCTCAAGGGCACCTCTGCAGTATTCAGGAAGTGAACTTGCCCATCTCCAGCAACCAGACCAATTTCCAGATTTGGTCTACGCACATGCGCAGGACTTGAACCAGCCCCTGCTTTTAATTTATTTAGTCTATGCCTTTAATATTAATCAGATAAAAACAAATAACTTTTAAAAGCATGCATGTATGATCAGTTCTGCCATTCTGTTTTTAATTTGATTTCTATTTAAAGTGTGCTGAAAATAAACGTAAAAATGTACACACCTTTAACCTTTTACAGGGCACTCATTGAAATACTTTGAAATTCAAAAGTTCAACCTCATAGTGTTATTCAGGGAAATAACAGAACTTTATTTTTATGTTACAACATTTTTCAAAATTTGTAATTGTAATAAACATTAACAACGTTACCATATTTGGTTCAAATACTACAATAGCAGGATCAGTGGAAGGGTGATCTCTTCTGATTGGCTGAGTGAGGATCACATGCTTCTCGACCTTACTGAGGTGCAGAAGGGTGGCCATGTGTAAAGTTTGTGGAAATTACCAAAAATAGTCACATAAAGGGTTAAGCACACACACCAAACACCCACATCCTTATCTCTGTCAGTGTGTTATTTCTGGCTAAGCTACTTAGCTTGAGCAGAGAAATCCACTTTTCTCTCATCTTGAGGACAGAGGATGATTGACGTGGATGTCATGTTGGCCAGGAAATGATTTTCTCATTGTGTGAAATCATGAAATGAAGTGGAGCTAACAGCCTAGGGGGGCTAAATTGAGCAGCTAAGAACTGGCCTAGAAAATAAAAGATTATTCAGCCTCGGTTAGCTTAAAATAAATTAGTTACTTCTTCCATCTCTTGAGGCTTTTTTCTAGTGCTTTTAGAGTCACGATAACGACGCCTGCTGGCCTTGAGTCTGCACTTTGTTCCAGTTGAATCACAATGTTTCAGCCCTCACTCAAAAGCTTTTCTAAAGATTCCTGTAGATGCTCTTTGGATTTAACGAAGACATCACCATCTGTAGCCAAACAGAAATCTGGCACTAGCAGAGGCTCACCAGACTGATGGCATAGACCCATTAGCAGCCCTGGATAAAGGCCTTGGCTGAGGGTCATTTGAGCTGGCCCACCCTGTGTAAACCTCTGAGACAACTCCTCGGATCATACATGCCTGGTCAAGATTAGAGGAATTACAATAGAGCAGTGGGAAAACTCTACTGATCTACCCGAATTATATCAACCCTTCATCTACTGAAATTCCAATATGTGTCTCTTGGCTTCGACAGAGAAGAGTCACAGTTTGTCCTCCTTGTATGCTACTGTTACAAACACTCCTTTGTCTCCATCTGCAAAAATTGGAGACACTTCACCCACCAGTGCTAGGTTAGACCCATTCACAGCTGTGCCTGTTCTGTTTATAAGAAGTCTTTCCGATTCACAAACTAGCAGAATGGACCCGACAACAAATCCCATCCCAGAGGATATGTTAGAGATAAGCTTGCACCTTCTGATCGTGTAAATCTGTCCATAAAACCTGAACTTTAAAACAATATAAGCGTATGTTTAAAATATCTGAAAAACTATTCATCTGTTACAATTAAACACTACAAACACTGTGATAAGCCAGAGGAAATTACATAATTGTAATAATAATTTTACATAAAGAACTTTTATCCCTTTCTTTTTGTTACATCCTCTTTTGCTGAAATTATCTATCATTCCCCACAGAACTGTATGATGTCCTCAACTGCCTGTACAACAGAACATTCAATAAATGGGGTTCATATTTGCATAATTATTCGTCATTTCAGAGCATATGGCATGTAGTAGCCTATTGAATTTTATTTTGCATGTCTAACCTCTCTGAATCTGTTTAAGATTTCACCTGAAATCGAAAAATCTGTTGATTAATCTGTACTCCTGTTTAAGTAGCAAAACGGACCCTGTACTGACAATATTTAATGATCATGTATGGTGGGAAAACAACTCAGTGAAAATCATGAATTTGAGCTGCAGTCTTTTATTGACTTGCAATTTGTTCACCTGCCTGAAGGCTCTTACCTAGAGTATGATGCATAAACTGCGGTGGATGATTGTGCAATAATTCTTGGCAACTTTGTTATTCTCAACTTGTATGACCTTTACCTTTCATACAGGAATAATTTAACATTTTTAAAAATAAGCTTATTTACTGTCTTGCCAAAGAAGATTGATGGCAAAATGTTCTTGTCTCAGCACCTAATTATCTAAGCGCAAGGGACTTTAGACTTTAGACTTTTTAGACTTTTTATCTTATTGTCCCCGAGGGGAAATTCTTTTTCACCAACATGATACAGTTTTAAGGGCTGTGCGCCGACAAAGGAACACAGGGACATACATGTGGGACAACAGGACATACAGTGCATATGGTTATGGGGGGACCGGGGATTGGGACTGAGGTGGATTTTTATTGAGGGCTGAAATGCCTGCAGGCACCAGGCTTCTGCCGTGTGGCGCCCTCCTGCACAACAGGGACCTGTATCTGTGTCCGGAGGGCATGATGGAGAGGTGGCAGTTGAGAGGGTGGGTGATGTCCAGTGCTATGGGGGGGGAACAGATTCAAGAGGTTTGTTGTCACTTTGAGTGTACAAGTACAATTGTGTGAAATTCTTAAGCTGATAGGTTCCATTTAACAGGGTTAATATTGAATGTAAAAAACAATATAATAACATAAATTAAGAAGCAGAAAAAGTGGAGCTACAAAATAATACTTATATTACAAGGAATATCAAAATGAAAGAATTCATATACACGTGAGAATATATACATTTAGAGCACTGAGTAGGTAGTTTGGTGTCTTGTACCTCTGACCTGCACCTGAAGGTCAGAGGTATACTTGGGCAGTAGTGAGAACAGGGACTGGGCTGTCGAGCTGTGTGCTGCACCCTCTCCAGCACCTTTACAATCTATGCTGGCGTAGCTGCCTTGGTGTTGAAGCAGCCTGTCAGGAGGCTATCTGTGCCCTGAGCATGTGGGGCCCCAGGCCAAACTTCTTAGGCATCTGATGCCGTACTTTGTTGGCCTGTTTTTAAACAAAGCGGTGTGGTTAGCCCATATTAAGTCCTTGTGGATGTTCACTTCACCCCCTGGTACTTAGAAACTGACCCCTATCTTCACAGCTGTCACATTGTTGGTGATATGGGGAGTGAGTGTCTCCCCTCCTCCTGTAACCTATAATGCTTGCCTTGGTTTCTGTGCCAGGGTGTTCTCCTCCATTTGACCATCTGGGAAAACTGCTTGCTATTCTTGTCAAAAGGTAACACAATTCAGATGCTAGTTATAATCTCACTCAGCAGTATGAAATATCTAGTTTGCTTTAGTTTAAGAAACATTAATTAACAACAGGGATGTTTTGTGCATGTCTCTGGAGCTCAACTGATGTGATACTGTCTGTGATTTTGCCAAGGTCAAGGGATCAAGGGTTGTTTGGTGGGCTGTTTTGTCCAAATAATCTGTTAACAAACTAATTCTGTCCAAGTAGCTCCAATGGGTAATGAGTGGGCTTTGATGTCTGTGCGCTCATCATGTTGCTCTTTGTATTATAAAGTATAAACTAGTCTTAGATTTTATATGTAAGGTTTGTTGGCTGAGGATTCAAATTGATTTTTGACATAGCCTCTGTGTTCACTTAGCACATAAAAGGTGCTAAGTGAATGAATTTTCTCAAGTGAAACCAGTCAACATGTCACTCCTACAGAGTGCAAGGGAGACATGTGTACATCGGTATTTTACACCAGGAGTGCCGATTTTCGAGAATGCTCTGAACATTTTTTATGTATTCTGTGACTTTTACTTTCTCCTGCCCCGCTGGAACAGCACTCTGTGTTTTTCAAGACCTTAGGGTTTACAAATTAAATAGTGTACTTCTAGACTTAACAAAAGAGACATGAAATTACTTTAGACGTTTCTGTGTTGTGTTGAACAAAGCTAAGCAGCTGGTTCCCCTTTTTTTGGTGCTGAACTCAACTGAGCTCAAGTAAGCTAAACTAAGCTAAATGACTGCCAGCTGGTTTTTTTTGTTTGTTTGTTTTGTTTTTATTGTACAGACTGTTGATAGCTGTGCATTTTTAATCCAAATCTTTTGGAGTTCGAGTTTCTTAATTCCCAATATGCATGGATGGATTTTCTTGAAAATTGGGGACAGCACAACAAGCTGAAACACCATGTTTCCATTTTTAGTTGTTTTGGCTTATCTCTCAGGAAACCTGTGTCTAAGGACACAGAGAAACCTTTATGTGGAGTCACATTTTTGACAACTTAATTTATAAAGCAGCCACCCATTATCAGCTCTACTTTGCGCAATAATGTTAGCCTCCACTGACTCTTGAGGGAAATATCTGGCTTGTTAGCTGCTAAAGGCTTCACTATGTTCACTAGCTGCTTGCTAACTTTGTTATTTGGTGCTGAGCGAGTTGTCTACAGTGAGTTTATTTGCTGAAAACAGCTGCCTGCTGTTGCTGGAAGAAACACTCATAAGAGCAGTGATATTAAACCAAAGGAGTAAAGCTGAAAGATGCTGAAAAAGCATCATGGAGCTGAGCGAAACTGCAGAGTAAGGGGATGACTGTTAGTCATTAGTAAGTGAAACCCCACACATATGCATTTTTTATGTGAATATATTTAGTGGATCTGCTTTAACTGATAAACATATTTGGTGGATCAGAAAACTTTTATACACGTCATTGCGAGAGAGCTAGAGCACACAATGACTTAGAATGGACAAAGTATCATTCCCTTTCATCAGCTCATTATCAGCCATCGTCTTGACTTGCTCGTTCACTCCTCAGGGACGGCAGCATATCACAGTGTGCTTTTTGACAAGTATCAAACCCATTCAGCCTCAACATGTATGAATGCTAAGTCCATGGCTCATTTCAAACTGTTATTTCAAACATTAATTTAGACCAGCCAGAATTGTTATTATGAACAAATGAAACTATATAACCATCTTAGAAAAGTAAAGTATAAGTTCATGCATAAAATAAAGTAGTTCTTATCTACACAGCAGCGCAGGTTCTACTATTAAATCAAGTTTACACAGTAGTGCAATTAATATTGTTGAACCAGAAGTTCTGCACCCTCATCTGCTTAGTTTTCATATACAAATTCCTATAATGTAAACCTTGTCGGAGAGACTGTAACTCTTTTCCTTTTTCAAATCCTTCAATATTCCTTATCTTTCAACTAATAAGCAAAGGTAATTTCACAGAAGTGAGGGTGCGCTTACAAAGATAATAAAAATCTCATGTCACAGTAGGGGTCCATTTCCAAGTTAATATGTTTGGATTTAATGCACCTTTATGCTTGCAATAAAAAAAGGTCCGATTATTAAAACGCTGTGTTAGCCACAGGGGGGAAGTTGAAGATTTTCAAATAATAAACACATTTTTGTCTCTGCAATGTTTTATTTTCTGTTGTAATTTGTGCTGCTGCTGGCTTCAACACAATAATACATAAACTTCACAGCGCAAAAGGTCAGCAAAGGTCAACAAAGACACACCTTTAAAGAAAATTATTTATTACAATAGATAAGGGGGGCTGTGGCTCAGTTGGTAGAGTTGTCGTCCCTCAATTTTCCAATTGAGGGACGACAACTCTACCAACTGAGCCACAGGTCGAGGGTTCGATCCCCAGCTCCTGCGAGCAACATGTCCGATGTGTTCTTGGGCACTTAACCCCAAAATTGCTCCCACTCCTGCTGCGTCAGGGGCGTATGAATGTGGCGTGAATGGAATTAGTTACGAGATGGGCATATAACCAGCCATCTGTGTGAATGGGTAGGTGTGATCTGCGGTGTAAAAGCGCTTTGAGTAGTCAGAAGTCTATTCAATACTGTTTACTTGAATTTACTTAAAGGAGACATATTATGAAAAATCCACTTTTACAGTGATCCGCAGAATGTGACATTTTGTAAATTTTGTTTGTGGTCTGCATAAATGTCTTACAACACAGAGAAACATTTAAAGAGACACACACACGAAAATGGTGCATTCTGGGAAAGCTGGTTTATGCAGGGTTTTCAACCTCCTGCTTGATTCATGTTTATTTTGTCCAAAGCACAGCACAGATGAGCTGATTTGGCTTGAGAGTGAACCTGTGATCTGGCACTGGGTAACCACATTCTTATCCTGTCCTCACTTTGCTCGCTGTTTGGTCTACAAACCCACCCACTGCTGCTAAAAGAAATGTTTTTTACACACACACACACACACACACACACACACACACACACACACACACACACACGCACACACACACAAAGAAGATTTCTCTTGAGATTGTACATTCATTTTCAGATTAGTTTGACGGTGATATTTCTCTTATTATTGAATTTGTTTATTAAAATTCAAAACATCATGTTGATAAAGTAGTAAATGCTCTATCTAAAACTGAAAAAAAGTTAAACTCTTTCTTACCATGTGCTCTGTTGACATTCTCATCACAGTCAAGACCCCCTCCTAAAGAACAGTGTCTGAGGTCTGATGGGTTTCCATTGTTTTATTAATGGTTTAAATGTAGAATTAAGACACAAACAAAACATTTCACGTCATCATAAATTAGCAACATTTATTTCCAGTTTTTGTACATTAAACGTGCATATCAATAAAACTGAAATTGATCATATAAATACCTCTACTGTAATACTTTTACAATAAATATGGCTCTACCGAGTCTAGGTTAAATAAAAACCAAACTTCAATATCAACTGCTGTGCAACACAAGGAGACATCCTTAGGGATTTCTGTACACGTCTTCTCTTTTGGCAAATTTTCTTATCGAAAAAGATGGAGCTTTTCAATGATTGTGCTATGATTAGGATCTCAAACTTTATCTGGAAAAAAAATAAACTGTGCTTTTTCTAAAAGTGATTATGTTAAAAATGTTCACAGTGTCAGCACGACAGACTCTCAGGCTGCACTTTTGTGTCATGAACACCAGTTACGATTGTGTTATCAATGATCTGATAGTGCGAAGCCTTTCTCCAACTTGTGCTGGAGAGCAGAGAAGCACACACACAGAAACACACACACACACACACAGCCACGCAAAAATTATAGTTATACTTCATAGTACAATTCAAACTCTGCTCCGGATTGAACAACAAAAAAAGGTGTTCAGAAACCCTGGATATGACACTGAATTAAAAAGCTTAGCAGGAAAGGGGACCAGGCAGTGAAGAGATTGTGATACAGCTGTGTTTCACATGTACAGGAACACATTAACACGTCAACAGCCATGTCAAAATATTACATACAGTACTTTTTAAAATAGATTACCAAGAAACTCGTATTCTGATAACGTGCAAAAATTGAAAAAAACACACCTACTCTTTCACAAAACTCCCAAGCACGATGTTCACCTTGAACATGATATACAATGAATAATTAATGTATAGATTGAGTAATAAATATCAACACACATTTTACGAGTCACTTCAGCCTCAGTAATGTCTTTCTTGGTACGTAAATGTTAAATATAATGTCGCCCCATGCACCACCTGCAATTTTCATGTTAGAACACCCTTAAAATAACAAGTGCTAACTTTTTCTTGTGCTTTCTCAACACTTTATAACACAAAAAATGTCCACACAGAGAAAGGACATGATGCCAGAAAAGTGACTAAAGGTTTCATGTGATCGATGCTGATAGCAATGATTAGATAAATATCCTGTGGAATAAAATGTTTCAAAAAAGAGGAAGAGCTCACTATCAGTGGCTAAAGCTGTGCTTCACAGCGAAGTGGGTGGTAGCAAAAGTCCAAAGATTCAAAGTCAGATATTGTGCGGTATCAATAATAACTTATGATACAAATCGATATAAACTTTTGCGAAAATAGACAAAAAAACGAGAGAAAACACACCAGAAGATCATAAAAACAAGGAGAGGAGCTGGTCTGTGCGTTTTCCTCAGTCTCAGAAGCCAGGCACATGGCAGTATGCCTCCAGTGAGGATAGCAGGATGTAGATGAACCACAAGGAAATGAACAACAATAAAGTGAGGAGCTTGGGTGTCCGTGGGCCCCCCAGCTCTCCGCCTGCCACACTGTGACGTCGCCGGTAGAGCAGCACCAGCACACACACCAGCGCCATGATGGTGAAGAGAGTGACGGAAAAGGCCAGTGAGCCGGGGTCCACCTTGAACACCTTGCCTTTGGTATGCCAGTAAACAGAAGCGATGGTCCATGCCACTCCGATGCCCAAGAAGACATTCACTGCGTTGCTGCCCGTCACGTTTCCGATGGAGGCATCAGCGTACTGGTCCTGGATGGCAGCAACTTTGCTGGCAAATGTATCTGTTTAAGAAAGACACATGAATTTATACTAGGAAAGAAGAACATCAGATCCAGTTGAATCTGTGCAAATCAGATACTCATCTACTTTCCAAAGAAGAACTATATCCCTCTGGTAGGCAACAGATGAAAGGCAATCTAAAGCATACCAAGGTGGTAGGAGAAAAAAAGCTTCTTGAGGTAAAATAGCAGTTTGACCTAATCTAATCATAATATATGGCGATAAATCACAAAAAGGGTCTCAGACGTGTTCAAAATGAAAAGTTGTCTTTGGGAAATGCTCATCTTTGTCTACATTTCAATAACCTGCAAAGCCTGCAGTTAAGTTTGTTACCTACACTAAACCAAGATAATCTAAGATAAACTAAGATTATTGTATCTTGGCTGTAGCATCCAATTTGCTAAAACATACATGTTTGAAAGTGGGATGATCCTCTCCATTAACTGAATGCCAGAAGAATTAAAAAAAAGAAAGAAAAAAGAACAGTTTTCCATGTCAAACTATTGCTTTAGGTTTAATGGATTTTTGCCAGATTTTCTGCAAACCCTTTGTGGCACACATGGAGAGGTCATCCTGGGTTAATAAAAGAAAACTACTGTGGAGGAGGACAAACACCAGTCAGCCAAAAGAGACTGTGAGACATGGACAAATGAACTTTGTTTCTACAAATGGCTTCTGACTGATCTACAAAGCACACTTGACTTATGTTTAATCTGATGGTAAAAGCATGTTTATACATAACACTTTTTACAGGTGCTTCATTTGTTAGTTCACTTGACAGTTCCTTGCCAAAGCACTAATACGCATTACAAAAGTAAACCCCTACAAATGTATGCAGATAATTTCTCTGAATCTTTCTGAACCCATCATTTTGGCAAACACAGCTATTACTTGTTCGACTGTATCGTCCTGAAGCTTGCCCTTTTACTGAATTGTGGAGGATGATTCCCAGCATAATTGGCCAACCTGTGTTAGGGCTTACTGAGCTTCAACTTGTCAGAGCTTAATTTTCATGTCCTCATTTGTGCCTCTGTGGCAGAGTTCAAGACATGATGCAATGGGAATATAATCAAACAGCACAAAGAGAACAAGAAGTGAAAGAGTCTTTCCTCAGTTTTCAGCTTGTTAATGTTTGAGGTGAGCTCTCTGCAGAGAATTACTTGGACATACATGGCAGAGGCAGAGATTCAGGTTCAGGGACAAAGAGGTTAAACAAATCTCCCCAAGCAGCTGCTTTAACTATACAGACAAACCCTAGAGAGTAAACCCTTCAAGTCTTGTGTTAGAGCTGACAGACAACGCACACACCCACCTGGGACAGAGGTGCCAAGTGCCACGAACACAACAGCAGTGACCGAGTCTTTGAGGCCGATGGTGCAGCCGAAATGGGAGGCCAGGTCCCCAGTCACAGCAGTCAGTACACCGATGAGTGAAATGGACACAAAAAAACAGGCCCAGCCATTCCAGTACTCAGTGGGTGGGACAAAGGCAAAGAGGACTTTCCAGAAAACCGTCAGGAAATGCATGATGTAATCAAAGCAGGATGGCAAGCGTTCCTCGCCACTTTCTTCTTCGTCATCATCACCTGGCAAAAACAGAATAGATCCATGAAAGACTACAAGACACATGAAAAGTTCTAAATACAACAGGCTGTTCTGTTCATGGTTAATCTGGAGAACATAACCTTCCTGTATTTTAACCTGAATCCAACAATATCAGTTCAAAATATTGGTTGACAATATATCACAAAAACTCAAATGTAAAATAATCAATAATCTCAAAACAGTATCAAACTAAGTAAAATTTAGGAAGAAACAAACTAACCACCACCATCTTTAAAGATTTGAAACATGATCTCAAAGCTGAGTGAAAAAGTAAGCTTTCATTTCTTCAACAAAAACGTGCTTATACAACAGCTCATTCTCCGTTTACAGAATTTGTCCAGACTGTGAAAGATGGAGCACAGTCTGATTGACAGCTCTTTCTTGGTTTGATTGACATCTGCTTGCCTCTGCACACAACAGCGGTCCATGTGCTGAGCTTTAAATGTATGAGTCTGATGATTCAGGATCAGAGGAGAGAGAAGAAGCCCTGCCAAACGCAAAGATTAATTTCAATTAGTCACTAAAAGGTGACTTACATAATGCTTTGCTATCTATCTCATAGTTAGCAGTTTACATACAGATGTCACAGTCGCTGAGATGCCTGTATTTGTCTTATGATTCCAATGCAAATTGACAACTAAATAGTAATAAATTGTAGTGCCATATCTACATATTTTTAAAGATATTTTTGGGCTGTTTTGCTCTGTTAATTAGATAGGACAACTGAAGAGAGTCAGAACATGTTTTGAGTAGAGAATGGGGGTTGACAAAGGTAATTTATATCAAAGCCTAGCAATGCCAGTTTCCTTTAGCAATATTTCTAAAGGAAATATCATGATGGTTTAAAAGTATTCCAATTTTTTTGTAATCAAACGATTATTTATGTAAAACCTGAAATAACCTGCAGTGACGATTGAAGATTTGTTTTTTTCACACTGGCTCTAAGCTGTTTAATGACCGTTTTGGAGCTAACCAGTTTTTATCATTACATTAAAAGTGTAAATAGGCAAAAGAGTGCTTTCTATTTCTGAATATGTGACGCAGGAAATCTGAGTGACAAAAGAGAGAGAGAGAGAGAGTGAAACAGAGAGAGATAGAGAGAGAGAGAGACAGAGAGAGAGAGAGAGAGAGAGAGAGAGAGAGTGTGAGACAGAGAGAGAGAGACAGACAGAGAGAGAGAGAGAAAGAGAGAGAGAGAGAGAGAGAGAGAGAGAGAGAGTGAGACAGAGAGAGAGAGATAGAGAGAGAGACAGAGAGAGACAGAGAGAGAGAGAGAGAGAGAGAGAGAGAGTGTGAGACAGAGAGAGAGTGAGACAGAGAGAGAGAGACAGACAGAGAGAGAGAGAAATAGAGAGAGAGAGAGTGTGAGACAGAGAGAGAGATAGAGAGAAAGAGAGAGAGAGAGAGAGAGAGAGAGAGTGAGACAGAGAGAGAGAGAGAGAGAGAGAGAGTGAGACAGAGAGAGAGAGAGAGAGAGAGAGAGAGAGAGAGAGTGAGACAGAGAGAGAGTGAGACAGAGAGAGAGAGACAGACAGTGAGAGAGAGAAATAGAGAGAGAGAGAGTGTGAGACAGAGAGAGAGATAGAGAGAGAGAGAGTGAGTCTATAGGAAAAAGAGTGTATGAATAAAATGCCACATCTCTGGTGTCTACGACAGCTTTTAGCAGAAATCCTTTGTACAGTATTGTCAGTCTAAAAGGTTCACAATGCCAAATGAATGGCTTTTGAAAGTGCAAAAATAAAAAGGGTTCATCATAGCAGATGCATTTACATAAATTGTTCAGGGACATTAATTGACCAGGGAGAGAGCTGCAAAGTTTAGATTTTATGTGGAGCCACAGGAGGAGTTCACCACATCATGCATTTTTAATAAAGAGTCAAGATAAAAATGAAGCAGCAAACAAGCAATGAATTGCCCAATGGTTTGTCTTTGTTTTTATAAACGCTTGCCCTGGTAATCCCTTAAATTAGGCTTTTTTAAAAATTCAGCAAATGTCAAAATGGGGCATTGGGGATTTTATTAAAAGTTAAAGAAAAAGTGAGGAGAAAGAAAACTGCAGGAAAGTCAGGTATGAGAAGCAGCTGGTGGGTCAGATCCGGCCTGCAGCCTCAATCTTCCACAGGTCTGGTCACAGAGGGCTGAGCAGATGAGACATTTGAGAATGCTGCGACTCACCTGCGCTGACAGTGACGGCACTAACAAACTGCTCTCTCCAGCTGCTGCTCCCCACCACCAGAGCCAGGTTTGTCTTCTTAATCAGCTTGTCCACTGTGCTCTGCAGACGGTTCCACAGACAAAAAAGAAAAAGGGGAAAAAAAGGAAAAAGGAACAGTGATCGTTTTTAGTCTTCGTCTTTACATCTACAGTACAAGTTCCAATGTCATCTTTTCATTTGAGAATTTGTGTCTATGTGGTAAATAATGCACAATTAACAGCATCTCTCCTCCCACTGTTGTTTATAGAAGTATAGAAGCCTGTTTTCCTCTGGTATAGCATAAGGCCAGCAATGATCTGCTTTATGCAGTGAAAAGAGGATAAGCAAATAAAATAAAAGCTGCAAGGCAATCACCTCAATATCACATTGAATGATCGGGAACACTTCTGTAAATAAAATGTAAGATGTAATAGGAACTTAAAATTCAAAGGGCATAATACATCTGACATCCTTAAATGAAATAAATAAATCAACCACCAGAAAAGTTAAAGTATGATTTAAAAAAAAAAAAAACTAAACTGCTTGATGAGGCAGGCTTGGTAATTTTAGGCAAACTTTTAAAGATTTTTGTTGAAATTGTCTTTAGTTCCTGACAAATTAAAAACTCAGGCTCTGAAAAAGGAATGAGGAAAATCTGTCATCTGTAGCAGTTATAAGCCTGTAAAAACTTTAACCTATTTCTGCCACAAGGAAACAATCTGTTGAACTAATCAAGCCTTCCTGTCTCCCTTCTTGTTCTCTACCCCATGCATGCATGAGCCCACACTCAAAGCATGAGCTAAGGTTGGATTCTGGACCAATTGTAATTGTGCACGTAAGTGAGGAGCGTGGCTTTTGGGAGAGCCCGGAGGGGAGGGAGAGGGTGCAGATGGATCACTGAGGAAATACTACTTTCAAAATCATGACAGTTTTTGAAAAATTATGAACCCTGCCTTTAAGGTAAGGGATTTAAGTTTGAGCACTAACATTGACTTTTGGTTAAAGAATAGACACTCACTCTCGTCTCCTAAGTAAGAGACAATTGATGTTTTTAATACAATAATATACAACGGGCAGTTAGTGTCTCATAAATTTAACTCTTTAATTGCATCATGGGAAATTTAGGCTCTTTGGGACTTGAGTTTCTGGTCAGAATATCTCAGGCTCTGCTGCATCCATTAACAGCATCTATTTTTAAATAGTCTATTCCAATATCCCAAAAGTCCCCACACTGAAGTCACTGTAGTACAAAACTCATGTGGAACCTATAAAAGCTGTACAGCTATTAAATGACATCATTTTCTCTACTCGTTTCAAGCTGAATGAAATAATGAGTTAATGACTCTTCTATTAATCAATAGCTACATCCATTGATTAATAATTCATCCCCAACTCCTAGATAGATAAAAAATGTGTTGCTATCAGTCACAGGCAAAATATTGTTACTTAAATGATATTGATCTATCAGTGCTTATTTGACTCCAGTCCAAAGAACTAATGTGATGGGTATATTTAGTAGGAAGAGAGGTTGATTGTAAAAATAACCACATTTAAAAGCATTAATTATCACTGACAGGGTTTCAGAAAGTATGGGAACGGTTGTGACAGGTGAGTGTGGCCGTGAGGTAACGAAAGACTCTACCTTACCTTGAACTCATAGGACTCCTCAATAACCACCTCCAGCTTGGTATGCTCCCCCAGACAGGGGCAGCCCATCTTTGACACATCCTCCGGGCCCAGTGCAGTCTTGTTATCATTGGTGTCTCCTGCAGCAAGAGACACAGGTGTGCATACAATCATTCACTATTCACTGCACTACATGGGATTAAATATATTGAATTGAATATGTTTTGTTTTTAATTTCCCAAATAGACTTGTTAAGACCATAAATTATTACTTTTATGTCCATGTACTGTTTGATTAACTCAAGTTACTCTTACCAGAGGCAATTTGATGCACATTATGTCAGGGACAATCAGTATCAGTGAAAACAAGTAAAGCAGCACTTCATCTTTGATATTATTTTAAAATTATTTCTCTTGGATGATGAAATTATATTTTTTGACATGGGTTAAGTTTAGTGAGTGTTTAACATTTATTTACTAAAACTGCCATTTTAAATATCTTTATATTCATTTAAATTTGAGATAGTTTCTTAAATTGTTATGATGATGTCTCCAAACAGTGCTGTATGTTTAGGTCACAAAGTAAGTTTCATTGATATTATTCAAGGGTGGTTTGTTGGTACACAGTGTTATGAAAAACCACACACATTTTTTTTGCAAACAAAAACTGTACTGAAATAAATACTGAATTAGAAAGGTGTTACATTTCCATTTTCTGTTGATTTGCTGTCAGGGTTATTACAGTAATTTGAGGAAAATTATTAATTTGCAGCTGTGTGGGGAAAATGGACCAAAACACAAATTGAAAACACTCTTTATTTCCTTTGAGGTCTAACCCTGATCTCACTTTAGCACGAGCTATTTTACATTGCAGCTTCCAGTAAAAAGCCTGGCAATGAAAATGTACCACAGATTAGAACTTTGACCTCAGATTACCTCCAGAGAAATGTGTATCAATACATTTAAACTGTGCTAGCCCATTATTGTAAATAAAATATTAAAGAGAGTCAGTGCGATGTTTATGTAGTTTAAACCAATAAATGATGAGGAAAATCCCTCAGCTCACCGTGTCTCTGTCCGACCTCCAGCAGGATGGGCTCCTCCAACACAACCGTAAAAGTTTTATTCTTCTCGTACTCTTCATCATCGATGATTTTCACATTCAGAAGCTTCCTAAAAGGAGAGATTTAAAACACAAGGAAAGGATGGAGACAAACAGTGATGGGGGATTAATTTATTAGCATGATTTAGGAAATAACAGCATCTTCCATGCATGGTTTTACCAGCAGAATTCATTTTGTTGATTAAACTAAATCAAAAAAAAGATTTGGGCAGCCTGTAAGAGCAGTTTCTGTTGTTAAGCTGGTGCTTTTGTACGCATTCGAATAAAAAGAGTGCAGTCGAGAGATAGCCTGCCTACACAATGAATCATAAAACAGTGATGTTAGATAAGAAAGTGGAAGCTCCAATTTTTTTTACAACAATTTAGCAAATATCCTGTAAAAAAATTACCCTATGTGCAAAATTAAATAAATGTTGGATGGGTTTTTTTTTCTCCTGGTACCCCACAAGAGGGCGAACTCCTTCTACACCATTAATGCCATTAGAGCACAAGAGAAATTAAGAGAAAAAGCACACACCCCTCCCACACAGTTGAAGTTACAATTCATGGGAAACTGTATTGTCTTTTCCTCAGTGGAAATTAAGCACTGACTTTCTGGTAATCCTTGAAGGTTTAAGCAAACTCCTCAGACTTATTCGGAAATACAATTTGCACATAAAGATGTAATGATGTAGTGTCAAACTAAGACCGACATATTTGCTTCATTCTCCTGCACTGTCACAGCGAGTCTTTCTCTCCCTCTCTCTCCTTCTCCCTAATGATATGTGGGTGGCTGTCTATTTCTGTCTACACTTATACACTCCGGATTCGACAACACGTAGAAAGGGCTTCTGCTCGCAGGAGAGAAGAAATTTATTTTAAAACATGAATGATTCGTCATTGGTTGTCTAATGTGAGGGAGAGTCATGCCAGTGGGAGCAAAGGGATCTAGCTGTGTAGCCTGCAGTCCTCACAATAGAACACAAAGAGATTATTTTTTAAACAAGTGTACAGGAACACAATAGGCTTCACTTGAAGCATCATGTGAGGCCTTAAAATGAATTATTGGTGGTTCAGTTGTCATGGAATGTATTCAGCTGCCATTTTGATATTACCTTAAATTTTGTGCAGTAGCCTTAACTTATTATTATTTTTTTTTTCTTTTGTGTATGAATATAATATGAGTGCCTGGATACTGACAAATATTTACATTTCAGAAATCTCTGAATAAAAGACAGCTAAAAGCTGCCAAAACGTAGCAGGGAACATGCTGCATCAGGCTGGTTAGATGGCAAATTCAATCTCAACCTCTGCAGTCTCATGCTCATTTGCACTTATTTCAGACACAAGGTGGGGGAACTACTCAATACTGACAATTAAAGGTTTTTTTTATTGAATAAATACATCAAGTAGAATTGTTGTCTTGATTCACTTGGGTGATTATCTGCATGGTACATGGAAATATTCTGGAGTCATGGGGTCTTTTTTAATGAAATCACGTGAAGGATCTAAAGCCCTCATCATTTTAATTTACCAAATTATGATTTGAAAATGTATAAAAGTTTAGAATTCTCAGTTATGACTTGTTTTCTATTGTAATAGAATAGAAACAACCAGGTCTGTTCCTTTTTCAGAGGATGGTTAATACATTTTATTGAACACTGAAAATAATTTTACTGTATTTTATTGTGAGAAAACAACATGTTGTGCCATCCTCTTTACAAATGAGATTGTGGTGTTGCTTTCAAGTGTTTTTATTTAAACATAAAGTTCAATGTTGAAAGCAAGAAGGGTGCAGCTGAAATAAATGGCAGATGGAAGGAGAGAGCAGCAAGCAAGTCTTTTTAGCTGTTGATAAAACTGTCTGCTTTTGATGCTCTGAAACGCAAATAGAGTCCTCTAAAAACAGGACAGTGCAATACAAGAGCACATTTAGTGTAGTATTGATGAAGGGTTCAGTTTTAGTGCTCTCTGATGCTCTATGTGCGATTAAGCAAAGCTCCTGTGCTATTTTTGTTGAGGACCTTGTTAGCCTGTCAGAAGCTAACTCAGACCATTGACAGCAACATGTTTTTACTACTAGCTTAAGCAAATTGAATTTGTTTTTTATCAGTGTTAAGTAAGAAGACTGAAAATACTCTCATGTTGTCGGTTTGAGCTAGAGCAGTTTGTTAGCTTATCCTA
This sequence comes from Symphodus melops, assembly GCF_947650265.1. Lineage (NCBI taxonomy): Eukaryota > Metazoa > Chordata > Actinopteri > Labriformes > Labridae > Symphodus > Symphodus melops. Next base: position 12,496,105 of record NC_136701.1, read on the forward strand.
GCATAGAAACATGGAAAAACATGTTGGCCTGTCTCTGTTTTTAGATGATAAATCTAACCACCACCCTTAAGCCTACTGAGGATGACTTAAAATCTACTGTTTTATTTTTACACAAAATGTAAAAGAACAGTTTCATGATAAATAAAACAAAGCTTTGTGTGAACCACAAAGGAGTATTACTGCAAATTAACATATTTTATTAAAAGTGTAATTCTGGGATTTTAAAATGTTGGTAAATGTGCTTTTCTAGCTACTTAATTGTGAATAGGTTTCCTCCTCTTTTTGAGTTTGAAATTTTCAAGAAGAATCAGATAATCAGGTCAAGTGGAACCATCCCTTTCTGGTCCTTGTATCAGGGCAGTGCTCACTTATTGCACACCACTTTTCACTGTGTATCAGTATCTGAATGTCAGCTGGGATTGTTTCTGAGAAAGTCGTGGTGGGTATCATTGTGTCTGTCACACATGAATGTGAAGGACTGCATTGTCTGAGCTCAGAAGATTGGTCTCTGTTCTACTTGAACAATCCAAATATCTGCTGCATCTGGAGAAAACGCTGTGGACTGCATAATCTCTGGCTGGCTCTTTTTACAAGTCTGAACAAAAAAGTAGAATTTTTCTTCGATTTTATTTGCCTTTTTCTCACATTATCTAATTTATTATTGACTTAAAAATGTTTGGGGAAAATTAGTCAGAGCCCATGGGTCTGACTTGGGTCAGACCCATGGGCCTATTCCGGGAAGCTTTTTTATTTGGAGTTTCCCTCACCTCCACACTCTGCATTGTACTGGTAAGGATGCTCCAATTTCCTCCCACAGGCAGAAGATACACACTGAAAGTTATGAGGACTGGAGTCTCCAGACTGCCTACAGGTATGAGTGATTTTATGCCTCTGTGTTCACCCTAGGAGAGTATATATGCTCTCTACTCTATGCAAGCTGGGATAGACTCCAGCCCTCCTGAGAGAAAAATGAAGCCAGTGGGGAGAATGAGAGAATGCATAAATGCATGACTGTGTGTCAAATGCCCATGACTGAACAGGGCCCTGCCACTCAGTTAAAGAACCTCGGATAAAGCCAGTGTGTCAGCATATATCTGCCTTGCTGAAGTGTCCTTGAGCAAGTTACAGAATCCCTATCAGCTCCATAGACACTGCAGTGAGGCTGAATATGAACAACAGCAGCATGAAGAAATATTTTTCTCATATCTACAGCCGAAAAATGGGCCTTTAACATCCCATTACAATATGTTGGTTGGATATTGCTTAGAATATATATATGGAAACTAAAGGGCTTTGACATTAATGATGATGAATGACCCTACCTCTGATAACTTAGACTTGTGTAGGGCCACATTGCGCAGAAGGGCTTCTTAATGATATCTGAACTAATGAGCACCGGGGGAGCACAATGAGATGAGATATTCAACTTATAACTCCACGAGATTAAAGCTGCTTCAGAACTGCTTGTGGGATAGCTGTATAGCCATTTTTTTAAACTATCCTTGATCTAGCACCCAATTTAAAGTACACTCTGTATCAAATCTGATCTGTTTCTAGACTTGTTGGATACTCTGGATAGTAAATGACACAAATACTTTACACTTGCATTATGAGATTTTAATGCACTCTTGTTGTCCTCCCTGAGATCCTAAGGAAACCTGCAATAAGAGGTAAGACTTGAATGAATTATTATGTGGATCCTTGAGCGTTGAACAGGTTGGCTGCACCTACTGTCCATATCAGTGAACAAGACTACGGATGCGACGGGGACGACCAGATCACATTCAGATCAAAACACATCAGCACCTTGCATTAACATGCATTTTAATTCCTATCCAGATCATCTGGCCAGATATAGAGCATTTGCATGATAGGCGCAAAATGGGTTATAAGTTTCAATAGTTATGCTAACAGCTCTGTCAGGCTTAACGTAGGTAGGTAAGATTGTTTTATTTTTTATTATAATATATCTGTTTTTTTTTTTTTTTTTGCTGTAAATCTGAATGTATTAGACTTATAACTTGTGCATATGGTTACTGTATTATCGTTGTCTCAGTAATCGGCTGTGTCGAACACTTTATTGTGGTCAGGCAGGAACCTCCAGTGCTGAAAAATAAAGCCAATGCGGTGGAGCAAAGAAACAGCAGTTCTGATAGTGTCCAATACCAAGTTAAAATGTTCATTTTTACAGCAGAGATATACGTGTTTAGAGTGGGACAAAAAAGGTGATTTTGGTCCGAAGAGATCATGTTTTTTATCAGAACACACGGGATGCTCCTGCTCGTTACAAGGTTGATCAAAAGTTAGTTTGAGACAGCTTTTCCTAAATGGTGATGGGATTCAGAAAACGGTGGTTGACGTCACTCAGAATATGTCTATGTTTATATACAGTCTATGGCTTTGATTACAAATAGCAAGTGTCAGCAATCCCGCAAAGGTCACCATTGTTAGGAAGAAGAGCAAAGCGTTACTAAAGGTCCCGGAAAGATGTCTGGTTATTTTGACAGTCTATTTACCGTGGGAGAAACGTGAAAGGAGCAGGGCGAAAAGAGGTTTCAGGCGCAAAAAATACAAGCAATGACAGACATAAAAGGTTGAAGAAGGCATATGTAGTAAATCATGTAGGTGCTACAGGATATGGTGCTGTTTGACCACTGACGAATGGAAGGAAACTGTCAACAGACTGACGAAATGAAGCAGAAATACTCAATCAAGTGCTTCTCAAATTCATGTTTATCTTAATGCAATACACTATTGGCGTAAATATTCAGTGAAATGTTACAAATGAAAGCTAATTTAACTCGTTTTATAAAGTCTACAGTTAACCTTGGACACAACTCTAAAGAGATTCCAATGGAGGATTGGTTTAATAGAAGAAATAAATCATTTTATAATTAATACAATCATTTCCAAATTCATATTTTGCCTTAAATTATTGATTTGTTATGTTAGTAGCAGTGAAGTAAGTGGGAAAATGTGAGCAGGTTGTGTCACAGAGGAACCCCTTCAGGGTGAGCAAGACCCCTCCACTTTGCGTGGGGGTCCTGTTTATCTGGTCACAACCTTCTCACTTTACATGATCTCTTACATGGTCATATATTTCTGCCATAAATCTTCTAATCATGGGGAAAGTTTGTCATGGTATGTGTATTACGCAGCTGACAGGTAGATTTCATGGCTTATGAATACAACTAAGAATGTGTTTGCTAGCATGCTACATTTAGGCACTTTAAATAGGACTATGTGAGAATGTCCTGAAAACATAAACACAGAAGAAGCTTTACCAAATGTTATTTTCTTCAAAACTACAGTCACTGCTGTTTGGCTAACAAACAACCAAAACATATTATTTCTAAAAGAAATTCAACACAGTCAGACCCACTTTATAAAAACACTAACATACAATGATTATCATCTCAGTTTAGCTTGTTGGCATGCTAACATTTTCTTATTAGCACTAAACATAAATCCAATTGAAACTCATGGAAATGATCCTTTTTACACACTGTATATAAATCTGTTTAATCAAAGAAAGTTAAGGACTAGAAAAATTGTGAACTTATTTAATTTTCACAATACTATTATCATCCTGATTGATTATACACAGTGTAAGACATTATAATAATTATCAGTGTATTTATTTTATCCAGAAGAAAAACAAAATAATATTTAAGTATAATTTCACACACAATCAGTCAGGCTGTTTGCACTGCCAATTATATTTGCACTGATTTTTTTTGTTTTGTTTTTAGACAGTCGATTAATGACAGCTACAAGCAACTCTTCCATCAAATGCTGCACTACGAAATAGGAATACAAAAGTCAGAAGAACACCATCAAAATTTATATTCAAGGAAATAAATGTAACTAACTGACATTAAGGAGATATTATTGCATAGGTGCAATGACTTTCTGTAAGTTTGAATATGAGATTCATTGTTTAACAAAAGGGAGCCCATCAGTGCTGCTTTAATGGAGCGAACATTTTATTACCTTGAAAAGTTTGAACAGTTTGAAATGTGTGAACACTACCCTACACTGACTCTGCTGCTCCGCTTTGATCCATTTTTGGCAGAGAGTTGAGGATGTTATGGATCCTGACTACATTAAGTATGAGAAATAAAGAATATCAGGGTACTGATTTTCCATTTCAGATGTGATCTCCTCACATCTCTTTTATCTAAGCTTATGCAACTGAGCGCGTTATCCACCTCAGCCTCAAGTAGTGTATGGTGCCACACATTTTGAGCCTCCATCAAAAACAGATACACGAGGAAGCTACAAACAAGCATCAAAGGCTCTGTGCAGATCTTACTGCTAATCCATAAACAGAGAATGTAAAAGCGATTCTCGGATTGTCGGCCTGTTTATTTTAGCTCCAAGGTCTGTGTCTGTACATCAGAATCTATCTTCTGCAGTGCAGAAATATTTGCTAAATTATTATTTAACTGCACGCCTTGATTTTAAATTGTTCCTCCTGGCTTTATATCAAGATTCTTTAAAACCTGCCCTCCTCCTTTTGCTGCTCTGCACGCTCTTACATTGACAGGGACAGGCAGATCTACACAAAGCCAGAGACACTGTAACAAACACACACACAGAGCTGCCTGGAGGCCCGCTGCCAAGTGTCAGCTCTTTGTCCTGAACGCCCAGGGAAATACTCGGGTAAGAAAATACAGCTCTGTTTGAAGGATAAACTTAGGCAGCCTGCTAAGCAGCATAAAGCCTAGATGTACTGTATATTAAAAACAGTGCATATGCAAGCCGGCCTACTCAGAGACATAGAAACACATACAGTATAGATTATACCTAAAAAAATCTGTAATGCTCTATAATCAAACACAACAAATTAAAAAGACAGACACTAAAAATGTACCCTCAAAATCAAAAATGCATTAAGATTATGTGGAGAAGACGCAGGATGATGGAGTTTCACCTACATTTTTTAACAGGACAGACCGAAAGCTCCAAATTAAACAACCTCATAAAATATTAAATCTGACTCAAGCATCTGAGTAGCAGGAACAAATTTTAAGTTTTCAGAAAGAAGTAGGCCCTTAAAAAAACTGTTCATCCGGGGGACTTTAGCTGGATGACTCTTGCAGCTTTGATGAATACCTTTATGTAGAAAATAGACATGAGTGTTAACCTTTTCCAATAACCTTTTGACAACAGGTATCTAAGATCCCAAATTAAGCCGGATAAATGATAAGTACACTGTAGTGACTTGACCCATCTGGGCCTGGCAATTCTGGCTCAAGATCTGACTCAAACCTTTTTTTTTAACCTCTGATCACAGTGCTCCCAGATTCCCCTTTAAGTCTTTCTTTGCTATTCAAAGGAGCAGCTGAGCGCAGCTTTGGCATTTCCCGTTGCGTTCGGGGTTTTTTTTTATTGGCTTTTCTGGTAGCAAACTGTCCTTCTCTGCTGGATACTGCCCTCCAAAGTTCTCCTCCCTCGCCTGCTGCAAAAGCAGGAAGCAGGACTCCAGATAAGATGCTTGTGTCACTCTCAGCTTGCTACAGTCAGATAAACAGAGTCTTGGCTCAGTAGGTGAGGATTTTATCTACTGCTCAGTCTCCATTTGAGTGCAAATACAAGCTGCCACCCTTTCATTTCACACTGAAACACACTAGTCTCATTAACCACAGCTTCTAAAGCTGTCTCTGCACCGTTGAGAACTTTTGGGACTCCTTTCACCCCTCTTCACTCTCTTTAATTGCTTTGGATGTTTAAGAAGCTCTTTTGATTTCCCCTTTGAAACGACATTTTGTTTGATGTGGGTTTAAAGTGGATTCAGTGCTGAGGTATACACAAGAACATTCGTAAAACTTCACACAGGAAAAATAAAAATAAAAAAGGAAGAATACTGTTAAATGTGAACTATAAAACTGACATTCGCACAGACAAATATATTTAAATCTCACCTGCACTGCGAGGCAACAAAAGACAAATATGGAGATCTGCATTCTCTCTGACACCATGTATTCACCTGCCTTTCCTCCCACTCAGCCAACCTACACAATACACCTACACACTGGCCCTGAAAATGCTCCTCACACAGACACATTTGTTTGACACATTTTATTCCTTTGTTTCGTCCACCGGTGCGCTGTAAATCATTTTGGGATAAGCTTGATACAGTTTTTTTTCTCTAAGCTGTGGATAATTGCCAGATCCTTTGCTCAGCACATCATGAAACAAACACTACAAGTGTACTCATCATTCAGCCAAACCTTCCACACTTTTTAAGAGAAAGATGGGAACAACATCACACTTTCAGAGCTCTTTGTGCCCCCACTCTCTGCTCTTTTTATCTGCCTCTCTGCCAGTGCACCCATGAATCCTTTTGTTGTAATTATCACACAGCTTTCATCAACATGCACCTCTTTCTGTCACTCCTCAACCTTATCCTTTCCTCCCTGCTGTTCGAGTCACCTGTCTGATTTATTTTTCCTTCACTTGTACACTCTTTTGTTTTTCTGCAGTGGAGTTTATTACATTTAACTCTCATATAACCTCTACAGAAACCCCATAGGACGGCATGTTAAGTCATTCACAGAAAGTTGCCTTTCAGCCTTTTCTTCTTCGTCTTCTTCTTCTCCTTCTCCTTTCACATCCGCCACAATGTTTCATTATCTTTCTCACAATTATATTCTCTTATCCTCCCACACTAACCCTCTAGAAGATCTGAACTGCTCAGAGTGAACATATCTGTGACTCATGAAAATAGTCACTTTCTGCTTTACTAGAATAGATCGTTTAAAGTAATCTAGCAGGACTGTTTAACATACCAATATGTGGGCTGTAATGTTTAATCTAGCGATGAGAAGCAACAACAAGCAATCACTCAAGAGAACAAGAATTGCCACTCACATAGTCTCATCGTTCTGAAACTCCAGCTTGCCGGACACCTCCTCGTAGTCCTCCCCTGCCTTGGCGGTGCCCTCGACAGTGTGGTAGGGCACTGCCACCTTCCCCCTCGCCCCGGACGTCCTGTGAACCTTCACCTGCATGTTGCCGACACTCTCACTAACCCTGGAGGAGTTGTTCTCAAACGTGAAGATACCAGCATGGTCGTCATCGTAGATCGTAACTGTGGCAGTGTGAGCGTTGCCGAGGGCTGCTTTTGGAGGAACGTGAGGGGAGAGGCCCACTGTGCTGTTGCTGGAGGTGATGGAGCTCGGCTCCAGGACGGATACCTCGGCTCGGTGCACGATGCGTGGATTGCTGAGGCGCACGTAGAAGTGCTCATCCTCTTCAAATATGTCATCATCAATAACGCCTACTGTGAATTCTTTTGTCGTCTCACCAGGCTTGAAGACAAGAGTACCCTCAGCAAACTCATAATCTGAGCCGGCATTGGCAGTCGCATCCTCTGTCCGGTAGTCCACCTGTGCAGCAGTAGCAAAGAAAGAGACCCAATTAAAGATTTAGTCTCCAGAGCTACGATAAAAACCTGAATTATTAATAGCTGATTTTAAATTGACCTTATGCATTTCTTATATTTTTGTTATTACTTTCTTTTTACCTTCACAGTGCAGCCACTCTCTCCTCCATGCCGGGTCACTGACAGCTTAAGTGACCCACAGTTCTCAAAACACTGATAGTGAGAGGTTTCAAACTGCAGGTAGATGGTGTTGGGATCCTCCTCTTGCCCACTGGCCTCGTGACAACTGACGACCTTCCTGGCCTGATCTGCAGCATGCTTCTTCAAGATGTTCCCAGCTCCAATCATCATGCGGGTGGCTTGAATGCGGTAGAAGGCCCGACTCTTCTGCTGTTGGACCAGCACTTGGTAGTTCGCCATCTCAATCAGTTGCTCCATGTCCTTCTCCGGGTGCCTCTGTTTTAAATCTTTCAAAGTGCGCGCCATGTCTCGTCTGGCCTCCTCTTCTTGATCTTGTTCCGCACTCATCCCTCCACCTTCCTCCACTCCCTCCAGCATGCCATCCAGAGCCTCTTTTGGGTGGATGTGGGAGTTAACACCCTGGCCATCCATCTCCAAGTCCATTTTCGTGAACATGGCATCTCCCTCTGACTCGATGATAATGCCACGCGTCTTGTCAGCACGATAGCGCTTGTTGACATACTTGTAGAAGAGCAGGCGCCGATCTGCAATCCAAGCTTGCAGCACACAGACAGGAAAGAAGAAAAAGGTAAGGATGGCCTCCCAAAGCTCCACCTCTCCAGGAGAGATCACAGACAGGATGAGATAGAGCCAGATGTAGGCAAATATGCTCCAGGCAGCAGTGACAAAAAACACCCGCGGGTGCTTTATCCTGCGTACTTCGTTTTCGGGCACTACGTAGACACAGATAGCGATAATGATGAACATGTTAAACGCTGCGCTGCCCACAATGGTGCTTGGACCTAGAGCTCCAGCTTCAAAATTATGGCCCACCACTTCTATGACTGACAGCAGGATCTCTGGTGCAGATGAGCCCAGAGCCATCAATGTCAGGTTCGATACTGTCTCATTCCAGATCCGCACAGTAGTCGTGGTCGTCTCACCGTTGGGTTTCTTGATGGTGATCTCCTTCTCTTGAGAGGTGATAACCTCAATAGAAGACATGAAGCGGTCTGCGATAATGGACATGCCCAGGAACATGTAGATGAGGGCAGCAAAGTAGACAATGGCACGTGCCACCTTGTCGCCCACCGCAGGGTTCTGAGGGTTCCACATGGGCAGAACCACGCCATCGGAGCAGTTATCTTCACTTGAGCAGTTACCTGATGTGCTGTGATTATCTTCATTGCTGCCACTGCCCTGGGAGAATTGTGTGACTCCTGGGAGCAACACCAGCAGAATGGAGATGAACATACATGGTGTGATAGGTGGAGTGAAATTCAGACCACGCTTGTGTAGTAACATGGCAGCGCAATGATGCTTGGAGTCTTCCGGTTCCGGAGTTCAAATCGCATCACATGTGAAAGTCTAAACAAAAAGGAAGGCAGAAGAGATTTTATACCTTTTGTTTCAGATTCATCTTTGAAGTTGAGTTCTATTCTTGAAATAACCTCTACAAGCAAAGGTATAACATCACAGAATTACTCACAGTCATATTCTTTGGTATGCAAATGACGTGGGATCCAAAGGTTTGGTTGGTCAGAGTTTAGAGAGCCAGAAATATTGGCACCTACTAATCGTTGACTCATTGGTATTGAACTACCCTGTCAGAAACCCACACATGCAATGTGGTCATTCTGTGCTAAGCAGCAAGAGAAATGTTACCCTTTGCACCTGTAGTATTGAGGGAAAAAGTGACTCAGTCCACCATGTACTCAGGTTTGATGGGATTCCAAAAATAATCCTCTCTGACAATGAGAAAAACAAGAACAGTGCAGTTGTTCTATAGCTCAGACCTGCTGATAAAAATGATAGTTTGTAGATAGATTTATATTATAAGAATTATTTAAAAGATAACCCTTGAGTCTTTTCTGTAATGTTGGGTTTAATGCAAAAACAAAAACAAAACAAAAAACTAAACACGTTTGATTCCATTTTACATAAGCCATTAAAACTATGTCATGGGACAACTTAAAATAATTTCACAGTTTTCTTGGCAGCAATGTGGCATTCAACAGCTTGAGTGAACAATTCACACAGAGTGAGTGCAGCATCAATGCTGTTCAGAGGATTCAACATCTGCATTAGTGAGAACAGAGGGAAAGCAAGGAAAAAACACCAGGGAATGTAATCCGAAGCTACCTAATTAAAATTTTAAGACCATCTCTGTGTCAAGAATAGGCTGCCTACCTACGGCAGAAGTGATTTGATAAAGCTTTATGTACAGCACATGCTCTCATTGACATGCAGCAGAGGAAAGCTGCAATCTTTGCTCTGACCTGCATAAGAGAAGTGCACGTTTTCCATCAAGGCTGCAGATCTGGGTGAAGTGTGCAGCACAAAGGTAGAAATCACGTTGTCATTTTTGGTTAGCTAATAAATATAAGACTATGCAGGTTGTACTAGTCCAACAATAACAGCCTTATGCAACAGCTCAACACCTGTCTGCTGAGGGGATTTGGGGAACATCAGCAGGATCAGCACCATGGACAGCGGCTCTTGTAACGAGCAGAAGGAACACAGCGGTACAGGAAACATGTGACCCTCAGACTGGTTTTCAAAGGATGTCTTATCCACATTCAAGAAAGACTCCTTTTAGAAATTCCTTTTGCAGGGAAGCGTCAACAGCTTTGCAATTAAAAAGGACAAGCCAAAGGGACAACATTGTGCACATCCAATCATTCAGAGACATTTAAATATTCCACAGCGTTAACATGTGATATCATCAATTCCTTCCAGTAAATAACATACTATTGCTTTCATCTGGCACTCAACTCTGTACAAATTTTGAGTGGGTGACGTTTCTATGGTAAAAGCAAGCTCTCCAACTGGTTATTACAGGAATGAAATACATTTTCTTGCCAGTACTATAGAGACAAAAGGTGTACACATTTGCTGTCTTTTCTTATGGTGCCACACACTACTGCGAAATCCATTCCTCACTGAAATCTTAAGCAATCTTAAGCAACAAGCTAACAAGGTACAGAAACTTTTTGCTCAAGCTACGCAGCCTTGTTTCTTTGAAGACCTCACAAGCACAAGAATGAAAGTTTTCGCTTCACATTTAATAATTTGAGTCCTCATTTGATGGATTCCAATGATGCAAAGCCACTACGGAGACTCACCTGTACAAAAAACTACTGTTCACTACCCTGCTTTTATTCATGTCCTGATAACCAACATTAGTTTACTTGTCTTTTATCAACGAGTGAAAAGCTCAGTAGGATGCCACTCTTTCATTTCGGATTTAACCTTTAACAGCTTCCAACATAGCCAAATTAAGAAAGAAAAATCTCTGACCCAAATGCAATTATGATGATTTAATCCTGTTTGGAAAGCAGAGGTCTCAGGTTGGCATGTAAACACTTGTTCTTAATGAGTCACATTTTGATGCAAGCGCTCATTATGTGAGAGTTTTTCTCTTTTTTTTTTTTTTGTTCAAATGATGACATTCTCAATTCGTAATGAGGCTCCTCATAAATGTCATTTCTACTACCAAGGGGATGAAATGTCAGAACTATAACAAACAGAAGGAAAATGAAACACAGACAGTAAAGAAAAAAAAATGGAAACAGAGCAGAGATTACATTAAACAATTACTCTACTTGCATGCAACTGTGATCTTTGCTGCCTCACATTAAGGAGAAAGAGGAAGCAGTTCATGCAGAAACATGGTGTTTTTTTTAAGTAAATACTTATATGTTTAATATAGTAACAAGCTGCATTACTCACCTGGGGGCCAGTGTCAGTGAGTCAGCTCAGGGTGGAAGTTGTGGCCTCAGGAGATAAACTTATCTTTTATAGAGCTCTGTAAAAAGACATGTAATCTTAGAGGTAACAATATGTAGAGAGAGTTTTATAATCAACATTAAAACTTGCTGTAAAATATTTCAAAAAAGAGAGAACGATTAAAAGCCACAAATGCGTGGAAGCAGATTGATCATCTGGAGCGGAAATGCATTTCAAAACATCGCTGTTGCAGTGTTGAGAAAATTCAAAATGTTAAGTTACAAATGGCTTCTCAGACAGCTGATTATTGGATATTACAGGTGCAGGAAAAGGTGCGATTATCCCATCAGCAGGCTGCTCAGGAGGGACAAACAGACTAGTCCATTTGGTGCGCACAGCAGTCCCACAGATACTCACAGAAAGCCGAGAATTTCAACTGGACCCTGGTCACAGCGGGGCTACCATGCAGCAGTTCAACAGAGGAAGACACCCCGTGTGCCATTCACACAGCACGCTGGTGTAATGGTGTTGGCTTGTTGCGCTGGTGTCTTGGAAATGATGCGTAGCTTTCCACTGTTCTTCTTCGCGATTTTTTTTCTGACAGGTAGTCTACCTCAGCAAACTTAACACACGGATTAGTTCCTCTTGTTAAATTTTCCTTGTAAGTACTATCGCGGACACAGCTTCCACAGGGCTAAGTTATGTTTCAAAAACACAATGCATTTTCAGCTTTTTTTCTTCAGGCTACGTGCGGTTGTTGATGCGTAAAATAATAAATAAAATAACTGGCGGTGTCTTCTGTCGTCCCGCATGTATCAGTCGGAATGTCTTCAAAACTCAAATCATGTAGAGCTTTAAAGGTGTTTTTCTGTCCGGAAATATCAGAGTGAAAAAATTCCCTTGCTTTTGTGTCTGTGCTGAAGAACGCAAAGAACCAAACAGGACTGCACATGAGAGTAGGCGTGAATGAATGGTGAGGGATCGAGCGGACGCAAACCACACAGTACGCGGATCTGGACAAGATGGATATCAAGCAGAGGGATGTTGGAAGACAAAAAAGAGGAGTGTGGTGTTATGCAAATGGTAGTCTTGTCTTACTCTTGCGGTGGGCAGCATTAGCACAAGAAACGATGAGCGAGTAGGAAAAAGCAGTAACACTGCAGAAACAGGGGAGGAGACGTTCAGAAACAGCGCTACACGCACGGCTGGTCCTCCTGACTGCGCATCAGGAGTCCAAGATGAATGATAATTTCACTCCTAAATCGTCATAATTTGCTTTGCTTCATTATCAGCCATCAGAAAAGATAACCTGCTGAGGGAGGCTAATAGCTAAAGATCTGATGTTCAATTGGACATTCAGTAATCCCAGATGTTTCTGCCTGTAGATCTGCTTTGGGTTGCTGGTTTGATTTTTGTTGTCTGGAAACCCAGAGATAGACATGAAATGCAGAAAAACATTGATTTACTCTATGAAAATGCTTCTTCCTTTTTATTTCATGTTTTATTGCCAAGTAAATTCAGGACACACATTTGTAAATAATGAAACTAGTAGTAGAAGTTTGAAATAGGACCTATAATAAAAGCATGTACATATTCAATATCAGACACAATTCACAGAATCTATATAGCAATAAAGACTCCAGGTTTACTTAAGTCTAGTTAACTGGAGGGTTAAAATTGGATGTTCAGTCTTCGGGTGTTGCCTGCCACCAAATTTAAGGTCAGGACTGACCTGTCTTTATAGCTCGAGAAGGGCTCTGACATAAAAAAAGAAAAACAACTCCTCGGTTAAACCCACTCTACCATTGAGCAACATTCACGCCAAAGTGATATTGTCACAATTATTCTGCAAATACTTTTAAGGGGACCTGGGTTACAGTCTGAAAGCATTTCATTTCAATATGATTGCAAGTATTAAGCAGTGAAGATGTTGGATTTTAATCTAGTCGGTTAGAGCCCACAAGAGCAAGAGCAGCATAAACATTGTACAGCAAATACAAGCACAAAGTTTAACTGCCACACACCACAACTCAGTTAACACTCTTAGTGTGCAACACAAGGGTACTGTCAGGAAAAACTACAATCTATGATCTTAACAGAAGAATTCAGTAAAGATTTTAGAAGCAATCCTAATGACCTGCTTTTCCATAAATGCAAATTTAAATATTCATTGAATGAAACATAAATCCAATAGTGGCACTCATATGGAACCCAGGGGAACACCGTTTGATACAAGACAGAAGGAAAGAATAAGAGAACAAAGTTACAGGTGTGTAATTCAAATAATTAAAATTGTATAATGTTGCTGCTTCTCAATTGATCTGCAAAAACATTTGATAATGAACATCTAAGTATCAATACTTTTCCAAGTCAAATACGCTTATAAGCCTATAGCTTACATTTACAATTTCCCATTTCAGAGCTTAACTTGCTATTTATACATTTTCCAATGAAGGAGAAAGCTACTCTCAGCTAAGATAGTCAAAAGCGGTTGATTGTAACTTCAGCTTGTGTAGCTTATGTGCAATGATTCAATTGGTTTTACCCTGAAATATTGCCTTATATTCCTCTGAATTTTAACTATTGATTGTCTTTTCAGCTCCTGATCAACTGAGAAGTGGTGAATCCGTGCCTATTTGTCTTCCTGTGTATTATTTTCTTACTCGATAAAAGCAGTCCAAACGTTATAAGGGCATTTAAGCTTCACCCCCTTGGCTAGACATGTTGTATGGAATGTAGGCTCTAATGGTTTTGGGATTGTAGTGTTTACTGTTAAAAGTCTTGGTTTCACAAATGCAGACCTTTTCTCATTTATTAATTGTGCTTTTTCCCCTAACATGCACCTACTAGATAAACCCTTTAATTAATAAGAAAAAGTCTCAATTTTCATTAGACATTGTTAAATTGTCCCATCTAAGTTATTGTTAAATCTTCTTCAATAATCTAGAGGTATGCTGTCATCTGGGTATTTGAGGTTATGCTAATAACCTAGTCCTTAAATTTAAATACTCTCATGCATGCAGCTATCTCAGCATGCACTTTAACAGTTACTCTATAAACATGCAGACATTTAGCATATTAGAATTGACATCCTCACATACATAATTCACATCTGTTTAACAATGCATGTTCATATGGATGGGGATTTAGTCTCCTGTCTTTAACTGTCATTTCGAGGCAATCATTAAAGAAGAGTCCTCAGAGTATTATTTATGTCTGTATCCACTGGCTGTTGAACCACTGACTGACAAAACAACACTGCTACCTCTACAGCCACACTGCAAGCAAAGCTAAAAATATAGCTTTCATTTGTATAAAATTCATTTTGTTTTTATTGGTTAATGGTTGCCTGCAATAACAAATGGAGGTTGTAGATTACCCACCTGGAGGGATTATTATGGCAAACCTTGGAGAAAAATAAAAAGGATTATTACACGGAGAACTGGAGGACAGAAAGCACCAGGGGAGAAGAGCAACAAAACACCAGCAGCCTCATGAAGAGGAGACGTAGGAGGAGGAGCACAGTGGAATCTATAAAGGACTTGGTTTAAATTCACATGATGGAACATGTGGAAGAGTTTGCTCTGATCCCTGTAGAGATGCTTCACCAGAACAAGTGGCTTAAAAACAGTTACTCACGTCTCATTAACTTTATACTCTTTTTTCTGCAATATTGACACTAATTTGTATTCATTTATTTATACTGATTTATGTTAAAAGATTGGCCTTCTGTTTGTGCAGTGAATGTATGCAGTCAAAGGTTAAAAGGCATGGCACATTTGAATAAACATAGAGAGGCATATTCAAACAATCATAATCAAATCACATTCATGAATGTGATGTTTTAGATAAAAACAAACATTTACCTAGAATTAACTCTAGTTACCCATTTCTTATGTAAGTCGGTGGCTCAGTACCTTGTAAATTACTAAGCAGCAGTATTGAAGCAAGCTTTCTTATTCTCTGTAAACTGTAACAGATGGTGATGTACGTGACTATAGCGTGACTTTAGAGAGGAGGGGGTTGATGCTCAGTGTAACACATTACACTGATGGGTCCTTCTCTATAGTCACTTTCACATTCTCCTGTGTGTTCACATGAGCTGTTTTGTCTGTCACAGGCACAGTCATTTCAAACAATGTCAATAAGCATTTTTCATAATGAGTCACTGTCTGTCAGCACCATGGACAGTTCCTCCTTTGACACTGACTAATGGCTGGAGAATAAAGGAGAGTTTGTTGTGGGGAAAAAAGACAAACAGAAACAGACAACATGCTCTCTCTAAACACCTGTGTATTACAAGTACTGTACAAGTACAATTACTGAGAACTCAGTTGACAATTCCGAAGTAATGTGTACGTTGTGTCTAAATGTCACCAAAGTGATGGCTTTGACCAACTGGTTAGGTAACCTGTCCCATACACAGGCTGCAGTCCTTGAAAGGGACAGCCCAGGTTCAAATCAGACCTGTGGCTTCTTTCCTGCATACCATCTCTGTCCCTTGTCTTATCTCTATAAAGGCATAAAAAAGCCACCCACCCAACTATTTTTTGCATTGATTTCTAGCTCAAGATATTGGTAAGACTTGCCTAACCTTATTAATGTGGACTTTTTTGAAACGCTAAATAATGGACTTGCAAACATCGCCCTAAAAATACTTTGTTTTAAGTGTTACATTTTGTGAAATATAATTTAATAGAATTAACATTTCTATAAGTTTCAATAAAAGTGATATATCCAGATCCTCAAATGAATCTGATTTTATATAAGTTCTTTATTATAGAGAATCTGAATTGGATTTGATGGCAGTACATAGGCTACTAAAGAGGACATTGTCAAAAAACTTATTTGTGCTTCTGTGACTGCAAGAAAAATAAAATGCCCATTGTAATCAGTTTTTCATTTGGAAGCTGGTGGTAATCTTTTGTGAATATTTTCTTTCATGCATGTGGTTTGTGTGTTCAATTGTCTTTTACTTGGCTCAAAACTTCTGTAAGTCATGACTGCAATCTCATATTATCATTATGTTGACCTTGACCTTTGCAGAAGCAGAACAAGAAATGACGATCAATGACAAGTTCAATCCTTCATTAAACTTGGTTGGAAATGAATATCTAAACTAGTAGATATGACAGCAGGTTGCAAAATAGTTGTTTAAGGAAATAAGGTAAAATGCTGATGTCTCCCTTTGTCCCATTGTGAATTAGCACTTAGTCATCACTGAAGCAAAAGTAGCTACATTATCTGAAAAGAAGTTGCTTCCTGGAGGTTACTGGTACTCAATTCCTTTTATTGAACCAAACATATTGCTAAAATAAATAAACAGGCCTAGCCAGTTTGCATTGTGTTTTCAAAGCTTAATAAAACCCTCTGCTTTTTAATAACAGTCATACCTTGTGTTGTACGTTTCTTAAAAAAACAACAACAACAACAAAAAACAGCAGTTGTAACCACCATATAAACAATGAGATGTCCTCCAGGATTACCTGAACTCTTATTTAAAGGGCACAACATATTTGATTTCTGGTTACAGGCTAAGAAGAAGCCTTCTGGATTTGTTGTGGTTGCCATGGTAACTGTTGGGTTACTGTGTCTCCATGGCTGTTAACGGTCTTTACGGTTGTGGTCCTGCTGAGCTTTTTTTTGGCAGAAGCACATAGCCTGCATTTATTTTAAGCTTGTAATAAATTAACATTTTCAGAGAAGCTCTGATTGTATTATTGCCCTGTTTTATTCTGACAGCCACGTTTGAGCAGAGTTTGTCTCTGTTGTCGAGCAGATGTGGTTTAGTTCAATAATCCTCTGTGTCTCACAACTACTCTCTTGCGTCTTATACGTTCTTCTGGCACATTTGTTTAACATGAAGGCTGGTAGTAACATGCATCATAATCCTGCTGAGCTGCAGTGATAAAGTGATAAAGAGGACTTGCCATGACATACTTTTTCCTGCATCTGTGGACAATTAACCCTGGTATCCAACTGCTCTATTAATCATAAAGCTGTTTTGTATTGTGAACCTGTAAATGGTAAATGGACTTAAGCTTGTAAATGTATCTAGACTTCTGACTACTCAAAGTGTTTTACACTGCCTATCACTCCTACCTATCACACCCATTCACACACTGATGGCAGCAGTTATGCAAGTTGACCATCAGAACGAACTTATTCATACACTTCATATGCCTTCCCCACAGCTTCCCCCTTTGTAAACTGACAGTGGGGTCAAATGTATGCATAAGGTTTAAATACTATACCCAATGGATCCTTTGGGTGCTCTATCAAAAGCATTTCATTTAGGTCCAAAGGGCAACTGGTCATGAGACTTTAAATGGACCCTTTTTTGTTTGTTAAAGTATCAGTGGTAAATTTTATTACTTTAGCACCCATCTGCATCCTTTGGATGAGTTTGCTGTCTGCTGATTGCTTTAATAAACGTTACCCTCAGCTGTTCAGTGCACTGAGATGTGCGTCAATCTGGTTAATGAGTCTTCAGCCCAGCTTGTACTGAAAACAGTCCTGCTGTATGTCACCTGTTTTCACAGTTGCCTTTTGGAAAAATAATGTGAACCTTCTTTAACATAAAAAGCAATTTTACTTATTTATTTATTTATATAGAGTGCTTTAAGTTGAGTTTTAAACAACATAACAATAAAAAACTTTACCAAAGAAATTAAATCAATTAAGTCATACACTACGGCAAGCAAATATCAATAACCACACTCACTCACACACACACACACGCGCGCACGCACGCACACACACACACACAAACTACAAATAAAGCACATTTAAAAAGATAAGTTCACAAAATACTTTCAACCAAAAGTAACACTACAACAAACAAAAGAACCCACACCGCAAAAGAACCAAGACGACAGAGAACCCAACAAAAAAGAACCCAAACAACAAAATAAATAGAAATAGCCAACAAACCAATAGAATTAAATAACAGTCAATGGTGTTGCTACACATCTTTTAAAAATGTGCAAATGACAATAAGAACATGATAAGAAAACAGGCAACACAAGAACCTAACAACTTCACATGAGACAAGAAGGACCAGAGATGTAAGCAAACAAAAGAAATAGAAACGTGACGGTAGCGAAAAGAAAATATAAAAAGAAAGGTAGAAGCAATAAAACAAGATTAAAGCAATTAAAGCGGTATAAAGAATAAACAGAGAAAAATGCAGTAAAATAGCAATTCGAAATAAATACAATACAATAACGTAATAATGAATGAAAGCTATAAAATGAATTACCAATAAACAGCACTAAAATAATGCTAAAATCAACATGAGGAAATTGAGGATATCAATGAATTACAGTAATGAAAAAACAAAACAAAAAGAGCATCGACGACGCTTTCTCCCCATCACTAAGTGAGCATGGGTCTTTAAACTCTACATAGTACAGAAAGAAACCTGATTGGAGGACGAAAATTCTGCTCTGCGATTGAGTCATTTGTAAATCAATACTGCTGCTGTCAGGCTCCTAATGGGACCATCTGTTGCTAGCGCCAGCTCTCGTATGTTGCCATCTTGTGGTCAATTTAAAATCTGTCACTCTTGATTTGGACAAAATGCATTGATTAAAATGTTCACGGTTCTCAGAGAAATTTGATGTACAAGTAAAACTCATTTCAGTAGCAGTTTTTAATGGCATGTCGATCTGTAGCAGTCAACAAAACTAAAAATAATGTAAGGCAATATTTATATAGTACCTTTTAGACACCAGGCAATGCTAAAATAATTCAGTTAATTAAAACAATAGAAAAACATCCAACATAAGAATATTTTAATTCGCAGAAATGTCAATGATTGAGCTTTTGCATGTTTACTGTATTAAACCATCTTTTTTCGTGAATTGACAGACCACCCATCACAATTATAAAATAATCACATTTTTCATATATAACCAAATCTTCTGAGGTATCAGTAATCAGCTTGCGGGCTAAAAATGTATGACCAATGGTATAGAAATATACTATTTCTTAAAGGAATAAAAAAACATTCACATTCATTCATGTGTTGCCTGCTCCAAGCTTGTCAGCTGCTGTGATCAAAATACAAAAAAGGAATGCTAAAGACAAGTTTTAAAGTGTGTTCTGAAATACTGAAATGAAATAATCTTTTATCTTGTTTTATTTTTTTTTATTATGTTTCAAATCATATGTAACAGGCTAGAAATACATTAACACAGGCACAAATGTAAATTATGTGTTCATCAGTGCTGAAATTTTAAAGGACAGTGTGTGAAATTGAATATATCAGGTTTCTATTTGCAAGGTTTGATTTTTCTGACTCTTTTTGTTAGGGGCACGAATACGAATTGAGAAGCTGCAGTTCCTAATTGCCACCACTAGTGGGAGACATCAAGCCAACAATAAACATCTGTAGTATTCTAGAGGTTTGATTGTGGTTTTTAAAAATATTGTGCAAATGGCTAATGATGCTCTGCATTAATCATCACATCATATTTAGTTCTTAAGAAAGCATTTTTCAGCTCATCTCTTTTTCATTCTTTTAAAACAACACACACGTTTGTAATTTCAGTGGACACAGAAACTTTGTATGAGAATCAAATATCTTATATCTTATCTATTATCTTATCTAATCTCATAACTTTCCAGAATATTCTCCAAAATCATTTTGTATCCTTGTTTAAATTATCAACTTCTAATGTGTGGACACAAAGCAAATGTGTAAAGTTAGTTTGCATACCAAGCGCACAACAATAAAACAGAAAAGTCAGAGTAGAAATACTTGAGAGTCAATAGCCTACTTTCTATTTGCAGTGTTTGTGGAAGTGGAAAGACCCATCTTTGTACATCACAGCATGTGTCCTAGTTTCACTTCAACAGTTGAAGTTAATCATTTCAGGGTCACATTAATTTTGATGATAATCTAAGAAAATCAAATACTTGCAGAATTAACTTTTTTTCCTGTAGTTTATTTGATTTTGCAGCTGAACATTACGTCAGAGTAAGTTTTAGTGAGGGCAGACCGAGAAGCTGTAAAGTGTTTAAGGCCAGAAGACTAACTGTCTTGGACTTCTTTTTGGTTTAGGTCCAGATGCTGGCTCAAGAGGGAGCCAAAACCTCTGAACTCAGCACAGGCTGCAATGTCTGCCAGACCTGAGGCCTCTGACTCCATTATTCTATTTAGGAAGAAAGTGATAAGCCAATCGGGTATCTCATAATGATACCCGATTGGTAAAAAACAACAACCTGATTGGTAAAAAACAACAACACTTTAACAGTACTTTGCATTCAACACTATTTTTTTTAAAAAGTAAAATGCTTCAAGATAAACACTTGGAATTTGACACAGTTTGGGCACTCTGCTGGGAATCCCCGACCACTGAGTGACCACACAGTATATCAAAATAGACACGCAACCTCTGATAACACACTAACCCAGAAAGCTAAAACTTCCCAATCAACACTCACAATCACACCAGATTTCCATTCCGTCAAATCAATATGTACTCACAATGTCATTCATGTATGAGCCTGGTAAACACATTGAACTGCATCTCTTTTCACTCAAAGATGTGGGTGGTTTGGTCCACACTCAGGCTATGTTCTGCAAAGTCATATGGCCTTGAGCAATGCTTCTTATCAGCAAACAAAGCACATTATTTCCTTTATTCATTCTTATAGTTTTCAAAGACAACCAAGACATTTCAAGGTGATTCAGAGTCTATTCACACATTTGAAAAAGACTCTGGATGTTAAGATGATTTTTCATCAAATTAGCCTGCTAAACAGCTATTTATTATGTCTGATGAGTGGTTGCCACGGTCAGTATAGTCATGTCATTAAAGCAAAAGAGCATCCCAAAGAGAAGGGAAGACATATTTCTTTTTGCAGCTGTATCCATATTAGCACTGGATCACACAATTAATTGTAAAGTAGAAGGTGTCAGTCTAGATTGCATTTCTCCTCATTTAACACTCAATGGTGTTGCTACACATCTGTACAGTACAGTAACAAACTGTGACAATATGTCTGAATTATTGTTATAACTTGTCTTTACTGCCCCCAACTGGGGATATTTTTTTTGACTGTATAGTTTTAAAACTTGGGGCTACAATAAAAATCACAATTTTTTTTTTTTTACGATTTGGCTTATCTGGATTTCAATAGTTGATTAAATAAACAACTCAAAGGCTCTCTGTGTGCCCACAGGGATGATCTGTTTCCTTTCACCACAAAGATGAACTATTTCCCCAGCCTGAATCGAGTACACGACTTAAAATATGATGTACCATCAAATAAAAAGACAAATCGAGTAACAAACCTAAGAGCTTCTGTTAAGTGGAAATAGATAGTAAGCTGTCTATCAGTCTGAACTACTGCAAAACTTTGACAAATAACATTAAGTGTGTCTTTAGCTAGTTAGTATTCTTACAGAAAAGGCTATTTTAAAGGTTACTACTACAACAACTGTATAAACATTATCTATAAGTGAGTTTTTCCTCAGGGATGATGCAAAAACCAAAAACATTGTAACAGTTTATAAAAACAGGAAACAGATATGTTACACAAGTCTTACCAGCTTGGCTAGTTTTTCTCTGTCCTTAATGGTTCTAACCTACCATCAGTATCTAAAGTAGAGTTGTTAAATTGAGCAAGCTGTAATTACTATGTTAGTGCTCCAATTGGATGCAACATTCGTAACATATCCACTTTTTTCCCATTATTCATACATAAAAACATAAGTGGAAGAGAACAGGTGGTGTTGATGAAGTGACCTGTGAGCTCATCTGACACCGCTGATGAGAACCTCTATTACATCATCATGTCACCCCTGTCCTGACATGTCCACTAAACAGCAGAGAAATGTTTCTGCTCAGCAGTGAAACGTGAACTATTTGTGCAGTTGTGATGCGGTGGATCGTTGTAAACTTATAGAGTTGTCAAGGAACAATTTACAGATCAACTTGGCAAACCAGCATTGGATGTTTTTGACATAGGATGAGACAGCAACAACATGAATTAGATGGCACTAAAATCTGTTCAGTCATAAGAAGAGGTGGTAGAGTAAAAAAAAAAGTGGAATTGAGCTATTTCATGGACGTTCAGTAAACAGCTAATGGAGGGGAGGATGGAAATTGATGAGAGGTGATTGAGAACGACTCCCCTTTAGAATCAGACTCACATTTCAAAAAATGACAGATGACTGAAGGAGAGGGTGGAAATGAATGACAGAGAGATGGATAGAGGTTGGAAAGAGAGAGAGAGAGAGAGAGAGAGAGAGAGAGAGAGAGAGAGAGAGAGAGAGAGAGAGAGAGAGAGAGAGAGAGAGAGAGAGAGAGAGAGAGAGAGAGAGAGAGAGAGAGAGAGAGAGAGATAGAGAAATGGATGCAGACAAAAGGAAAATGTACTTTCAGCCTGCCCTGCCCCCTCATCACTCCCTTGGGAACACGGGATTATGGAAATGTATAAAATGTGAGAGAGCGAGAGAGACTGATAGACAGGGAGGAGGAGAGAGAGGAGGAGAGAGCAAATAAGAGAGGGGGGGGAGACCGAGCGATTCTATTGGCTGACTCTTATACCTTCAAGCGTGATAGAAATATTTCTCTCCCAGTCTAAGAAATACAGTTAGACAGACGAGACAGCAGACTCAGGAAATATATTCAGGTTTTTTAGAGTGATGAAAATAAAGAGGACATTAGATAAGAAAAGAAAAAGGGTAGACAATGGAAGACTGGACTTATTAACTTAAAACTTCTAAGAGCTCTGGAGATTTTTGCTATAAACATCTGATGCATGCGACTTAATATGTAAATGCTCTTCAGGTTTCTACTTAAATTTCCGTCTTCTCATCCTCTCGAATTACATTTTTTTAACATAAGAAACCCCTCAAAAGACATATTTTTTTGGAGGATTCTGAGGGATGCGTCTGAGAGAAAGATGCAGAGCAGAGAAATCTGACATGGTGCCGACCCAAATTGACAGAAACGCGGACAGAGTGGACTGTTCAGGGGCTGACACGTCTACAACCAGACACAGGTATTCTTTACTCGATATAAAGACCAGTCAAAATATCGGTCCATGTTAAATAGATTTACAATAGCTATTGTTCTCTTGGCTTTTATTCTGAAGTCCTTGTAGATGCGTGCTATTTTGAACTATAAATGATTGTTTAGATTGAAAAAAAGTGTTATTGTTCTGTTTAACTGTACACATCAATTGTGGCAAACACAAATTTGCTTTGGGAGAATGTAAGTGTCTCTTGTTAAAAGCAATTCAGAAAAGCATCAGATTCATTTGGAGTCACTCGTTTCTCAAAAGTTTTAAATAAAACAAGTGATGTACCAAGAGACTGCCACTGTAAATGATGACCGATGTGTTTCTCTTACTAAAGTGTTAAATTCAATTTAGAAATACGTCCATGATTTAAAGCGACAAATGAAGTGAAAGCCATACAACAAACTGCTGAACTATCACAAGCCATAACCATCGTAGACTATACTCCTCACTGTGTTTAAAATCCAGTGTTCTGCTTAGTTTCAGCAAGAATCCTGTGCATATGTTGTCAGCGTGTCAGTCTCACTCTTTTTGGTTGGCATTTCTGTGAGGCAGAAAAAAAAAATGTGTAGGCTTTGTGTAAAGAGAAACTACACGGAGGAGGAGGAGACAGACATTTTGCCTGTCAGAGACTGAAAAGAGGAGCATCAGGCCAACAACACCCTGTGAACACACACTAAAGTGCTTCCTAAATCAAATTCAGGGAGCGAGAGAGAGGAAGTCCTGCTGTCAGACATTCAAAAAGAGACAAACAGTGGAAACAAGATGAAGAAAAAGCTCCTGCTGATTATTGATTGTTGCTAAAACTGAGTGTTTTACCCACCTTGACGATACTGGCTCTCAGAGGGAGAGGCACACAATAACCTCCTCTGACACAGGGAGGGACACCAGGCAACTGAAGAGTAGAGAGCAGAAAGGGAATTTCCCTTTCTCTCTCGCGACCCATCTCTTTGTCAGGCTGGCAGGCTCAGCCATGGCGTTCACCTTTGCGGCCTTCTGCTACATGCTCACCTTGGTGCTTTGTGCTGCCCTCATCTTCTTTGTCATCTGGCAGGTGAGAAGCACCACTGCACACACACAGCAGAAACTAAAATGGGCACATGTAGGGCCTGCAAATGTTCATCCCACACAGGCAGACAAACACAGCCACCTACACACAGTTTTGCAACACAAGAACAGCACACATACACCTCACTTAGGTGCTGTGTAGGTAATGACATGTTGAAATGTGTCAGCTCAGTGGGACTGCACTTAAATGTGACTAACATTTTGAATTACCCCCCCCCCCCAAAAAAGCCAGCAAATGACACCTACATTTCAAACACCTGGCTGCAAAGACAAAATGAGCTGGTACAAGATGAATGTTTAGTCTGGATAAAATGTTTCTGAGAGATTGATACTCGTATTATAACTTGTATAAACATTTTACAATTCACAACAAACAAACACTTGGAGAGTAAGCTTAAGAGCAGGTGGAGCACGACCTATGCTGACAAAATGTAACATTTTGTGTGTTTTTACAAATAATACAGCAACACACATGACAATATTTGTCTTTAAGGATTGACAGTCTTTACAAAATGTGGCTGCACGAAGAAGCAACTTCTCAAAGCAATGTGGAAGTGCAAAATCCTGCAGTTGGCCAAGTGTCCACTTGAGGCTGGCTGCAGAAGCACATGAAGTCACATTCACACCCCATTCAAAAAAGCCTGTTAACAGCAGAAATTAACATGTTTACAGCCTAATATAAAAAGGGCATTGATAAGCTCATGTTTTGATTGGCACACACTACACGTTGGAGAAGTTTCTATTTAATGAAGGAAAGTGTTATTCACAATAAGGCGTGTATAGCCATTTGTCAGGAGGCTTAAAAACCTGCTTCAGTCTTAACTCTTAGACTGTTGCTTGGTTGAGTGAAAGTTAGGCTGAGAAAGCATTTCCAATGAAAGCTGCTCAGACGCACATAAAACAAAAAAGAAGTTACTGTAGATTTTCATTTGTAAAAGCACCAGGATCTTCTACATTCCTGGGCCCAGAGCATGCACACTTACAGCACAGTAGAAGTTGTGTGGCTCTGATCTCTATTCATTCTAAAAACTATCTCTGAACTTGGTTTTAATTGCATTTTCTTTTTCCCTTGCTTGTCTTGTACTTATTCTCCTGTATTGTAAAATTGTAGAATTTTCCACCGTTTAGGAGCTAACAATTTCAAAAAATAGTGTGATGCTACATTACAAGGTTTGGCCACCATGTAAAATTGGTTCAAGGGTCGGCACAATTTCTAGTGGCATAATGCCGACCGTTCGCAGCCCCCTGCAGTAACCAAAGGGTAAAGTCACTCAGGCTTCATCCATTATTATTTACTGTCTACACTCAGCTGAGCTCCAAGATTTCCTCTGTGACTGAGGAAGGGGCTCTGTTAGCAAACGAACATGCTGTACTCTGTTAAGTACTTTAACTTTACGTTTTAAACAAAAATCTTTTATTTTGACACACAATAAGCTGAATAACTCTGGACTTTATGTCTTAATTTGTCAGATTCAGTCAGCTGTTTTTGCAATGTTCTCATATTTGACTCTGGGTTTTACATTAGGCCTACTCTTGATGTAAAGACACAGCAATAGACAAGTCAACAAAAGCATAAAAGTGAAAAACAAAGCTGCTGTGTACAGGACTTTAGAGGTAGATACGTGTGATTATGAATTGAAGAGTTTGATTTTGATTTTCAGTAATGACATGCAATGACTTAAGTCCTGCTTGTGCTAATTATCATTTGTTCAATTAACTGCAGCTATTCTGACACTAACATAGATACCAAAAAGACTGATTCTGACAGGCTCCATCCCTCCACATTGAAGCAGCCTATGATCCCAGAGGTCTGACAATAAACAGCTTGTCACACTGTGTTCAGGCATCAGCAAACACCTCGAAATGAGTACAGGGAGGCTGCAAAACACGACAATAATAAATACCACCACAGACTATATCGAACCTGTCTGCTTGCAGCATTTTTAGAGAGGTTTACAGAAACACTTAAGCACTGCTGGATACAGGTGCAGACTGAACAAACACGTTGATCTTTCACCTTTACCTTTCTCTCCATGGAGACAGGAACAAAGTGAAATACTGAACACATCATTACAAATATAAGCCTTGAAATGACTAACGTACAAATTGACTCAGTGGGTGAGACTACATATGAGTCAGGCAGTGTGTGTCTGTGTGTGAGAGAGACGGTGGCGAGAAGCGTGCATGTCTGGCTCGGTGCTCAACCATGTGATTGAAACGTTTATCAAACCGATTCTGCTCCCCCCTTCACCCTGTCTGCCTCCACCCACGGCCACAGCACCCCAATTCTATAAGGCTCTCGACCAATCAGAGGCTTTATTCACTGCTCTAGTAACCATGGAGCCCACTGAGGGTCTCACCATGTCGCCATGGAAACTGCATCTGTGTACAACAGAGCTAAGTGTGAAAGAAGAGGATGGAGAGTGGTTCAGACTGGTACCGGGGAATGACCACCGGGAGTGTTTCTGTTTCAGACAGATAGACATGATCTCTCAGACGCTCATTTATCTACACATAATGCCAGATTCTTTACTGCTTTTAAATGGACCATCAAAGTGATGCTTTACTGTTTGAAAGCTAAACTAATGAGAGACCCAGCAGGTGGCCTTTACAACAAGAATTATCTATAGTTTTATTGGGCGATTAATCAGGAAGCTGGTGAGAAAAATGTCACCTCACAGGGAGCAGTCAAAGTGCTTTCAGAGTAGTATATTTGAGCAATGACATTGTTTTAAAGTAAAATCCATTTAACATGTTGTGTTTTACTCAAAAGAAGAAACAAAAGTATGGTCATATTAGACATTCCAAGTACCATAATCATAGTTATTACAAACACAACAAAGCAACATACATATTACATATTTTCTTTATATTGTCGTAACACTGTAAGATATTTGTTTACTGCCATCAAAGCTGTGGCTTAATGGGTAAACTGTTTAATACAAACTAATGTGTGGTTTCAGATAAGAAGCAGAAAACTTTCTGTCTCCTTGACGTTCAGAATCTACAGTGATAAACGATACAAATGCTGTGGGAGTTGAATTTCAGTGAAGTGAAAGAGCGAGGCTGCAATAATTATACATGTAATCGCTCGCCATTTAATCACCATGTGTGCTCGGGCAAAGTAAACAATGTAGCTGCAGCTGTATGAAATCCAGCCAGTGTGTGATCCTGTCATATGCTCCCATTGGCTTTGCATTATCACAAAGTTGTACCAAAGCCTGGGACTTGTGTAGTTAAATCAATATGTCTTCATTTGAGATACAGTTTGTCTTTTCATTTGTTTTCCAAAGGTTCCTCAATGAAAACAAACATGACATGTATGCTCTTTTTCAGATCATTGCATTTGACGAGCTCCGCACAGACTTCAAAAACCCCATTGATCAGAGCAATCCCACCAGAGCGGTAAGAACCCTGCTGTTTCACGTCTTTCAAGAAGGATCAAACCCTTCTCAAATCCTTTCGTTTCACTGTTGAGGGGAACCCTCGATGAGATTCACAAAGAGACCGAAAACAAATCGGGCGGTTTAATTTAAAAAAAAATATTGTGTATGTTCCTCAAATTCATTAACCAACAAAAACTGAATAAACAGACTGACTGAATAAAAGAAAAATGTAATTTTGTGAGAAAATCACATTAACCTTTCTTTCAATGGCTGTTGTCATACCGGAAAGGCAAATGTAATGTCATGTAAATTGCGGTTTTGTAGTTTTGGAATTAAATCTTACAAATGTTAAATTCAATCTCTACATTCATTTTTGAAAGGGACATATTTATACACCACTGAAAAGAAACCCTATTTAATCCGCACTTTAGATGAAACAGCAGCATCCAGCCAGTGTTTGTCTTGGACGCTCATTAAAGAGAGACTGTAGCAATCAACCGTCTGCAGACCTGACAGCTTGTCGGCTTAATCAGTTAAAAAGACTGATGCAAATGAAGCCGCTGTTCATACAATGAGGTACTGTGATGCCACCACAATAAAGGCACAGACACAGGATTTTACCTGTTTCTAATATGAAACAGACTTATTCCCCAGTGTGAACATGTATATGCATCTATTTTTATTTTTTTCATAAGATGTTGTGGTCCAGCCTTGCAGCATTATGTGTGCATACTTCTTTCATAATCTATCATAAAACAGTATTATCATGAGTCAATATGGAGAGCCATTATTCGTTTATTGAAATAACAGCAGCTGAGGATGTCTTTTTCACACATTAGCTAATGTTCTAGCAGTCATGTGAACCTACATCTGAACTGATGAGGAGTGGGAGAGGAAACTGCGAAAGCCGACTGTGGGAGTGTGGAGGAACGCCAGCTACAGGGGGGTGGACACAATAACGACAACACCTGTAAAATAAAATGCAGCTGAATGCAGACACTCTGCAATAAACATTTCTGAGCATGTTCAGTTTGATTTTTATTCCCATGCAGAGAAAGATGGAGAGCCATTTTCTCTGGCACAGCGTATGTGCATTATTAGCTTTGTGGCAGCAGGATTTCTGTTGAGGCTGCTGTATTGAATTGCACCATAGTGTTAAGGTGTTGTACAATCAATAATGAGCAGCCAAAACATGTCATCTCAGCTGATGTCAACATGTCACATGTGTTCAGAAAGAACATGATCAGACAGGATGTGATGCTCTCCGGCTCTCCCAAAATCAATAAACTGCACAAACAGACATGACAAGAGCCGCAGAAAAATACACAGCACGTACATTTGAGATGTTAGCAGAGAGCAACTCACACTCATTCAACTGCTGTTGACTACATGAGAGACAAAAGCAATACATACTGGTGAGCGAAATAGAGATTACATCAGGAAAAATTGAGAGTCTGGACAAGTGTTTCAAAACAGAGCCATCTATCACACTTACAGTGAAAAATGGAGACTTAGTAACAAGCACAATGATTGGCTGTTCGACAAAAAGGGACAGAAATATGTCCTGTTAAAATAAAAAGTGCCTTTTTGCTCCTGCATGTATTTTATTTTATAATTATATTTTAAAATAAAAACAGGACTTTTAACATTGCAATCACAACCCCTCTGTAATTATTACATAAACATGCTTGTGGGGAGTTATTTCATGATGCATTTAAAGTAAATATAATATAACATAGTTTTAACACATTAAGCTTGAAAGAGTGCAACAGAATGTGATTTCACACATTCCTGTGTTTCTGATTAATGCCAGAAGTCACAGAAAATATTTGTTACAAATATTGATTTGCATTTGCCAATATCCTCAGAAATCCTTTCGTTTCACTGCTGAGGGGAACCCTCGATGAATGTGAAAACATTGACACAGAAACCGTGTCTGCACATAACAGCTAGCTAGCTTGTAAGTTCTGTGCTTGGTGGGGCGAAAAACACAGTCAGAAAAACAGAGAAGCTCAATCCTCTAGTATCCGAACAGTTTTAACAATGCTTCAAATAGTGTACAGCAGCCTACCAGGAAGGTGTTCTCTCTACAATGTCAAGCTAAGTATCTTGGAAGCATACAGCAAGCAAAACAAGACCAATATTAGAAGCCAGAAACTCACAATTGTAAATAAACTGCGAGGCTGTCTGACCTGGAGGCTGGATGCTGTATAGCATTAGGGCAAAATTCAATTTCATGTCACAAGGAGAGGTTAGATTTTTTTGTCCACAGATTCATTAAAGCTGCAGTGTGTGGCTCCAAGTGGAGGAACCACTGAAATCATCATACTGGAACTGAGACAGATGGCTCAATATTTGTGTCTTTCCAGTTTTGGCTTTAAAAGATGAATGAAAATAAATAAAGTTTATGATGCATATATCAGAACCAATCCACCTGTCGGTTCTTTTATTTTGTTGCTTTTTAAAACAAAGTTATCTGGGTAGATAAACTACAACAACCCTCTAATGTACTTTGTTAGATAGTCAAATATCAAATCAAATATAAGAGTGCAGAGCAACTGGCTTGTAAATGGATGACTTCATTCTTTTCCAGGAAAAGGTTTAGTTTACAAGATAAAGAAAGATCTTAGTTGTCAATAAGGGTGACAAGTAGTTTTAATCTGCTTTACAACCCACATTGTTTGTTTTATGCTCAGCTGCATTAGATGTTAAGGTGGAGTTAGAAGCATGGCTTCTTTTTTTGCCAACATCAGGACTAAAGCGGTGATCTCCACTTTTTGCTAGCAAACTGTAACTAACAACCATTTTCACCTGATGTTATTTATTGAGCTATCAGGACAGCAAACAATCAGTTAACAGGATTTCTAAATTAAAAAAAAAAAAGATGTCTTTAATCTCACTGACATCTGATCTCCCTCCTCTGGGTTGAGACCTGAGGTCAGAAGTCAAAGGAGAATAATGACATATGGACAAATGTTGGATTGTTTGCTTGTAGAGCCTTTTAAGATGGACGGCCACACTACTGTCAGACAGACCTGAGCACATACTATTGAAATTCAACATGTTTGCATCCTGCATCAGCATGGTTTTCTTTTTAAATATTATGATGACACATCCATGTGCAGATCTTTTGAATAACACAGTAAATGGGTTTAAATCCTCTCTGCTTTGAAAATTTGTTTTCATGAAGAGGCTCAATAAGTGAAATAATGACATCTTAAGTAATACCTTGTTTTTATCCACTCCACAGAGAGAAAGGATTCTCAACATCGAAAGAATCTGCAACTTGCTTCGTAGAGTGAGTATAAGCTGTTTTTTCTTTATGCTGGAGGGTGACTCAAACTCAGGGGCTTCACAGCTATTTGTTGCTTTTCCCCTGTGAGGATGATGACACATACTGATTCATTTCACCTATAGTTCAACACACCAACCCTACATTACTGACACACAGTCAGAGAGAGAGAGAGAGAGAGAGAGAGAGAGAGAGAGAGAGAGAGAGAGAGAGAGAGAAAGTAGTAGTAGTATCTGTATCCCTGTGGTGTGTTGTGGAGGCCATTTTAAACTTGCATTTATTGGAAGCTGTCTAACAGCAGATTGTTGCAAAGAGTACTGCAGATAAGCTGAGATCATAACAATAAATAATTACAATGCAGCCAAAGATTTATTGTATGATGTGCGTCAACTCAGACTAGCTTTAGTGCTATGGTGCTTTATCGCAAACTTCTGCACAATCATGCACTGACCACTCTCAGGCCAGAACGCAACAGCAATCATATCATGTCTTTTTGCTTTTTCAGCATCAAACAGTCAACTTTAGGAACTAGCTTACGGACACTGAGGAGCATTTCAAAGCTTCAAAGAAATATTTCTCAATTGAGTTGATGGAGAACATAGCCAGAGTTTAAAGGGATACTTCACCCATTTACATGAAGCTGTGTATCATTAGAAACATGGTAGTAGTGTTTCTAATGGTAGTAGTGTCAACACTACTACCATGTTTCTAATGATACAAAGCTTCATGCAAATGGGTGAAGAATCCCTTTAAGGAAGCTTTAATATACCTGAATTTCCCTCGGGATCAATAAAGTATCTATCTATCTATCTATCTATCTATCTATCTATCTATCTATCTATCTATCTATCTATCTATCTATCTATCTATCTATCTATCTATCTATCTATCTATCTATCTATCTATCATATTATGGTAACATTAATCAGGTTGCAAGATGGTGAATGCTGTTTGTCTTTATTAGCATATAAGCAACTGTTTGTTAAAAGGCTTGCTAAACCAAGCTTTAAGTAGATCAAAGGTTGGGGCTGATGCTTACAGATTATTGATTCAGTGGTCTTATAGCGAGCTAGCATTTATCTTAATCTTTTGTGAACATGTATTCAGTTCTACTGATATCTGAAACCTGTCTGCAGGTGCTTAAAACTATATTTTCACTTGTAACGGCAGCCATGAGAACCAATAGCACCTTCTTTGTGAAGGTGTTTGCTTCGCAGACTAACATTAAATGTATATCACAACATGCAACACACAGCAGTTGCCTAAGTATGATTTTCTGATTTGAAATACCATCAATGTCTAACGAGACTCAGTGTGTGTATTCTGATTTTTAGTTGGTGGTACCAGAGTACTCCATCCATGGACTCTTTTGCTTAATGTTCATGTGTGCTGGAGAGTGGGTCACACTTGGCCTCAATATCCCACTGCTCTTCTACCATCTGTGGAGGTAAAGTTTTACAACCGATATCTGACCAGCTTCTACCACTATATTTAAGCTAAACCTCTTTGCTTTTTTTTTTTTTTTTTAGGTATCTTCATCGGCCGGCTGATGGATCAGAGGTCATGTATGATCCAGTCAGCGTGATGAATGCAGATATTCTCAATTACTGCCAGAAAGAGTCCTGGTGTAAGCTGGGCTTTTATCTGCTCTCTTTCTTCTACTATCTCTACAGGTACGTCCACATACAGAGTCTTTTCAACGCACTGCCTTCTTTTAAGTTAATATGATGCCTTTCAGATTTTGGCTAATTTAGCATGAATTTCTTAAGCTGCAAAAGAGGCAGCACAAATTTTATTTTTTTTTCTTACTGTTTATCTTATCTGTTGCCACGGTCTATTTCCTGCTGCAGTATGGTCTACGCTTTGGTGAGCTTCTAACAGACAGGGGATCTGGAGAAATCAAAGGAAGAAAATGTGTGAAAGACTCAGAGGAAAAATGGAGACATTGACTCTTGCTCTTGTATCGTATCCACGCCTTCACTGGCTTTTTTTCAAAGTCTAACCTTGGACGAGAGGCGATCAATCTGAGTGATAATGTGAATGTAATAGTGTTGCCTCCTTCGATTACATCTCTTGATCTTACATACTGCTGTTGGACTGCTGGACACTTTTTGGACTGAAATGAAAGAAACAGGACTTTCTAGCAGGTGTTTGTGTTGCCTTTGACCAATTATACTAAATACAATATATTTCTGAAGGGCTGGAGTTCTCCCATGCTGCTCTTAATGATCCAGTCCCTCAACTCACTGTGAATCTCCAAATACTAAGGGGCTGGAAAGAAAACAAGACGTCTGTATCCTCTGACTTAAAAAAAGGACTTAAAGCAGAAGTGTTTTGTGTTCAAGGTACAAGAACTATAAGAAACTTAAAATCACTGTAAAAAATGCAGAGGGTCTGGCAGGGCAGTAAGGAGGAAGATAAAAAAGAGATGGCATATAGACAATACAGCATCTCCTTGATGCCAGCTTCTGCCAAAATTCATATTTCAAACTGTTATGATAATGAAGCTTAATTCACAAGTTTGACTTTAAGGTTCTTAGCTTGTAATGTGCATTCACAATAAGTGTGTCCAAACAGTCAGAGCGTATTTTATGCTACATGCTACATTCATGCTTTTTAAAAAGCTTCATGTTCAGACACAAAAAGCCTAACGTTTGTATCTGAAAGACATTGTGCCAAATTAAAAAGTCTTACAGAAGAAGTTAAAAGAAAATAACTTAGGCTAGAGAGTGCTAAGGCACTTTAGGGCCTTTCTTTCTTTCTTTCTTTCTTTCTTTCTTTGACACTTGTTTAATTTTGGCAAAGTGTTTTTTAAAGTAGAAAATAACTTAGTTCTGTTGTATTTTTCAGTGTGCAGGGAGCCGCCTTATTCCTGTTTCCAGTGAGGTTTACTCTTACTCATCTGCATCTATACTATAGTCATTTTAGCACAGCGACTTTCTCTGACTTGACGTAGAATATAGAGAGCTCATGTACAAAAAGCAATTAAAAACAAGCTAATTAGCAATGTTACATGATTCCTGACACATATCGTTGGAGTGACATTAAATGTGTTTGTAATGTCAAAGAAAAGTAAATGAGAGGCAGATGAGACAATAATGACTTAATGAATATGACAATGTTTTCCATTACTTCAGAAGTGTAACAAACAGTGAGGTCATCTGTTGAGATGGGAAAGATAGAAGCAGGCAAAGCCTTTTCTCAGCTGGTACTGCCTTTGTTATAATGTGTTTATTAGTTTGACCCGTTCATAGATAATTGACAGCTCAAATGTGATTTTATAATCAGTTGAAAAGCCTGAAAACAAACTGTGATGTTTGTGATGAAATGTGTGTTTTATAAACTGTGGGACTCGCCTAAAAATGTCTTGAACACAACAGCCTAAGAAAAAAAGGGTTTCTAATCATGTTCAATGAGTCACAACTAAAGGTAGTAATTCATCATGAGCATCACAGTAACTGATCCATGAAAACCATTGGTGTTCAGGATGGGTTATGATTTTTAACTAATTTTGATTACAGAGATGTTACCATATTTAGATGTTGGAGTACATTTTAATTGTAAACATACATGTATGGTCAACAATTCAACATTAAAAACCTTAGGGATAACCCTAGGGATAAGGCTGGCACTGTCCTATAAGCAAAGTCAATTGTTAACCAATTATGTTGCATTGGGTTGGGTTGCAGAGCCTTTAAGATCCTCAAGCTTCTTGGGATTAAGACAACTAATAAAAGGCATCAAGAGTAGCTGATGTTGAGAGACCCTGACCCCACAGGTACCATCACTGGTGTTGTGTCCTTGCTAGATTCTACAGGTGTATGTTTAAACCTTAAGGTTGGAGGGCCACAGACAGTATTGGGAGACCACGTCATTAGTTTGACTAGCCTTTCGTTATCATCTCTTTTTCTTTCAATGACAACAACAATATTCTGATGGAGTGGTTTGGCGCTCTGGTGAGGAGCATGGATGTTCTGAGCACTTGGGTGTTACTTGGTCATGTCAGTTGTCACCAGATCCTTGATCTACACCACCTGCTCTCCCAAACAAGCGTTGGTTTTTTTTTGGACTGTTGGATCATCAGGCTAGTTTTTGCAGACTTTTCAGATACTCAGACTGCTCTCATTGTCTTAAATTCTACAACTTGGGACATTTCTTTTATGTCTGCCCTATTTGGGTGTTCATCCACCCCTTTCCCTTTCCTGTGTAACTCAGAAGGTCTTTTTACATTTTTCCAACAATTCTTCTGTAGAGTAGCCATTGTTTGGGTTGCT
The DNA here is from genome assembly GCF_947650265.1 of Symphodus melops. Lineage (NCBI taxonomy): Eukaryota > Metazoa > Chordata > Actinopteri > Labriformes > Labridae > Symphodus > Symphodus melops. The sequence continues at coordinate 12,531,460 of NC_136701.1, forward strand.
TACCCATGCATCAACTTCTTTTTCTCAGGCAGCTGCCTCTCAATGTTTTCGTGGTCGTCACCCTGCCTATTCCTGGATGTCACTGACATAGCAAAATAATAATAATAAAGAAACTGTTTGAATATACACCTGTATGTTTAAACTTAGACACCAGTAAATGGACTCCAGCTTGTATAGTCATGTGGAGTCATTGGGTGTTTTGGGTCTCTTAACATCAGACAACCTTTCCCAGGCAAGTAATAGTGACTTGAGCTTGTACTGTATAGCACTTTTCTAGTCTTCTGACTACACAAAGTGCTTTTACACCACATGCCACACCACACTGATGGTAGTGTGTGAAGCAGCAGGAGCAATTGTGTATTGGTCATGTTGCTACAGGAGCTGGGGATCGGACCCCTGGACCTTCTGGTTGAGAGACGACGACCCTACCAACTGAGCTACAGCAAAACTGTAGGCAACCCAGTTTTGTCATAACCACAGCTTATGCCATAACATTTAGTGCAATAGTTTGTCTATGGGCTTTTTAAAATAAGAAGCTCTGAGGCACAGCTCTGAGTGTATAAAAAAGGTTTTTCTACATGAGCACAGCTGCTTTCCATACATCTCGATGGTGATTTAACCTTTTGCCAGATAATTCCACAGGTTCTGAAAGTGTTACAATATTTTGCAAAAACATTAATTATATATCAAATTTCGAGATATACTGTATCCTCATATGAAATCAAAGTGTCACTTTTGATGGTTTTGAAATCATTTTGTCTACACTGCTTAAGCAGAGGTTGTTCTATATCAGCCCTTACATCCTGTGTGATGTGAATTTGAACCAAACTGCAACATTTACTTGACAAAGGCGACTTCAATAGTCTGCCAGTGTTCCTGGAAACGCAATAGACAGAACACAGTGTACCAAATGATGCTCCAATTTAATAATCACACAATGCTTAGACCTCAAAAGTCTGCCAACAGTGTGTGAGTGTCAAGTCTGGACAATCACTATTATAAAGCACAGGAACACGAGGAAGAGAGGATGGGAAATCTCATTTGAATGTCATGTAGTTGCTCTGAACAAAGCATTTTAGAAACCTGTATTTAAGTATAACTCTTTGTATCTGTCTTTTATACATTTATCATCAATGTACGCTACAGTAGATTTGGTGGATTACTTTATATTTATTAGGTTACACTCTGATGTACAGTTAATAAGCAGCAATTCTCATGCCGTATTCTAATAAAACAGTAATACCAAAAAGATCACGTCCACGTTTCTTATTGTCTGGATGTTTGGGGCCAGTATTTTTCCAGACTGTGTGAGGAGTTTTGCAGGTGGATGCTCTGCCAACTTTAGAGATGTTCTGGAGGAGACAAATATCTTTTATAAGCGAGAATACCAAGTGGTCCATTAGACAGAGTACAGAAGCAGAAGAGTCCCATTGAAGGCAGCTGTACTTCGAAGTGGTTTCAGAGACATTCACATGAGCCTCTTAAAAAGGACAGAAATAACTAAATTCCCTGAAAATGCCTCAATGATGTGAAAAGAGGTTCTATTGGAGAGGCAGGACAATGATGGTCTTTCATTATTGTCTGCACCCACAGAATATTAATATATCAAATTATCGTGTACCCAATGCATAACAAAACTAACACAGCAAGATATCACTCATTAAAAAACGTCTTTCCGGCTGTTACTAAGCCCATGCTTATGCTTAGTAACATTTCTTTTCTTTCAATATTAAATAAAAAAAATGCTGAAAATATTTCTGAGGCGGCTCAAGGACTCATTTAAAGTTTCTGTTAGGTTATACAGGTTATCCCATGTCAAAATAATGATATAGACAGAAAAGAGAGCAACAACCAGTCTTCAAGCTGCCGTTTCCCCTCTGTTTGAAAAGGACATTTTATTCCCCGCCGTCACCATGGAAACTAAATTGTATTAGAGATTTATTTTGACTCACTGAGGCTAAACAAAACAAAACACCATTCAAGGTAGCTTTCAATACACTTTTTTAAAAATTCATATGAAAAAAGATACAGTTCAATCTAGTGTCAATCATAGCTCTAATGCTTCCATGTATGACACCTGAAACACACACACACACAGTAAAGTACAAATCCATCACTCATCCACGCATGCACACACGCACACACCCACAAGTAAGCAAACACAAACAAAAATGCATGCACATGCACACGCACACACACACACGCGCGCGCGCGCACGCGCACGCACACGCACACGCACACGCACACACACACACACACACACACACACACACACACACACACACACACACACACACACACACACAAAATCACAAATACAGGTAATTTCAGCACATGCATCTGTTTCTCGTTCTGTCTCATCCCACGGTTCACACCGTTCACACTCTTCCTCTTCCAGCACCCTCCACCACCATAATTGTCTCAGCTCCTCTCCCTTCCCACGTCTGTGCTCTCTGAGAGCTGTTACCATGGAAACTGGCTACAACTGATGGGCCTTAAACGTCACGGTTGGCATACAAAATTGGCAAGTGCATGTATGCACATGCACATGCACATGCTCACACCATACACAATAACACAGTTCTAATTGTTAAGCCCATGCACACATTTAGCTCATTCATTATTATGCAAGGCACTCTAGGATGTTGAACATTAATACAGCGGTAAAGACGGGCACTGTCAGGATTTTTTTGGCCAATGCCACGGCAAAAAGTAAAATAGTAAAAGGAAAGTAAAGGCATAAGGCATATAAGTACACAAAAGTGAACTATTAAAATATAACACGATTTTATTACAAGAAGTAATAACATAGTTGTGTGGTTTGGTCACAGAATTAATCTTGTTTGAATATTTTATACATTTTATATATATATATATATATATATATATATATATATATATATATATATATATATATATGAATTTTTTGAAAGAATATTTCCCTTGCAGTCTTAATTAATAATAACTAAGCACAATAATTTTACACATCTGTTATGACTGGGACATTTCCCATTTTGTTGTTATACAATTCAAATGTTTCAGTCAAATGTTTGCTTTTAACACTTGAGAGCAGATTTGGTGTCTTACCAGAGCTCACTGTGTCCAAGAAAGCGTCAAATCTGTTCACACGTAAGTTTTTTTATATGGACTGTGGGTCTCCTGTCCAGACAGAGATGTGAGCATGACTCTTCTTCTACTCTTCTTCTCTTCTTCTTCTGTCAGCTGCTCTCATCTGTCTCAGCTGTCAGTCTCATTTATCAAACTATAACCAAGTAAACTACATGATGTTCATTACCTATAAAAATAAGAGCAAAGATTAACAAAATACTCCTAAAACAAACTACAATGTGACCGCCAAAATTGTTTTCTCTAAAAATAAAACCAAAACAGTTGTTTCATCTAATTTCTGTATTTTTCATTTGTCTGAGTCATCAATGTTGTGTAATTAATTTCCTGTTTAAGTGGTATTGTTTTTTTGTTTTTTTAAATATGACAGGTCCAATTAAAGGTTTTTAAGATCAAATCGCAGTTCATGTTTAATGAATAGAGCCCTGCAGCCTTAAATCTGCTGTGCTCTCTTTGTGCTTAGTAATGATCATGACGGGGTCTAATTTTAACCCAGACTACTTAAATATTGATCATAACCAAGGTCAAGGACTGTTATACTTTCAATGAGTAGTAAAGGTGACATCAACTTTTCTCAGTAAAATCCTAAACTAATTATTGATGCAGTTCACAAAAAGAATATATTACCTTTTGTTTAGAAAACATTACATTATTTGGAAAATACCTCATGTTGGTAATTTAATTTGGGTTTTGGAGTTAGTGTTAGTTAGTGCATTTTCTTTTGAAGCAGAATGAGGATCAGAAGCCCTGAACGGTTAGTTTGGATCCGTGGTAGAAAATGATTGAGAGTCTTTTCTTTAAATTATCAGTAGAAAGATAAAAGTACTCAGTCGGAGACATTAATTGTGTATCATGGACAAAAAAGTATATGAAACTATGTACTCAGTGATATTGTAAAAATATGTTCTTATTTCTATATATTGTTTTTAAAATGTATTTTTGAAAATTGTCAAAGGTCAAAATAGACTTTTAGTTTTTAAAACACACGCACACAAACACTTAGATTACAAGTGAAATCTGAAATTTAAATACAATAAATCCTTGGTTGTTTATATCGCTTCACTTGGGTTTGAGTGACACTAAAATCAAATACTGAAGTGATTTGTGATTATTTACTGCCTGATGACATGGCTACAGTCAAAGTATACAGAATTTATTAAAACCTATGTTCAACATGAAAATCCAAAAACCAACTGACTGATCTCTTATGAAACAATAGTTTAACAACAACAAAAGTTATCACACATTTCTACACATAAATATGAGCAATAGTTTGAGCTGTAAAACAAAGTATACACGCAGTATACACACAACCACATACATTATAAGCTTCAGTATACACACTGGCCAGCACTTTGTTTCTAAGGTTCCTTAACTGTTTACAGGTCTCTTTTAACCAACACGTTTTTCTCTCCTCACAGGTTATGTACATTATGCTATATAAGTTTTAAGTCTAATTGCTAATGCTAACTGCACAGGTTTAACATATAATTATGTTTACTCTTAGTCACATAGGGGCTGCTAAATCTTGTTTGGGGGATTATTGTATACAGAGGGGAGGGGGGACAGCGGGTGTGTATCATAACTAATGTCTTGTGTCCTGCCTGTCTGTATACTGCTACTGGATGCCTTGAATTTCCCTCGGAATTAATGAAGTATCTATCTATCTATCTATCTATCTATCTATCTATCTATCTATCTATCTATCTATCTATCTATGCAGCCACCACGTAGACAACAATGTGGTTGTACAAGTACATTCTTAATGAGCACTCAGCATATGAAAAACAACATGAAATAGCTTGAGTGCTGTGTAGGCGAGGTTAGAGGATGGCTGAACTGAAAAATTAGCTTAAAGGTGAAATGAACGGAGCTTTACTGTATAATTAAGAAATGCACATTTAATGTATCTAATGCTCAGAGAAACTCCAATGCTACAACAATATAGTCTGACAAAAAAAATCAATATCTATATAGCTAATAATCATGTAAGATATACGACTTGATTTACTAGTGAGCACCATCCCAAAAACCTTTTCTCACGTTGACGCATCAGTCTGTTAATAATACGCCCACCTGTCAACTCCACAGTGAATCAACCTGCTCTGATGCAAAGCAAAACATAAGCAGCTTTTAGTCTGACACAGGACTAGTTTTAAGGAAAGTTTTACTGCACTTATACGGCCTTCATACTTTTTGTTCCTTCCTTGCTTGGTACACTGTGTGTTCAAAGCTGAAACCTGACAGACGTTATAAAGCCCAGAGGCTTGGTGAGCCACTGTTATTACGGCTGGGAAAAAAAATCCACTTAAACAGGACGACGATAACAAATTGGAAAAGGTTATTAAAAAAAACTGACACAGCTATTAACTGCCATCTTCACAGGCTGTGAAGATGGCAGCTACAGTAATAGCTCTTTCAGCTGTCTCCAGCATACTTCCACAGACTGAGATTCAAATCTTATATAATGGACAAAAGTTGTTTTTCTTTTCCACACATAAATTAATTGTATGACTCGTTATTTTGTTTCTAAAACAATTCACAGAGGTTCAAATAATCGCCCTAAACTGCCCTTAAGATGCATGATTTAGTGTATTCTGTTGTTTTTTTAAATCTCTTTCTGTTCATCTATTGTCTATACTTATCCAGTTAGGGGTGTGGGAGGCTGGAGCTGATCCAAGCACTCAGTGGGGGAGAGAAGGGGTAAACCCTGGACAGGTTGTTAATCAATCACAGGGCAGATATACTGAACAGAACAGGGCTAAAAAAAAATATCCCCTCACTCTCACATATTAGCAATTAAGTTTCCTGAGGGATTCTTTTTTGAGCTCAAGAAGAACATGTGAATCCCAAACAAAAAGGCTCCTGTAGGCTGTTTTTTTAGATATTTATTTCAAATGTAAAACACAAAACACTTTAAAAAATGCCACACTTTTTTTTCCATTCAAAAGGGCACAGAACTGGGTTTTTTTTTAATCATCTAGGGAAAACATTTCAAAAGATATTTAAGATAGTTTTTCAAAAAGTTTTTTAAAAGAAACATAAAACATTGCTTTCAGATATACTACGGCTTGAGCCTTTCATGCTGTGAGAACACTGAGTGAGGGCAAAAGGTAATGAAGGCTTTTTAGTCCTACGGCCTAAAGGTTCCCTTGTTTAATTATAAAGTCACATTGAATTGAATATGAATGAAAAATAATCATCGTCCAAGACATAATGTTCTGGTCAAGTTGTTGCTATGTTTTTTTGGACTTGTGTGGCAGTTTTGGTCCCATTCAACTCCTCTGCTTCATTGCTCAGTAAATATAGGGGAAGATCCTGTAGGGCACCCGTCGACAGTAGGTGTCCCATGCTAGTCCATATTTGGCCCTGCACTGTCTCTCATCACGATCCTCTCTGTGAATCAGCAGGATGGTGAAATATATAACGTAGAAGTACGGCAGGAGATGTGAGAAACCTAAAGAAAAAAAACAAACAAACAAGCAAAGACTAATTAATTAATTAGCAGGACTAAACCAGTATCAACGATTTAATAAATACAAGAAAATGTCACAGAAGAATATCCCACATGTATGGCTCACTTATATGAACTCAAATGATCAAAACAGAGTAAACACCTTTTTTCTTTTACAACTAACATTAATTTTCATAATGTGAATGACATCAAAGGCTCTGTAATAGTTGTATAACCACCCCGGCTGTACAATCTGTATAAGGAACAACAAGCTCCTAACAAAAGCTTCAAATATTCAGTTGAATCACCTCAATGGTAATTTTTCGAGACTTCACTTCGCCTGTTTCTGATAAAAAATACCTTTTTCTCCCGTCATTGTTCCTTCAGTCAGTCTTGATGTAACCACTGTTCCACTTTGTCAGAGCAGCTTTCATCAGTCCTGAACATGTCAGCATGATCTTTTTCCTTTTTCAGTGCATAATTCAGCAGTTTGTGACATCTGCAGCAGTAATTATGGCGGAAACTACAGTACATCTCAATTACAAAGGCAGCGAGAAGTTTGAATACCAATGAGCAGAATGTGTCAGCGCTAACAAAAGTCTGACAGTCACAATTTAAGGGAGTACGTTTTGAAAACACACAAGGTAGCTTTACACAAAAGAACAGAACATGGAGTGTTGATGTCTTTTATTGCTTCAGCTTTTTGAAATGTAACTCCATTCCTCCAATCCCCTTAGCTTTATGAGTCTCTTTAGCCTGTTTCAATGATTGGATAGCATCTTCCTGCTATCCAAGGCTGATTTTCAATTATAAAGTCGCTGAATGACGCCCTGTGAACAAACCTGCCCAGCACAGACACAGTTAATGTCAACGACTTCAACCAGAAGCAGGAGGAGAGCCAAAACAGAGCTAAAACTTTGCGAAGTCAAGTTCACTTATAATAACCACAGGACCACAACTATCATACAAGATAATGCAGTTTTCATTCCCTATCTACTGAATATAAAAATGTAACAACAGTTTACCTTTTATTTGCTACATGACTGGGCCTCAATCACCAATACATTCTGAAGAATTTCTCAAGATTTTTCTTCGGTTGATCTTAACAGGATTTCAAAGAAGACTTTCTGTCAGATTCCCCAACCTTCTTCTGTAATGACTGAATTGTCTGCAGCTATGGTTTAGTTCTTCTCCATTTGTTCGTAAGTTAAAAGCACAAGCATGTTGTTTGGACCAAGGGTCCTGAGGAAGTCATGACAGGCACCAGTGCGAGCTATTTTGACGGGCCCTAGTGCACACAAACACACACAATTAGGCTAAATATTTAGTGACAATGTGTTTGATTGTAACCAAATGTACAGTATTTATAACTTGTCTTGAAATTTATACAGTATCTAGTCTAATGTTATGATTATTTAGGGCAAATGCTAGGGCTAGCACCAGACTCCTAACAGTGAAGACACTATCATTAATTATGAAACTAAAATATCGTCATTTTAACAGAACTGTAGATTTAAATGAAACACATTAACTGGTAATATAAGAGTGCTCTTCTGCGTTTGTAGATTCTGCTCTTACATGAGAAACGTCAGTGAATCCCAGTCTTCTTAAAAAGTTTGTAAACTGAATTTAAAGGCATGGTTTTGTCAGAATTAAAGCATATTAGGAAAATCCTTTTATTCATCAGAGACAGCAGATTTGAAGTAGACGTTGCCTCAGTGTCTTTTCCCTTTCCAAGTCTCGAGTTCTGCATTTAGGCTGTAACCATTTAGAGAGTGGATGAATACCCATACTAAAGCTTCTATCCTCTGTGACAGGTTGTTGTGGTAGAAAAATGTCAGTCACAGTCCTAATGTATTCCATGCTTCATGATCATTCAGAAAGGGACAGTGACCTAACAAATGAACATCGAGAGCAACGTTATCTGAGGTCGTTTATCAACTCAGAGATCGTTTCATTATTCCGTAGAGGTCAATCAACTTTTCAATTAGAGAAGTCGCCTCCTGCTGGTTGTTCAAAGAACTGCAGTTTAGGGTTCCTAGACGTAATGAGACACCTTAAGTAAGTATTCCTTCATACTGTGTCTGTTGTACTATTAGTAAAGCTGTATTCAGAATGTGGAACTCAAACCTACTGAACAACAATTTACATACATTTGACTTAATATCTATAATAATATGGAAAAACCAGTATGCCATTAAATGTCATTAACAGCCCGAGGAACTTTCTTTTTAAACAATGAAAATGTCTTTATTGTCTTGGCATGCTCATGTTGGACCTTCAAACAAACTCATGTGCATCAAGTCTTTGTCAGGGAGTCTCCCTCAGGGTGACAACTGTTTTTGTCTCCTTGTTCCCCGTTAACTTAGGACCACAACTAACTGATTTGGAGTCCATGACGAACTACTATTATTAATTTTTCTTGTTTTTTCTAATTCTTGTGAAACACACCGAGGTGAACGTACGTACATGTGCTTAAACTTTTCTGGGACTAAAGGCACCAGTCAGGAAGAACTGAAGATGTGACTTTAATGTTGAAAATCAGCATTGTGTCTTTGAAAACAAAATTCAATTTTGTTCTCATGTTAAATATCGGTGGATATAATTAAAAACATGTTTTATCTATGACCTCATCAACTTTCTTAAATGAGAGCTCATTGTGTTAAAAACTGTGGCTGAGGCCTGCTTGCTAAACGAGCTGTGAGTGGCTGTAGAGCTGCCTTACCACACGGCAGAGACCAGGCCAGGGCCATGAGGAGGTCACCAAGGTAATTAGGATGACGAACCAGACCCCACCAGCCGGACACCAGCAGACGTTTCCCTGTTGCTGTGGCGATGGTCTCCAGTCCTACAGGGAGTCACAGGAAACGAAGATGTTTCAGAGTAAAATTTGCAAGTCACTTCAAATCAATCATCTTTTACCACTTCACTCCTTCCCTTACAGGGAGGAAAGGCACGATTATCCTCTGAAAAAAAATGCAGCATCAGTTCACTTTGAATGCTAACAATAATATGAAAGAGTATAAGGATCATTTACTGAACTAGAAAATACACGTTAAAAGAAAAGAACATTTTTAGAATACCCACTTGCAACACTAGGATGAGTAGGGTCTCGTCGAAACTGGTTCTTCTGAGAGTTGGATTTTCTGAAAATATAGTATCCAATACCTGAGGGAGAAAAGAAAATGATTGCATCTCCATCTTCAACCATGAGTCACAGCATATTTCAGCCCAAAGAAAAAGAGTCCTTATTACCATTCAGTGCTATTATTACTGCTGCTCCGAGTGAACTCAGGGTCTGCGGATGCACGACGAGGAAGGCAGCCTGCAGGCCGTAAGTGAAGGGGACCCAGGCAAGATCACCGAAGACCAACATGAAGCCGAAACCATCATGCACAATGTCCATGGTGGTCAGAACAGCCTCCTGTTTTAAACACGACAGAGGTTAAGGAAGAACACAGTTTAAATGGATGCACAAACAAAGATGCCCTGTCGGGAAAGGTCACCTCGTTCCACAGAGCGTCTGCCACATACAGCAGCTGGAAACTGTTGACCAGAATCATGGCGAGTGAGGGGGATCCTCTGAGCTCCACCTCCTTCATCAGCATGCCGAGGTTTATGACCAGCTGAGGGATAAACAGGAGAGGTGAATGCTGACAAACTTCACTCTGGAGAGATTTCCCTCTAACTTCCATTCTGAGTAGATACATTCACTTTATGTCAAACTGGAACAGGAAGCAAAAAGCACTGTGGCCTGATACAAAACTATCTGTGAACATATTTTAAAAAAGCTTGACACTTGAGAATTACATAACAGAGAAAAACCAGCAAAGACAAATTAAAAAAAAAAAATAATAAAATTGTCATGCTCCAAAAAAATGTCAAATCAAATTCATCCACTTCAACAGCTCTGCCACAATGACAGGCTGTGGAATTCTTCTTTGATCTGACGGGTCGAGGTAGATTTCTATGCAGTTTGTTGCTGCTTACAAGGACTTTTTTTTTCCAGCTGTTTCCATGAGGACTAAGATTGTTGGGTGTCTGAATATTACTTTAAAGAGTAATACTCTTTAAAGAGAGTAATAAAGACACTTTATATGTTAAGTGACAGGAGATAACTGTTGTTATGATTAATTCAAACTTAAGATGACAAACTTTGTAAAGGTAACATTTATGACAGACCTTTTGTGTAAACTATGACACAGCTGCACCAAAGTGACTGGCCACTTTGTTGAGGATTGAATGAAAATTATTATAATTATCTGAACGCTAAAAATGACATGTCCAGTTTTCTATACCTAAAACACATCTAACCACAATGTTTTCCATGTGGTAAAGAAGACTTTTGGATGCATGAATGGCTTGTAGGTTGGAGAGGCTGTGTTGGAGAGAGAGGGGTTTGGATGCTTTACTAAAGGTCAAATTTGTTGGAGGCTTCAAAACACAAACATTGCTGCATGTCGTGAATAATTCACAAATAATGTTCACAAAGTTTGTGTTCTTCAATGTGTAAATATTATAATTACATATATTATGGTATTGTTCAAATATTGTATATAACCAAGACAAGCTGTTATGTCTGAGTTGTAGACCATTATAGATTATTCTCAGTAACATGACAGATGTTTTATATAACACTCTAAAGAAAGGTCTGTAAATCTAACTGAGCTGTCAGTCCTGTGATCTTGATTTACAGAAAAAAAAAAAAGGTCAGTAAAAAAAATACAATTTGAAACTTTTTGGGGACCCAATTGTGAGATGTTGAAAGTAAAGAGTAAACCGTTTTAACATTTAACAGGAAACAGAACTCTCCCACACACTGTCTGTAGTCAGTTGGTGGGAGCTTTTTCTGTCCTCTCCTACGCACCTGGCTTTTAAAAAATCCGATGTGAAAAGGTTTGACTGCTTTTACTGTAGATTTAGAAAAAAGGTCAATTAGGACACATTACATTAACACTGTCGAGCATAACATGTCCCTGCCATTCTTTTTGTTTGTGTGTAGATAAAGAGAAGCATGTTCCCGTTCTCTCTTCATTTATGAACCTTTTTTGTTACCATCACTGAAAGCTTTACATTTGATCTTCTGTATATCTCATTGGGTCTAAAGAATTTAGACAGGTTATCATGAGTTTCTTTGTCCCAGTGTGTCAGCTCATCAGGAAGCGTTCCTGATTCTGTGTCGGTCAGAGAGACTGAAGAGTCATGAGAGAGCAACACCGCCCCCTGTTGGTGTGTCTGGGCTCTCAAACCACAACTACTGACCAGTACTAAGATATCAAGATTTTTACTTATTAAATAAAATAAAATGGCATGGAAACAGATCATAGGTTTTTATTCCACTTTTTTATGTTGTGAAACTGTTTCAATTTGTTTTGTTCTGCTCAAGTTTTACATGCAAATCAAGTCTTATCATTTTACTGCATGTTTTTTTTTTTATATGAGAAGAGTATGAGTTTAAATAGTTGAAAAGATTTGAAAGAAAAAGTTAAAACATTTATCAAATATTAACTTAAAGCTATATATCAAACTGCTCTTGGCTCAGAATCAGCTTTATACAGTGCACACACGTATGTGTATGTTTAACCAACATTTTTAATTATAGGGAAACTCACCCAGCCGATCAGACCCGGTCTGAGCTCACAGAAATATTTCAGGTCAAAGTTTCCAACCCGAGGGTTGAGCTCCCGTCCGATGAAGAAGTCATAAAGAGGATTTCCTAAACAAAACACAGGAAGTGATCAGTAAGGCATCATGTTTACAGGTGAGCAAAACTTTGATCACTTAGAGCTGAACTCGTCTTTTACTATTACACGCAGATACAATGAAGGCTCATTTTATGCAGATATAATGCTGACAGCAGTCACCACCTTCAGTTCAGCAAAATATCCTAACATTTACAATGTAGAACATCATCCTAGTTCAACAAGTTAAATCTGAGGCAGTGAGGGTAAACGTTTTGTACAGTTTTTGAGCTTGTAAACTTCCCAAAAAATGATTCACTGGTAAGTTGTTGCTTTTTTTTTTATTATTACATACAAGTGCCTATTTTTTACTTTAGAAAAGTTACAACATATTGACTGGGGCACCAAAGGGAGCTGATTCTTCGTACAATTTCATCACCTGGCTTTATAAACATGCTTTAAACCTTGACAGTTCTGTCTTTCCAGAAAGTGGCTCGAATGTAATAATCAGAGAGCAGGAGCTGAATCATAACTCTGACTGCTCTCTGTTTTTTGCCTTTCAGGTACAGTAGGGCACAGCTTGCCGGTGTAGCAGCTCAGCTCACTTAAAAGTGAGTGTTCAGCTGTTGCCTGATACCTGCAGGCTCCTGAAGAGCTTAGCTGTTAGATAATTACCCACAGGAGCACACAAATCCCTCAACAAACAGCACACAAAAGGTCTTAAAATGTCCAGTACTCCTCAGGTAAGAGTTTTAAAGAGTGTTTTAGGGGGCATTTTTCCTTTAATGATGTGTTCACCTGTGTTGCCCCCAACAGCGAGAGCATGAGAAGGAGCCCAAAAGGAGCGGATGTAGAGGTAGGCAGAGAACAGGAATGACACTGCTATTGCACATACAGCCAGAGGCACCAGCAGCTCAAACAGATACCCCAAAGGAGCCCCGAGCCCCACAAACAACATGAGCAGCACTCCGCTGATGCACAGGCCATGAAAACCTGAGGGAGACAAACAAAGAGAAGTAAGTCTTGTAGCCTGGGGCAGAAACGAGCTGACTGAGGGCTGGTCTAAATAAAGGTAAAAGATGTAAGACGTGAAACTACACATTGTGTAACTCCAGTAAGCTCTCACAAGAGGTGAGTAGGCCAGTAAGTTAAGGGTCTACATTAAAAACAATATAACACTCAAACTGTGATAAAGGTCAAACACATAATCATCACAAGTATTCCTAACATTAGTTCTTAGAGTTACACTGTCATAGAAAACAATACTAAAGAGCACTGAGCACTGTCTATTACTAAAAGTTCATGTGAAAATCCCACTTCAGATATCTAACTATTCAAATTGTGCTTTTGACACATTTATATGACCTATCAAATGTAAATAAAACACGACAGACCATTTATGGGATACTTGAGACGTGTTCCATCCCTCAGCACTAATCCTTCAGACACCTGCAGGTGAACATATTGAACATTGCACATTTTATTATCAGAAAACAGTCATACTTTTCCCTATGTCTCATCTTATTATCCTGCTATAATGTAAGTAAGAAGTCTCTTAATCGAAATTCTAGTCATATCTGGGTTAATATGCACATTGTCTTGTAGGTTCCTTGTGCTTGTTGGCGGGGACGGCCTACTGCTATCATGTCATCCATCTTTGTATACAGTCAATAGTGGTGCTTGAAGAAGTGGGCATACTTTTTGAATTGAATTGAATACTCTTCATTTTTCCCCAAGCGTCCCATACACAGCGTCTCTTAATAACAGTGACATAGGACTCCTCTTGCACAATAAGTTAATGTGTACTAGCCAATTAGGGACAGAGTAGGAAGGGTCATCCCTTTCCCATCCTAGGAATGGTGTGAATCAGATGAGATTTAGAAGTGGGCATACTCAATGGAGAATGAAAAATAAGTGTGTTCAATCTGTACCTGTTTATACCCTGCATTACACCACTGAGTCTATGGTTTCCACCTGTGCTTCTGGGGAAAGTAAGGCAAATGCAAAAGAGTGATTGTAATTACTCCTTGTGGCCACAGTGGCCACTGTTCAGCGAATGTTTTGTAGTGCTGCTTTAATAACACATTTTGATCAGTTTTCAATTCCATCGATCGTTGACAGTCGACCTTCATCACTAAGTTTTTAAGTATTTCTCATGACCGAGTCCTTCATCATGCAATCATGACTCAAAGTTTACAAAATGATTACATGAAACGTTGAATCACAAAACCGCCCTGAAAAGTCTTCCAGACGCATATTAACTGTGTGTTCGTGTAACTTCAACCTTCATCAGACCCACTATCATGCGTACATAATGTACCTTTCCAAGTGGCATCATATAGAGAAGTGCATGCAGGCCGATCCAGCCCAGCAGAACCACAGGGGCCAGAGGGTCCCACAGCTGCTCAGTGGAGGGGAGCGATGGGGGCCACTGGAGCACACTGGCCTCAGAGGACCGACTCACGGAGATCAGGAAGAGCACCGTCAATGGAAGAAAGACAGGAATGCACAGAGCACCTGATAGATGATCACAGATTAAAGTAAGACAGACTGGTCGGGTTAAGACAACCTGGTTCCCATTACTGAGCTTATATTAAATTATAGAAAGAAATTAAAGCAGCATCCAAGTGATTTAGCATGTATAATAGCATGTATTTATAAAAGGATTAGATTAGCTGTCAGTGAGCGTGAAATAAACCCTGGCATTTCACTTCAGTACTGTCTGATCAGTATTCTGCTGAGAGCAGAACTGTCAGCTTCAAAACATGATTTCACTTTTAAAATAAGTGGAGAGCAAATTGGCTGTGATACTCAATTTAAAGAAGACAGCAGGGGATAAAGCACCACAACAACAACACACACTATTACTAACACATAGAGTCTGTGATGTGTGTGTTCTACTATTCCGTGTCATGTCTACAATGTAAAAGCCTACTTGGGTGGTTTTGTTTGATTGTCAATTAGAGCTGTAATGAGCAGTCCTGCTGATGGCGTTCCTGCTGTGAAACTAGTGATCTTGTTTGCAAAGAGTTTTGTTATCTTGTTCATTTTATAGAGACAGCAGCTTTAAGAATGATCAGAAGAAGTCATTTAGCAAATTTATGAAACAATACACGTGACTTTGTCTGAGTATCATAGTAAATTATATTGAGAGGTCTTTGTATGCTGGCTCTGAATGTCACTACATCTTTTTGTTAAACTTCTTGTTTTCTGTAAGACAAACAGGAAGCTCTTTTACATATTTTGCTTCAAATGTACATTGGATCTTCAGTGGTTTGTGATAAAAACATTAGAAGACAGGAGACAATCATTTAGTACATGCATTTAAATCAAATACAGATGCATTAAAAGTAAATGAGCTGCAAATACATAACTGATGCAATTAAGATTCACAAATACACAGAAAATAAATGCATCAGTAAAAGACTGTTTATTTACTCATTTAAAGGGAGCAAATGTGAAAGTAATGTTTCTTCACACCTAATGTGGAGAGGATGTCAGGTAAAATTTAAAATGTTTTAAATAAAGGAATGGAGCCAGATCTGCTCTTACTCACCCAGGGTTCCTCCAAATTCCCTCTCTGTGTCATGAGAAGACTTGTGTTTGAGAGCTTGACTGTTCGGCTTCATTGTTGGTCTCCTGAGAAAATATTAACAAATCAGTCAAACAAACACACAACATAAAAACAATAAATACATTTTATTCATACCAAAAACTACAAACATTTTCAATTATAAGCATAATCAATAACGTGCAACTGTCGTCAGTGTAATCTGTAAACTTATTGCAAAATAACTTTGACTCTTAACATTATCACTGTTTTAGCGGGTGAACATTTCTTTAGCATTATCTTTAACCTCATTGCATAAGCCTTATCACAAACCAAGTTAAGTCTTTGTTAATAGCAGTGATGCAAAAAACACTTTAGCACTTTTACTCTATTCTAGGCCTATATCATGAGCACAGCTTTGAGGTATCTCCATCATGAAATACTTCACAAAAATATGTAGTTACCAGTTACCATATGCACTGTTATTGCATTATTCTGGCCTCCAAACAAACGTTTCAATGAAATACGTTCCTTGTGTGTCTTACAATATGTCTTGGTGTTGATTACAGTAATAACAGTAATATTGTGATACGTCTTTAACAAACAATGGAGCGTTTATTTTTGTTTTTTGTTTTTTTTAAATAGGTATTTTGAGAGGGAGTACAGCTTCTGAAAGACATAACGCAACCTTAATGAAATTCTACACAGATTATGACTAACAAAAACCTGACAAATGACAATGTTGATCTTTATACAGAATTGCAAAACTAGTTTAGTGATGTTTCAGGTTAAATTAAACCTTTGTTTTTTATTTGACCAAATGAACGTGATCTTGAGTATTCTCGTTCAGTTATTGTGATTATCTTGAAAAAGAGCCAAAGTTCAGGTCAAATTGCTTTTAGTTCCTGTGTGTTAGTACAGAGAAATTTCTATTATGAAACATGAGGACGTTTACCTGCCGATGCTGAAAATAACCTGAGCGCGAGCAATTTAAAAATACACTGCTTATTATAAAAGCAAACGTCGGTTTCTTTTTCTGTATGTATTTACATAGAGATACAGTATCTTACCGGTGTTAGGCATGGAGGTGAAACCGTGATAGTATTTAAGTCTGGTAAAGTGGATTCATTCAGCAGCATGTAGATGGTAACGCCCTCTAAGGACGTTCCACAGCGACGAGCTCTCTGAGCCAATCAGAACCCTCCGCTGTCATCAGAAGAGGGTGGAGACAAGAGGGCTTAGCCAATAGGATGGGTTTAAGAGGTGGCGACAGTCAGCTCCGTTCTGAAGTGAGAAGTTGTGAAATACACCTGAATTCTAATACATTGTATACCAGTAATAACCTTAACAAAGAGGGCCCACCTGCAAATAAACAAACAATGTCCACAAAGTGTTGTATTTGTCCGTAATGGTTCTGAAACAAAAGGCACACAAATGTCTTCACATTCATACTTTTTTTTTTTTTTTTTATTGTAGACAAACTTATATTTGTCAAAGAACAAACAATTCATCTGGGGAAGACATGCACAGAGAAAACAGAGAGTCAACTAACCTGGAGGTAAAAGACACCCCCACAAATCTGTCATGTTTATGTTAGCGTTAAACAGATTAATTCATCAGATGACATTCACAAAGCTAATTAATCAGCAAAAGGCATCAACATAATTTAGACAAGATTTCCAAAAGATACAACTTTTCCCCTTAACTCATTCATACTGTGTATTCAGGTTTCCTTCAAGGCTTTAAAAGAAGTTCAGCTTGGATCATGGATAATTCTTTATTTTCTATCTTTACAGATGAAGGAGATGACAGAGATTTTTTTCCTTCAATTTTATCGTTTATAAATAACCCTTAGAATATTAATCCCGAGTAGGCTACTTGAGGTTTATGTGCACTTTGTAAAGCAGGAGTGAAATGCAGATCTTCGCTGCACGAATTTGGTCATGAAGAGTTTCTTGATGAATGTTGTTTGGTTGCCTTAGTGTTGAAAGATTCTTATTTATACAGAAGTAAAGTGCTTACCAGCAAATGAAGAAGAGCAAGCTCTTGTTGGGTTAAGATTCATCATTTTCTCAGTGAAGACAGACAGGCAGGCAGAGATCTTCACAAATGTTTGTGCATTTGAGGAGAACTACATTTGAATTTATAACATGACTTTAAATTAATACATTTAACATTGAACAGAGACTCCAGTGTAAATGGTTATTCTGTCCGTGTTTGTGACACAGTGTTTGGAGTTGTGCTGCTCTTTGAGCTTTAACCTCGTTCGCAGATGACCTCGATCACACTTTGCTCCATCGGTGCTGGATCGAGGCAGCGGTGGGCGGAGCTGCCAACTATCTCATCCAGAAGGAAGTGTACAAGGTTCTCATCAGAGACGAACCTCCACAGGTACATCTGCAGGTAGTGGCAGTCCACCTGGATCTGCTGAAGTCCGTAACGACCGAATGTACGCAGGCGGACACACTCGAGGAATGTCTTCAAACTGATTTTTATGATTCCCGTCATCACAGAGACCTGGGACAATGGACAGGTTTTTGTCAGAGTCTGAGATATTACAGAAAATAGACACCAGCATTACAGCGCTGTGCACTCACTTTGTTAAACTCCACCGAGCTGAAGATGTCGATCCTCTCGGAAAACAGCTTGTGTATGTTGCTCAGTAGATTAGTATCCATGGGAGCGCTGCAGGCAGAAGACTCAGATAAATCCACATTTAAAACCATGACCTTGTTTTGTGATTAAAGACAGTTCAGTTGTGATTGTCCCACCCGCAGAGAGAGACAAGGAGGTGATAGGGATTAGCTGCCTGTGTCTGTTTGTCTCTCACACATGTGGCTCACCATGTCACTACTTTCTTCCATGTCACTCATTGTAAGAAAATAGGTCGTTGCTCATCTCTGGCATTTTCACACTTACTCAATAATAAGGCAAAAAGGAGATGAGTGAATGTTAAATTGATTATCTGTACAAAGACACAATAGCAGGAGCATCAAGAGAACCACATTTTTGTTTTTGGGCATTCCCGCCTACTTCACTTCATGACTGCTCAGCTGTGCTGAGGTGGAGGAGCAAAGGTTTGAACTCTTCTCTTAGCTTTTTTTTTATTTTATTTTTTTAAACCTACAAAATGATTTTGAGCAGTTTTCATGTTTGGCAAGTGACCTGCTCTGACTTTCATCACCTCACTGGTGTGTCTGCAGCTGATTTACCTCGGCGTGTAGCTGGCAGCATAGCGGGCTTGCTGCCTCGAGCTGCTGTAGACGGAGAAAGTCCTTTTGCTGGAGTCACTGCTGTGTGCTTTCCTCACACCTTCTTCATACAAAAGACCGACCTGTGGTGGAGCACAGACTTCTCATGAAGCAGTCCATCGACACATGGCGATGGAAGCTTAAAGAGTGCGACATGGGAAGACGTTAGGTATTAAGTTTCACCTGCACATCAATGGAGGTGGTGTCCTCTACCACTCTCTTCATCACGGCACGGACATTTCTGGGCTCGATTGTGTTAACCCAGTCTCGTGTTTCCACACTCTTTCTTAACATCTGGGAGATTATCAGTCCCTGGACCTGCAAAACAAAATACACAGGTTTGTGTTAAAAAGACTTTTTTTTCTCCAGTAATGCTGTTTCAGTTTTCCTACAGTAGAAAAAGTCCAAATCAATGAAAACCTACCTTTACATAATGGTTCAGTAGTTTCTGTGCAGCCTCCCTGGCTTCTGCACATAAACTCGTGACAGCTGTTACAGGACTGTGGTGCTGAAAAAGAAAAAAAGATGAACTAGACGCTATTCGTAACCGTTTGTTTTTACATTGAAGTATGGGCTTTTTCTCAAGCTGAATCTGTACAAAAAAAAAAGAAAAAAAAAAGGTGGCAATCCATTTTACCTGCACGAGGAACTGTTCATCTGTGAGCGTGAGTATGTAGGAGATAGTCGAGGTTTCATAGTCCAAGCAGAGGCGGCTCAGCAGCAGCAGAAGGGCCGGAGGAGTGGAACCTCCTTTGTCTCCTGCACTCTCGCAAAACTGTCGCGAGGACTGGCACACAAACTTTATAAAACTCACCACCAGACTCTCCCGCACACCCTGGCTGCAGAATTCCCCCTGTGAGGAGAAGAGAAGACAGAAATAATGTTTGCACTCCCTAGTCCAATGTTGCTTCGTAGGGTTCGTCAGAGAAGGATATTTGGGGGGGGGGGGGGGGGGGGGGGGGGGGCACACCGATAATTTACTGGCAAATGAAAGGACATGAGGTATTCACCTTGAAGTAGGGTTTATTGGAGAACGTGATGTCTTTAGCTGTGAAGAGATGCACTGATGCCAGCACTGACTTTATCTGGTTGAGAATGGAGGATGACAGGGAGGAGAGCAGCTCTGGCAGGCTGGTCGGAGTGTCTCTGCTGGAGCCCAACCCCCCTGGAAATGCCCCACCTCCAGAAACAGACGCGCTCGCCACCGAGAGCCGAGGCGTGGCCAGGGCCTGCCTCACGTCTGTCAGGCTGTCCATGTAGAAGCTCTGCAGGGCCGACAGGTACTGCTTGACCCGCTCTGTAGCCGCTCGTATCACTATCTCAGTCCCCTGGTTTGGTATGGAAGAGCCTGGCAGCAGTTTTGTCACGGCCTGAAGCCTGCGGTGGAAGCGATCAAGGGCGCGGACCAGGAGCGAGTTATCTGCGACTCCTTTCTCCTCTTGTATCCTCCGCTCCACCAGCGAGAAATAGCGAGCAGCAAGATCATCTACGAAGGCGTTAAGCTTTCCATTTGCCATCTGAGGAATATTTTTAGTAGCTAGCTCGCCAGTCTGAGCGTGGTTGATAAATA
This sequence comes from Symphodus melops, assembly GCF_947650265.1. Taxonomy (NCBI): domain Eukaryota; kingdom Metazoa; phylum Chordata; class Actinopteri; order Labriformes; family Labridae; genus Symphodus; species Symphodus melops. Next base: position 12,552,092 of record NC_136701.1, read on the forward strand.
GTTCTTGATAGGATGTGATAACTAAGCATAAGCTGCTGACAAATTCATTGCAGCCTCGGTCGATGAATTCCAGGATGTCGGTGTTTGAGGTGGGCGAAGGAATAGCGGCAGTTTTAGGGGAGTTATCAGTGGAAGATTCAGGCGCTGCAGATGACAACCTTCGAGCGGAAGCATCTTTCACGGAGGACGAGGATGAGTACGGTCTTATCTCTGCCTCCAGACCCTGTAGGTCCGACTCCAGTCGAGCGCGTGCATGGTTCAGGAATTTATCACAGAGCTCTTCAGCCGGCTCATCCAACTGTAGCAACAGCTCCACACATTCGGATAAGTCTTTGGCACTTGAGCCTCCATCCCTGAGAAAAACAACAGAACACGAAGAGCAAGTTGATGAACAAGATATGTAAAAATCTACCTCAGATAAATCTCTTCTTTTCCTTTTCAAGGAAACAAAAAAGTAGAACAAAAACAAAAAAAACTACACACGAGTGATGACTGAGGTTTTAGTTGAACGCCGGAATATATGAACACGGAATATTTGTGCAGCAAAAAATATACAATATGCTTCACTTAAATGCGAAGGAGTTCTCTAGTAACATTTTCCTCCCCAATATAGACTGCCTGATGTAGACCTGAGCACTGTCTGCTTAAACTGCAACCCTAACTATAATAGATATCATTAATAGAGCAGCTGTGGGACCTTCAGCTATTTCTGTATTGATGTGACATGTTTAATGTACTCACACTGTTGCAATGCCTGACTCAACACATTAAGGAAGCCTAACCTAGCAGACAAGCTATACAACAGGAAGTTCTTGTGTTTTTCAAAGCTCGTCTGTCCAACCCTCAGGACGTACTAAATCCATAAAAGAAGTGTCACAGAAACCCTTCAATTGTTTTTTTACTGATATGGATTTTAATGAAATTTAAACCTAAGAAAATAACGTCTTAAAAAGAGATCAATTATGCTGAAGCTGGACTTCTATACTAGACCTGAGCAAAGTTTTTTTTCTTCATTTTATTTCCTAAAATGAGCAGTATTTGTCTGGCGCGTAAGATTTCCTAACAGAAGGCTCTGAATGTAAATGTAAATTGAATGCAGAGATTCCCACCTGAACTTCTGCCGCAGCTCCTGTGCCAGCTTGTCCATGATGGCGTGACAGTCATCCTGGATCCCCTTGAATGAGGGCAGGTGGCTGTACTGCTCCAGCACGCAGCGGGCACGGCGGTGGGATCTCACTGCCTGAGCGTAAGCCTGCAGCTCCAGACACTTATTCAATCTGGCAGGCAGCTCAAACAGAAACTGAAGCTTCCTCAACAGAGTGTGAACCCCTGAGGAAGAACACGGCGAGATGGAAATGTGAAAATAATCACCATGAAAACATTCATTTACCAAAAAAAAACAAACAAACAGCCTCTTTCCTTACCTGAGAGCTTTGTGATTTGTGTGTGCTGGTCTTGAAGAGTTCCACTGATACTTGCACTGAAGTCAGTGATTGCCGCCATGTTGGTAGACAAGCAATCCATTTCATCCTCCATCTTCTTGAAATCATTCTTCATTTTTCTGATGGTGTCTAGAAGTAAAGATGAAAAATCTGGCATTAAAAATACCAGAAAAGCAAAATTCAACAAAATATGCAGTGTGAAGTTTCCCCGCACCTGTTGCAGATATGAACTTGTTATAGTTCTCATACACCAGTGTCTGCATGTCGCTGTCCAAAGAGCGGATCTGCTTCACCATGCAGGTTTCCTGATCCATCAGCTCTGCCAGAGAGCACTCCCTTCTGAGCTGAGTTTGGACACAAAGCATGTTAAAAAAAAAAAAGTACATACAGTTAAATTTCAAAAACACATTTTGTTGCAACAGGTGCAAATAATCCCTTCAGTCGGTGTACAGTCACAGTAAGGAAAACACTGGACATCTTCTGATTCTTCCGATACACCCAGAAGTCATTTACATAACACATAAGTACATTCATGCATGTTGTATGTGTGCAGTAACTGGAGACAGCTGCAATGAGGCTCAAGTGTATCTTTCTGTTCATATAATAATAACAGTAAAGTTTATTTATATAGCACCTTTCCAAAACAGTTTACAAAGTGCTATACAGGATGAAACAAGAGTCACAGGTGTTAATCACAGGGCAGAGACGATATCAGTAAAAGCAACACTAAGCACAGGACAGTAATAAAACAAAACAATAAAATAAATAAAACAGAGGCTCATAGGAAGGCTAGCCTAGAAAGGTGCCTATTGAGAAGTGATTAAAGGATGCTGAGCTGTCAGACTTTACCATGTGGCAGCTCCAGTTATCAATAATGACAGCACTATGAGCACATATGTGAGTAGGAGGATATCCATGTCTTGCCAACAGTAAAAAAATAAAAAGATAGAGGTCCCTCACCTTGTTGAGGAAGAGCTCAGGGTCGAAATGAGGCCCGTTGATGTCGCACGGATCCAGAGACTCGGGCAGCTCCTCGGCCTTTCCTTCCTCATTCAGCCCGTAGTACATCTTCAACATACCGTGCACCCTGCGCCTCCTGCCGGAGTCCTCCACCACCACCGGACCCTCCATCTCACCGTCCATTTCTCCGGGACTGAACGCCGAGCAGCTGATGGACGTTCAAATGAAGATAAACAGAAATGACGAGCGGACTGCTGGCGTCAGGAAACTCAAAAACACTGTTTGAAATCTCTAACTTTCAGCTTCGCAGCAACTGTTGTTCTTTGAGTTAAGCTGTCGTCTACCAATCATGTGATTTTTTAGAAGTTATTTGTAAGAAAATGTCATATTTATCCGACAACACAAGCAGCTAGCTTGAAGTCGTTCGTAGTTCCGGGTTTGTAGCCTATCCGGTGTCACGTCGTCAGACTGCGCGTGTAATTAGAAGAAGTGCTCTTGTGCGCATGTCAGACTTGACACGTTGATTAAAGGTTTAGATCTAAAAGGCCAGTAGAAACACAGTTAAGAACTTGACAGATGTCAAGATATGGGAGAGTTTGTTTACCTCAAAGGAACCTGACTGCTCAAGACTATTTAAAAAAAACAATATACATCAACAAAATAAAACAAAAAACTGAAATAGTTTTGAGCCAAAGTAAACAATTCTTTTGTTTAAAGGAAAACAAAAGGAATGGTGTGCATATATATATATATATATATATATATATATATATATATATATATATATATGATATATATATATATATATATATATATATATATATATATATCATATATATATATATATGATATATGATATATATTTATTTATGCCAGAGATATACATTTATTTATATATATTATTTATATTTATACACACGCATAATTAACAATTGCGTACAGTAGAAATGCCACCTGTGATTTGCTTTAGGTATTTTTTTAAATTATCAACAAATGTAAAAAATATTTTTAAGGTCCATGTAAACCAGTTTTTACAGGGGAAATGCCAATTGGAAGTAAGGTCAAGAAAGTAAGGTCAGCCTCATCTTTATTTCACTATAATGAAATGGAACAAGCTGCTGTTTAATTCTCTTGATGTATGGTTGCAGTGCACTTAAACTGTAGGTGGCAAACACACTATAAAATTCATATTTTCAAAGAAATTAACCCACTTTCTTATTTGCTTAAAAAAAAGCACAGTAGACATATGTGAATGAAGGCATAACTGACCACTTTACTGAAAGGAATCAAATCACACTGTTCAACAGCAACAATGTGCTATTACCCAGAATATCAAACCTCAAAATTCCTAGGAAAGGTCAAACACATCTGGTTAAAAACATGGTGGATATAATACAAAAAAAATAGCCAACCATAGCAATAACACCAAGCACGTGTACTTCTTGTTTCCAAGCAATAACAGTCATTCCGATGCCAACTCAGTAAAAACAAAAAGGCACTTAATGCTCCTGCAGAGTGACCGCTTGAGAAGATGATTAATATGACCTGTTTCCTTACTTCATTCTTGTGTACAAAGAATATAAAAATGAAGGTAAAGACATTCTCATAAAGGCTAACACAATATACAAAAACATCTGCAGATGCAAAAGACTTATCAACAGTGTATTAGTAGTGCAGCATTACATGGTGTCTGTTGGAATGCCTATTCTACAATGTGACATGCATAGTGTTAGTTTGCAACAGTATACTGGACTGACTCAGTTCAGTTACAGACAGTAGCTGATTTATAACAATATTAAGTGTAGAAAGGTGCAAACATTCTGTTAGCATGCTCAGGGGAATCACGAGGAATACATGACAGAGCTCAATCTCAAGGACAGATGATGTTCAAACCGAAGGCGGGCTTGTAAACATATACACCCTCTGTCATGGCTTTTATTGAGGTTATCTTGCTAAATGTCAAGACCTAAACTGCCCGGTGTTAGCATTAAGATGGAGTTCAGAGGAAACTGAAATCTGTCTCTGAACCATTTAGGTAGCGCACTGTGTTGCAGCATTGTTAGATAGGCTTGCGTTGATATACACACACTCTGATTGATACACTAGATTTGAATGATTTTCTTCAGATGACCTTTGCAATCAGCATGGAGCACATAGTCACCTGTAATTTTGTATTTCTTTGGGGAGAAACACAAAGCTGTGAAAGGCAACCACATTATTTTACTGAAAAGACAACTTTATACCAACCATGACAGCTAAGACAGCCATGACGTTCGAGTTTGATGATGACAGATTTACATTAAATTTATGTCATTTATGTTAAAGGTCCAAAGCAAAGTATTGCATCAGTATGTTTTAGTCTGAACCTGTGCGTGGCTCTCAAATGAATTCATGATGCTGAATTCAAAGATCAACTTTGAATATCCCATTCTAACTGGCCCATAACTTAGATTATGTGCTGGAGATATGTTATGGCTTAGGATACGAGTTGTTTTTACTGACTTCTCTGTTGTATTTCTGGTCTTCCTTCAATAAGCAACTGAAAACATGAATCATATCATACTTACAAGGGACTTCCACAACACTTATGTGCCCCCACTAGGTCTTCCTGGTAACAGCTACCAGTCAATGTTTCTACCAGTACTGTTCTAAAATATTTCAAGAAAACAAGGCACTGGCAGTTTGAAAGAGAAGAATAGTCGAGCCCGCCCTTAGATCGTCCCCTCAAAGTGTCTGTCATGCTGACTGTGAGGAGTTTTTGGTAACTCAGACACATTTCAGGAGGATTTGCTTAATGTTTTAAGATGGAATAAAAGGAGCGGTATTGTGGTGATGTTGACGTTCAGATGTCCAAAAGAGGTAATGCAGTGGTACTACCCACATGAGGTCTTATATTTTTGAATAATAGCAGTAAAATGCAGCGCACTGCAGAAAGGTCAAAACTATTCCTCTCAGGCTTGTCTCAGACTCATGTTAAAGGTTCATCATATACTGCACACAGAGTGTGATGTATACTTCTATCTAATAAATAGCCCACTTCAACCTCAACCTTGGAAGCATTACTGTAAGTAGATGTTGTCTTTCACATTACTGAACTCTCTAAATATACACAAATTCAGAAGATAAATACTGTAACTCACACTCAGATCCCTCACTTGGTCCTTTGCAAGTTCATATTCAGTTTAATGTCTCAAGCTTGTATAAAGTCTTCGCTTGTTAATCTCAGAGTCAATTGTTCAGTTTTGGTCTTCGAGTGGCGAGTTCTGATCAGAAGAGTCTAACCCTGCTCCAGACTATCTGTCACCTGCACAGCAGAGTACGCAGCTACAGAAGGCTGCCGGTTGAAAAAGGACGCTGCTCTTTTTGGCTTCAAGCGTTTGATTTCTTTTCCTGAAGGACAAAAAAAAGAAAAGAAAAAACAGTGGTCAATGAAATGTGTTAAAGATTTCTTTTTCTCCAACTGATAACTTTTAAATGTAAAATCTTAAAACGAAATCTGGGATGTTTATTTGTAATATGCTTGAACAAATGCTCTACCACTACTACTGTTGTGCTGAAAAATTTGCAAAAATATTAATAAAGTAGTATGTTGTGTTAAACCTAAGTATACTTAAAACATAGTTTATAGTCCAGTCACTAACACTAGACTAAACTAAAGTTAACCTCCTGTTTTCATGCATGTACAGTAAGTAAATAGCTGTTTTAATACTCTGCAGGTATTATCAGTCCTTATATAAGTACACTTCATTGTTCTGTAGCACACTGTAATAAGTGTACTTTGTTACGGGTCACTGTAGACAGATTCCCCAGCCTCTATAGCAGTAGAACCACCTCTAATCACTACACTCACCATTATCCACGTAGCTAATGGTGTTCAGGGAATGGACTCGACTGCACAGAACGCTGCTCTGCCTGCGCAGCATCCCACGCCGTCCTCCTCGTCCGTTCTTGCTGCTGCTGTCGTCCTGTCCGGCGGGCTGTTGGGAACTCGCCTCACCGTCCATTCCAGCTGCAGCTCCGCCCTCTGACCCAGACTTCAGCTCGACGCAGAACTCAATCAAGCCACTCATTAGCTCCGCCTAAAATACAGAACAAGACAAAAAAAAAAAAAAGGCAAAGATGAAGACTGATGGTCAGTATCCTCTCCTCTCCTTTTGACAATCCATGACTGAACCTCGTTTATATGAAAGGTCACATCACCAGCTTTGGATAAACACTTTTTTTTTGGTTTGGATTATGCCTTACTTCTTCGACCATTATGTAACATCTCTTCACCACCTTGATGGCTGGGATGATTATTTTCCATCCAACAATCACCGACCCAGGATCAAATAGACTTTGTGAGCACAAAAACATCTGTTTAACCAGTTTGGTTCCAACTCTAATATCAAGTGTTGTGCTGCTTTGAGGGCAAACAGCCCTAGCAGCAGCACCTGTTCCTGAAGCTCTCAGTAACCGAGACATGTGCAATAAGATGACTACATCTGTCCCCCTCTCCTGTGACAACACCTTCTTAAAACTGTCTTCAAACCACAGCAGAGTTTAAGTTGTCATTTACACAGCTGACAAATCAGCTGATTAACACAGCCTATTCAGCATCTCTGAGCATGCTGAGTGCACATGCTGCCTGATGACCCTCAGCCAATCAGATGTTCATGGAGCTACAAAGTGGGACAATGATCTCATTCCACAAACATGTTCGTGCCTGTTTGGAGTAGATCTTCAGCAGCTTGTTGACAGGTGTGCCGTCTTCCTCTCCATCGAACTCCAGCCACAGAATGTGCGAGTCTCCCTCCTCCTCCGGGTAGCTGTGGTCCCAGGAAAGCTGATGGAAATGCAGCCCGAGAAGCACATGCTGCAAGACAACGAGTGTGCAGGAACATTAGGAAAGGTTCCATATTTCGACTGTGTGCAGGAAGATTATTTTTGTTTCACCTGGCTTCGGTTTCATTGTTTGGCAGAGACGTCAACGCAACACAGTCCAGTGCTCACCTTCTCTTTGACGTCCATCACATAAACTCCCTCGAGGCAGATCCCAACGTTGACTGATTTGCGTTTTCCCCGCTGAAGAAGCCCTTGCGCTGGTTTGTCGATCTCCCCAATGAAGAAAGCGCACCTATTTGTGCAGTCAATGTTAACTGAAACGTACTCTATGTGCAGTGAAATAAATAAAACACAGCATAAATGGCTCATTAAAATTGCTTCTTTTTTTTATTACCCGTAATAAGGCAGAGTGTGACACGTGTTGAGGTACTGGCGTAGGAGCTGTGCGGGCTCAGGAGCGTTTCCAGCGGACGTGCTGATCTTTTTGTAAGCCTCCAGGAGGTTCTGCTCCAGCCCCGTCTGACGGCTCGACTTCCCTCTCAAAGTGGAGAACAGACCTCCACTCCCCATGGCAACATGCGCGGGCACAAACGAGGACAGCTTCTTCTCTCTTTGGGGAGCAGGTGACACAAGCGTTTCATTCGTACAGGTCACGATGTTCAGTTTCGGAGTCAAGGGCCCTGTTTACGCGTGGTGTTAACATGTAAACAGGGCACTTGACTTGGGTGAGAGTTTCTAAGGTGATTATGGAGAGAGGCGTAGATATGTAACTTCATAGCTCCTGTAAGGATCTTTTAGCCTGGCTCTCTTTGGCGCCCCCTGTAGACAAAGTGGGACAGTGTCTCTCTCTGCTGATCTAGTCCTGTACATGTGTGAGACCTTTTGCTTTTGTAGGTCAAATAGAAGGATCATTATCAATTCAGGTTTGTTTCATGACAGTCTAAACACTCCTTAAGAGAAATTTAACAAGAAAAATGAAGTAATGAAAAGATACTTTATTATCACTACCAAAAACTCTTCTACCTGGAGCACATTACACCTGTGCTTCAATCACTGCACTGGCTGCCTGTGTGTCAGAGGATCGACTTCAAAATCTTACGACTGGTCTATAAAGCATTGAATGGTCTTGGCCCCAAATACATGTCAGATCTACTTGTAGAATATAAAACATCCAGACAGCTCAGGTCCTCAGGAAGAGGTTTACTCAGTGTTCTCAGAGTCAGAAGCAAACAAGGTGAAGCAGCTTTTAGTGACTACGCTCCTCACCTGTGGAACAAACTCCCTGAACACCTGAGGACTGCTGCTACTCTCGGCTCCTTTAAATCAGGCCAAAACTTTATTGATCACTCAGGCTTTCAATTAGAAATATATTTTCTGGCTTGCACCAACAAATTAATAGTTTTTAAAAGTTGTTACTTTATCGAGTACAAGACAAATTTCCGTGCAAACAGACAAAGTGTTATCGGATCTTATCTCTCTCCTGGATCCACTCTGTCTCTCTATGTCTTCCCTCGTTTTGCCAAGCAAACAAGTAGCATGACGATGTGCTTCCCCGTGAGCACACGATAATGCATTCACCAAATGAGTGGAACGAGAGAAGAAAAAAAAAAAGATCAAACAAAAAATGCTTTTACGAGGCACAGCGGGGAAATAGTCCATCAAGTAGGGATTACTCAAATCCATAATTTAGAGTTTTCACCTGTGACCAGACAGCCTAGAAAGCAGGAAAATAACTGTTATGAACAGGGCCAGAAACAAAGAAAACAGAATGTAAGTCGTAATTTCTGTGACGTAATTTTTTCTTTATTATTATGTCACACAGGACTGAGAACCCTTATTTAAAGCACAGACCTGTACAGTATTCACAGGGAAGTAGAGCCTAAGCTCAGACCTTATTGCAGCTCTTTCAGGGTACAATCATGAGACCTGCTTATAAATATCTGTAGGCAGCCTGCGACATGTGTCATGAGACTCTATTAAAAGGGTCGTGTTGCCTAAACTCCTTGAATATAGCAGTAGCACACAGTTGGAGGAGCCCTGTGGAGTACCTGTAATTCTACACCTTGAAATCACAATCAAAGTCTTTAAAGCTTTATCCGGACAAAAAAAGACTTCCTGTGATCGTCCCACTTCAATCAAAAATGTCATCTCATCCATTCTTGTACTTGACACTGACTAACAATCCCCTGCGGTGAGACAACGTGAATGTTACTGACATTACTGGCAAACTCAAGAGTGAGTTGACCTTTTTCACAATGCCTGTTGATTTTCATCAAATTGCAGCTTGTTGTCGCTGATTGTCCCGCAGCACTTTAAGCTGCTCGTTCTGTGAGCAGCACTTTGAAAAAGGGTGTGGGTTGAGGTTTGGGGATTTTGTTGTGTTTTTAGCGAGTCTATTCTATTTCAGTTTATTAAGCTGTAGAGAGGCACCCTCTCAAAACTGGACAAACTGAGCAGCAGTGGTCATTGCTTATTTCTGCTTTTACTTAAAAAAAAAAAAAGTGAACTGAAACCAGGTCAAATGGGAACTTCACAAAAATGATACTGTCAGCAAGTCCTAGAGCCAAAAGTCTTTATACATTCTGTTTCTTTTTGTAAAGGCTGCAATGTCAACTGGACTGTAGATAAAAGATTGATGTAGATTTATTCTAACAAAGGATGAGTCCTCAACAATGCTCGAAGGAGAAGGGGAAACCACTCTCATTTCTGTCACTGGAATTAAAAGCTACAGCCAGTTGGTAGCTGGTTTAGCTTAGCATAAAGACTGTACGCAGAGGGGAAGCTGGTCTCTCCAACTATCACTTGAGAAAGGAGCCAAATTGTCAGCAATTCAACCATCCGACCGTTTTTAACATAAGATTTACAACCCACGAGCAGAGTGTAGTAAAAAGTTGTTAAAACATTCTGAACTGACCTCACTGTAGCAATAAAATGTGCGTCGTCCAGGCCGGTTCCCTCTTCAAGAGCGAGAGACAAGGCGCCAAGGCCCGTCCAGTGCTCGGGATCACAGGGGTATCGACCTGTGAGGATGTTGCTCCGGGCCTCCTCGTACAGAAGTCTCAGGACGCCCTCATCATCTATCTGCTCGAGACGGAGAGGGTGACCAACATTTACACCAAATTCATCAGAAAAACTAGCTCAGAGGAACTTTGCAAAGAAAGGGAAAGAAAGTCAGGAGCTAAAATATGAAATGACAGATAAAAGGGATTTTATAATTCACTCATCTCTACAAAAAAGACATCTTGTTTTTCAGTACCTGAAGCTCTTTAGATTTAGGATAAAACACGTTTCTGCGGAACTGGAGAAATGGTTCATCTGAGAAAAAAAGCAGAGGACAATGATGCATTAGGGACAGGCGCTTATCTGTATTATCTTTTATCCAGCTGTTAGTGAGTGGGTTTTTATTCCACAGTGGAGGAGTGAGAGTACAGAGACAAACATCCTGTGGAGGAGGGAAGGGGGGGGGGGGGGGGAATCTGCCAGTCAAGCCCCATCACACCCACACTGCTACACCTTACTGTTCCTCTCCTTCAGTGTGGGAGGAAACCCTCTCTCTCTTTTTTTTTTCCCACACAGAAACACAACATTTAAAAAAGGATTATGTCACTATGTTGTTGATTTTGTAATGAACTTTGCAGACCTGTCCAACTGAAAGGACCTGCAGCGTCACAAATAAATAAGTGTGGGCTGATGGTCTTTGACGCTCAAAGACGGGACCGATAACGCCAGAAGAAGACTCGTGATGAACAGCCGTGTGCTCAAACTGTGCTGGGCTTGAAGAGTGAGATGGAGGGAGAAGCAGGAAGAGGAAGAAGAAGAAGAAGAAGAAGCAGGAAGAAGAAGAAGAAGAAGAAGAAGAAGCAGGAAGAAGAAGCAGGAAGAAGCAGGAAGAAGCAGGAAGAAGAAGCAAGAAGAAGAAGCAGGAAGAAGCAGGAAGAAGCAGGAAGAAGCAGGAAGAAGAAGAAGAAGCAGGAAGAAGCAGGAAGAAGAAGCAAGAAGAAGAAGCAAGAAGAAGAAGCAGGAAGAAGAAGAAGAAGAAGAAGAAGCAGGAAGAAGAAGAAGAAGAAGAAGAAGCAGGAAGAAGAAGAAGAAGAAGAAGAAGAAGAAGAAGCAGGAAGAAGAAGAAGAAGAAGCAGGAAGAAGAAGAAGAAGAAGAAGAAGAAGAAGAAGAAGAAGAAGAAGAAGAAGAAGAAGAAGAAGAAGAAGAAGAAGAAGAAGAAGAAGAAGAAGAAGAAGAAGAAGAAGAAGAAGAAGAAGAAGAAGAAGAAGAAGAAGAAGAAGAAGAAGAAGAAGAAGAAGAAGAAGAAGAAGAAGAAGAAGAAGAAGAAGAAGAAGAAGAAGAAGAAGAAGAAGAAGAAGAAGAAGAAGAAGAAGAAGAAGAAGAAGAAGAAGAAGAAGAAGAAGAAGAAGCAAGAAGGAGAAGCCCAAAGTAATAGTAGCCCATACTTTAGATTTTTTTGCCTTTAAAGACGACTAACAGTTGAAGAAAATAGTTAGCACAAAATAGCACAATAACTGTACTGTTGATCAACTAACTGTTTCAGCTTCTTACATTTTAGCTCTGGACATGAAGTGTTGCTGGGCTGGTGCATTCTTAAACATATAGAGTAACTCTTATGTTAATGCTCAGGTTGATCATTTGCACAGGCTCTGTCAACGTATCGTGGTAACTGCTGCGTCGTATCAGGGCAGTATAACAGATGGACTGGAGGGGCAAATTCATTAGCTACTCGAGAATTCATAAATATTTCAGGATGTCTCAACGCGTGTGGTCACTTTTCATTTAGGTTATTGCGCTCGACACAGAAAACAAATGCAGCAACTGTAAAGCCTCCTCACACTCCTACCTTCACTTTGCTTGTGAGGCCTCAGGTGTTTTCTGCTTCAGATACAAACTCCTTCTGTTCTCTTTGATTTGTTCCAAACAAAACCCCCACAGCTCTTTAAATGTCGTTTGCACAGAGAAGGCTACAGAGCAAAACAACAATATATAAATACTGTAAGTCACAAATCCACAGGGAACAGCTGCAAGGAGAAACAGTTCCTGCTCGGCATACAGAGACACACGGTGTGTTTGAGAAAGCAGGCTGCTGAGGGAATCAAAGGTCGATACTGATAGTCACTAATTCCATTTCTTACAGACACTTTTCCATATTCTTACTAAAGCTGACATATTTATGTCTATTAGACACAGCACTGATGTGTAGTTGTACTGTAGAGTTTGTAAATTGAGGCTAAAGTAATGTGCAGGTTCTGTCATAGAGGCCTACTTCATATCACTAGTGACAATGTTTCCAAGTATTCTATCTTTCAGCTGTGAAAACAAAAAGTACACTGTACATTACTTGTTTATTTCAGTTAGATTTTTACTCCGACTCTAGATTTAAGGTCACAAGTGATGCTTTTTTCTTTCATTACAACCTCTACCAGCCTTTTCCTGTCTTTGTTCGGCAGAAATGTTGCTTTGTGACAAACTTGGCTGCATAGATAACAAACAAAGTCTGCCACACACTTCGTGCCTGCGAAGACACCGACGTAATGGCCATAGTCACCTTGTGAGATATCTTCCTCCGAGGCCAGAGTGAACCGGTACAGTAAGTCCTGCCACTGCCGACACAGTTTGTACGGCTGATGTCTCGCTTTCAGCTGCAAATCTGAGGAGTCAGTGGGAGGCAAATGTTACACGGTGAGATGTGTCTGTTTTCCAACTGTGTGTGCTGTGATTGTTAAACTGGAGCTGCCTGCACTGACGAAAGGTGCAATCATCTGGAAATAATAGCAATCAATGTTCTGCAGCTAAAATAATGTTTCAAATAATACCTTTTGCAGTCAAATACACAAGTTGTATTATTGGACCTGTATTTACCATTTTATAGATAATACAAAGAAGCACTTAGTCAGTCTTATTTCAGCTTGCTCAGACATCTAAATGCATTTCCTGCCTTGCATCTTACATAACAAAAATCCCATTTGGTGAAACGTTGTAGCTAGACTCTAATGTTCTGTAGAAAGAAGCCTCATATACTCTACACATTACCACTGTTATCTGGTAGCACTAAAAGATAAGTGTTTGCAGCTTTTATCTGTGGAAATAGTGGGAGGAAAAAAAAGTACCCACCGAGCAGTGGAGAACAAAGCCAGAAGGCAAAAGCATCCTGAGCAGACTCGGGAACATGGAGAGCCTCACGAACACTGCGACCCAACTCCTGTACGTTGACACTGCCAAGCCCTTCTACTGTTAAGTGTACTGCACTGTCTCCAAACAGGTATATAAGCACATCTTGAGCTGTGGGAACACAATTACACGAAATGAACTCAAAGTATGACACATCAAAAAAAGAAAAGAAAAACAAGACAACTTTCAATGACTGGGGGGGGGGGGAAAACATGATGTGTTGAGGATAGTTTTATTCAATATTTCTTGCACCCTACCACGTGAGAGTGTTGCGGATGAAGCAACACTTCCTCTTTGCGAGTGATCGTCTGATGAATCTGGAGGAAAACTGCAGTCATCTCCTTCCATCTCTAAGAGGAAACACAAGTTGCACAGAAGCACAATATGTCAAGACACTTAAAGTTTTCTGAAAGCTCAATGGTTCATGTGTCTGAGATGGAGTAAACATAAATAGCTTCTCCCTGCTATGCAGAATTCATTCACATCAGCACGTGATGCTGAAGTGTCTGATGGGACATATGGGGACTTCTTTGACATGTGTAAGAGGAAAGGATGACAACAATATCATAATTATTTTTTTAACTCTCAACTTCATTAACCCTTAACTTCAGTGAAATTAATCAGTGTGACGTCACAGCTGCATAAATATCAGGCTTTATTTAGTCTATTATTTAGGCAAGATGTGTTGATCACTCTAAGACTGACACCAGTCTTTTATACTTGAAAGCAAGCCCGAGTGTGTGCTTCAGAGGATAACTGGACTGATATAACATTATGACTGTGGGCACGTCTTTCTCATAGCTTTTCTTTAGCTATGCTTCATCCAACAGTAATCAATCTAACCCCTGTGCACCAGCGACACCATGTGGTCATTGACTGGAAAAGACCCTGTGTACAATAAGAACATCTCAGTCGACTGCTGTGTTGACCTCACCCTGTAGAAGTTAAATTATCATGTAACCCCTACAATTTCATTATTTTAAGTCACCCCAATTTATATGCTTTCAAAAGTGTCAGTAATAGCGTCAAGATATAGATTAAGTATGAGTAAGTAGTGATAAAATACATTTTGTTATCCTGCATCTGAGAGAGCTGAGAGGTGGGTTTGATGACTATCCAAGTAAAACTGACTGAACACAAACAAACACAAACTGACCGACTGAACACAAACAAAACAAAACAACAACTGAGAGATCACTTTAATTGAATTTATTCAGCGTGTGTCTTTGAAAAGCAACCATGCTAGCTACTGGCGTGTTAAGTTATCAGGAGTGGTTTCAGGGTCATTACATTTTGAAACGTTAACTTGGCTTAAGATATAACGATGATATCAGTCATCAGCTGAGTTTTCTCACGAGCTAGCTATCTTTTGGGTTTGTGCCCAACAGTCTTACTCACTGTTGATAGAAAGCAAATGTACAACATGTCTCTGTCGACCACTTACCTGTCACTTCTGCTGAATTCCCTGTACTTATATCTAATACCCTGGATGAGATCCTTACAAATGTTTAAGGGTTATACCGTAGCTAGTCAACAATCCGCTGTTATTGTCCTGGCTACAGCTAGCCAGTCGTCTAATACTAGCTTTCCGGGCAGCTGCAACAGTTAGTGAGCGATAGATGGATGATTCGTTTTTTCTGAACGACTCTTTCATGGGCGTGACGATCGGACAGGAAATGTCAAAACAACACTCAACTGGGATAGTCAGAGCCTTTTAAATGGCTTAAAGTGGATATCTCAAAGGGTTCATGATGAGATTATTTGGAATAACAGTTAGTGATAGCCCATGTGTATATTTCAAACTCATTCAAACGAAACAGGTTAAAAAGGTTTGATCTTGAGAATAAATTGAACATACAGTCAAGAATATAAAACCGCGTCGCCGTCGCGTCATGTGATCATACGTCATTACATCTGTAAGGCAGCAGATTCTTACCAAAGACCAGTACTTTTTGATATAATATTTCTTATAAAATTGTTGATAACTGTGGTGGAATAGGATTTCTATCGAGATGTGACTTTTGTGTTTCTAAATCTCTCATTTAGTTATTGAAATTTCCTCAGCATGTCCTCTACTGGAAACTGGTCCATAAACATAAATTTATCCCACACTATTTCCCGATAGCCTTTTTAATAATAGATGTATTTTGTTTTACTAAAGTCTTTATGTTCTCATGATTGGGTGGAGTGATATCTGATTCATTTTATATGTAATAGATTCAAGAGGGAATCTTCTGAAATACAACGACTGTGTGGAGAAGTTTAATATTGAATGTACAAAAAACACAATATTCAACTCTTATGAGGCAATTCTTCAAGCAATCCTAAATGTGGTGAAAGGCACATTAACATTTGACAAGATAACACCATGGTTGTTTTCACTACAAAGGCCTAGATGAAATAAGATACGATTATAACTTAGCGTCTAACTTCTGAACATTTAAAATTGAAAAGTGATTTTGAAATTGGAACTCCTAAACATTTATTTTTTGATAGTGAATTTACAAAATCTTTTTAGGGTTAATTTCATTGGATATCTACAAAATACATACATTTTAACCACATTTTAGTATAACATTGGGCATTTTAATGGAGGACAGAAGTAAGGGGGACATGTAGAATACAGTAATAATTTTCGGCCAAACAATATACACAAATGTATATTTTTTGAAAGTCAACCCAAACTTTTTTTATTTTTGAGAATGAATTTAAAAACTTTTTTTAAAATTAAAATCTATTTTAATAAAAAAAATAATATTATTATAATACAAAATAATACAATTGTGTTCATTGTTCTTTAAGTTAAATGAGATAAAGTAAATATCTAGACTGAACAGGTAGGTCTTGAGTTTGCTTTTAAAAATGTTTACACTGTGTTCTGCCCTCAGGTCTCTAGGTAAACTGTTCCACAAATGAAGACCATTGTAATAAAATTATGCCTCATCATAGGTTTTAGTTTACACCTTTGGAACAACTAAAAGACCACTTCCAGAAGACCTGAGGGCGGGCTCCTAAATTAAAAGCAAATGTGATAAATAGGTAGGAGCAAGACCATGACAAGCTTTAAAAACCAATAATCTCGTAAGAATCTTAAAATTAGTTCTAAAACACATAGGTAGCTAATGCAGAGACTTTAAAATTGGTGTAATGTGTGCTTTCTTTCTGGTCTTTGTCAGCAATATTACTGCTGAATTTTTGAGAAACTGCAAACTGAGAAACATTTTCTTTTGGAAGACCAGAAAGAAGAGCATTGCAGTATCAATTCAAAGCGTGAATACGTGTTTCTGCATTGGCTTGATAGAGAAACTGTCGGACTTAAGGTGATAAAATGCCATTTTTGTAAGTTTGTGTGGTTTCCTTGCAAATGTTTTGGAATAGAAGTACATAATAGTATTTAAAGTACTAACAAAAGAAAATATGCTGAATTGATATGCAGCAGCTTGTTGCAACAAAAGTGGAAATACTTATTGTTACACAAGCCCTGTCTCTGACAAGGCAATAGACAATCACAATTTAGGCTTTTGAAATAGCACTTGGGGGGAGGCGGGCAGGCCACCCCTGGCCAACACTCTGAAAACATCTCTGACTGTATCCACCTGACGCAGGTATATATTTGCAAGAGTAGCAGGTTTAGTATTAACAAATGGGATTAAAAGCTTAAACAAAGGTGTCAGAACAGAGGACACGCTCAGTGGCTTTCACTGCATTAGGGACATTGTTAATGAATCAATCTGTTTAATCCTGCTACTTACACTAACAGCAAGAAGAGAATGGGGGTTGCATAAACAGCTAGGAACTACTGTTCTAGAGGGTGACATCTGACATGTGAAGCTATAAGATACTAGAATGTGCATGAGAAAAAAAAGGCAATGAGTGACTCCACTTCATAAGGCAATAAGTATCTCCAAACTTTAATAAGTGATATAATGTCAAAGTCCTGCTACACAGTGGAGTATTGTGCTTCATATTCTCTTCAGTTTGCATTACATCCTCAACATCCTTTGTGAACACTAACTTATTTACTTCTGTTTCTCTGCTGACTGGTTGGTGTTTCATTGCTTTTATAACCAAGACTTTTGAGAGTAATTTTAATGATATCACATTCAAATATATTTTTAAAATGATTTGGTGTATTTGTGAAGCAAAAAAATATATATATCTAAGGGTTTATCATTCATAAAAATAAAAAATAAAAACACACAATGAAACTGAAATATACTAAAAAAAAAAAGAATAATAAGGTGTATTTAAAATACGTTCTAAACAGGGAAAATCATACGGTAACTTCTGTGGTTAAAACTATAGGTTTTGCAGTCAGTGTATGAAATTGAATGGAAAACTACAAAATATATTATTTGTACCAGTGGTGGTCATCTGACAATAGAAAATGCTACCCCTTAATCTTTCAAATTCATGGAGACTTTCATTATGATGAAACTTTAAGAATCCTTATTAGTTTCACTCTCTGTGACTACATCATTTGTGGTTTAGGTTGTTTCTCCGGTAGCAGTTGCGCTGGTCGATGCGCCCTCTTCCACCTTGTTTGTGAGCAGGAGGAACTTCAATAAAGGGTCGACAAACTCCATGATGGTTTCTTTTACTCCTTTCTCCAGCAAATATCCCTCTGTCTCAATCTCTGTGTTTTCCTTCCCTTCCACTGCCTCCATTGAGGTCTGCAGGAACCGTAAGCTGACTAGCACAGAGCCCTGAACGGGAGGGAGGAAGGTAGAAAAAATGGGGGTTGGGTTACGATAGAGAGAAACATGAAGGAGCTACACAGAACAGTGGAGAATGATGGATTAATATGAATTGTAGCCTTTGATGCTCCACAGAGATAAAAATCAATTGATGCTCATGCTCAGTCTTGCATTCATTGCTTACTGTGTTTATCCAATACAATGGTAGGACATTGCAACAGCGTTTTTGACATTGCACATTGTTAGATTAAGTATGGCATCTGTACCAACCCCTAAAAAGTCAAAGCCTTAACCACCCTCAAACCATCCTCCAAATGAAAATGGCTTCTAAGCTTCCCTCTGCCGTACTTACTGTTGTGATCCTTATCATAATTCACCTGTAAGAGGAAGACTGACAGCACTGCAGTGCCAATGGTGTTCATCAGTCCCATGTAGTAGTTGACCAGGGCCTCTCTGCAGCCTCGGAGGTAGATGTTGAGCTCTTCGGTTTGGTAGTCATAGTTATAGTGAGCAGAGTTGTTGGTGAGCTGATACTGGATGCAAGGCCGTGGAGAGGTGGGGTTGCAGCAACTAAATGGGACTCCGTCAACCAAGTAACGGCCGTCCACATTGCTTTTGATGCGGCTGATGAAACAAGAGAGAGACATTCTTTAAATTGTGAACATGTTATTCTATTATTGTTTTTCTGTAAAAGATTGGAAAAAGCTGTTCCTTTTATATTCATAGTTTCTGGGAAACTTACTCTTTCACTTCCTTAGAGTTGAAATCGAGGTATCTGTTGCTGATCCATTGGACTTCAAACCAGTCCCTGAAGTCATTGTTTCCACAGCACTCAAAAGCCATCTGCAGGTAGTCGATGTTCTGTTTCTGGTAACAGCGGCCCGGGGTGTCTGTATCCTTGTAGAAACGGATGCCATTTCTCAGGCCAACCTTCAGAGAAGACTCCAGACTGCCTGTCATTGCATAGCTCATGATGACTGCGAGCAGCATGAGGACAGTAAAGAAAGAAGAGATGGCAAAATATGGCTTCAGGAATTTCTTCCAGCGAGGGAATTGCCCAGCATCCAGAGCATCTTGACAGATCTTTGAAGCAAAGTAGTTGATACCCAAAGAGGCCAGACCCACAATCATGAAAGTGTTGGGCACCACATGAACGTTTGAGTTATCCATTACCTGTAAGTAAGTCACACACACGCAATTAGAATTAACTCTATCATCTGTTGTAAGCAAGCATCATAATGTATGGCCTATGGTTAGTTCCTGTGCTCCATGTACAGAGGCTACAGTCCTCTAAGCAAGCACCTCAGTTTCAAATCCGACCCGTGGCTTCTTTCTCACTAAAATCTCTTTCCCTGATTTCCGACTCTATCCACTGTCCCTCAGATGAAGGCATAAATAAGCCAAAAAAAAAAAAAAGTGCAAAACAAATGCTACATAAAAGGATGTTTAACCTGATGATATGTATTTGCCCATAATGAGCAGAAAAATCACCTGAAATATATGTTGAACATCAACTTCTGAACACTCAGAAGAAGCTAAGTCATACTTGTTAGCACACAGCTCTTTTTCCTAGCTGAAGCTGTGTGTTGCAGGTAATGAGACATATTTTCTAGCTGCTGCAGCATGTATGTTATCGTATATGCATGTATATGTGCCTTACTTTAACGATTAGAACAAATACAAATAATACAGCTTGATTTATAGTTAAAGCTTTGAGAAAAAAGAAGGTCTGAAGAGCTCATAAACTCAAACAACATGATGGTCCTCCTTGTTGTGTAGCAAAAATTCAAAAAGAGAAAAATGTCCCTTCTGGAAAAAAGCAAGACTAATTTATCCATTATTGGCTATTATTGTCTTTTTTTATTGTAGATTGCCAAAAGGAAATTTACATTACAAATCAATATACATAGCAACCCTCTCAGGTGACCAAACCAGCCATCATACGTTTCAAAGAAGTCTGTGTTATAACCTTGATTGTCCATGCTTTGAGGTATACACAATCAGTGTGTTGTTGAACCCTGGAGGTTCTAACGAGTTGAAGGTTAACCCTTAATTTAAACAGAGGCAGATTAACAGTCAGATTATCATTCATAATTGAGAGCCTCTCAGATGAATCAGCTTTTTAGCTCAAGGGCTCCTAAATGAACACTGAGTTCCTGAGGAGAGGTGGAACAAATTTCTATAGTCAATTATTAAAACTGTGCCAATTAAACCCAGACCGTTCAAAAAATGTTTCTTCAATGGCCTGCAAGGACACTTTAAAAAAAGATTCTAATGTCCAACGACCCATTAAGGTTTCATAAAATACGTTGGAAAAGAGAATTCCTTTGATTTAGAAAGTTAATGCTTGATCAGAGTAAAAGGGAAATTTGTTGGATCAATTTATGACCATGATGGTTAAATAACCTTACAAGATGAAAAAAAATGTTGGCCGAGTAAAAATAACAATAAAAAAAACAAACAATGAAATAGGCGCAGTGACAGTAAATTATATGTTAAAGTGTGGTTTTATCTATTATTACTTATTGTAATATTCATTATATTTTTCCATTTCCTTTCATTTACATTTTTAAAGGCATAATACGAAGGTCTGTTATAACCATTGTTATTAAAAGAGCAGGTAGCGTAGTAGTTAGTACATGCACCCCATCTACCTCATGGCTCCTTTCCCATATGTCATTCCCGCCCTCTTTCTCCCTTTTTCTGACTCTATCCTGTCTCTAAAATAATGGCATTATAAGCCTTAAAAAATAGTGAAATAACAAAGAGCTTTTTCACAAGATGAAAAAAAACAAAAACTCAACCGTTTATCAAAATGTACAGTAGGCCTTTTAAATACTTCTGAAATAAGGATTACGTTTGTTAAAACTGACAAAGCCGAGTTCATTAAATGATGAGTGAGGACGATAAGCAGGTCACAGGGGCAAGTACTATTTTATGTATTGGATTACCAAGGGAATTTCTTTACAATCATTCATTTTCTTTATCCTTTTATTACACTTGCTCCACATATTCTCCCAGATGGCTTTTAACTAAGACGGACAAGTTGTGTCTGTCAGCTGAGCCTTGTACTCGATAAAATCAACTGTCACCGTTCAACATTAAAAAATGTACGTTCCTCTCTTGAAGTATTGACAGGATACTACTGTATTCAATACTTTATTTATCACAGGTATGTTCTGATTATGACAAACTATGCCTTTGACTTTCCTAAAGGTAGACACATATTTGACTTCATACAATACTTCAGAGTTGCGATGAAAACACTCATTTTACATCTCTCACTTTTACAGGTAAACTGTAACATATTGATAATGTTGATGGTAGTCGTAGCATTAGACTAAAAAAGTACCTCCGCTCTCCTGAGCAGCTCTGTCTTGAGGATGCAGCCCAGGCTGAAGGTCAATGCTCCAGCCACTGTGGCACTCAAGGAGAGGAGCCATAGTCCCTGGGCGAGCTGCACTCTTTTCTGGAAGGGGAACTTCATCTTCATAACCACCATGGTGGCAGGGAGGGTATCGGAGTCTCACCAGGGAAGTAGGGGAAGGAAAACGATGCAGCAACGAGTGACGATGATGTTGTTTGTCTGCAAGAACGAAGAAGTGATAAGCAGGACTTCAAAAACCTTCAGGATTAACATAAAAAAAGTGGAACCCAACATGCAGTGCAACTCGTAGTACAGCTTTAAGTACACAATTAGAAGGGACAGCACAGACTTTTACAGAATAATTGAAAAGTTAGTTTAAATTCTTGATGAAAAATTGTTGAGCTTTACAATTCAACAGCAGTATCTGCAACTGATCAGACATTGGTGTATCAAAGCTCACCTTATTTTTGTCCCAAAAAATGAGCTGAAAAAAAAAGTCCAGTTATCTCCACTGATCACTACGTACCCTCCAGTGTGCCACACAATAGATTTGGCACACTGGATTTGGCAAACCTGGATTCTGGGAGTGTCTTACCTCTATCCTCTTAATCCATGAATCCAGGCCATTGTGCGCTTAGCACCCATCACTCATACAAAGGGACACGTAGGTGACAACACCAATTAAATCTGACAGAGAGATGGATATGAGCCTTCATTTTGTAACACCGATCCTCACAACCCAACTTCATATGAATGCATGCCCAAAACCACTTGAACTATCTCCTTCAATGAGAAGAGTATCAGCTCTATTCTTAGCTCCATACACATGTTTGAGTACCTTATCCCATCTCCAAAGATAAGCCAAGCCACCCCACCAAGGAAACTCATTTTGTCTGTTTGTTTCCATTAACTCTTGTCGGCTAGAGGCCCTAGATTGATGATGGCAGCAGAACTATATCATCAACACGTCACAATAAGGCACACAAATTTGCATAGTATTTGAAAAGGTACTACCTGTTATCTAATATTCAACTAGTATGTAACCATTAGTTAGGAGGGAACAAAGGTACACACAATTTTGCCTAGTAACTAGGTAACAAATGAGCAACTAGTTAACCTTTAGTTAATGGGTAGATAGGGAGTAACACCTTATCAAATTCTGTAAAGTAACCATTAATCACTTCATAGAGAATGAAGTGGGGGCCACATAATGGAAAGAGTAGTAGAGTGCTCACTGGGAAATCACAGAACATCCCCTGGAATGCACAATAACCTTTTACAGAGGTGGGAGTTGTAGAACACAGGGGCCTTATCGTACGTCCCTGTTCACCCTCACGACAGTTTAAGTTTACCAAGTCTGTTTGGTAGCCTACCCTACCATGTGTGATCCAACTCCTGCCAGGTGTTGCTCCATTGACAGCACTGCTCCTCTTTATTCTGTAGTGCCCAAGATATACGGCTGCATATTTGAAGATACAAAACAAAGTTGATCATCTTTGGATAGGTCTATTCTGTTACCAGGTAAACTTAACAAACATCCTTCGGAGCAGAGCATGGTCACTTTGTGCTCTAAGATCATCGGACTTCCTGTAAGGACTCTGTCTACTGTACCGTCTACAACCAGCAGACAGTCAGGTTAGCAGGTTGGATCATGCAGGACCCCTCACACGCTCTCTTACCAGCATTTGAGTGGCAAAACAACTCCCCACCCCAGACTTTCAAAGCTGCTTTGTCTGTTTTCCGTATGCCTGCACATTAACCCCCTAATGCAGTTTATTGTTTATTACATTATATTTATTTCTTATTTACTGCACTGTAGTTCTGTTTACATCTGTTCACTACTGCATTTTCATCTTTAGTCCGATCACTGTCCTCTTATACCTTCTTTTGTATTTTAACTTTGTACTTTCATCTTGACACTTTATTCTTTTGTTGACACTTTATCTTTGGTTAAATTTTAGTATAACTGCACTTTCGATGATTTACTGCTCTGTGTGCCTTTGAATTGCCCCCCAGGGGCAAATCTCCTCTCCAAATTACTACAAATGCACAGTATCAATTTGTCGCTTAACTTAAATTTCTACAGTTTCTCAAGTAAAACTCAAAGTAAAGCTTCTCCAGTCCTCTCACATATCTGTTATTTTACAAGGAAAGTAAATAAGTTATAAAAATAATGACAGTTGAGTTGATGTCTTTGTATTTCTTCAAGTGGTTTATTAGATGTTAATGGACAGAGTTACATGGGGGGTTATTTTCATTTTTCAAAGGTCTGTACAAATAATCCAATTTATCTAAGCAGGTTTACTAACATTGCTGCCAACAGAAACACATAGACAGGACAATATTTCTGCACATATGCATATTAAGCTGAACTGTAATAATACATTATACTATATTTGGTAAATAGATTCAATAAATATATAATTATGATAATATACTGTATAATGCATGCCTTTTAGTATTTTATTTTTACAACATGATTTAGATTCTCCTAAACACAAGCAGTATATGACATTTAAAATTGAATAATTTTACAAACTACGCAGAAATTATATAAATAGATACTTTTTCATGCAATAAAGCTAATAGGTAACTTGAATAATTACAATTTGATGGCCACAGAGAAAGAAGGACAGGAAAAATGAATGCCTACATTATATCCTCATATAACAAACACACATTTACATTTCACCAATAAAGGTCTAAGCATAAGTATTTCTATTTAGGTACACATATTTAATCTGCTGTAGTTGTGCAGGGAAGAGTATTTTTTTATTATTTATATGTTAAGACAAGTTTTACTTTGAATGTTTGTAATATCACTGTGTTACTGTCAAAGGTGAAGACCTTTTTGACCAGATGTTAATAAACGGTGCTGAGCCACTTTGAGCTTCAAACTTCTTTTGTGAATGAAGATAAATGTAAATGAGTATTTCACATGAGGATTCTGTCACAGCTGAGTGCGTTCGCCTGTCCACACCTCGTCTGGAATCCCTCCTGTCCAGCTGTGTAACTCAGCCCTGCTCTGAACGTTACCTTCACTGGTCTGATGCTCACAGATGAAGTGGTTGAGCATCATCTCGGCTGACTGGAGGCTGCTTTCTGCATCTGACATCCTGCTTTCTATCGGCCTTGCAATAGCTATGTCATTGCTTCCTCTCCAGTGATGAATGATGTGGTTGTCTAAATCCCCCGTAGCTGCGTCCCCTTGTTGGTGAAGGTTCATCATGGCCTCCATGCCTCTTAGCTCCTTCTGCATTTCATGGTGTGCATGAGGGATGTCCTCCATGCTAGCTGACCGGATCAAGATGGCTGAGCCATGAGTTGGGCTTTTAGTGACCCTGTAAGTGCCATCCCCTGTCATGCCATCAGACAGATTCTCGTTGTGGATACTGAACTGGAGGTGAGGTATATGTATTGGACTTGGAGAGTGTCGACCGAAAATATCCTCACCCCCAGACTCACTATCTTTGTCCATGTCTCCTTCCTGGTGTCTCCAGACAGGTCCTCTGTTAGATCCTGTCAGTATGAATCGTGGTGTCTCTTCTCCTAACTCTGACCAGTCAGACTCTTCTTCCTCTGGAACTGACCCCAGAGGAAGCTCCTGCCCTCCGGTTTGGACCTTTCCATAGTTGTGGTTGTCCATGAACTCAATCGGAGGGGGAGTGATGGGGTGAACCACCTGGTTCATGGTGTCATCTGGCTGAAAATCGTGTTCATTTCTTTGCAGCATTAATGTTCCCTACAGTGAGGAGAAGATAAAAGTTGATCATCTATTGAATTAATGATGAAATTCAAACAATGATGTAGATTTATATATCATTGTATTATGATAATGTATATTAAACCATAATACTGCTAGACTCTGTATATGTGCTAAACAATTTGCCAGAGAATTCTTCAGAATTTCAAAATCTTTATTTGTTGTTTGTGACCAGTGTATTCTTGCACTTGCAGAAAATCAGATTTTATAAAGAATACCAGAATATTTTTCTGACATAATTTCCTCCCCTGCTTTTGTATGTGCATAGTGGTGTTGCTGTTTTCTGAGAATTAGGAGAAAAATAAAGATCTTACACTGAATTTTTCCACACTGTGAGCATGTTTTGCATCAGCAAGCTTCTCTGTCAGTGCTGAAATACGCCGGTTCAACCTCTCACGTTCTCCTTCCATACTCTGGGCCTGACAGAGAGAGACATATTTCAAGTAATCCATCCCCTAACTTCACAAAACATTTTTCCATTACATCATATTTCTAATGTTTATCAAATAGAAATCACTTACAAGGCCCCCAACATATTAGTAACTGTATTCATTTATGTATGTATGTATGTATGTATGTATGTATGCATATAACTGATGTTTTTTTTAAATTATAGACAAAATTTGGAATATTGTCTATGCAGTAATTTTCATGTATCCAAGACATTTTTCTGTCGAAGGAGACAAATAAAGACCTTGACAACAAACTTGGAAGTTCTTCCAGTCTCACCACTAAGTGAAGCCTTTGCTCTAGAAGAGAGTTGGTTTGTTGCGTGGATGAGCAGTTGTCATGTAGTCTAGGGAAGGGCAGACAGGGAGAGAAGTTAATTAGCATTGCAATCCTACCCTGGCTGGTGAAAACATGAATTCTCTTCAATTTTTAGTTTCCTATGCTATCTAGCTCTCTGTGTGGACTTATTCCAATGTATTCATTTATTCAGGGACAACAATAAATGACAGAGTTGAAGTTTTGGAAACATAAATACAGTATGACCGGAATTCATTACTTGTTAGAAATGTTTTCATTCTCCCTTCAATTTCTTTCAATCACCATTTTTCAGAACATAACATTTAAATCAGACTGCATTTTGTTTTTCTTTCTTTTCACTTATTTCTTTAACTGTTTGCCTGTTAAGATTGCAAAGTTTACAAAAGAAGTCTGTGTAGTGACCTTTCTTCTTGAACATCGATTGACTATAACTGGCTGTGAGATCATGTCCATCTCCATTGAAGCCTTATTAAAGCCAAGTAGATTTGTCTCCTATGCTGTTTCCTATTTTAAAATGATTAGTGCAATATGTAAACTGAGGCATAATTTACCTCTTAAACCTCTCTGTGAGGTTGTTGAGCTCCATACGTGTCCTCTGAAGTTCTGACTCCAAAAGCTTTTGGCTGCTTATGAACTCTTCTCCTAAACACTCCATCCTCACTGCAGTCTGTAGCAGACTCTGATGCAGACCTTCATTCTGCTCTTGAAGTATCCTATCAGGAAAGATAAACAATTAAAAGTACAATTAGTGAGAAAAAGGACATTGGCATTTCATCAATTTTATATTTAATTAATTGATAGGACAACAGAATGTCATTCCTATTTTAACCATTGGGTTTAGAATTTCAGTGTTCAATCATTTCTGTGATATTGGCAACAAAAATTAATCTCAGTGTGCAGCCAAATATATCACAATGTCATTGTTATCAGCATTGTTTTACTTCATTTGAAGTTATCAAACAAAAAACTCTACACTTACATGATTCGACCCAGCTCATTCACCTTTTCCTGTATAAAAAATAAATGTTAAAAAGGATAAGTCAAATCAGAAAAAAATAAAACATTTTACAATAAGAAGGCAGTAAAAGTACATAAAAACATAAATCTGAAATGTCAACATAATGTGATGTATTTAAATAAGGTATTGTTGTGTAATATCCACTCTGCTGTCAATGAGTGGAACATGTTCTACATAACTGTCAATAAAATGTGTGTGAGAGTGTGAGTATTGACCGTCATTGATGACTTTATGGACATACTGTAATAGGATTGTGGAGGAGAGGTCAAACTTTAGATTGTCTGTGCATATATGTACATGTGCAAACACATATATACCATTATCATGTTGATTGTATGTATGTGTATATATACAATCAACATCATAATGGTAATTATCATCATACATATGAATATAGTATTATATACTATTTTTATAAACATACTTTATGTAATGAGGGGCTGAAGCTCATCTGTTCTTCTTCATGACCTGAAGGACCACTGCTCCCTGAGTCTGTTTTAACTGACTGACAGTCACTTTGGTGATCACCACTGTGATGTTGATGTTCTGGACTGTGGTGGTCACCATGGTGATGTTGATGGTCTGGACTGTGGTGGTCTCCATGGCAATGTGAATGGTCTGGAATCTTGTGGTCTCCATGTTGATGATGATGTTCTGCACTGCTGTGGTCTCCATGGTGATGCTGATGATCTGGACTGTGGTGGTCTCCATGGTGATGTGAATGGTCTGGAATCTGGTGTTCTTCATGTTGATGATGATGTTCTGCACTCTGGTGGTCTCCATGGTGATGCTTATGGTCTGCACTGTGGTGGTTGCCATGGTGATGCTGATGATCTGCATTATGGTGGCTGCTATGGTGATAATGGTGGGATGGATTGTGGTGGTCACTGTGGTGATGCTGATGGCCCAGACTGTGGTGGTCTCCATGATGTTGCTGAATGTCCAAATCGAGTGGGTCTCTGTGAGGATGTCTATGGTCAGCACTTGGGAGTTCTTCAAGGAGATGCTGATGGTCTCCTCTGTATTGCTGGTTATCTCCATGGTGATGCTGATGATCTTCACAATGAAGCACATGAGTGTCACTGTGGTGATCTCCATGAGGAGAAGTTGCTGGACTTTGCTTGCCAAAGTGATGCTTATGTTCTGAACTTTGATGGTCACTGTGGTTATGCTGGTGGTCTCCATGGTGATGTTTAATGGTTTGGCTGTGCTCATCATGGTGATGATGAGTTTCTAAACTTTGGTCACCGTGGTGATGCTGATGGTCACCATGGTGATGCTGAATTGTTGCGCTGTGCTCGGTATGATGATGCTTGTGGTCTGAACTTTGGTGGTCACCATGGTGATGCTGGTGTTCTCCATGGCGATGATGAGGATCTCCATGGTGATGTTGAATGGTTGTGCTTTGCTCTTCATGGTGATGCTTGTGGTCTGAACCTTGGTGGTTACCGTGGTGATGCTGGTGGTCTCCATGGTGATGTTGGTGGTCTCCATGGTGATGTTGAATTGTTGGGCTGTGCTCTCCATCATGATGATGATGGTCTAAACTCTGGCGGTCGCCACGCTGATGCTGGTAGTCTCCATGATGATGCCGATGGTCTCTGTGGTGGTGATGATGCTGATGTTGTGCACTGGGTTCATTAACATGATGATGATTATAGCTGCGAGGCTGAGTTATATTATGGGGGTCACTATGGTGATGATGAATTGGGGGGCTGAGGTTTTCATTGTGAGGTTGTTTTGTATTTTGATGGCTGCTATGGCGACGGTGACCTGAACAGTGTTGATCTCCATGGCGATGTGTTGGGCTGTGGTTATCCCCATGGTGATGGTGATGAGTTTTTAGATGGTGGTCTCCATGGTGAGGAGCATGGCCATGGTGTAGTCCATGGAGCTGAGATGTGTTGCAGTGGTCTCTATGGTGACTGTCACTGTGGTGATGGTGGTGATCAGTATGATGACAAACAGGACTGTGGTGGTGTCCATGGTGATGGTGGTGAATTTTATTGTGGTCTCCATGGTGAGAGGGATAATTTGGGCTTTTGGTGTCTCCATGGTGATGGTGATGAGAAGAGCTGTGCTGGTCTCCATGGTGATGGTGTAGATGGCGTTTGTGGGTCTGCTGTCTTGGTGAACAACTGACATCAGTGCAGCTCCTGGCCCTGTCTGTCTTGTGACAGGTCATTTGACACTGTGAGTCTGCAGCTCTGTGACCTTGGTGATGATGATGTGAAGATTTAGTGTGAGAAAGCAATGTGCAGTCGTTGCTGGTTCTGGTGGTCTTGGGGGTCTTGGGGGTCTTGCTGGACCTCACAGAGTCTGCACTGGTAGGTCTGCTCCTCTGGAGCCTCTCTGAGCTGCTCTCTGCTGTACAGGAGGATCTCACAGAGGTCTGAGCAGGACTAGAGGGTCTCTTAGCATATGTAACCCCCAGTGTTGTGAGTCTCATGGGGCTGAGCACCTGTCTAGTGATCTCATTCAGGAATGCAGAGAACTTCATCTTCTCCTTCATCAGGTTCTTCTTTGCTTCACTCTTCTCTTTCTCTGTCTCTTTTTCATCTTTATTCTCGTCCCACTCTTTCTGTCCAGGCTGTGTCAAAGCCTCCATAGATTTAGCTTTACGAAAACTTCCACCATTTCCCCCTAATCCACTTGTGGTCCTCCGTTTGTTTTTCAGGGTTCCATGAGCAGGTCCAGAGGCAGAAGACTTGGCTTTCCCCCGATCTAGTTTATTCATATTCGGATTACTTCCTTTATCAATTAGAGGAGCGGTGTCATCACCGTCCTCCAGGTACCTGTACTTCCTGGAAATGTCCGAGCAGGACTGTGAGTGCTTCATACGAGGACAACTGTCTGATCCTCCGCTGCTGGACTCAGAAGACATACAGGAGGAAGCGGAGGATGTGGAAGATGAAGAAAAGGAAGAGGAAGATGAAGATGAGGAAGATGAAGAGGAGGAGGAGGAGGGTGAAGAAGAAGAAGAAGAAGAGGAAGAAGAAGAAGAGGAAGGGGATGAAGAAGAACTTGTTGAGGAAATCTCAGATAGAGAAACATGGCGATGGTTCTGCTTGCGGTGGTAATGGTGAGAGTGGCGGGTCTGGTTATTTTCAAAGTGACGTGGATGGTTTGGGTGATGATCACTGAAAATGCTGTCCTCTGCTGTTGAATGGATGCTATTTTAAAAAGAAAATATGGTTGTTAAAGACGAATTAAATTTTGAGACAAGACTAAAACATACAGACTAAATCTAAAGATAACGATTATTGAAATACAAACATTACAAAACGAATAAGAGAAGCTCAAAAAGGTTACATATTGCCAGAAAATAATTAACTTATTACACTCTTTGGACCAAGTGGTAATTGGGTAGTGGTGTTTTATTAAAATACTTTAAAGATCAAACATTTTATGCAAATACATTAAAAAGGGCAAAAACCTTCTTACATTCTTTCGTAAATACCAAACAAAACTTAAACTTACTCGTGGCTATCATTGTCAACTGACTGATGGGACTTTTGCTGGCTCCACTGATGATGCTGTTCTTGATTTTGGTGATGGTGCTTCATTTGTTGAGTTTTTGAGTTCCCAGTCTTTCCACGCTTGCGATCTCTTTCTTGACTGTTGTGCATTTCAGATTTGTGCCCTTTGACTCCCTTGGAGTCCTGATGAGGACGTGAAGGCCTTACATATTCCTCCATCAATGGCAGCTAATCTGTAGAGTTGTCTTAAGAAACTATGAATATTTTTTATTCATCACCTTGAAACATAAATTAGTCTGCAAAAGAAAGTTTTCATAGTAATACAATTAAGATACAGATTAATAAAGCAGGATACTCAGAAAAAACATGTTAATACTATTTGATAATCAATTACAACTTTAAAAATCAGTCTTAGTTGTATGCACAACAAACAAAGTTCTAAACAAAATTATGAAAAAAAAGTCTAATTAATTTAAAAATCTAATTAATTTAGGGCTATAAGCAATAACAAATAACAAAGAAAAGTTGCACGCAGAATTTTTTTTTGTCTAAAATGCAGCTATGGAACATTACAGGCACAGCTTTTAAAAATAGAACAACAATTTCTAGGTTTTAAATGAGTTCATTCTTGTAGCCATAGCTAATTCATGCATTTGTTTGTAATCGACCACCCAGCTAACATCAGTACTTACTTTCTCAGTGATCCTCGGGAGAACACAGGCAGTTGTGTTCATTCCAACGAAATGACTCCCTCTCAGTGATGTACCTTCTAATTGAACTGGGAAGCACATGCAGCACACGCATGCACCCACACGTCAATAAGTACTCCTATGTCACCCAATAACAAAGGGGCCAGTTGTCGCTCGCAGCTACTTTGAACTGTGTTAAACTTTGCTATGGGCCACTCTGTTAATAATGGCTCATGCATACATTTGAAAGATAGATAAGAACAAGATATTAGATAAACCTTCATGCCAAAATGGATAAATTGACAGTGTTACAGCAGTAAACAACAAAGATAGCCAACAAAAGACCACACAGTGCTCTATTAAATAATACAAAAAAATTGAGGAGCCAAACAGAGCTGCACTCAAAAGACAATGGGGATAATAAAGTGAAGCTATTCACAACATTTCATCCAATCCACAGCAGAATATTGTAGGATTTGATAAATAAACCGCTCAAACTGACATAAATTAATGGAAAAAAAAAAACCCACCCAGTTTTTCAGCAGCTTGGTATCATGAGAATGAAGTCTATGCCAATGATGTTTTTTATTGGCCCCAAGTGTCTGACTCACTGTACCAGCCAAAAAAACAGGCTCCTAGCATTCATTCCTCAACTCAAACATGGACCCCCCTCACCCTGACGCATCAAAAGGAGTATCGAAGCAGAGGAAAAAATGTCAGAGGCAAACTCAGCTCGAGCCTGTATAACTTGAGGCAAGGTAGTGGGTGGATGTTAAATGTCACAAACTATCTTCTTATATGATTGCAGCTTTTAAAATAAACACACAATCCCCTTGCACTTGTCAGAACGTATCAGGGTCTGCTTCGTGCAATGATAAAACTTTAAAGCAAAAACAAAAAAAAATACATTCGAGATGCCACCAGTTCATCAGACAGATATGTTCTTTGTGCCTGTGATTGTCATAAGAACAGAGCAGAAGTACAAAAACACTGTGTTGCATACACAGTGCCTGATAACAAAAAGTGTCACCTATTGATCAGAATGTCCCTATTATGTCAGTGCAATGGGCAATCTAATAACTCAGAGTTCCTGACAAACACATTGAATTCCAATAGGTGACAAAGCCAATTATGCATTACAAGACTTGTCACGTAATATCAAATCTCTAATGACTTCAACCACTTTCATAAGGAAACAATCATATCAGAGAATACCTAACACAGCTTTGCAGTGTGTGCAAGTGCAATATCTGCTGTCCTCGCTCTAATTTTGTAGCATGTATTTTCATTGCCTTCGGCAGCTTTCCCTGCATCAATGTCATGTGGCTTGGATCCACTGACAATCATTGCATAACCTACACTGCTGTGACAGTCTGGCAAACATAATGGAAAGTTAGAAGAAGCATCTAATACATGCCAACACGAGACATACCGGTGAATATTTATAACTCTGGCGTCAACTCTTAAAGTGGGTTATTAAGAGAATTACTGAGGACAAGATGTGACACATCTTACAAAGATGTCACCATACACCTCATTATGACTAAGTATGCTCGTCACGCTGAAACACTGCTAAATGTACCATGGAGTTAGTTACTGACGATGTAATTCAAATAAATACATACTTTTTAAAGGAGTAAACACGTTTAACAGTCACAACAGTGCTTCTGTTGAGGGAACATTCGTCCTTCACTTCACAGTTAAACCTTCAGGTTTCTCAGCTGGTCAAATTAAAGAATGAGATTGACACAAATAACTGCTGTTCCTTGACTGGCCACTTGAGAGTCACTCCAAAAGTTGAGTCCATCTATTAGGCCCAATGTTAAAATACCCAACTTTAAAGCATAAATTTAAATGTCTGCAGGTAAAGGAAAAAAACAGGTTTGACGTGTGTGGCTTATTTTCTTTCATAGTAACTGTACAGCGTGATTTTTACTTCTGTCTTTAATTTCTACTCTTAAAGTAATGCACATTATGAGGAATCCTTGTTCTTTGAGTGTAAGCTGTCTGCAAGTGACTCAGCCTTCCTGCAGTGTTTGTTTCTTTTCTAACTGCCGTCTACATGCCTGAAAGTGAAAAACAAGTACATTATTGGTATGCAAGCATTAAACTGCATGCTATGAGTATGAGCTCATTGTACCTGGCTTGTCAGCTCTTTCAGTGTTGCACTGACTTGGTTAACTTATACCTGATGGTCAGGATTGTTTTAGCTCTTCTCAGCAGAGAGGAGGAATTATTTTTAATATTTGTACCTGGTTTGTTTCCTCGCTCGCTGCTCATTGTCCAAGGAGAGATTTTGCGACATTCTAAATGTTCTTTTAGCTTCTTTAGTCTGATTGATGTGCAACTCAAATGCTTTCAGTTGCAACACAAAAACATGTTTTTTTGAAAGAATTTGATAATTTTTTGGTTCATCTTTTGGCTAGACCGTAGCCCTTAAACTGCAACCTAACCTTGGCCAATGTTATTTAAATTTCCAGCCCTTAAGACCTCTAGTCCAAATATGGCCTTAAAAAAAGGAAGAAAAGCCAAAAAGATACACCTACAGACCCCGCTGAACCAGTGAGACCATTGTTTGTCTATGGTCATATATATATTTAGATCAGTTATGATAAATATTTTGTCATCATTGCTGCTGTAGTTAATATGACAGAACAGCAGCACTGACCCAAACACCTCCAAAAACAATTAGAACTTTAAACTTTGAAGTTTCTTAAAATAGCTCACATTTCTCTAATCCAAGTTTACTCCCATCACTGAGCTCACATCAGGTGGAGGTCTGCAATGAGCTTTATGTACCACCAGGGGAAGTAATGTGCAAAATAATTGTATGATGGTGTCATTGCTGAACCTGAAAATGACTCTATTAAATCAGTTTATCTGTGGACTTATTTTCAGTGGACTGAGATTGTTATTTTGCTGCTTTTGCCAGAAACTTTTATACAAAAAATAGAGCAACACAATCACATATTAATATATATACTTACTTACTTCATTCTCAATGAATCTGTATTATATACCGGTCAGTTTAGACACTAGTCATGCTTGCTTTTGCCCAGGTAGGCAAGTAGATAACTTCTATGATTAATGATCTTTATCATACACAATTCTGAGTTATTCCCATTTAATAGACAGTCGAAGACACGTCAGAAAATATACATACAGCATGTGTGCAAAATTAAAAAGCAATGCACTGAATTCAAAAGTAATGCTGACACCCTTAAATAATTATATATTTAGTTTGTGTGTGGTTTATCTGGTCTCTCAATTGAGTAACTTCAGCAGGAATAAAATGCACACAGGCTCCTCAAACCAAAAAAGTCAGTTTATAAACTAGTACTTCTTTATAAATGTTGTGTTGTGGATAGTGTGCATTCAGAGTTTTCTGCAAGCAAAGATGTTCTTAAACATCAACAGTGTTTAGTTTCTACTGAAATTAACATTCAACTTTAAAAGTTCACTGACAACTGTTATCTGGAATTGTTAAACAGAAGCACTAACTCTCCCCATCATTAGCTTTTCAAAGCAACAGCTGGCTGGTCCTTCACCTGTAAGCCCTGGGCTTTGGTTCCCTTTGGACTTAAGGGGTTGATTTACCAAAATGGCAGGAAAGATCCTGAATGTAATAACATTTAGTTTGTGAAGGGCCCTGGCATGTTCCTACTGAATGGAAGCAGAGTTCTCCTCTGTTCAAAGAGATGCAATGTCTCTTTTCTTTTCTCCGTTCAAATTGGGTAAATGGCTCCCTCTGTTGGGCTGACAGTGAATGGAAAGTCCCATTTCAGCTAAGCCTTCCCAGGCTTATATTGTGTAACACAAAAGGAAAAAAAAAAAGAAGGAATCAATGCTTGTTATCAGTTTTTCCCAACACGGATGTTGGGGTTGAGAAGAGGATCTAAATTTGGGTCTGAGCCGGCAGAGGCACGTCCAAGTTTAGCCATGATAATTATCAGCGTAAAGAATCCAATAACCCCAACCAGGAGAAGCATGAACACTCTCTGTTTCCAGGACAGAGATGTTCGTCTTCCACCAGTGAGATTTCTGAAAGAAAGAAAGTTTAAAAAAAAGTCAGATATCAAAATAACATTTATAGCATTTTTTAATCCTACTGAAAAGGTATTCAAAGAGCTCATGTTCAGGTAGACTACAATACTAACTTGAGAATTTGAGCAAACCAACTCAATGTTGGTCTTCTTCTGTACTTGTCATCATCAAAGTCAATCTGTGTGATGGAGCTGTGACCAACGTCCCGTGTGTCGTAGACCTTTCTTGGTGATGATGCTGAAGATTGAAATTAAAGTTTGGGTTAATCTTTCCACATAAAAGGTAGTTTAGCTCACTTAAGTTAGTGATTTATTATGTTTAGGTTAATTAAGAATAGACAAAACGTTACCTGTGTGTACTTTGATTGTGTCGCAAGTAGAGGCTGTAGTAGTGAAGTTTATCACAGAGTGATCCTGCGTTTTTGGATCCCCGTTTTTACGAGGACCTCCATGTTCCTCCTGTGCTGGAGCTGACACAGAATGTGGTGGTGGTGGGTTTATGCTGGTGTTATAAGAGTGGCTAGGGTAAATGTTACTTTGATCGTGTGCTGGCAAAGAAAAGAAAAAGTATTAATTTAATTAACCACTTCAATAGTTCAAATATTTTTTTGACAAGAAGGCATGAATACTCACCACCAAATGTTGACCAGTCAGTATAATCAGTGACATCACTAGCTGTGGTCTCCTCGAGGACCCCGATAGGCTCCTCAATCTGTCCGTCAGAGATGACATTTTATATCATTTTAAAACTCTACAATAAAAATGATCAGTACATACATCATGTTTTCTTCAGTTTCCTCAAATGCTTGAGCTTCTAAAAATATCTATCACCTTAAGGGAATGCAATTTCCTTATATACACCGACTTCACTAACATTTTTACCGATGAAATGTAAAATGTTGCTTGCATTTGAAAGTGTAGAAATAATGGACGTTGATATTCTCATAGTTTTCATTGTAGATCACATGTATGCAGGGTAATGCTAATGATTCCCTGCTACCATTCCTGTCATCTGTTTCATAGTTTTATTTTCTTATTTTTATAAAAAAAAAAAAATCAATTTTTTTTTTTAAAAAGATCAATTCCTAGTTCTTTATGTGGATTTTTATTTTCCGTCTCACAAGATACGGCTCTTGTCAAATTTGTTTCGCTGTGATTTCATTGGTTTGTGCATGATCCAAAAGAAGATTTTTGTTTTATTTTTCACATTTCCCAACTTCAAAATAAAATATTCTCATATAGATCTTTTATTTGCAGAAAATGACAACTGGTTAAGATAACCAAAATATGGAGTGTTTTTTTCAGACCACAAATAATGCAGCAACAACAGGTTCCTATTCTTTTTTTAAACAGAATACCTACGTATATTTTCATGAAGAAGGAATTAGAACATTAATATAAAGTGGAACAAGACTGATTTCTAATTACAACTTTCATGCGTCTGGGCATGATCTCCAGCAGTCTTTCACACTGCTGTATGTTTCCTCTTGGTGAAATCATTCAGTTAACTGTTCAGTTCAATGACTTGTTAGGTGATCACATGAGAACCCCATTAAGTAGAACGAGGAGTGCCTATGTTGAAATTCAACAGACAATGGATGTAGAGATGCTGATAAATGGAACATTTGGAGTGGTTTCTTAATTTTTCCCACTTAGACTGTCTCTAACGGTTGTGATGTCAGCACACAAGTGTTTAACAATAACACGATCTTACCAGTGGCAGCCCTAAACCAGCTCGAGCCCAGTTGACAGATGACAGCTGCTCCTTTAGCACATCAGCAATAGGGCTGGCGAGGTTAGGAGGGGGGAAAACAGGAGTCTGACAGGAGGGACACTGGTATCCAGCTGGAGCCGTGTGGAGGGGCAGCCGAGACGCCAAGTTATTGAGACACGACCAATGAAACACATCTGTGGAAGGAACAAAAATACAATAATGTTAGCACAACAGAGAAGGGAGACAAACCTGTGTGTGTACCTTGATTGTTATGCACTTAAACCTAAAAGCAAAGCCACGAGGAAAACACAGTTTTGGAACTTCTGTTGTTCTGTGTCTTCATATCCAAGCAGCTTTTCTTGACAGAGAGTATATATTCCTAAATGAATTGATAATCTTACCATAACAGACGAGTCTGACGGTGTCCTGAGCAGTCAATGGAGTGTTACACAGAGTACAGTTGGGGTTGTAATCGCTGTCCTGAAGCCATTGCAAATATGACTGTACGATACACTGAAAGGCAGCAGGTGGATATGTGGAGTCATTAACTCAATGTCACACCTTTTTTTTTTTGTTTGTTTGTTTCTTTCTTTTTTCACACACTGACCTTGTTGTGGTTGGAGACGAGGCAATGCTCACACACATTTACCCGATGCTCAAAGCAGAATAAATTGGTGACCTTTCTCTTCGGGCACTTGCAGAGACCCATAGTCACCTGCGCTGTATCGAGCACAAACGACAAACGCAGGTTTGTTATCAATTAAAACATTAACCAATACGAGGGGTAATTTTCTCTTTAATACAGACATGAGCAAAAACAGAGCTGAAGAAAAGACATTATTTTCACATCTCCCTTTTTCCTCACAGTCTGTGTATGCACAGACACACTGTCTGTGTCTGGTACTAATCTGGATGTAGGACATTCACAGACTTACAGTTTGAATTCAAAGTGAACTGCGAACATCGAATCTCTTCTGTGACACCAGTTATGTGAAAAACTACCATCAACCGAAAAGTCTTAAAATGATTCACAATGTGGATAGGAAAATAATTAGACAGGCCATGTGAAACAATATGTAAATGTAGACCAGCCACATAGTGGCTTGTTGATATGTCAGCACTGCAGTCAGTGAAATATAAATGCATGGATGCTTTGCCATGCAGTGACTGTTCACGTAAATGTCTTCAAGCAGCAGCTCTGTAGCTATTCTGTGTTGATTCTAATTTTAATTGAGTAAATCATTTGACATCACTTCAATCAGCTTTATTTATATAGCACTTTTTATACATATAAAATGTAATACAAAAGAGCTGAAAGTACTTCCTTTCAATCTGCTGTAAAAAGTATTTCTCATTCTCTTTGTTGTAGTTTGATGTTTCTGAAAACAAATCAACATATATTCACTGACTGATGATAATCTGTTGACATGTCACAGGACGAGGCTAACTTTAAGAGAAAGGGTCTTTGGGCACACACATCCCCTCACATAACGAGATGAACATCCATTGAACATGGTGAAAATCTTTTTCTGAATGTCATCATAAACAGAGGACGCGATTTGTAGTTTTCTATACTTCTTATATTGTAATACAAACACCTGACACACGTTACGAGATATAATGACATTAGCTTGTGCTACCTCAGCTGATGTGACCAGGTGAGCTGACGTTAGCTAAGCTAGCTAGCTAGCTAGCTAGGAAAGTTGAGGAACCAAAGATGAAATCACCTTACCTGTCACAGGCGTTACTAAAGTGGCGTTTGTTTCAGGTTATGTTGTACTGTCATTTAAGCTTCTGTGTCAATTTCAAGCGAAAGGCAGCTCTTAGAGCTGTCATCAGGAAAGTTGAGTGCTGCTTCCTCTGTCTGTTTATCTGCCACGTCTCTTCCGCTTCTGCCTCTTCTTCGTCTGTTTTTGTGACAACCCAACAATTACAGTCCGCCATCTACTGCGCCGGAGTATCCACAGTTCCACTATTCACCATGTAGTGTGAGGTAATGGCGACTGTAACAACTGTACTATATTTACATATGGTTCACGGACAGTTAAAAGCACAAAGAGGAGACAAATATTTCTTTGTTTTTAATCTTTAGTCTCCTGCAGTACTAAATCAAAAGCATCCCACTTCATACTGGGGGATGCTCTCTTTCTCTTTCTCTCTCTCTCTCTCTTTTTCTCTCTCTCTCTCTCTCTCTCTCTCTCTCTCTCTCTCTCTCTCTTTCTCTCTCTATAATCTAATGCTAATGCACTTAGCAGTAGTTGACTTTTTATTAAATTGAACTTGTGCTTTTATCCCTGATCTAATTCTTATGATGTTCTTTGTGCAAAACTTTCATAGTGCTATGGCAAAGCTTCTCTTACTTTAACAGCATTAAGGCTGTTTGTTAAATTTGATTAGATAATGTGGCATGAACTTAACCGACCAAACAAGAGAAAATGGAAGCACATGCAGATGCTTATTATAGCATAACTAAACTTAAAACTTAGAGAATAAAACTTTTAAACGAACACATTTCTTCTTTATGTATTTATTTTGAAGAAAATATATGTAAGCAAAATATGTAAATATTTGTTTTAATCAAATGAAGAAAATAATCTGCAGTAGTGTTAAATTGTGGAGGAGATATATCAAGACAAGCATTGAAACTGTCATGATGGGGGTTTTTTTAGGTTTTTTTTTTTTTTAGAGTAACCATTCTCTGTTATTCTTTGCTGGACAGCAGCAAAAAGGGGTTTTTTTCTTGTATTTTCCTTGGCAGGTTTGTGTCTAAATGCAGTTTGCATGTTCAGTCAGCAGATGGTGTACAAACTGACAGCCAATAAAGTGTTGGCTATGACTAAGAGTACACAGAATGCTGGGTCCAATGATTCACCAGTCAGCACTGTGTGTACAGAAAAAAGATATCAACCTTTCATAAGCAGAACATGCTCTTGAATTATTCATCTTCTTTATGTGCAGACCTTTAATATAAAGGATCAATGACTGCGGGGCCTATGATCTTAAGCTTGTTGATTAATGCAGGGACTTAATTAAAATATAATAACGGATATAAAAATGTGTGTAATCAGCAGATCACTGGGATAATATGTTCTTTTTTTCAGTTCGTCTATCATTATTGTATTTGATAATAGACAGTTGATGTGGGAAATGATAGCCATAAACACCTCACTTAGCCTTATAGTCAGCAACACTGTTAAGATAATTCATGCTACAGCGTTTTAAAAGTTTTTACTTAACAGTCTTGCACATGCAGACATGATAGTTCTCAATCCAGCCATGACTAGCATTTTTCGAATGCATGGTAATGACATCGATACGTGCCTCATGCTGCCCTTTCATGCATGATAATGGCTTTTTCGTTGTCACAATATGCATATATGCTTGTATGTGTAAATGGCCATGCATCTATTTGAGAATGAGGGTACAAATGTTTCCCTTCACAGTCCACTGCACATGTGAACAGCCAGCAGAGGAGAGCATGGAGGCAAAAAGGGGATATGAAAAGGCAAAGGAAAGAACAGCCACTGTCCAATAGGCACAAAGGAGGGAGACAGAGCTGTTCAAGATCTAATGCACTGAAGCAAATTATGTTCTTTGAAAGAAGGAGTTGTTTAATGCAGCATAGAGTGTAAAATTCAGCATAATGTGTAGCTGTGGAAAACAAGACATTTGTGATTGATGAACCTATTCTAATTAAACAGTTAGGGAAGAGTAGCTATTACTGTAATGCAATACAGCTATGTTTTTCTTGCAACATTTGTACCATTATGACCTTTTCACATCAGTTTGTGGCCAACATAGTTTAAAGAGGCTTCCATTTAGAAATAACAAGATTAATCTTCTCTGAAGAGAATAGTGACTGAATAAACACTTCATTATAAATTGAGTAAAAATAATGATCAGAGGAAGTTTTTTGGAAAATATATAAATTTATGTTGGGGGGTTTTTGTAGGGGTGGACATGAAATCCACAAAATTTGTCTGCAAGTTATCTGTTTTTTGTAAGTCAGCATTTCAATGTCATGAATACTAGTGCTTGTTTTATACTGCTGTGATTTTCAACGCTATGTCGAATTTCCCCCTTTGTTTGCATGCTGCTGTTTTTCTGTTCAACCAGATGTCATTCAAATAATTCTACATCAGCTCAGGTTTGTATATCTTTTACAATTAACATCAATGGAAATATGTCATTAAGGTGTAATCAATGGACCTAAAAAACTTCAATCATCTTCGATCCTTAGAA
This sequence comes from Symphodus melops, assembly GCF_947650265.1. Lineage (NCBI taxonomy): Eukaryota > Metazoa > Chordata > Actinopteri > Labriformes > Labridae > Symphodus > Symphodus melops. The sequence goes on from NC_136701.1 coordinate 12,593,273, forward strand.
TCAACAGAACAGCTGCTTGACTGACATATTGTTGATTCAACAAGAAAGCCCGTTGTTTGGGTGCCAGTGACCAAGTGGTTTGTTCGGGTGCCCCATGTACAGAGGCTGTAGTCTTCAAAAAAGGCATATCAGAGTCAAATCTGACCTGTGGCACCATTCTTGCACGTTATCCTCCTCTCTCTCTGTCCCCAATTTCCAACTCCAGCTACTGACCTGTCTCCACAATGATGGCACAAAAAGCCCTCAAATATATATATATATATATATATATATATATATATATACAGTATATATATATATTTACTCACACATAAATATTAGTGCAACCCTTGTAAAGACACAACCCGTGTAACAAGACATTAATGTTTCAAGGCGAACTGTGATTTGCTCTTCTTACTTCTTTAAAGAAAAAAATTAATATGAGCCAAAGTGTGCAAATGAGCTTGAACTTGCAATGTCCTCAGTGATGACAGGAGCACATATAAATCACTGTCTGGGGGTAAGGACACGTGGAAAGGGCGTTCAAAAAGCACTGAAGCAATCAGATGGAAGGGAAATCCAGAGACAAATGACAGAGACTGTGGAGGACAAATCAGGCCTGGAGCTGAAGCAGCTGGGTCTGAAGTGACTGCAGAGGTTGTTGGGTTGGGGGCTTGGGGGCATTGATTGACTGAGTCTGGCAACTATTGATCAGTTATCGGCCCCATCTGTGAGGAAAAGCGTTAAGACTCAGGCACGGCTTGTTCCATGTGTTACTGTACAGAGGCTGTTACGACATCAGAGGGGTGCAGTGGTGACAGACTTAGTGGTGTCCGTTGCTCACTGGACTTTAGACACAAGACTAAAAAATGGTGCATTTTTAACATTGAAAAGAAGATAGCAAGAATTCTACAAGCTGACTGGTACCCTGAACCTGTATTTTAACACTGTTAGTGATGTTATTTGTAGAGCCCTTGGATGATTCATGTGTGTCAATTGAGAGACATGCTTCAGTCTATCCTCATTGCTGTCATGAGTTTCACGACATAAGAGACTCATTTTCTATATTTCATCTGATGTCTACAAATCTAACCTTGATAACAGCTTCTCAGAAGGTTTTCAAACTTCTTTGTGCTATTTTCTGCACATCAGTCTTTTCAGACAGATTGTCATAAAAGTGATTGGATTCTTGATTTAGAATACAGTATATCTCTTGATTAGGATTTGTTCAATACAGAGGTGTCAATGTTTTTGTATTGTGTATTCTTTACAAAGCAAGAGGTATGTCTTCAGTATAAATGAGCATGTAGAAAGTGTGGATGTATGTCAACAAACATTTTAGCTTTAATGTCCCTTTTTTGTAGATCGCATTGAAGTTGGAAAAAAAATGGCAGTACTCTGCCTTGCATGACTTGTGTAGATTGATTTAAAAAAAGAATCATTAATTCCCTTGCAGTTGGAATAACTTCAGTATAATTGAATTTAAGCTTGTTTGTGGTTAATTACAAAAAACGAAGAATATTCTTTAAATATTCTCGAGTGACCACATCTGAAAACTATGTTGGTGTCAAAACACTGAGGATAATTAATTGTGTGGTCTCCACTAGGTCCTGCTTACTGTAGGATAAGTTTTCACATTACATTTCAGAGAAAAATGTTCCTCTCGCTCTAAATATACAGTTTCTCAAATATAAAACAATGCAGCACCTCTCTGGGGACCCAGTTAAAATCTACTTTGTTTTCTCCATTTCACCGTGAGTGAGCTATTGAGTCTTGCTTGTCTTTCTGATTGTTATGTTTGTATGTGTCTTGTTTTCATGCTATTTTTCTTTGTGTTTTATTACTGAAAATGAAGCAAAATCAAATCCATCAACCACATCATCTCATTTGGAATGTAATTACACTCTGGACACTGTTGCTTTATCAGTACGGTGGCTCAGTAGCAAATCCATCAGGCTTTGCTCTGAATGAAATTGGATTGACTGATTGATTTATGTATGTCAAGTGAAGGGCAAAGAGGCGGACAAAAAGAAAGCACTGAGTGTGAGAGCAGGTCATGGGAGGGGAGTCACAGATATATGGATGAAGCAAGGCCCCCTGATGGGGGAAGAAAAGTATTGGATCAGACAGAGATAAATGGAGTGTGAGAGACGAAGAGAAAGAAATTCAGACATATGCCTGCTGACCTCAACCCTTTTTCTCAGCTAATCAATACAAGGAAATGCTTGTGTGTGTGTGTGTGTGTGTGTGTGTGTGTGTGTGTGTGTGTGTGTGTGTGTGTGTATTTTTGAGGGAGGGAGGTTCTGTCTGTGTCGCTCTCAATAAAGATCAGAAACACAGTGACATTACCTCGGCCCCATCTGACTCCTCCCCAGTCCTCGAACCTTTGCACATGCTTCTATTTAATTTTGGAGTCAGTAATCTGATAAAGACTGAAAGGTCTGGAGCACTTAGACCATCCTCATCACTGAGCTCAGCGAGGAAAGCAGCAGACAAAACATAAAAACATCCCTCTGCCCTCCCGGGTCGTGAATATTGTGTGAATCGGAGGTGTATTGTGCAGGTTTGTTTTTTCATTTGGTGGCTTCTGTAGCTGTAGTTTCACTCATGGAAATTAATCACAAAGCATAGAAAGAATGATTGGTAAATAAGTTATTTTAATCTTACTGCCAGACACTCCATCTTACTCAATGGATTCAAAACACACAGACAGATCGATGAGCTGAAAAAAAAAAAAAGCTTTTTGAGGAATAATTTATTTGACAGAAGCCTGCTGTATGTTGTATATCACTCTAAGTAGCACATTGTTCCAGCAGAAAATCCTCCAAAGTTTCTATTAATCAGCTAAAATGTGTTACATTCCTCCCAGGATTCACCCCCTATCAGCCTTATTATTGATTCTTCCTGCTGTTTGAGTCTGCAAGAATTTCTCTGTACATTTTCAGCCAATTATGGAGAAGCCTCAGCATGGCTTTATTAAAATCCAAAATGCATATGGACCACATTGACCCAATGTTCAATTATCCAGCCTTGTCAAAAGACAGACAGAAAGCGAAGATGCCAGCTCTGCAGGTAAAAAAAAAAAAAAGGCACCTTTCCTATCCGTAAAATCATGACAGGAGACTCCACAACTGCAGCGCGGTAAGTCGATGCACCGACTGGTGTTCGATAGAGCTTCAGCTGTGAAGAGCACGAGGCAAGGATCAAATGCTCTGGCAGAAAGGGAGTGAAGCTCTATTTGAAGATGAAGGTAACCTCCCCATCCGGGCACTCAGCTTTTATTGGTTCTCTGGATGACCTGCAATCACCGTCTGAATCTCAAAGGGCCGCACTTTATGAGACAGTAAATTGAATCGACACTCCCCAATGTGAGATCCCCCATGAGCATGAGATAAGAACAAGGATCCAACAAGGATCTCATAGTGGACAAAGACATGTTAAATGCTTTGAGTAGGGTTCCCACCCATACTATGATTGATTCATGACAGGGTATATAGAGAATCTTTACCATCTTTGCATTCTTGGTTCAATGTAACATGTGTTAACATGTATAGATTAGCTAATTAGCTTTAAACTAAAGAAGAACAGCTATGATTATCTAATTAGTTTAGCAGGTAATCAATTATTTACAAATTCATATGATACCTTATGTCACTTTTTAAACGTCAGGGGGTGGCTGTCAAGTGAATCACTGCAACAAACTTAATGGTCTTCAGTTAACTGTTTGCTTGAGTATTTAGTCTTAAACAACATGGGCCTCTGAGAACTGAACTGAAATAGATCTCAGCACAAGTTCAAGCAAGATGACTCTCTTACACATTCAATCAATTGTTTTCATTTAACGTAGTCACTCCCTCTCTTCCACTTTCATCAATTCCCTGCTCTGGTGATGAGATGATTTTGAATGTTTACTCTGTCAGTAATAATCCAACCAGATTCTGCCCAAACCTCTCTTGACCAATCATCCTGCCACGGTCGAATTTTAAAATTTGTTCTCTCTCTCTCTCTCTCTCGCTATCAGTTTGTCATTTCAGTGCAATCACTGCTACTCTCCTCTGCACCAGTCACCTCCATTCCAGCTCAGCAGAGTTCAGATACAGCCTCAGAAACCCACTCCTCGTCACATCCTGCATTCTTCCATTACCACCACGACCAGTGTCTATACTGTGGGGGGGGGGGCTCCTCTGAGTGAAGTCATCATGACAGATTTTAATTGTCAAAAGCAATGCATAGTTATCTTTTCCTAAACTGTGAAATAAATAACTGTAAAGTCTTACCTAAGTCTGTCTTTTGCCTTTAATGATAGAGGGAGGAAGGTGGATAGAGTCGGAAGGGGGGGAGAGGGTGGGGAGAGACATGCGGGAGATGGGCCACAGGCCGGACGCGAGCCCGGCCCGCCCGCGCGCGAGGACTGAGCCTCGATACGTGGGGTCGCGCGCACTGCCGCTGCTCCACCGGCGACCCCACCTAAGTCTGTCTTGTTTGAAATTGAACCAATTCTTTGATTTTTTTTCGATACTGGATTTGTACTTACATGTTTACGCCTGAGAGCACACAGGATATGTTGAAGCTCGCCAAAAGAGCACTAGGCTCATATTTTCTGCCGTGTTAGTGTTAATTAGGCCAGATGAGTCACATTTTCTATCTCACTGCTCTGTACTGAGCATGAGAGTTTCTTAACTAGCAAGTACCCAGAAGAAGGCACCAATTAATGTTAGAGACTATTTTTGTCCAAAAAATACATACTTGCATATTTTATTTACACATCACCAGTAAAACTGTCTTTAAAATGTTCTTTTAAGTCATTTTTACAAACATTGAGACAGCATTTACAGGGACAAAATTAGATAGAGATGTCTTATCTTGCTGATGCTCCAGGTGTGTACTGACTCACTCTGTGTGCTTGATAAAATCAGACTCTGACCTGCTATCTTTAGTCCTGTAGTTGGTGTGCTTTCCTTTTGAAAAGTTATAAGTGAGACTGAAGACCAGTCGCAGATTGATTAATGTATATTACAGTGATGGCTTTGTGCTGTCTACTCCTATGCAGGACAGGAGGAGAGAAAAGCTAGTTGTTGGCCGTGATCTTTGAACTGTCTGGTTTGATGTAATGTCCAGCAGCTGTCTGAGAGTTAGTGAGCCATCTGTGACTCGCATCGCCCAGCAGCTATAGTAGGACCGTTTTAACTGAGCTTGAATTGAACTTGACCATTCAATGTCACTGTCAACACGCAGCAAAGACATCTGTCCTGCTGAAACCCCATTAATTTTTATAGATATTATGCCCACTACCTCTGCTTTTACATGAATTGTGTAGAGAGGGAAGGTTAAGTCAGGGTTTTGAACTGCAGTAATTTTGGGCAGATTTATATAAGATATGACCCCTTTTGACTGGAGGATGTATCTGGTGATAGACCTTGGTCAGCGCTGCTGAACATATCTCTTAGCTTATCATGTAATATGAGAGCTTTACTAGTTTGGCCTCAAACCGCCTAGTTTCTAAGACAGATTCATCATGAATGGCCAATCTTGGTGACTATCAGTAACAGCAGATCATGAGAGTCTACAAGGAGACGGACTGGCAAATGACTTTGGCATAAAGTCACTTGGCAGAATGATAGAAGCTAACACAAAAACAGAACAGGTACATTCTCACCTTTAGCTCTTGCTGAAGAGAATAATCTATTTCTGTCGACCATTTTCCCCCAAAATGTTTTTTCATTTGGACTCCTTCAGCAGTCTGCTTTTTTTAATTTCCCTCCACTGCGGGGGAAAAAAACTCTACTGCATAACACAAAGGAAAATCTTAATGATAGGTTGTAGTGAGTGATTTAGCATCATTTTCAGAACTTGGGGTGAGTGTTTCTTAGACTAAAGAGAGAGATATGTGAAGTTTCTCCATATTTACATAAAGACAACATTTTTTGTTTTGTATTGTTCGGGCATAATATATGGGAGCCGTTGTTTTTTGCACATGTGATGACAATGATTTTGACAGTGTAATGGATGCATTCAGTCAGCGCTGAGGGAGACCAGCCATTAGAAAGATGTGTCAGTACTACCTACCTCTGAGGTGTTAGATCAGAATGTCGTTGTCGAAAAGGAAAAAGAGCACGGCTCAAATCTCAAAAGATTAAAAGTGAACACTTCACTGGAACTGTCGCGGAGAGAAAATAACTCTTGATAATAAGATGAACAGTCACTGTGAATTTGTGATAACAGTTTCTCTGACTCATGGCCTGGTAACAGTAGTTCCACTGAGAGTTTTCAAAGATAAAACTCATGAAAGAAAAAGGCCCACCTGAGAGTCACTGAGACAGCCTGGATGATTACACTGAACAGGAAGGTTTTAACAGTTTGCGTTACAAAATGTTACCTGAGTTTACAGGATATATTATAAAATTACATGGTGCAGACAAAATATTTAAAAATACATCATGATAATGTAACAACTTGTTACATTTTGGGTAAAACGTTATTATGTTTTGGGCTCAGCATTTTGCTACATTATCCACCAGTTATTACATTTTAGGTTTTGTTAAACCATTTACCATTTGTTTAAATTTGGTTTACTTGTTGATAAAGTTGATCTTCTTCTGACAAGTGTTGCTGGAGCATTTTGACCTATTCTACGCCTTACACCAATCCTTCTCATCCCCAAGTACACAGAATAGAGCCACAAATTGTAAATAATATCTGACAGGATGTACACTGGCTTTTTGCATCATGCATCCATCTTCATCCATCTTCATCCATCACCATCCTCTTCTGTCTCATAGCCGCAGCCGATGTATCAAATATCCTATGAATACTGTGATGAGTGAACTAGTCATTTGTTCTGCTTGCTGGGAAATTTGCGTTCTCACTGCTAACAAACTACTCAATGGTTCAATTAGAATCAAGCTGAGATCAGCTCTTCTAGGCGATCTAGGCTGACTTGTTTTGTTCTGCATCAGAGAGCAATTACTGTGTTCACATATGTCCAAAAGAAATGACCAGGGTGGGAAGCGCTCCTGTCCCAGAACAACTTCTTCAAATGATCCAGGTATGAAAGGACCCCTTTTGTAATTTCTAGCTTTACAAGCAACAACTGACAACACTCACAGCAGTCATGTCTTCATTCTTAGCCAAGCTAGACTTTGCATAAATGAGACAATCTGCACAGAATGAAAGTGGCTGGTCTGAGACAGGGGTATTTATATTTGAGTGAATAATTGGTTGGTTGAGGGATCATGGGGGTACGAGTGTTGTCTGCAGCTGAGATAATGTCTACGGGGGGAAGGAACTGGAAATCATTGTCTCCTCTTCTGACAACCAGGAAGGGAGGTACAGTAGTTTTCTTTTTATGTTAATCAATTCAAAAACACACTATACCAGGATCTCCGAACACCATGCAGTCAATTCATTGTGTCATGTACAGAAAAGAATGCAACACTTATCTGACAATAGATTTCTAAATTGAGTGTATTTTTCTGTTGGCTTTATCAACAAACTGTGTATCTATAGAACAGTAGATGTGATGTTAGGTCATTATTTATTTATCGTCTGCCATTTTGTGAGTGTTCTTTACTGCTACCACCAATGGGCAGTAGTATGGTGATGGCTTTGCAGCATATTTGTGTCTGTATACAGAGGATGGCAGATTTTATAGGACTACATGAAGACAATAAAACAAGATAAATGATAATGTAATACAATAAGTTAGAAAGTATGTTAAGGGAAATGCTGGGTCCTTATTCCAAGTAATTGTGGAGTATTACATTAATCTATTAGCTGAACAGATAAGTTACAAATGCAGTTTTAATGTTCGACATGGTTATAGTTTAATGCTTGATGATGTTAAAAGCACAAAAAAAACAGTAGCTGCTCAAAGATGGTTTGTGATTGTGAGACATTTTAAAATCATATATGTTTCAGTTCACCTCCACAACACTTTGAGTGCTCATTGTATTGTTATGCCATTTAAATTGCTTTCATTGAAAAGAATCTGACCCACAGTGTGCAGTTAATCACAAAGCAATGACTCATCCCGTCTACAAAATATTTATTTTTCTCCTCTTACTGGAACCATCAAAAAAACAGTGTCATTCAGAGGCAATTATTCACATAATCAAACAAATTAAATATGATGAGACAAATGATTATCTACTGATAATAGTGGAGTGGGTTCAAATTGTTTTAAGAACAACAGACCAAAAAAGAAAAATACTATTCAATTCTGGTGTTGCCATAGAAAGACGTGATGAGCCTATGGTGGCCTTATTTGAAATTTTTATGAAATAATTAAAATCAGATACCAGCAGCAATGCGTAATTGGGCTCTTTAATCCTTAAAATTTAGAGCACATACACAAACATACACACACACACAGACCATCAACTCACGCTAAGAAAAAAGGGTGACCAAGTTGCACAAATTCTTCCCACACAGAAGCTTTTCTTAATTGTATTAGTTTTATTGAGTGATCATGGAAAATGTGTTTTTGTTTTCATCCAGCATAACTCCACCTGTAAATTGCCCCTAATCTAATTGAAAAAAAAACCCCAGCAAGGCTCAATTGCTTTACAAAATGTAATTTTATTCCAGTCTGGAGCACCACCTTAGTAATTTGAGCCACATCACGGTGATTACAACTACTTCAGAATAAATAGAGCACTTCATACAGATGTCAGACTTCCTACAATAGATTTGCACTGCAACAAATTTGTCTTTGGTATTACCCTGCTTTAATCCAGTCTAAGAGGATATCTCTCACACCTACACAAACAATCTGTCTTCTTTATTTCTCTGTTATGTTGGCTAATTTAGAGAAAAATGTGGGAGGAATCAGTGGCAAACAAGGAAACAATAGCGCTGCTTAAAATAATGCAGATTAAAGTAAAGTTATCCCTTAAGTGTTGCCATGCACAGACACAGCCCAGAGGCAGAAGCAGAAAAGAATTACAGGAAAAGCCTGGTATAGTATTACTTTGGGATCAAAGTGCAGCAATAAAATGTCTGAAGGGAAGAAATTCAGGATGTCAGAGAAAAATCAATGGGCAACAGTGAAAAGTACACACTGTAAGAGCTTGAATACCGAAAGATAAACTATTTTTTGCATCCGTCCATCTGAGTGAGTACGTGTTGTTACCCTTTCACCAACCAATCAGATTAAGTAATTGGAGCTCAGATAAAGCCAGGACAAGTCCAAGATCACAAACTGTAATGACAATAAAAAATGTCGAGGTTGACTTTCACACTATGGGATTCAGTTAAGGACAAGGATTATGTTTGGCTTCCATTTTTTTTCACATCCCAAGGCTGTCTGCGCACAGCCAGTGTCATGAGAGAAACTGCAGTCCAACCGAAAAAAATCGTAGGCTTTTCAGCATGGTCACAAGTCTTGTGCTTAATTCTGTATAGCAACACAACATGGTAGATCAAGACTAGGCATAGATGTAATTTCTCTCTTTGTTTTGCTTTCTTTTTTTTTGTCTGTTCTGTGTCTGTTTTTGTGTGATCTGCTCTCCAGATACGGAGGGTATTTTGAGACCTTATTTAGTTTTCTCTATTTATACCACATGGGATCCAAGCCCTGAGATTAGATTTTATGATTACAAATGAAAAAAGAGAAAAGTAAGAAAGGGTCTTATCTTTAGTAATGAGCTGCAGCTTCTTCTTTTAGGTCCCTCATTGCTCTGTCAAATTAAAATGTATTTGGGGTCGATGTTGCTAACCCAGACACACGTGTAAGCTTAAATTAATAGTACTGCAAGTGTTTTCATTGAAGTCATCTCAGGATCTGATGCGCTCAGACAAGACGCTCCTGCCAAAATCAATGCTCTTTTATATCAGGCTTATCCAAGATCAGAATGCCATCTTATCAACCTTTTATTTAGAAATCTTGGAAAAACATTATAAAACTATCTTCATTAGAAAAAAAAAAAAAAAAACCATCTGCTATGAGGCTCTGCTGGGACTCCCACTGCCAACATCCCTGCAATCTCTTTCTCTTTAATATCCCCCCTTTTGTCTCATTTCCAATATTGTATTTCTCATATTTTACTGACCCCACTCTTTTTCTCACAGTAGAATAAGATTTACAGAGAATGGTCTTAAATCGTGCGGCAGTGAGGCAAGAAATAGGTTATAGCCCAACCTCCAGGTCGTAGTTATTTGAGTGTGACCTGGCTGACCATGACAATAAGATACTCTTTTATCTCTGTGAGCACAAAAGGTGCTCAAGAGGGGAAGTGTGCTGTCCAAGACCAGCAGAGACATATGTACTGTTGGCACTGAAGCCATTCTAAGCGACCATGAAGCCAGAATGAGCCTTTCTGCAGACAAAGGCGAGTAGTAGAAAAAAGAGCTCTTGATGCAATCCCAGTCAAATATTCCTCCTATCCCCACTGATTGTAGGCAACAAAAGCTGCCTGATTTCTGATGAAAGTGTTTTCATCTCCAGCAGGACTTAGCTCTACAGAAGACTGACTTAAAACTTTTTGACTTTTCCATAAGTTTCTGCAATAAATTGGCTTCTGTGAGTGAGACAGCCATCAGGTTCAGGTCAACCATCATGTTTTATGACTTAAGAAAAGTATTCTCTTTAAAAATGATATTCAAATTTATACAACCAAACTGGAGATACTTTTTTTTATTCAATGCTCTCTTCTTTTACTCCAAAATGTGTTGCCTACATTACCAATAATGCCACTCAACTTTGACACTTCATCAGCCTTGCCAACTCTGACTCTAACCATAGAACAACTTGGACAGTTGGGGAAAATGTTGGTACATAAGATGATAAAGACGTAAATTTACACCTTTTCTGTTGTTTATTGTAGAATAAAATAAGAAATGCTTCACCTTAAAGTGCAAAAAACACACAGGCAACCACAGCTACAAACAACTTGCATTAAGTACACAAAGGGAGAGCCGTTGCATCCGTGCACGCCGGCATCATGTGTGCAACCATTGACGTCCCAATTTGAGAAAAGAAACCGGGGCAGGAAAACACCACTCCAGTTTATGTCACATTTCACTTACCTTTAGCCGCCACTGACACTGACTCAAATGACATAACCTGAAAGTAATATATTATACAAAATACACTTTCCCATAGTTATCTTACACCAATATGTGTCCCGATCCTCTACAAACCCGATTATAAGAAAAGTGAATCCTCTCCGTCTTTTGCCTGCTTCATTTTTCAGAAAATGCGCGCTCAAATAGGACGCTTGGAGATTTTTCCCTTTTGACACAACAAAGGGAAATAACATAATAATCCCCCAAGTGGCTGACACTCCCCCTGATGTTTGTTCTGCCCTCTGAGGGCGCAATCACACTGGGAATCAGTACTCAGCCTGAGCCCGCTTCAACCCTAAAGTCCAGTTCGTTTGACCAGTGTGACTATGCCGTACCGTGCTCAGGCATGGTAAACTTCATGCATGAGCACAAACACACAGGTACACAATGCTGCTAGCCTTCAATATGGAGAAGTCCAAAGTTTTATGGCTGTACCTGACAAACGTGACTTAAAATAAGCGTCAAAGTAGCGCCATGTTTTCTGTGTTGTTCTCCGATGTGCAGACACTAACTTTTATTTATTTTTTATTTTATATACTTTATCAGTCCCCAAGGAGGAAATTCTGGTGACTCAAAATAAGCCACAAAGCCATTAAAGTAGCTGTCATTGTTCTCCAATGTGCAGACGCTGACTTGACTCGAATCCCTTTCTTCAAAAGTTGGGATGGTACCAAAATAAGGGATCCATATCATCCTACTTTACTCTTCTGTTTTGGTGCCAAGGGTACCGATCTGACTGTAAAGGGTCCCTTGTTTACTGTTCACCTGTTCTTATTGAATGTTGAACTTCATTTAAAGCTGGCTACACTGTGCAGCTATCTTTATCAGACTTATACTCCGCTTACTGTACGCCCTCCCTGGTTGCCTGAAGAGAGAGACAATTATTTCCTTTTCTGAACTGTAAACTCTTATTTATTTTAAAACTACTATTCATCCATATACCAAACCAAATGAATAATTGAATGGAGTTTAAATTTAAAATGTGGTCATGTGCTTGTTTTTGAAACAATATATACCTCACAACCATAACAAAATAAAAGGATTTACTGATGTTCCCTTTTGGCTTATTATTAAGAATCTGAGAGATCCTTATAAACTGATTATAAATGTGTAAACTCAGATTTCTGTCACCCTTGAAGTTAATTAACTTTTGTTGGGTTGACTCACAGCTCTGGCATGCTAAGAGACAGATAATCTAATCAACTTCTGTTGTTCTGCGGCAGGAATTTATCTGCCATTACAAACTGTTCACAATGTTTTGCAACAGCAGTTACATTGTTGATCCGTGGTGATACTCATTAAATCTCTAACAGACCTACCACACTCCCATGGGCAGAGGCAGGAGAAAACAGCAGCAGGATGCAGATTTATACAAATGTTTGATGGCATCAATTTCAAAATGCATCTGAGAAGAAAAATTACATTAAACAATAGCAATCAAACAACGAGAAGAGATCGACATCCTTATTAAGTTAAACTTGTTGTACCTCAAGTTAAGTGTTGGTGATTCTCCTCAGTGCCTCTTTAGTCCTATGACGCGTAATTTCACTGTTGCTGCCACAGACATTTGAAAATAGCTTTCCTCTGACACAGCCAAACAAAACATTTCTGTGGTTTTACAAAAGCTGCTGACAGATTCTAAATTTGTACTCAATCAATTTTCTCACTGCTTACAAGAGAAGTAGTTAAATGTGATCTGTTGTTTCTGTGTCTACAGCGTGCAGTAATGAAACTTGCAAATCTCCCTTTTTTTGTCCTGCACAATAGAAAAAGATAAATAGAGACAGTACTCATTCCAGAACACATTAGTGGATGGTAAATCCATTTCCCAGAAAATGTAAAGTAATACTTTAATATGAAATAGTGTACTCACAAAAAATGAAGAAAAAAAAAACCCAACAGAACTTTACAATAGCAATCTGGACTCCGAGAGGGTTTTTCATGTATGGTTTCCATATAGTCTTACACTGAAGCGATGCACTATGTGTTTTTGTTTATTAGATTTTGATGATAAACAATTTGGTTTCTTTATTTGTATTATTCATTAATACGTTCAGTCAGGATAGGAGAGTCAGGACAGTGCGCTAGGATCGGAAATGAGAGAGAAAGAGAGACAGAGAGAGAGTGATCCGGCTTAACAAACTCTGCCATAAGAAATCGTGATTATCAGTCCTACGAAGCTGGTTATCAACCTGATCCGTCAACCCAAGGTTGCCAAGAGCACGTTCACGTAAAAGGGGTGAAGTTAGCGTCATTTAACCTATCACAATCATCACCACGTCTGCCGCCAGCAGATCGTCATTTCTACAAACATTATATTTACAAAAACTACAAACTATAATCACAATATAAATACGTTAAGACAAACAGGCTCCCAAGAGACACAGCTGCAGTAACAAATGCAGGAAGGACAAATGAAAAAGTTAAATCTGTGAGTAAAAACTGTATTTTATATTTGTCCCATCGTTAGTTCACCAACTGACTATAATAACTCCTGTTTCTTCTCTGAACTGAATGTGTTGCTCTGACTCTTTAAAGTGGAGAGTAGAACAGGTTTGAGAAGTGATATTTAAACTGCAGCTCTGTCCATCACAAGCAGAGCGACTTTGAGACATTAAACATTAATGAAATACAATTCAAAGCCACAAGAAAATATTCGTAATTGCACATCTTCAACTAAAATGTTACGGTGCTTTTTTCAATCTCTGTTGAAGGATATCAGTGAAAGTGTCCTTCCCCCCTTTGATCAGCTGTCAGCTCCAGGAGCTCCACAATCAAAAGATCTGATTGGTCAGTGGGCAGAGATTTTCACAGCTTGATCTCTTATTTCCAACATAACTTGCTCCGGAACAGGTTAGGTGTTCAGCATAAGTTACCGTGGTTACAGGAGCGATTCAAACCCAGGCTGCACGGTTTGAGGACTGCAGCCTATGTACACGGGTCATACAAACTAAGTGCATTATTTTGTTGATGTTTTTTGCTAAATATCTAATGACAATGCCATGAGCTGCTGATGTTTGGATGTTTCACATGATGTAAATTCTGATACCTGAACATGAACAAGTCTGTGCAAAGATTTGAATATGCAGAATGAAACAGCACCTCACAGGCTGTTTTAGCCGTTATTTGACTTTGCCGACAAGTGGTGTGAAAATGTCAATATGTAATTGCATGCTTTGTCAATACGCTGAAACATCATTATTTTGTGGGGTTAAAGAATAATAGAAAACTTCTGTTTTGAAACTTTCAGCCAGATATGGGAATTAAATTCTAAATTTTAGCATGTTCGTAAGTTTTAGCCAAGACATTCAGTTTTTATAAACTTATTCGTACTTATTTGAAAAAGAATTATACATCTTTGTTCTCCTTCACTAAATCAGCTAAACAAGTTTTAGACAAACAAAAAAATATCAAGCTGATTCACAGACAAAGTATCTCAGCTGAACTGAGTATAGGCTGATGTTATCTGAAGTATTTTGATGAAGTTATACCCGTGGAGCCTGGCTTGTTCAGCCTCCTGGAGTCCCAGACTGCATATCAACATAAAGTCAGCGATTGCTGCAGCCCATCGACTCTTCCAAGCTTCATCCTGTAATCTCTGCTGGTTCTGAGTATTTGGCACCAGGCTGTAATTGGAATAGTTTAATCCCAGTGCTGCTAGGGGCCATCATAAAAAAGACAATATCTATGTCTAATTTTGCATAAAAAGCTTATTTCCTGGGAAGGTATAATGTGAGAAGGTGGAAGTTTTATCTCCTTCCAGTAACTCCATGTAAAAAATACCCTGCAAAGGCTTGAGGTGAAATGACAGGTTGCAGAAATAACAAGATTATAAAACTTTTTTATTGATCCCCTCTGAAGATGAATTTATAAAGCAAATTCCACACATATCTCAAGTTCACATTATTTTTTTACGCAAAGTTATGGCACCATTAAATTTCTATAATTTCACCAGAAAAAATATTCATGTGGCTGTGGCCATGGTTTTATTTATACATATGGAGAACTCTGTGTTTTGAATAGATCCACTGCAAAATGATAATTACACTACATCAACATTCTCCAAAATAGAATTAGCCAGGCCAGTTTGATATTATTTGTTCAAGCCAGTGATTTAGGGTGCGAGATAAAATATACATTCCACTGAAATATTGTCTGACACCAATGTAAAACTGTAGCGGACAGAACAGTCAAGGAAGCACAGTTGGTTTCCCCTCTGGAAGCGACACAGTGGTAAACAACTGATGGATAATATTAATCCCAAGGGGAGAATCTGAGTATGACAAACAGATTTATGCATGGGTTAACACCACCGTGCCAGAGCCATCAATTCTGCATCTTTCCCAGTGCCTGGAGATGTTTCCGTACCCTTCGTCTCCCCGTGCTTGTCATAACATTTATCCCTGCTCCCTCCTAAGTGCTGTAGCATTTACATTTTTAGTGCTGCTCCGTAATAAAAGAGGTGGAATAAGTGGAGGCCTTTTACCACTGCTAAAACAAACATCCATGAACTCACCTCACTGAGTAGTCACCCCATCCCCCAAATTTCCCGGTCAGTCTTTCCACCCACTTGCAGCTTGGCTGCTGCTCCACAGTGCAGGTCAACAGTGTTTCGGTTTGAGTTTCCTCAGTTTCACTCACAGTTCTTGCCCTCATTTGAAGGTCCACTCACAAGAGTCTGTTGGGTATTTTGTCCAGTCCAGATGCTCTTCGAATGCAATTGTTGCTTAATGAATAGAGGAGACAATTTGAAAGCAACTGAAGTCCCAGGCAAAGAACACAGGCAAGGGAGTGATGTTGGTGTCTATCATCTTAGAAAATTGACATGGTCGTCTTTGGATGGGGTCTAATTTTCAAATTATATTTTATAATTCACTGTTTTACTTCAGAAAACATGAACCTGGAGACAGCCATCAGGATATTTTCCTCAGTTCTTTTGTTTTGTTATTAGGATGAAAGAAGTTCACTGTCTTTGTCAAATCTGGGTTTCATCAGTACTGACAAACATGAGGGTGAAAACGAGAAAAACTAATTTAGGCAGGGACAAAATACCATCACAAAAGGAACTAAATAAATAAATAAATAAATAAAGAAAGCTGTGCAGGATTTTATTACTAAACAAACCACCGATAAAAATAGCAAAGCATTTTTCAAACACAGCCCAGTTGGTATCTAAGGAAATTATCTACACGCTTGTGCTGCAATTTGTCTGATACAACACTACATTACTGATCTTAGGTGAATGATCTTGAGAGGTATTACAGAGGCTGACCAGCCCTGATAAGATCTTCAGCCTGCCAACTGCTGAAAATATCATCAAGCCTGCTTTAAGACATGTGGTTATTGGGATGTTTGAAATAGAACAATTCACAGCTTTACAAAGCCCTTTCCTTGGATAGCTGGTAGGGCACGTCAATATATTGAGGCATTTTGAACAATGAGTTGATAATACGTCATACTTTGTTTGACCGGTGAGCAGGGACGAGTACCAAAAATGTCAGTTTCTAATTGCTTCATTTTTTTAAATTGACTGCTGTGGCTCTTGTCGGTGAAAGAGAAACTCTACCTCCGCCTATTCTAAGTTTGACCTTTCCACAGTGTATACATTCTTTGCTTACATGTCATAGGAAAAAAGCAAAAACAAAACATACACAGACCATTACTAAGATGGTGAAGAAACAGTCAGCTGTGCATTTACACCTGGGGCACCGGCTGCGGCTTCCTGCAGTGAACTGTTCCCACAAGGTTTCAGATCCAGTTAATCACATATAGTTCTTTCAGTGCAGTGAACAGCAGGTGATTTGGAATGGGAGACCAGAAGAAGAAGAAGGCACAGAGGGGTGCTCCAGAAGTGTCCATGCGAAGGGAAATTGTGCATCTATACAGTTTACCAATAACACTGTGGACAGAATCTGGTACAGTACATCATGTGTAACAGTAGTCTATATCTGGGATTCCTCCTTCTCTATAACCACGGTTGGTGCCATGTCCTGAATCGGAAACATTGTTGACACCCTTGTATAGGCCAGTGCCATTGGAGGGGAATATGGTATGAATGATGTAATCCTCCCTTAGGGGTTTAGGCGGCATTGGTTGGCCAGCTGCCATAGGAGTCATCTGGAACCCCGGCCCACGGATCTCCAAGATGGTATTGTCCTTCTTGGTGCCTGACTCAATGTAATCATCATAGTTCTTACTTTTTCGAGAGTTGCTCCTTTTGTAGTGGTCACGAGGGCACAAATGTCCAGTCCTATGTCCATACCAACAAAAGACACCAAAAATAAGAGCCAAAGATACAATGGCTGAAGCCCCACCTATAATCCCTGCTAGGGGCAGCGCTGTCATCTGCGGTGAGTTTTCATCCTCCACATCCTCCACTGGGCTGAGGTCTGAAGTTTCAGCTTTTGCACAAACCAGAGCCTCATCAGAGTCAGCATCTCCAGAAGTAACCTTGTTCCCTTCTGAACTGGCAGGGAGGGGCACCATGCAGATGATGTAGCTGGAGCGAGGTTGCAGGGAGGTAAGTAGGTACTCTCGACGATCGCCACGTACCAGAGTCTCTGTGATTGATCCCATGGCATTACCAATGCCTAGTCGAAGCCAGCTAAGCCTGAACGAAGAGCTGGGCTGAGCCACGCTCCAGGTAACACGGACGCTGTTGTGAGAAAGAGGCTTTACATTGAGGGCCAGACTCTTCCCCACACCGCTACTGCTGAGAGTGTAATCTAAGCCAGAGTCAGGAAGACCAAAGCCAGGTCGCTTTGAGCGAAGGGTAAATAGGGAGCCTTGTGGAGGGGTTTGAGTGGTAACACTATCTATCCCAGCGCCACCCATTTTATCTCTGGTCCCTGCAGTCCTTACCACCTCACATTCCTCCATCTCATTGGAGAGGTCTATTAAGGCCATGTCTCGGACCCTATCAGGCCCATGGCAGTTGAGACCTCTGACAGTGATGGAGTTACCCCGAGCATGCAGCCAGTCATACAGCCAGCGCAGGTTGCATCCACAGTGCCAGGGATTACCTCGCACCAGTAGCTGTCCCAGGCTATCTAGGTCTTTGAACAGCCCCCTTGGTAGGGTGGTGAGGTTGTTTCCTGACAAGTCCAGCCTCTGCAACCTATGCATACCATCTAATGAACCTCGTGGCATATGAGTTAGGGCATTTTCCTGTAAAGACAAGCGCTGCAGGTGGGCACTGGGCAGGTTGACAGGTGGGGTTTGTAGGGAGTTACGGACAAGGGACAATTCTGTCAAATTGGACAGGCGGGAAAATGTGTCATCTGCAATGCGCTGGTTTGCCAAAAGGTTCCCATCCAAGACAAGACATCTGAGTGAGGCCAGACCCCGGAAGGCATGGGTTGGGATCGTAGAGATTCGGTTGTCATCAAGACGAAGTTCTTCCAAAGAGGCAGGCAATCCTGAGGGAATACTAGACAGGTGGTTGCGTGAAAGGAAAAGTAGCCGCAATCGTGGGTTGTCAGCAAAGGCCTGGTCCTCAATACTGACGGTGGAAATAGAGTTATCATCCAAGTGGAGTTTCTCCAACAAGGGCATCCGAGCCAAAGCACTACGAGGAATGGTTCTTATGTTGTTATCTTGTAAATGCAGTTCACGGACAGATGGTGGCAGGTGCAAGGGGAATTCATCCAGTTCATTATCATAGAGGTAGACCACTCGGACAGCCAGGTGATGCTCCAGTGAGGTGGGCAAACCCGGGTTGTTTATGTGGTTGTTTTGTAGATAGAGGACAGAAGCAGAAGGGGGCAGTGATGGGATGGAGCTCAGGCCCCGATCATTACAATAGATGAAGTCCTCATCACACCTGCATACAGATGGGCAAATCATGTCTCTGTCCCCAATGTACCCTTGTATGGTGGCTGCAGTAAACTGAAGCATGCCAGCACATAGTGTCAGGCAAAAAAACAGCACAAAGAGCCGAGCCCGGAGTTTAACCACACCTACTGGTGCCATTCTGGTTGACATTAGCACTCTGTCTTTTCCAGGTCTTTTGTCAATCCTCAAATTGTTTGGGTGAGCTGGAATCCTGTGACCTCCACCCTGAGGGAGAAAGAAAAAGAATAGTCAGCACTTAGGTATGCATGAGTTTGTTAAGTATCACAAACCGTAAACCAAACCAGGTGATTATTGGCACATTTTTGTCTTCACCTTCACACACTACCTTGTGATTCTATTTGTCAAAACAATGTTAGAGTTAGATACTGGCAATAACAGTTATATCTCAACAGGAGCAAAGCTGAAAGGTCCGTTAATTACCAAGATTGTTTTGTTTCCACAGTTAATAAACCAGATCAAATGGGAAATTTGAACACATGGATGGATTTGTGTGGATTCCCATCATCCAGCTCCTCATAGCCTTCTGCTACTACTTGAAAGCCAAAAACACAAAAAGACAATAGCACAGCCAACAACTAGTACATCAAAAACAGTAATTAAAGATTTAAAGATTAAAGACAGTTATTACTACACTTTAGTGTTTCCTGTACTCAATGTAAAAAAAGACTATGCTAAGTCTAAGCAAAAGCAACTGTGAAATTGAGTAATCTCATCCTACATTTAAAATAAAACCTTGTGAATAATTTTCAAGTCTAGAGCATATTCTGCTCTTCTAAATTATTCAAGAAAGCTTGAGATGCTCTATAACTCCATTAGGAGATGCCAGCAGAGGGTTGCATTAGCCAGACAGAGCTGAAGATACTTTTCATTATCAAGAAAGAACAACATGTTTTATCACAGAGTCACAATCGTCTTCAACAGCAGTCAGGACAACACGTGGCACAAAAAAAATCTTCATGAAAACTACTACATAAATCATTCCTTGTCCATTTACTTGTATAATTGAAAAGATAGAATCTACAGAATAATACATATTATGTGCTAACCAATTGACTATTAGCCACCAAAACTGTATCATTGGAGTCTGCATGAGATGTCCTCACAACTCGATTGGCATCACGTCTTGTTGTTTAAATGTGGGATGTCATAACAGAAGGTGCATAATTGACTGAAGAGATCTGGAAACAGCAAATAGGATGGAGTGACAACTTGAGCACATCACTGTCTTCAATAGCCTGAGCCATTAGTCAAACCGTTAAGGCCCACACAGCAGCAGACATAGTCTGGCTACAGTCGGGCTGTAGTATCGATTTTCTCACAAATCCGAGGTGATCTGCCAGAGCCAGTCAGCTCTCATGCAGATTACATGATTCCCAGGAGTGTAAGTTAGACAGCTACTAAACCACATAAATAGCAACTGTATTGGGAGTTTACTTTGCAGAAAATATATTCACAGCCATTATGCCGCACTTATTATGAAAAAAAAATGACAATTTTGTTGACAAGCATTATTGATGTCCATTTTGATGATTCACTCTAAAAAAAATACCACAAACTATAACCCAGCCCTTAGCTTTGACTGGTCAGGGATGATTAAATTTACAAGTAATTCTTCATGGGGTTTGTCAGGTCAAATTGGATTAATTCTTTCCAGAAACCAGCAGGATTGATCAAAGACAACCTTATGACCACTGATGCTGCCTAACATATCTAACGTTTTGCAGTCAGTCAGTCAGCCAGTTATCCCAAAGATCCCAAAAATCTCCCATTAAATAGTAGTATTTATTCGCCTTTCCATATGAGCAACATTTAGGGTTTTACCTATTTATTTTAATGTAATGATGATTTGAATTGGGCTTCGGAGTTTAAATGTTTCTGGTCACATTTAAGCTGCAAGTACGCCTCTGCAGAAGAAAGTGTGTCTGATGTGCAAACAGCTTTGGGAAAATCCTGTACAATAACATCTTTTCAACATTAGAAAGTGCAGCACTCTGATGTCAAAAAATGTAGGCATGTCTTTATGCAAGTTACATAAGCCAGCTCTCTTATCTTTCTGCTCACACAAACAGACCCTTATGCAGCTACTTCCACTAAAAACAATGTCGGAGGACCACCATTCTCATGACAAAGCCTTAAAGGGAATAACTTCATATTAAACACAAAACAACATTATTAAAGCAAAACGGCATTCAACTTTGGGAAATGGATGTCTGACATCATTGCAGGCTGACTGTAATTCAGATTTTGGCAGCAACAGAATGTGATGCTTGACAAAAACACAGAGAGAACATTTTATATTTGAAACGAAGTGTGAAGGTTATAAGAAAAACAAGTTTGACAACTTTCTGTTTAGTTAGTGCTCTCCAAGTGGTAAAAATACATTTTCATGAGAGAGTTTACAGTTGCAAATATTGAACAATGTTGTGCTTCTCATCAATTGTTATCCAGATATTGATCATTTAAAACTCAATTTATAAACCTTACAGGTCAGATTATTACAGAAATCTATTAGTAAAATTTGAAGGAATCATGCTGACAATCAGTCCTCAAACATAGTTTACTATATGGATCCATTTGATAAGAGGGTGGAAGTGGGAACTGCTGAAACAGTTCCAATAAAGGATAGATGTGAATATAAACAACACCACTGTCTCACAATTATTTGCAAACTGGACTTACATTTCCAGTCGGATATTTAAAACACTGCCAACTTTTATTGACATTGTGCAGCTTGCTATCAGTTTAAGCTTGAGAAGGCTACACATTGCTGGAAATGTTCACAAGGTTTTAGTCTTTTCACATTTGTGTGTGTCTGTGCACGCATACATGCATTCTTAACTGTGTCCGTGTGTGTGTGTGTGTGTGTGTGTGTGTGTGTGTGTGTGTGTGCGTGTGCGTGTGCTTTTGTGTGTGTCAGGCAGAGTAGTGCTAAAGAATGGATGACTTTTGAATCCCAGGAGCTTGAGCAGCGAGTCTCTCAAACACTGGAGTATTTGGGTCAGTTCTTTAAAAACAAGATAGATGTGGTGTGAGATTGAAGTGGTGCAGGGAGCCAGAGGGATTAATGGAGCATACTGAGCCACGATTCTTTGGATTAGGCAGGTTCTTAAAGAATGGCAGACAGGCATTTCAGGGTTTTTTGCTCATTTTTCTTCCTCCGTTAGAGAATGTAAACGCATAAAAAATACAAAACTTCGCTTTGTGTGTGTGGATGTGTCCACTACAAAGGCACTGTATGTTTGTCTACCCATGCATGATGACCACATCGCAAACATTAACCCACATGAGGACAATCTATAATACTGTAGTCTACATTTCAGCTATCAGGGGGGAGTGGAGCAGAGATGTGGGGTAATGTGTTAGCTAGACAGCCATCCGCCTCAGGCAGAGTACAGTGCACACAACAACCCCCAATTTAAAACTGGAACCCAAGACTAGATCGATTTACATAAAAAACAGAGAAAGAGCGTGACAGAAAGCAGCTTTGAGCAAGACCTCAGAATCCCATCTCCCTATTAAGACCACCACAGAGGGACAGGACTTGGAAATCTGGAAAACTGGATTTTGGATGACCGAAGGGTCTGCTGCAGTATCAGGAAATCCACTTTGTTGATGGAAAAGAAAAGATAATAGTGGCCCACAGCTTATCTTACATGTCAATGGATCGTATTTTAGATTTTACTGATTGGACATGTGGAAAGGGGAAAGGATGACGCAAAACATGATGGATATAGTGATGATAGAAATGAATCGAGGGAAGATGAGATGGATTAAAAAAAAATGAACAAGAAAAGCCAGAAAAGGATGGACTATTTATTTTGGGATAATCATAGAGGCAGTTTGGTTTGGTTTGTGCGAAGTGGAATATATTTTTTTTGTAATACTCTTAAGAGATCTTGCCTTTGCTATATAAACTATAATCTTTATGCTTTTAAAACATGGAGATAAAAAAATGGAAGTTAATCCCCCCAAAGAAACAAACAAATATGCACTACAAAACATGAAATATTTTAATCCCAGCAATTTACTTCTTCTATGAAAGCACGCTTATGGTCATAATTGTTACGATTATGTGAAATAAACAGCAACTGTCATCATCACCAAATGACGTTCAAGTATTTTGAATAAAGCTGTATTTATCCCCTTGCATGTTTTCAAAGTAAATGAGTCACTGCTTTTGTGGCTTATTATAAATCATAATTATAAATCATTGGATGAGGGATGCATTACAATCGCTTTAACTTTCTTATCATCTGCTCATCTCTGAAACTTGCCAGGTAAATATGCTAAGGTGAATAATATGAAGTTGTTGTTTTCGCTAGGTTTAGGCACCTTCTTTTTTTCTTGCCAGGATAAAGAAGTGATTGGATTTGCACTCTGCAGTTTCTCATCTGAGCTGCTGACAAAAAACCCTGTGAATGTGACATATATATATATATATATATATATATATATATATATATATATATATATATATATATATATATATATATAAGATTTGTGTTTCCAGATGAAAGTTGTTTTCTTATTTTTGTCAGATAGTCTATAAATCAAAGAATAAAGACAAAAACATGACAAGAGCATTAATTCTTCCACTGCATGTACAACTAAAGAAGATCAACATCTTTTGGAATAAATTACTGTCTTCACATCTGTTCTGATCTGGATTTAACAAACTAAGCCAAAACATACATTCAAAATACATATTAGTGTGCGTTGTTTACCTCCTGTAATTCTGCCTTTTAATCCAAAATGTCTTGTCAGAAGAATGTCAACTAATATAGAGCACAATACCGCTAATTATTAGGCAGAGTAATAAACAGTCATGCCATACAGGTGCATCTTGCTGTGATGAGCTTCACAAATGCTGGGACAAAGCAATAGAGATCGAAGAGCAGCGTTAAAGAGCCTCACATAATTCATAGTTGGTGGGCTCCTTCATCTCAGGGATTATTGTTTGCTGTTTCTTATGCAGCTCACATGGCCCTGAAAGGACTTGAAGTATAGCTCTACGGCACTTTAACATGTTTTATCCTTATAGCACTATTACATGTTCTGTTGGGCTACCGGCCCATACCTGATCCTCTTCACAAAAGCTGCTACTGCTGCTGCCCCTCAATTTCTTTCTCCTCAGTGTTTCTTCCTCAAGTCAGCAGGATTACAGGTAAAGCCTGACAGTATTAACTAAAGGGCTGCAGCTCCTTGCAGCAATATGCTCCTGTATTGTGTACAGAGGTAAGAACAAGGCTTACATGATGCCAACAAGGTGTACTGGAGGGTTTATGGTCAAAATGTTGAGTGTGATAACCCTGACCCCATGTAATCCAGCAGGTTTCTCAGAGGTATTACTGATTCTGCAATCTTAACTGGACTGAAC
This sequence comes from Symphodus melops, assembly GCF_947650265.1. Classification (NCBI taxonomy): domain Eukaryota; kingdom Metazoa; phylum Chordata; class Actinopteri; order Labriformes; family Labridae; genus Symphodus; species Symphodus melops. Next base: position 12,617,547 of record NC_136701.1, read on the forward strand.
TAGTTTGTTTTGTAGAAAAGTGCATTTGGATGTTAGGCTTTGCCAAAAATCAGAAAACAACAACAAACAGCAAGAATAAGCTTTCTTTTGAGGGCAGCAAACTGAAAATTGATAAATGCCCCCCCCCAACTTTGTAGGACAAGTTCCAAGGAGAGAAGGAGCTGAGCACATGTTCAAATCGAAAAGTGTTGTATTTCTATAATTACCATTCTATTGGAAGTATTACTCTATTAACCTGAACAATTGTCAAATTTTGGCATGTTAGTACACTGAAGTAAGGTAGTACAGCTTGTACCTGCTTCATGTTTCCTTTGGTGTTAGCATGAAGTTTAAATCACTGCTATGCATTGCTCGGCAAAGTGAATAGCACAACTTCAAAAATGCTTAACGAATCAAATTCGTTTAACAAAATGTTATTTTCCAAATTATGCAAGAAAGTATTTCTTTAAATCATTTTAAAAACTCAGAGCAGCTGAGTCGAGAACTCAAGCCTCTGTATGACGGACATTAAGCTAACTGTAACTGGTGTATCTGACATTTCCAAGTTTTATTAACACATGCTGTTGAAACTAATTTGAACATTTTTAACAACATGTGATTAATCAATCAAAGTAACGTTATAGTTTACTCAATTATTTTTCAGTGCAGCTCATAAATTCGACTATTAAAAACTTCCTAAATTAAATCAACTACTTCAATATAAGTAATTACCTTCTCCCTGCCTTGGTTTGCTAATTAATGAAAGAACTACTAACCCAAAGTATGCCTCAGAATGTGATCTATAAATCTATTCAAATAAAGGTCCTGCTATTTAATATGAGGTTTGCTGTTGTGTAACAGCTGTGCAGTGGATGATACAGTGAGCTCAGCGGACGAGCTGGGAAACAAACTTTAGATGTGTCAGTCTGTGTCAGTGGTCATAATTCAATCTTTGATCAACAGCCCGCTGACTTCTCAAATCAGTTGTGCTGATTTCAATGTTGCTGGTTTTCCCCAGTGATGTTACTGCTACATAAAATAGCAGAAACAGTTTATACTCATGAAGAGCATGGCTCCTCTGCTTTGAGAAAACATACTTGATCATTTTAAATGGGACTTATAAAGGCAAATTTATCCTCCGCCTTAAAGTCAAGAAGTCAGGCTGTGGTTGTCACGCTTCAGCTGGGACTCTGATTGGATTTTTTTTATTTGTGAGAAAAGCAGAGAGGGAGGTTGGTTAGCTTAATTGGTGAAAATTTGAATTCAACCCTGACAAGTTGCAATATAAATACAGAGCAGTGGGAGGCCAGGGAAGCTGGGACACATGACACTGCTGTGCTTTCAGGGTGAAAATTAAACCTCGAGATTCGAGCAACAACAGAGGAAAAGTAATTTGTAATAACAATGAAAAAGCTCTGTGGATCCCTGACACCATTACAGGCCTGTCAGGTTGCATGTGTCAGCCATACTGGACATCCAACAGCTATGAAAAACTGAGAAACGCTTGCCATCTCACCTCTGCTAAATCATGTGAAAAACATAAGCTTTTGAGTGCAAGAAGTCCCTTTACTGCTGTTACTGCTGCCATCACTGTTAAGTTGTTAACACGACCAATTTTCACATCATCAAATACTGAGAGAATTATCGTTCCTAAAGTCTTAGTTTTTTGTGTTATGTTTGCTTATTAAATATGTGTAAATCCGATGTTGCAAAAACAATTTATTCAACCTGTACAAAACTGAATTGGAAAAGCACTAAAGGAACAAAAATATTGTTTTATAGTTCAGACTAAAAACAGGACTTACAGTTTGTTGTGTGTCTGGGTTAAAGTGATGGACATGTTCACATTAAAAGTTAACATTCTTTGCACTTTTTCCATTTTGAAGAGCCCGACGTGTTATTGACTTCTAGCAGGCGCCTGTGTGTTTGCATTATAATCACACAAAAAAGACATCTATTTGTAGCTTGTGTTTAAACCAGGAAAGTTGTTTCTCTCCACATTGAAAGTTGATATTTTTTAAACTTTAGTGACTGGAAGGTCGAGGGTTCAATCCCCAGCTCCTGCAGTAACATGTTCGATGTGTGCTTGGACAAGAAACTTAACCTCGAATTGTGTCGACGCCGTGTGAATGCATATGCATGGGATTCTGATGGTCTCACTACATAGAAACCACAGCCATCAAGGAATGGGTAGATGTGGCATGCAGTATAAAAGCACTTAGAGAAATCAGAAAACTAGAGAAGTGCTATGCAGGCTCAATAGCATTTACCATTTTACCATTTAACCCTTTATAGGGCACTCATTGACATACTTTGAAATTCAAAACTTCAACCTCAGTGTTATTGGGGGACATAACAGAACAATATTTCTGTTAAAACATTTGTGACAAATTTTGATGTCATTCAGAAAAATAAACATTGACAAAGTTACCATATTTGGTTCAAATACCACAATAGCAGGATCAGTGGCATAGGGTGATCTCTTCTGATTGGCTAAGTGAGGATCAAATACTACTCGACCTTACTGAGGTGCAGAAGGCTGGCCATACAGTATGTAATGTATACAGAAATTACCAAAAATAGTCACTTACCCGATAAAGGGTTAAGAGCTCCACGAAAAATAAAGAAGTGTATCTTCTTACTAATCTGCTACCTTTAGTGACATGTAGGGAACTATTTCTACTGCAAACCTTGCAATTAAGATGATCAATACTTTCTACAAGAACATGCAGATAAATATGGTAATGAAAAGTAATGAGAAATAACAGAAGTAACCTGTGTATAATACAGTGTATGAGTCTATGCAGGGCCCACATGTAGTACTAAAGGAAGTCTATCACAAAATGATGACCTCATGTAGACATTGGTGCGGTCTTGTTGTGATGATGAGATAAAACTTAAAACTTTCTAAGTATACAGTGAGCTCTAATTAACTAAGCATTAATTCACTGAGTTTAATTTCTCAGGTTTATCTTGGCTGAACAGCAGCTCAAATGTGTCCAACCTCATGGTTTCTCTACACTGTGAATATTAATGGGTGCACTTTAATTTGTCCTTGGATACAACAACATTTAAAAACAAAATTTACATCCTACTTCAACTCCACAAGAACTGGAAGCACAAGATAATGTAAATAATGAATAATAATTTTATAGTTTGCTGGTTCAGGATCTCGGCATGTTGTAGCCAATCCGCTTTTTAACTTATCTCCCTGCATCTTGCTAATGTAATCTACAACCCCACTCCACAGATACACACCAAATCTTACATTGTTCTGGTCTCAATCAATGAACACGTCTGTGCACCTCCACAAACACACTGCCTGGTTGTCTGAGGACAACATGTTTTCAGTTTGCATTGATGTGAAATAAGGTCAGCTCTATTTTTCAGTGTGGAAGAAACATGTTTCTCTCCTCACTCTTCCTGTCACGCTTTCTTCGCTCATGTATGTGGCTTGTGGGAACGATGAAGCAGCTGAAGGAGACCTAATTTCTCTTTGCTTCTTCATTACAACTCCTTCAAAAATCTTCCTTTTCCCTTTAGTCTGACCCGTCACCTGTTTATATTATCTTTTTCAAAAAAAAAGCCTGGTCCTAAATCGTCTACACAGACTCGATATCATAATGTTTTCATCTTTCCATCTGCGCTTTTTTTCTTTTTCCACATAATTTATTCCCGAGCATTCAATCTGTAGCAGCTGCTCTCCCTCATTTCCCTCAATATCTGCCTCTTCCTTTATGCAACATTTGCTTAATCCTATTCTAAACAGTCTTTATATCATCCACACTGAAATCGAAAGGCAAACAAATACTCGCTTTTTATGATGAAATCCACTTTTGTCAGATAAAATCTCTTCCAAAGGAAAATTACAGCAGTAATACAACTTGGAAAATTAATTACAGAACCATAAAATATATCAGCTGTAAGTGGATGTGAGGGAATAATGTTTGACTGTGAGATGAGATTGCACTTTCAAAGGCAGATGTGGTTTTCTTCAGGTTTTTGTAATAATGAAGTAAAGATTAGATTGTGTTGTCGCTCTTGAAGCTGTATGTGTTCTTTTTTTTCCCACCATATGAGAAAATCGTTGTAGGCCGCCTCCAGGGCTCAGAAAAGATCCTGTGCTGTGTACACTTAACTCTTACTATTCGGTATGTGTGTGGGGGTTTTTTCTCCTGCATGAAATATAAGCTGTAGGAGTGTTTGGATATTAAAGTAAAAAATGCCTCACAGGCTTAAAAAATATTCACTTTCTTTGACCCCAAATGATCCAAATTCCACCCCTGAATTGTGCTCAGAATCGTCTGAAGAAAAAAAAAAACTGAATATAATGTATGTTTCATTTAGAAGTTAAATCTATATAAAATCTACATCTCTGACGGAATAGACCAAATGCAACATAAAGCTTGAGCCCACTAGAAAACAACACATGATTTTTTTTTTGGCACTAGCCCATCCTATAGCCTACAAATGTCTCTGCTGTGCACGTAATGAAACGTGAAACACAGAATCAGTCAGCCAAACTTGCAATGCAAAGTTAAGCTTGACCAAAACACCAACATATGCTCATCACAGTTAGACCCCCTAATGTATACTCCACAACCAGAGAAGACTTTCAGAGCTTGTTTAACATTACATGGGAAACTCTATCATGAGCTAGTCCACAATTAAAGAACTCACCGGTAGCAACAAGTTTAAAGTGTGTCTGCTTTGAGAGCAACCTTTGCTGATTGTGTTGTTTGGCCTCCTGCCCAAAAGGAGAAAATGAGGGGGATAATGGAGCTTCATTGCTCACTGTTTATCCATTTATAAGTGTTAGTTTGTGTAATGGCTGCATTTATCGCTTATTTAATTACTGACACTATTTCAGACAGAGGTAGAATCAAGATGCTACGCTGCTTTGTGTCCTCTTGCTTTTGGGACAAGGTCTCAGGATTTTAATACTTCACGGCCAAACAACGTGCCAATTATTATTCTATTTTTGAAATGCTTGAGGGATGAAAGAATCATACAGAAATTGGACACTTGATTTCAAGTGGTATACATTTAACAAATAAAAGTGAGGTTATTGTAGGTTAAAGCTTTATAATGGTTGATGTAATACAAAGGCTAATCAATGTTCAGTATAGCAGAAGATTATTTAACAACACTAGAAGATATTTATAGTCCTAAAGAGTCAGAATGTCCTCGCTTTGCCCCCGCAAAAAATGCCTTTGCTTTATGACAAATCAAATGGTCAGGATTTTATTTCTATTTTCTGTGACCCTTTTGTACAATACAAGCAAAATATGAATGTGTTATTTCAGACATACAAAACACATCTTTGAATAGATGTTATTTTCGTTCATGCTATACAGAGAGAACAAAGGAGATTTGGACTGATAAAACCTTCATTTGTTCTGTGGAAGGAATTGTTTTTCACCCAGTCAGATGGACCAGTTTTGTAAAATAATATATTCAGAACATTGTTATTGTTGTCAATCAGCTTTGTGAGTTTCTAAAGAAAGAGATGCTCAGCACTTTAGCTCAAATGAATTAGAAACAGCATTTTAAGGTTAAAATAACAGAAAGTAATGCACAGTTCAGCTGCAGAAGACAGAATACATGCAGAAGAAAATACTTTCATGACATGACATAGTTTGATTTCAGAACAACCTTTCCTACTTATATTTCAAAAACATGGACTACATGTAGAATATAAAAAGAAAATATACATACTTTTTGAAGTGGGGCTTCCAGGGATGAAGGTGCTGCAGCACCATTTCACAACCTGATTCCTTCAAAGCGTGCAAACTGTATCCTCTCTCTCTGTCGACATGTAGTCCATAAACTTGAAGAAGAGGATACAGAAGTCGATGTTCTCTCTTCTCTGAGGAACAGCTAGTTCTTTCCTCAGTGTTTTTTTTTTTTTGGGGGGGGGGGGGGGGGGGGGTTAGCCTTGAAGTTGATTAGTCGTCACTGCTGGCTAAAGCTCAGCTTTCTGTAAAAAAAAAAAGAGAGTGACAGAAAAATCACGGGATCAAATCGGACCATCAGTGCCAGTCAAATGTCACATTTCTTGAAGAAACACACATTACTTGTGTTTCTGCATGACTTTGCCTGTCTTTTTTTCCACAATATCTCATAATGTATATTTATTCCACTTTCAATGGTTATTGCTTTTCTTAATTGACTCTTGCTTAAAGGATTCAGTGATTAATTCTTCATCTACCAAACTTTCATTCCATTATTTCCACACGAATGAGATATACAATTGCACTACTTATCTCCATTTAATCAAGAAGGAATAACACATACAGCATTTAAAATTTAAATTGTTATATGACCAATTAAAAACATATAGGATCAGCAAACTCTAAAAACCCATTACTTCCTCTTAAATTTTCAGTCAAATGCTTTTCTGCGATTTTTTTCCGCTAAGTTGGTGATCGCATCCCTGATAGTCATTAGACTGTTAAAACTAAGTTCAAAGAAACTGTTCAAACTGACTATTAATCTAAGTTATAATATGCTGACATGAAACACATCCTCTTAAGTTTAAAACTGCTCTCTGTCTCTCCCACAGCTCTCCTACGATCCTTCTTTGCAGAATATGTCACAAACTGGATTCGAAATATGCGTAATGACATCTCACGCTCCTAACTACCAACCACCACCTCCCATCTCTCTTGTTTTCTCAGACGAGGCCTAAAAGTCTGCCAGCAGCTGCCTCCACCCTGACATCACTGTCTCTGACTTTACATGGATGCTGATGGGGTCTCTCCCTCGCTGTCTCTGCTTACACCGCCTGCTCTGTGACACGAGACAGTGCGCCATCTTCCTTTGAGTCACTTCACTTCTCTTGTCATGAACCAAACCTCATCTGATCAGACAGCTAAAACTACAGAGCAGTGTTGCTCCTTTAACAGCTATCTCTCTTCAACATGCTGCCTCCATAACACGCAACAATCTTTGACAGAACACACATCCCTACAAAGAGACCCTCTGTCTTTTTATGCACCTTTTTCTGCAACCTTGGCTCAAAATACATCTTTTAACAGCTCAGTCATTTTCAAAAAGGTATCTGCAAAGGTAAGTGTGTGTGTGTGTGTGTGTGTGTGTGTGTGTGTGTGTGTGTGTGTGTGTGTGTGTGACACTGACGCCACCTCCCCTGATATCGCCTCCCCCTCTCGAAATCAGAGAGAGAGAGAGAGAGAGAAAATGGCATCTTTACTTTATAGGACCGTTGACAATATATTCTAAATATTTTGAAGACATTTGTGAGTGCGATGTCTTAATAAATGAACGGAAAATAATAACTGTTTAACATTAAGCTAAAGAAAACTTAAGACCTACAGATTCATCTGAAAAGTTTGAGGTTATAAGAAGTGTCAATTTTTCATACATTTCCATGAAATGAAGTTGTAAAAGATGCTTCATTCAAAGTAGGCCTGATTAGCTACCAACGGTATCGGTTTGCAATAAAACATGCAAAGTCCAGTATCACTGAATTACTTTACTGACATTAAGCAATATTTTGGACATTTTTTTAAATGAAAACTTGAAATAATGATATCCCCAGTGAGTGTATGTCACACTGAATATTAAAATATGTGACTCATGTCTATGTGCACAGATTTGAAAGAGTCATGACTCAGAACTAGTGCAACTTTTGACACTAATTGCAAAAATGGTGTTTTGAATCTTAATTGCCTCCAGATGTCTTGCAGAGCCACTGTTGCGCAATACATGCTGAATGAACAGGTCAAACCCACTTTCTGAGTGCACCTTTCACCCCATGCAGTATTGTTTTTTTTTTTTATACATGCACCCTTCCAAGTCTCACTTTCCCCCTTTAGGAGGAGCAACTTATCGTCTGAAAAAATTTGATGTAGATAGAGCTGTATGTATATGTAGACTTTACTTTAATTCCAGGGCATCTGCATTTATGAATGGGTTATAATTAAACAATTAAACTAAGTCAAATCCATATGACAATCAGGTGAAATGCATGGGCCTGTTAAATTATTAATTATTATACATATCATTTAAATTTTAAAAGAGAATCAAATATATAAGGATGGAAAAGTTGTGTTTCAGAATACTATAACTACAATGGACAAGTTCATCTGGTGGTTGCAAGGTTTCTTATATTAATACACCAATATGAACTGATGTAGAACATGATTAATTGTTGCAAGAATTTCTGCAGGTGAAACCACTCATCCCACCTATAATCGATGCATTTCGGAAAAATTATGTTACAATTAGGTTATGTTATGTTAGGTTGCATCAGCCTCTCTAAGGAGGTCTGACAAGGCCAAACCTCCTTTCTTAGGCACACTAAACTCCTTGGCTCTGTCACCATCCCATAATTCCTCTTCTCATTGCAGTGACACTTATCTGACCTTTGATTCCCAGTTCTGACACACAGGTCAGGTCGCATATCTCCAATTTTCTTGCTAAAATCTCCAATTGGAGTCCTGCCAAATACCTCCTGACTGACCTTGACAAGACTGAGCAGCTGTTCACCTCTCAGAAATGTTGCCTTTAACAAGAGCCGTCAATCAGAATGACACTTGAACATTTGCTGCTGCTCACATCGCTGTTTAGTCTGACTTTAGACAACCAATACTACCAGCTGCTGTTGCAGGTCTTCTGTGCATGAAATCTGCTGACTCAGACACAGTTGCTTGTGCAGACTGTCTTTGTCCCCCATCTGGACGGCTGCAGCTGTTATCTGGCTGTACAACCTGAAAATAACTGCAACAAGGCAGTTGTCAAACTGAACTTCAAACAAAGAAATAAAGTTTTTTCTTTTTTCTTTTTTCTTTTTTTTCTTTTTCTTTTTTATCTTTGCAATGATGTTGAATTTACTGAAGATAAGTGGAAAATTGGAAATGTCCAGTATGTTTGCCAACATTAGTTAAACTAGTTCACAATATATTGTAGTGCTGTATGAAACTTATTTGGGTATTACATTATTGATCAGCTGGTGCTTTCCCAATTGTTGTATTATGGTTGTTTTGCACATTAATAAAATGACAATAAAGCTTCATATTGGTATTGATGTTGATATAGACAAAGACAGACAGACAAAAATGGAAATGAATTAATTTAATAATTATGTGTCAATTTGCACATATATTTTCATGCTTTATCCTCTACTTCGTTCTTCAACACAATACAAGCGGATAAAAGGGACAAACTTCGAGCGTTGAGCAGTCTTAACGTAATGTAGTCAAACGTAATTAGAAGCTACTTAGCCTTGGTCAACATCAAAGCTAGAAGCAGGGAAAACAGCTCACCGTTAATACACTAATGCATGTTGAGAGATGTTAGAAGACTTTTTTTTTTTTTTAACTACAATCAAACTGTGGCTACCTTATTTTGCCTTTTGTATTCAGTCTCTCTTGTAAGCTACACTCTAGGGTAACTATCCTCTGGCTTTAGTTCAACAGAAATGAGTATCAATATTCATGACAGTTCAAATAATGTTGTGCATATTATTTATTAATGCTGACTTGTTTAGTTAGATAATGATTATGAATGTTTAAGTCTCAGTGAGATAATAAGGAACACATCATAGTGTGTGGGATACTGTTTCACTTATCGTTACATACAAACTGGGAGCAGGCACAAAAAGTTGAGCTTTTATTTGTCCACCACTTTAGTTAAATAGACGTTTACTGACACCTCCTTAAATGTTTTATTACAATGATGTATTTGTTTAACATGTTAATGAACAGAGGTGTTACTCAATTTGTCGATTTAGAGCTTTGTTCCCGTTTTAGAGAGCGACTGGAGTTTCAAACAACCTCTGCTGTACAAACACAATTTAACAGTTTTAACACTCAAATGCAAAGAAACATTACTAATTTAAAAAAAAAAAAAATGTTTGTGTGCAGTAGCAGCAAAACCAACTCTGCACATGACATCATGCAAGGTGATCGGAGGTAAAAAAAAAAACAAACAAGGTTTCTTATAGGGTGCCTCAAATAACTTCAAATGCATCGCTTTCCAAATAATAAATTCTGTCATATTTTAAAAAGATTCTGTAAGAAGTTTAACCAAATTGCATATTTACCCACACAGTCTTTTAATTATTTGTGCATGTTTTTGGCTTTCAACAAGCTTTTTTCCCAAAATGTTAACCGTTAATTGAAGCTATAATCTGTATCTCATACTTTGAAATATGACATGACTATTTTGACATCTTTTGCCTGCAAATGATCTTTTATGTAAGTCAAAGCTCTTGGTTTAGATACATCTGTTTCTGTATATATTTATTTTACATTATTACCAAGTGAGTGTCAATAAAAGATTTCGATATACAGTTTTCAACATAATTTCACAGGTGACAGCCAAAGTGCAGAACTTGGAGCTGAACTGATTTGACGACCCCCTCCCTCCCTCACTTACACACACACACACACAAACACACACACCTACACACACACTCCTGTCACACACGCTGCGCTGTGCTCAGACTTTCAATGCAGCTACACACAATGTCTATTCACTGATGGGGACGTGGTAGGGAGCAGCGGCACTGGGACGACAGAGATGACAGATAAATGAGAACAAAACACACAGAGCGAGAAAAAAATCTGCATGAACAGTTAGCTTGGGCCTTTTTTTCCTCTTCGCCTTTGTCCCTGAAGTTATTCTCCTTCTTTTCTTATACAGAGCTTTGCTGTTTGACTCTTTCCTCCGAGGCCCATCTCAATGACAACTGAAAGAGTGTTCTCTCTCCCCTCGTTAACTGAGCGCTACATCAGTCCTAATAAGAAAGCTTTTACACGCTTAATTAAGAGACACTGTAGTGCAGTATGTAATGCTCAATTTACTCTTCTCTTTCTCCCCCCTCGTCCTATTTAATTTCATTCAGTATCAATCTGTGCAACTCTCTCTTCTTCCCTCTTCTGTGGACATTTTTGTTTCTTCACCCTGCTTACTGCTCATGGCGGCTCCATTTTGAGCGTTTCGAACAGTTTCTCCTTCTGTGTCCTCTGTTCGGCTATTTATTTTAATTCCCTGTCTTGATGTTGCTAATTTAGGGTAGAGGAGGATTTAGGAACATAAATAAGACAGATTAGATGAGATATTAACGTGAAAAAAATGCAGGAAATCCATCGCTGCATTTACAAAAACATAAAGATCATCTGCAAGAGCAACTAAAGTAAACACAGAGGGAATATAGCGTGATGAGGAAAAGAGGAGCTGTGAAAATGGAGTGGGACAGTGTTGAAGTGGGAGCGGAAATAATGGTCTGACCGCAATTTAAGGACAAAAGGAAAGAAGAAAAAGAAGAAGAGGTGTTGACGTTGTGAAAAGGAAACAAACAGACCGGACACTGGAGGAGAGGGGAAGGGGAGGGGTGAGCTGTGGTTGCCGATTTAAAAGGTCTGCACGTTTGAACATTAATTAAAAGCTATCCACTGATGAATTGCCCTTTGATGAATTGTTTCCCTTACCATAAAAACAGTGTATGCATCCCACAGGGAGAGAGGCAGACCACTAAATCTGTCACCCATGTTTTTCATGCTCTCTGCTTCAGACAGTAATGAGCCAGGCCGGTGTGATTGGCTGTTCAGCAACTGATTAAAAGTAATTTCCTCTAATACAGGGATTTACTTTGACATTTCTAATGCAGGAAATCTATTGAGCCCTGCTGGAGTTGCGGATGTGATAACTTTCTGTTTCCATTATAAGTCAATACTCATTTCTTTTGACTATTAAATGAATTGTTTTGGTTTTTTTAAACAGTGAAAAGGCCATTCACATCTTTGAAAGCCCAAGGTGACGTGACAAAACAATAACAGCTAATGTCTTTAAATTAACAATGTACTAAGTGACAACATCTGACACTATGAAAGTCACTGCTCGTACCAACAAAACCCACATGGAGTTATGTTTCAAATCTGCAGCTCCTATCAGGTTAAAACCTTTCAGATCATTTTTTTGGCCATTCACCTGCAGCGTTCCTGTTTGGGTTCATCCTCGCCTCTCTCACAGTGTTGTCCTTATTAGCAGCAGCAGGCTACACCTTCAGAGACACCTTTCATCTCGACAAAACACCTGCACCAAAACCATGCAAACACTTGTCAACTAGCTGTTAAAAATTGTGATTAATTAGCTATCAGAAATGCAACCAATATACTTTTGTCTTCAGTGTCGCTGTTAGTTGATGAAGTTATAATTCAATCGAGAGATTACAAATTAGGAATCTATTAATTAGGAAATACTATGCTCATTGCTTTAAGTAAACACAGTAAAAACTCTACCCCATTTTAATTAATCATCTACAACATTATTACATATTTATTATCATGCTCATCTCAGCATTTTGCAATACACTTTTTTTTAGCCTTGTATATATTAGTCATCGTTGTATTGCTTAGATTACATCTATGAGTATATTTAATGTCGAACATTTTGTGTATTGATAGCACATTCTGAGGAACAATTTTGAGAATTAAATACTTATTTAAATTTTGATTCTAAACCAAAATGGAAAAAGTCAATTTCTATGGCTTCCAGACTTCTTGTCTTGTCTTGATGTTTTGAAGATAATATTAAACTCATTATAGGGTTTTGGACTGTGAGAAATTGTAACTGACAGCGTTCAGTATCTCTGATGTGACATTGCTTCGACAAGAGGATGGATTTCTTATTTAAGCGCAGCTTAACAAAAAAAAAACATTTGACTTCGCTACACTTTATATTAACGTCCTTGTAAAAGAGTTAATAGTTAATTGAGCCACTTTTTATGAATGTGAATAAGTCTATATGAGTGTGAACATATATATACATATACAATTATATTTCATAAAAGATACTGAACGGCTCTCGTTAGAAATGTGTTAACAATTAACATAAACATTTATAAGCTGTTTATTAAAATTAATGCTTTAAAAGAGTTAATTATAGAAAAAAGGAATTTGTTAGAAGATTCTTAACCTTTATAAACAGCTTTTACAAATGGTTGTGATATTAATTCACTTTAAGACTATTTAAGTGTGAAAGACACCTTTATTATTGCTTATTAGCTCCCACAGACGCATTAACTTGACACTTGTTAACAGTTGAAATATGAACCTAAATAAGACGTTTATTAAATTTCATCAGACTTAATGAGTGTTACAAAGTGTTACCATTGACTATTTGTATTAAATATTTTTAATTCTGATCTCCAGTCTTTTCTTCCGACATGAGCATTGAATGCATTATGCAGAAACACAGAATTAAAGGAGCTATCGTTATTCACATTGTATAAAGACTATTTTGTTTTACATCACCTTGCTGTGAAAGCATTGTGCGTCTCACAAAACAAGACTCAAAATGTACATCAATCACTCGAAAATTCTCAAAGCAAGACAGTCGTATATAAAAGTGCAAAACAGCGAGCCACACTGAAGCTGCTACATGACGCAAAGTGGAAGACAAATTGCAGAGTTGCAGGCTGAAATGGTTCAGGGCCTCGGCTGAGTCTGATAAATTCTGCCCGCTGAGCTCGACTAATCACTGCAGCCTGTCACGGACACGCCCCCCCCCCCCCTTCCCTGGAGAGCCGACCATCATGCTGCTGATCTCAGAGCAGCCGCTGCTCGACCCCACATAACACACTCATAGACACACCCTGCAGCCTGCTTCACTCACTCAGACATTCACACTTTAGGCAAGAATCCACTGATTTTCAGACTAAATCACAATCAAAAATACACTTTGAGTTTCCTATGCTTCTCTCCCCGGTAACAGAACAAAAAGAAATCCATTCCCCCCCCCCCCCCCCTTTTTTTTGTGACTCGCAGGAAGCCAGAAACTGCACAGTACAGCAAAATCTCTGTATCTATCATTCTTAATCGTTCTTTTTCCACCCCCATCTGTCTAACACATATAAGCCTACACAAAAACACACATGCTCGTTTGTGAGCTGCATCATTGTAATTGATGCAATGACTGGAAATAAACAGGCAATTTAAGTGCTGGACACCTCAGTGCTTTCTCTCCTTCTCCTCCTCCCTCCACTGCTCTCCCACCTCTGTTTCCTCTTTGTCCCCTCACAAACACACACACACACACACACACACACAAACACTGGAGTATCTCTCAACTACTCGAACAAGGTGGAATAAGGGACAAGGTCAACATGCTGGGGAGAAAAAAGCGTGCAAGACAGAGAGGAAATTAGGCAGGATAAGAATAGAGAGGTACAGAGGGCAGGCAGAAAACAAAGACTAATCTCACAGATGACTCATATCTGGATGGCCTGTTTAATGACAAATTTACAGCCCAATGAGAGAGAGGGGGGGGGGAGCAACAGACCGCGTTATCTCTCTGACTTACTACAATAAACCCGTTTTCTGTTTGTGCTGCTCTTTACCACTATGTTTCACGTAGCTCACAGGAGGCGCAGCCAAGAGTGTGCTTTCACCTTCCAAAATGTTTCTTCTAAAAGTCTCGCGTGGCGGGTCGCAATCTCTCGACCACTCAGCCGAGCGGACAGCGTCTCGACCTTTCCTGCCTGCAGAGGGCTTGGACCAAATAAAAAGGGACAGAAATAGCAGAGCTGATCCGACTATTCACGTCAAGCAAAGCAGGCTTCTCAACAAAACAACACATTTGGCTTGTTTTGCGTGCTTCATAGATCCTGTGTGTGTATGCATGTGTGCACATGTGCATTTGTGTATGCTGAACCAGCACTAATTATCAAAATGCTTCATGTCCAAATGTGTTCCTGCATGTCGTATTCTGCACAAGTACGTGACTGCATTAATATGATCCCACTTGGTCCTGTTAGCATCAGTTGGGAACAGTCATGCAGCATGAATATTAAAAGCTAGCAGCCAGTTTCTGTAAGCTACAGAGTTCATAATAAACAAGACCTAATAATTCATCAGGTCTGCATGTTGACACGTCTCGTGGGCTGCCATACTATCGTGTACATGAGGTAATAGGAAAGGAGAGTCAAGCATGAAATGATATAGCAGGACTTTGACAAATGGAGAATGGCAGAAAGCAAAAACACAAGGAGAAGAAGAGGAGCTGCGGTTTCCTTCACATTCTCAAGGCTGCCTACGTTATTGATGGGGAAAAAAGAGCCTCGAGAGAGTCCTCAGATAGCCCGGGGGACGTTGATCATTGAAAAAAAAAAAAAACATGTTACCTGTGAAGGCAAATCAAATCCAAAACAAACTTACCAATTTCTGTGACATATAGAAGAATAACTTGTTTTATTTTAGAGAGACCAGTTTAAAGAAACTACAGGTCAGGTATTGTAGGCCTTATTGTACATTTGTTTTGTCAAAATAGAAATTAAACAACAATCATACAAATTTAAACCATAATGATATCGGTTTTGATATCACACAAACAAAATACTGTAGAAGTCCCAGACATTTAATATTGGGTTATTTATTGTTGTTGTTTTTTTATAAATAGAACTCACACTGCACACTAAGTAAATGCACAAATACCTTACATTAGCCATGTTTCAGACTAAACATGGCTAATGTGTTTGTACAATTTAACAGTGCTCTACTGTTTTTTGGTGGTAACGTTGGGTTAGAAATATAAAAGATGGGCTTAAGTTGTTTAACAGCTTCAGAACCTTTATACCAGTGATCATTAAACTCAAAACGATTGAAGCTTTTTTAAACATGTGGTATCAAAACGCATTAAAAAAAATTATCCTAAGTGTGCATAAAGCGATAGCATCTACTGAATGGATGAAGTTCATCATCTTTAACTACTCTTTCAAATACTGAGTGACACGAACATTTCAAGGACTCTGTAATTTTACCCCCTGGCAGGTCAACCAGGTTCATTTATCTCCATCACTAAACCTGTTGCCTTCCACACCGCCATCTTTATGGCTTCTGGGAAAAAGAAAGCTCAACCATGTCTCCTTGACTGTTGACCCCTGCACTGCTGCTCAGCCATATTTTCAGGAGAGATGACATTTTCTCTCCTGTTGAGTAAAATACTGATGTCATCCTTCAAACCATTTGACCTTGACTCACAGCCCAGAGAGCAATTCAATCTTGACTTGTGTCGGAATATCAGATTGAGTTGACAGAACCAAATAAAAAAAAATACTTTATTCAGAAGAAACCTACTAGGCTAATTCTATAAAAAAAACTATTGGGCACTTAACCCCATATGTTTGCGGTGTATAAATGTGTATGAAATGGATTAGTTCAATGGAAGATTTACATAGCAGCCTCTGCCAGAGTGTGTGAATTAGATGTGACCTGTGGTGTAAAAGCGCTTTGGGTACACAATAAAAGCTCATGTCCATTTACCAAAACCAGGGCACATGTACTTGACTGTAATAGATGTGTATTCATTGGTTTTCATTCATCTCTTTGGTGTAAAAATCCAACATAATTTTCCTGAAAGCTAGAGGAGTGTAATTCATCAATGTGAACATCTAATCTGAATAACTGATCATTCTGGCCATTCAAAGACTTCAGAAACAAGCTGTTGACACATCACTCACATATTATCACCTTTAAGGCTGAACAGATTCTTATTTACACATCCAGCAGTTACAGAGCAACATTAGCATTCATGTGGAGGTGTGTTTCTGCCCACCTGAGGATTGGAAGTCCACTACACACCTTTTCTTTTACATTCTGTTTTTCCTCCTCACCACCTCATCCTGAACAAGAAGTATATGAGAATTTAAAGCTCTTTCATTAAAACAGCTATGTGCAGAAACAACATTGTGACAGTGGGAAGGCTGAACCATCATAACTTTTTTGGGCCAAACCCAAAACAAAACAAGTCATGGAAGTAAGAAAAAAAAAAATCTGTAGAGTTAACATTTCGGTAAACTATTCTCCAGGTTTTGACGAAAAAGTGAAAACCTCATGTGAAGCATGAGAAAAGCATTTTCTGCTTTTAAAACTCAATATTTTAAGTCTTTTATTAGGCAACAGAGTGCAGACTACATTTTACCATAATGGATTAAATTAACCTCGCAACAACAAAAGGAATTCAAAGAGTAAACATTTATGGAGATTATGTTGACCCAAAGCAGGTTCGTCAGCTGGCATTATTTGTTACTATAAACTACTTGTAACCCCCTGAGTTAATAGTACTACTTACTTTTCATCTGGCACCATCATTAGCCAAAACATTTTTCATTGTCTTGTGTGGTTTGTTCAGTTCTACCCATAAACTGCATAAAACGTGGATATAATCTCTTTGATATTTCCCACTGGTATAACCATAGGTGTTACTATGGCAGTTACCAAAATGGAAATGCTGACTATCTATTGATAGTAGAAACAGGCACAGAGGAAAAACTTTAGAAGGTAAGTAATTGCCCTGGAGCTTTCAATAGTGAGAAGTAATGGTGCAAAGGACAGCTCTAAGCACACTTTGTCCAGTGCTCTGGAGAAAATAAATGTATATTATGCCAAACGTTCTGTTCAAATTTGATTCACAACTGCGGTCTTTCTGTCAAATGATCATTATTTTATTTGTTTATTTATTTAGGTTTTTCATTTAGTTTTGTTTTGTTGTTATTGAGTGTGTGTGCATATAAATGTAATTGTCTATGTATGTATACACATTTACTCATTGGACGCGTACCAAGGTTCTATATGGGGTGGGGTCCAAGGGGAGGGGTCTGAGAAAGGAGGAAAAAGACTTAATGGTTTTCTTTGATTTACGATGTTATGCCTCCATTGTTCAATAAAACACTTGATCACAAAAAAAAGAAGGCCTTTAGCCACCAGAGAAACAACTAAATAACTCTTAGCCTTAAAATAAACAAAACAAATTCCTGATTAAAAGAACATTTTTGTACGGTTTTAACAAATAAAGAAATAAGCTATTGATACCAAAACCATTTCTGTAAAATGCTGTAGACTTGATTGTTTCTGTCAAAATGGGACCTGATGAGGACTCAGGCAGTCAACCTAAAGGTCCTCCAGGAACTGCAGATTTGTGCACTTCCACATTTAACTCAGCAGATTGACACTTGGTTTTGCCCTTAGTTGTAGTTCATTATAACTATGCAAATGTTACCATGCAAACACACAAAACCTGACAAAAATAGATGTCCACAGCATAAACTCAATTATTTTATATCAATCCTTTCTTTAATATTAATATGTACACTTATTTGGTGTTATGAACTGGATTATATAAAATGTGAATGTTGTTTTTGTCTGTTTCTTATCAATTCAATTCTAAAAACTTTATTTGTCCCCTAATTCAAAGGAACACAGAGCAGTAAATAAACAATAGTGCAGCTATACTAAAAACTTAACCAAACCATTTCTTGCACTATATCCATTTTTTTTCTTCTGAAGTCTCAATTCTCACTCCCTCTTTTCCTGCTTGTTCTTCCTTCACTTCCTGATGGCAGAGTTATCACCGCAACCTCCCGACAAACAAACCCCCACTCATTCAACAAAGGACACACACATACTGTATCTAAACTCACACTCACACACAGCGTGGGTGCTCTGCAGTGCCTCCACCTCATTGGCCACAGCATAATACTTCATTAGTTATATAGCAGATTTTAACGTTCTAAGTGAGATTAGCTTCCTTTGTCTCCTTTTGGCCTGTGAAAAGCTCGCTGTCATAAACCTTCTCGGCAGTCACAAAGCCAATAACCTCAATGTCAGGAAATTTTATGTTTTCCTGGCATTTTTTTTATAACCAATTTATTTCTTTATTCTCAGTGAGTGTGTGCTTTGGAGGAGATCCATGGCAGTATGACTTATTGTGAGTCAGAAAATTGTTACACTGTAAAAATACACACAAAGGACTCCCACAGGGGTCAAAAACTGCAGTTTGTTAGTCAGAAAATAGAGAAAGCAAAATCTTGTATAGGAAAGGGTATGATGCAATTTTCTAAAAAGCTCATAAATCAAAAAGAGCACTGTAATGTGTTTATATATTTAGCAGCTCCCCTTGTAATATTAAACACCTACAGTATTAACAATCAGACTGCTTAAGGCTGCTCCATAAAGGGCGGCCATTTGTCTCTCAGTGCCAAGTAAAGTTAAAAAATTCAGGAGGCAGTCGGGGGGTACTGAACTCCATTCTAAAACCTTCTCAGAAATGTTCACCGCAATTGATCATCACACTTCATCTCACAAAGCCTGAAGCGCAGAGAGGGGAGCGTTCAGCAGCAGAAAGACAGAAACAGTAAACCTGTCCATCTGGGCACCGTCTGCGTGGGCGGCTGCTGATTGCACCCTGACGTGCCGTGCACACTGCGAGCGGCTGATGTGACGCTGTAATCTGAACCGATGTGGGCGGTGCAACAGATTGCTCTGATTGCTTCAATGTTCTGGTCTCGTGCAGCTCCAAAGTTTAGAACAGGCAAATTATTAATGTTTTCGCTGCTTTAACACAGTAATTATCATAGCTGACTGCACGCGAGCGCTGTTAATAAGAAACATTAGTCTTTACTGAAAATGTCACCGAAAAAAACAGAGCTGTAAACTGACATCTCCATTTTATAAAGAACTTAACTGGAAATGATTGCATTTAGAGCCTATGGGTCCTTCAAGCAAGGTTTGGTAATGTTTATAATAAATGTTCATTATATGTTCATGTATTAAACTGATGACAACATTAATTAGTCATGCAGCTTTGCAGTTCTGATAGTTTGACTTTGGATCTTGACTACAGCGACCCAAGTGATGAGTGATTTGTTCCAGCTGATTGCCACTTATATAACCATCTAATACACTGCATATGATGAATAAGTTGATGGCATATGTAAATGTAAAGCACACACTTGTGAGTTATGGTGCTAAATTCTAGCTAATGCAGCACAAATAATACAAATCATACCTTATAGTTTTCTGACTTCTATACACTGATTTTCTTTCCCTCCTTTTACTCGACCTGCTCTTTCCTTTTGTTGTTCAGATTCCTGTAATTTTGTCTTTATTGTTTCTGTCAACTGTTTCTCTGTCCGACATTTAATATCCTTGTTATAGAGATTGATAAAAGATTTAGATGGATTGAGTGGTTATTTACTGAGTGGGTGTCAGATTTGGTTTTCAGAAACAACATTTTTGGACAGATTGTGGCGCAGTCTTAACTTTCTATCTTGACTTTGCCTTCATCTTGACTACAGACTCTAGATATGCTGGTGTGGTCAATGGCAATATTTCCACTTAGGCAAATAGAATATTTTATACATTGCACTTATTTAAAAAGTCTTCATGTCAACATAATCTTTCAATGGGATTAACCAATAGTGCATACTGGGATATTAGTTAATATTTAACACTGGAGTCTTGCCCCTCATATAATGAATACAAACTAAGCAAAGATGCTAAAGGAAAAAAACTAATCTGCTACAAAGTTTATCTGTGATCGGGCCGGCAATGGTGATTATCTATTTTACTTTTATTGTGTTTCTGTTTTAGGTCAAACATCTGCACAGGCACATAATGTTCAGATGTCCTGAATTTTTCACAGCTTCACAAAATGTACAAACTCTATTAGGTATCAAATACAAAAGTGTGGAAGTGTGGTAATGGGTTTTTTTCTAAAACCAGATATTTGCATATGGATGTAGCACCAGTGGTTGAGGGTCATGATATTAGTTCATGTAGTCCGAGTGATACCTTATTGAAGACCTTGGAGCAGTCAGTGTTTTGAAGCACTGAAGGAACAAATCCATCGTCTATAGTCTGACAACAGTTTTGCCATTTATAGACACTGTAGCATTTGCACAGTTGCAATTGTGTTAATAAATCTCAAAGTGATGTTGTCTCTTAGGTTCAACTCCATTTTCAAATCTCAAGTTGCTGGTCTCACTGTAATAAGGAGAAGTGCATATTTACAAGGACTACTTGGACTACTGTATATATCATTCATCTCTTATTCCAATAACTGCTGGCCAATCTGAACAATATGCATGTTGTGTTGTTTTTTGTGCAACTCTTGAGGTCAACATGTCTGTGTCCAATTCTGTGTTTTTATGCCAACATAACCTCATAAACTTACACTCTCTCACACACAGGTCTGATGTCAGTTATGTTCTTGAGGCTTTAGCGCTGAGGCTTCAGGATGGGTGTTGTAAGGGGCCACTGACTGCTTAGTCACAAAAATACATCCACCTTTAAAGTGCACAGTATTTATTTGGAGAAGTATATCGATCATAGATTAAAATCAACAGTTCACACATCAGTTTGATTGTCCTTTTCTACATGCCGATTCCAGCTTGTTTTATTTTAAGTGATTTGTTCAGCTTTCTGCTCGCAGAGTATTAAGGGCAGTGTTCTGCTGGTGAGCCATTTCACTGAGCTTTAAGTAAATATATACATGTACTATATACTGCAGGCTATATATTTAAATAATACAAAAATATATTAAATAAATATATACACAAAAAAGGGATTTACAAAAATACAGAGGGATAAAAAGGAAGGTAGATAGAAACAGCAGAAAAAAAGGATGGCCTCTGAATAATTCATTTAAACATGATTGACCAGGGGATTGAATTACGGAATTGATTGTTCATTGGGTTTGTGAAAAGGAATCCCGATGACTACTGAAACCTAAGTGTGATTTAAATGACTGAAGGGTGTAGCGGCCTAGGTCTGATGTGTTCAAGGGGCTCAGTCAAATCCATCTATGTTGTAATATTTACAAGCTACTGAAGTAATGATCAAAGTTGAACTGCTGAATGTTGACAGCTCACACAGGTGCTAATAGTGTTTGTGTGTGTGTGTGTGTGTGTGTGTGTGTGTGTGTGTGTGTGTGTGTGTGAGAGAGAGAGAAAGAGGCCGCAAAGGAGTATTCTCTCTCTCTCTCTCTCTCTCTCTCTCTCTCTCTCTCAAAGCAAAACAGCAAATCTCTGTATCCCAGATTTTTCATTACCGCCTGTCTCACTTTATCCCTTAAGGTCCAAGTCTGAGCCTTGTGTTTTGTCTATTTTCTCTTTCTATGTTGTATTTCTCAGCCATTGTGGTCATGGACATGCCCTCCTTCTGTACTAGAATAATCCCAGATTACACACAGATATCCAGTGTGTGTGTGTATGTGTGTGTTTAGTGTTGTATGCCACATGTCTTGTTTTTTTTCTCTTTATTAATGTTTTCTGCCATCTTGAGACTTATCTTTTTTTCCCCTTGTAATCACTGACCTCTGCATCTTGATAAACTGTTGTTAAATTCTACAATCAGGCCCTCAAACAACAGTAATCAAGTCCTGGATTTCAGAGCTGTTAAGTTTACTTAAACCCCAGAATTTGACCCAAATGTCACTTCCCATTTCTAGTGAAAGGATGAATAAAAAAGCCTGCCATTTGGGAATCCTTGAATGAACAAGTTGTGTAAGTCATGAAAGAATAGGCTACTCCTACTACTCCTTCTGCGTGCCACATGTAAGTCTCTCGTTTGTTGCTGTTGTTTTTGTAATTGTGTTATTTAAAATCTGTTGGTCAATTATTTATTGATAAATTAATATTGAAAAAAATACATATACTGTATAAACTATAAAAATACATTTTAATATCATATTATATATATAATATATATACACATTAGTCATAATTTAAAATATAGTATACAAGCTAGCTGAATAGATGGAGAGGGGGGTGGGATTCAATACGTTTTTACTTCTTCCCACTCCTTTGTGGAAATGTAATTTAAAATAGCTTATTATCCACATTTATTTTATTTTTATATTTTTCTGAATTATGCTTTCCATTGTTTGTAATTATCATTTTATATCCTTTTGCTTATGTTACATGTTCAGAATAAACAAATCAAAAGAAAAAAAATCCCTAGTAGGGAGCAAATAAGCATAAACTAAGTCCGAGAATAAGGAGAAATATCTGAAAGAAACGAATGCTAACAGAGCATCTTTAATCTTTAGCACCATATGTAAACGTGGGGAATGGATTTTAGGCTGTCAATCAATCTTCATATTTCTAAAATCAGCCCACCAGTGATTGTTTTTTTCCAATCATTGCCTCCCCTCAGCGAGGTATCTTTCATTGCTTGTTTTTATGGCAGCTGCCTGTGTGGCCTCTGCCTCGAGTGTGTCCCTCTGGATTCATTTATGGGCCGTCTGTGAAGGTACTGTTGCATGTTTTAATGACCACAAAGCTCTGTGGGCAGCAGCCAGTGTAATGTGCACTGCATCAAGCGTCTGAGCGATCCAGAAAAAGGGCAGCAACAGCACGCATGAGTCAGTCACGTTAAAATGTGTATTTTCCCAAGTCAGCTGGCAAAAATCTGCACTTGGGTTGGCATGCCCACTGTACCCTACTGGCTGCCAGCTGTCACTCAGGAAGACAGAAAGATGGAGGGGAGAAAATGACGGGGAAAGAAAGGATGGGGAGATAAAGGGAGTGATGATGATGTGAGGACATGAGCCTCGAGGCTTTCTTTCTCTCTTGTTTCTCATTTGTCTCTCTGATGATACCACAAAATATGGCTCAAAAAGATGAGAGGTCGACATAAAAGAGAAAAGGGAGAAAACAATGCGCGAGGAGAAGAAAGAGAAAGCGAGGGAGAGAGGGTAGAGAAAGAGAATGATCTGAGGAGGAAAGTGTTGAACCATTTGTCATGTTTATGGCAAAATCACTAAGTATGCAGGCCACAACACTGGGATTCTTAATGCATTAGCTCAATGAGTGCACTCTGGGGTTTTGTATGGTATTCTCACTCTCAAGTCATTAAATATGGCAGCTTGGACAGTGATTCTTACTTGTCAAAATATGTAGCTGTAGATATACCCATTTACCATAGTTTGTGAACCTTGTCCTTAAGACAGGTGTAGTATAAGGAGCACTAACGTCAACTTGGGGTAAAGGTATAGGTGCCATGGATAGGTCAAGGCAACATATGACTGGATCTATAACGTTGATTTTTAAATTTTAAATTTCCCAACCTAATCAAACCTCATCACTGAAAGTAAGATACTAACAAGATTTCAATGTAACACGCAGAAGTATTCCTTGAAGATCATGCGAAGAAGAATTGACACGTCAAATAGAAAAATAGCAACCATCTTCATCTACTGTCAGGCAGAATGTGTGACTGACCATGTTTGTCTAACGCTCTGTTGGATCAGTGACTATGGTCTTATATGCCTCTTTGACCTTGTTTTCCCAAGAAATGAAGATTCATTTCTTACTCAGATGGCACAGTCAGGACAGCTGGAGGCAAAGTACCCAAGAAAGCCACAGAGGCTGTTTTTGCTGCCAAGATTGTGGTTCACCAGCTTAACATGACCAAAAAATACTGGAGCCAGTGTCATCGAGGGTCACTGTTCTCTAAAAACATACCAAACTGTGATCATTTCTGTAATACAAATATGAGACCACAGGACGCATGAGATTGACTTGGGCTAAATTAAATTTGCAACATATTACACATGGAATTGAATTTACATTTAAATTAAATGCAGTAGCAAAAAGTGGTAACTTTCACGCGCCTTTTTTCCATAACCCCGGAAGCATTTTGGAGGCGGCCATGATAAGAGCAGTTAAAATTTCTTTCAAAGTTATGGAAACCTTGTTTATAAAAAAAGAAAAGGGATGCAGATCATGGAAGTTAGCGTTGTAATAATTTGCCTGAAACAACTTTGAACAATCTTAAATGCAAAGGGCAACTATGAACGCGATGCTGATGTTGTAAAATGATCAAAGTAGTACCCTGGTATCTTATATAGCCTACCTCATATTTTCATTCACACCTTGTGGTTATCAGGATTATTTCACAGGTAAGAAGGCAAAGGGAATAAAGATTTTTAGATGAGCTTTTTGTAGTCCATTTTTTGAAAACTAGTTTCACCATGGCAGACCCACGTCACTAACCTCCGCCGTTGTCTCATTATTATTATGTCGCCTCATGGAAATGCAGTCGGATTGTCAAAACAACATGACTGCCTTTTGCTAAGTCCTTAATGAATTCTCCTAGCACCTTTCCTTAACCCTGTAAAGAGGATTGTGAAAGTAGATAAGAGGGACAATCCAAATGCACCCTCTGTCCCACTTCGTCTTGTACCTTGTGTCAGCGTCCCCGCATTCATTATTCCTGTTTTTGTATAGTGACTCAGGCTTTAGCCTCTTGTTTTTTGGATACTTCCGCTTGGAGTTTTAGATTTGTGTGTACCGACCCTGCTTGTGAATAAACAGACGTATTGTCTCCCAAGTTGTGAGCTTGGGTTTTTGGTTCAGTTTTGACAGCATTAACCCTTTTATGGGGAACAATTATGACTGGTTTAGATATTGGACAGCAAATTGATCACACCTTCCATAGTTTCAGTGTAGGTTCTATTGAAGGATATCACTGTTAATCTTTTAGAGGTAGGTCTCTGCCAAGAGGGGGTTATAATTAAATTTTTTGTTATTACATTACACAGGTTGCAGTGGCTTGTGTAACAGGCCCACCTGTCAATCATGTCAGCTACGCACCTAAAATGAATAACACTGCATCGTTCATGAATCAAAGCAGAGGTTTGTTTTTTTTTTTTGTTTTTTTTTTCGGGGGGGGGGTTTAAAGTCACCCCTGTACAGTGTGTGCTCGTTATGAGCCAGCCTCAAGAGGCCACTCAACAGACTGCAGGATTTTGCACTTCCACATTGGCTTTATTGTTCAAGACCGGAGGTTGCTGTTTTGGTGGAACCTAGATTATCATATTTGAAATTTTAGGGTCTCAGATCCAGCTTTCCCTTTGGAGCTGTCTCTTTGGAATCAGAAATTGTTGACCATGTGCACACTTCTGTGCATCAAAATACTGTATAAAGGTACCATCAAAACAAATGATAGGCTCTGCAAAGTTGGTTTGTGAGGGATCAACTGGAGTCCATCAGATTTTCAAAGATGCACGGTCTCATTCCATAGAGAAGTAAAATGCAATTACCAGCCGACAGCAGATAAAAGCACAGTCCATTTTAAAGAAAAGCTTGTTTTCTGCTTCTGTTTGATGAATGACGACTTCTGTGAACCCATAATGGAGCCCGCAGCACAAACCACACACTGTACTAAATCTAATGTCATGACTTCTCTATATGACTTTGGGACCATCAATCAAGATAAAGTCACAGTGCTGCAGAGAGACCATTTCAGCTTAGTTACTCGAGAAAAAAAGTCTGAGCAGCATATGTGCTACATTTTTTGTTGAAAATAGTGTGTATCAGCACATACTATACATCGGATTTGACATAAAGTTACTTGACGTTCTTCCTTGCTGCTGCAGCACATTTATAGATTAATACATTCATTGAAGTCTTTCATGTTACACGACAGGGCACGACACACACAGACATAACTTGCTCATATTCTACCTCATGGGAAACATTAATATTTAATTTTAGGCCTGTACAATTTACAACTGAGCAGCAATCTGCAGCTCAACTCATTCAGATGATATTCATTAATGAAAATCCACAAATGTGTTTTCTAACTGAACTTTCTTTCCATGAGACATAAAACATGACTTTTTTGTGATTTATGGAGAATACAGAGTTTAACAGATTGCTTAATCAGAAAAAAAGTCACACTCTGTTGATTTTGCTCGACTAACGGGCATTAGTGTAAATAAATGTTGAAACTGATGTTCCTCGGAAAGCTTCCCGTCTCATCCAAAGACTTAACCTTAACTCTTTTTTTGTTCAGCCATAAAATGCCGCAGTCTTCTCAAATATTAAGACTTGCAGATGTTTTCTAAACCTTTCATGCAGATAACAGTCAGCATGTTCCAAGCAATCTCACCTACGTACGACAAGATTTGTTGAAGCAACATGACATGAACGATTATTCACAAATCCATTTCAGCATGTACATAAACAAGGATGACACATATTCAAAGCTGTATTTTCATTATATTCAAGCGTCATGTTTTCAAATGCAATGGTCTTGTTTCATTTTGTATTATGAGATATATATTTTAAAATGTGTTTCAGATTAATACGTTTGACAACTGTGCAGGATCAAACAAATAAAGATTCACATTTCAAACAGAATGATATTTCCAGTGAGAAAACTGTGCTCCAAGAAGCAGGTAGATGGTTTGTATTTTTAATAACTGTATTGGATATCTTCACCGTTATATCACCTGCATCTTTGTACCCAAATCCTGTCCCTTCAATAAAGGACAAATGAAAACTGAGTGAGAACGTGGTGTGCTCTTTCAGTCACCAGCAGTGACTATGTATGAAGGCGGAAATAAAATTGCCTGTAGTAGAGCAACAGAGGCCCTTTTGAGATAGAAGAATTGTGATTGTATTCCATCTCAGTACACTCTCATAGGCAGCTGTAAGCTATTGATGTCTGTTCGCACAGCTATTGTTATTTAACATTCAGTTCAGGGACTCAAGGATAGGATACTGCTTTTAAAAGTAAAACCATAGTGCATGTTGGACAGCATGCATCAATACAACGATGACCCAACATCCTGCAGCTTTCATCTGCATGGAGCTTACGTCTAAGGATGAACAGGTTGCTCTGCGTGCTAAAGTAAGGCACTCTGAGAAACACGCAGCAGGATGTGAGTAACAAAGACAAAAATAGAGTTTTTGTCTTAAATACTCATTGAGATAAAATGAATGTAGGACGCTATGTTTCTTTAGCCTGAAACCACAGTAAATTGATATGTCAGCATCGCTGCTGATATAATCAGGGAAAGATATGCACTGCACACACAGCAAGACTGAAGCATAGCAGGGGAGTGTGAGCGGTTCCTGTCTCCTCTTTATGGTGATATCATGAAAATAATGATCCCTCTTCTTTGCACCTGCACTGGATTACATTCAATATAAGGATAAGCTTACACCTCACATCTTCTTTCACATATTTACCAAAGCCTGATTGGACATGATCTGTATGATATGTAGTGGAGTTGAGCTACAGCAGGTTCGTCTACAATACTGGTGGTTTTGACGTGTAAGGTTTCCCGATTAGATGATGTTTGATAGTCTACCCATTAACCACCAATCATTTTGCATGTGTTTGATTTCACAGGATGTTATTTTGAATATCCTCTAAATATTACAGGGAAAATGAATGAATATGTGATATTTTCAACTGAGAGACATTGAGTATTAACTACTATAAACAGCTGTTTATACATTTCGTTAAGCTTACTAAGCATTCATCTATTACGTTATTTTGCCATGTATTTGAACTGTTAACATTAAGATGACTAAGATGATTTAAGCATTTAACAACTTTGTCTACAAGTCTTACTTATCCATTTCAACACATATCCATTAGCCTACTTTGCCAGTTGAGCGACATGAAGATATCATGCATTTAGATATAACCAATGCTTCATTTACTTCAGCTCAGGATCAGCGCCAGTGTTCCTATTTTGGATTGGTCCGTTAATATCAGAAGTTAACACGGTTGATTTAGCCTAATTTTCTTCTTTCTTTTTTTTACCTTGAAAGAATTTCTTTATAATGTTTCTCTACTCATAATAATTTTTAAGCTTTTTTTGCTGGATGGTAAAGACCATGATTAAAGTTTATGATTAAAGCGTGGAGGAGGATGGCTTTTGACTCTTAATTAGAGACGGACTGTCTCACTATGCTGACGATCTATTCACTTTTCCAAACAGACAAAAGTTGATGGATACAGTGCTGACCAGCTGCCTGGTGTGTGCGGCAATAGCCCCAAGCACCCAGGCCAAAGTGAGCTGCGACCAACAGTGTTGCACCTTCTGCGCAATATTTAACGACCATCTTCAAGAGATGGAGGGAAGAGAGGAGAGACACTGTTTTTTGTTCTCCTATAGCTTGCCTTATCTTTTTAACATGTCAGTTATTGTTCTTTTCTCAATACATGTTTTCTGTTATATTCAGCTTGCATTAAGTGCTAATTTAGCCTTTGATACAGTTTATTTAACTGTTTATTTATTAAGCATTGCTACCAGTATAGACTTACTTTATAATGACTGTATCCACTATGATAGATTTCTTTAGTAGGCTGATTAATCAGCTTTCTTTGGGCCAGTTCAAGTGGAGCCAACATATTAAGCTGGGGGTCACCACCACCAACATTTCTGATTTTGGTAAAGAACATCCAGGATTGCATCATTCAGTTATTCAGAAACAAAAAGGTTTAACATGCGTTACATTTTCTACCTTTACTTTTCATTGTCATTTATTAAGCTACAACTATTTGTAATATTTCTTTAACTTAAATGTGCTTCATAATGCCTCAGCAACACTGCAAGCAAACACTCCTTTCCAGTCTATAGGTAGCAAATCTGTTACCAGAATTAAAAAAAACATGTTATGTTAAGAAACATTTCCAAAACAAGTACAATGCATCTGGTGAAAATGATTTCTGGGAGAGAGAAAATAAAGAGAGATTTCTGCACTGGGGAACGCTGAGCAGAGCAAATTACTGTTCAGAAACACAGTGATTCTCCGTTAAACTGCTGCAGGTACAGTGGCAGCTCAAATCTTTAGATACAGGAAAACGTTCGCAGATATGTGACAGAAACATTTAATAAAATATCAGAGCACTAGATCTCAGACCTCAAAAACGAATATGAGATCCAGGACCGACTGAAAACAAAAGTTAGCACACAGACCTGGACGGCGTTGCTTTAAGGTTTTGAATGTAGCCTCTTATATGATGTTGAATATAAGCATGCTGTCAGATTGTATACATCCCTGCTCTGCTCCCATTCATTGCTTAATCTCTCTTTGTCACTCAACCGATCACGCACCAAACTAACTCCAACCCTAAAAGGTCAGACATCAGAGCACTCAGTAACAGGAGGATACTTATCGATGAAGTGTGTTTTTATATGATGAACATTTGTTTTCATCAAGATCGTTGGTTCTGCTCTTCCATTAGTGTCAATATGTATCTGATCCCACTGTAGCCCTGTATGTTACACAGACAAACATACAGCAGCATGTGAAGGAGGAAAATCATCTGCTGAAGAGCTGCTCCATGTAATGTGGTAAAAGATATCAAGGAATGGGGCGCCGGTAGTCTAGCTGTTAGCGCGCACCACATGTGCAGAGGCTGCAGTCCTCCAGGTGGACGGCCAGGGTTCAGGTCCGACCTTTGGATCCTTTTCCATATGTCATTCCCAGCCTCTCTCTCTCTTTTGCCCTGATTTCTAGCTCTGACCAATGTCCTGTCTCTTATTAAAGGCATGGGAAGCCCAAAAATAAATATTAAAAAAAAAAAGTTATCAAGGACTGCCCATTTAGATCGATTATGTGAATTGGCTTTGAAAGGCTGCATAAGCTTCATTGAAAGGTTCAAATATGTCTTGCGGCTTTAGATGTAATCTTTAGGGGGAGCTGCGAGGAAAAATGGCTCTTTGGATGGAAAAGGTGACCGATCTCTGTATTAAGCAAACATTGAACCCTTTATTGTGTACTTTTAATTTTACCTCAATGTTAACTCTTAATTTATGACATTAAAGGACACAGCAAACTGTTTAAACATTTCTCCTTCATTACATGCTGTTTCATCCTTACTGTTCTTCTATGTTGTTTGCTTTTTATATCTCACTTGCATTATCTAGGATTTCAAAGGAAGTATTGTAAAAGGAAATCGCATTGAAAGACTGAGCTACTCCACACTCTTGCTACAAACCCCTTAGTGTGTGTATCAACATACCCTCTAGTATTTGAGTACCAATGGGTGGGAAATCACTGATCTAGGCTCTTCGTGAACACAAATTGTGTCCAGCTGCAGGCTACACCATCTCCAGAGCAACCTAATGTGAATTATGCCGCTCAATCGCACTCTGTTCGAGCATCACCATAAATCTATCCTGACTTTAAACAACCCGGCCAGTTTAAACTGATACTAGTGATAGGGATGTGAAAACCATCCAATCCGTCTTGTTCAGATTCAGAAGAAAGACACAGATATTTCTAATCGCAAAATGTGCTGTTGTTGATTCAACAACTGATGTAAAACATATGTTAAGACTTAAAGGGACATCAGCACTCATTAACAGCCAGGATTGTGTCAAATGTAATAATGTTGGTCATTATGGTCTTATTGACATGCTTTCATAGCTTACCTGCAGTTTAAATCTCATAAACTGCATGTAGAAAGACTTGCTTGAATGTCCATTTCACGCATTGCAGCACTTGTGGGTTTTTTTTTCATTGGCTCTTAAGTGCTATGCTAGTTGCAGGAATTAAACCAACACAAAGCAATGGTTGGTTTTGCTGTGTATGTGTTTGAATAAAATCGTTCTTTTAATTTCTTCAAAAACTGCTGTTATATGAATTACTTGCACAAAATGGACTAAATGATGACCAGATTGAATAAAAAATAGTGTTTGAACCTTCTGGTTGTTAATATTGATTGATTAGCACATCATATTTTATGCTAATTTGTATTACAATAATCAACAGTAATTAAGAAACAATTGGAAACTATTTGATGTCTGTTAGGATTTTATTTGTCTTGGAAGGATTTGGTTGTGCATGTGCTGATATCGTCTTTCCCCCTCTGCCAAATAAATAGCACCCATAAAACTCCTGCGTCTGCTGCACAAGATGGCAGGAAGTTTACAATAAATGTCTGGATAAATCCATGAAAGACGGCGTTGCCAACTCTTCTCCAATGAAATACACTAATGGCTGCTCAAAAAGTCACACAAAGAAGATGATGCAACACGTTCATTTGCATGTAAATTCAGTTAATAGGCGCTTACCATCACAATGAAATAATTTACTACAAAGAGAAAGAGCGACATTGAGAGATGTGGTTGCTTCATTAGCTGGAGGTAGAGACACACTCACAAGCTGCCCCTCTCTGCTCTCCCAACCAGCTGACTGAAATGGATCCAATAAGCCTCAGTTTTGTCAGCAGTGGTTCAAAGTGCTGTTTACCCTCTAAATGTATAACTAATTAATTTGTGGTCATGGCCAAAGATAGAGGCTGTCCAGCTCAGCTCAGGCCTGTGGCAAGGGTACCAACACCAAAGGCCCCACTGGTTCCAGAAAG
The DNA here is from genome assembly GCF_947650265.1 of Symphodus melops. Taxonomy (NCBI): domain Eukaryota; kingdom Metazoa; phylum Chordata; class Actinopteri; order Labriformes; family Labridae; genus Symphodus; species Symphodus melops. Next base: position 12,649,448 of record NC_136701.1, read on the forward strand.
CACCAACTCCCCCCCCATCTCTGCTCTGTGATGCTTTCACTGGAGAAGAGAGCGAATGTGTCTCTGTTCCTGTTGCTGCAAAAAGGTGGATGGCTCAAGAGCAGCTCTCATTAAAACAGCAAACACAGTGGGAGGTGAAATCCAATTAGAATATGATGAATTCCTTTAAAAAATGAGTGTATATCAATGGACATATGGATATACAGTATATACTGCATTATACATATATAATAATGCAACTTCCTGTAACGGCTCACAAAAGGATAACTGAAATGTATTTAAATAATGCAGGCGTGTGATGATTTGGATGATGTTTCTCATTAACAACATGTACTGTATCACGTCACCCATTGTGATCAGTTCATATTTAAAGGCTGAATGGGCAACATTTTATACATCAATATAGCAGAAATCCAGTACATCTTCTGAAAATAACTATGAGTCATCAATCAAGTGATGAGCCGCTGTTTGTGATGTTGTCTGAGTCGTAACTCCGTGTTTACATGGACTCACCTCCATGCGTATGAAAGTGGATTAATTTAGCGAGTAGATGAAAGAAGATTAACATACTGTACTACTTATTTGAATGTTGCGTAAGCGTTTTTAGATCATGGTCATTTTTTGTGAATTAACATGGAAAGTGAAGCTACGAGCAAACTAAAGAGCGCTTCCATTAGCCTGCTCGCACATCAATGCAGCTCAGGTTGTTTTGGTTTCATGCTGGTGCTCAAGGGTGTCATCTACTGGATCAACTACTACTATATATGCTTCTACTGGAGCATATTCTTCCTTTAATGGTTCAACTATTGAGAGATGTTAATAGCTTCCTATAAATGTATATGTTTTTGTAATTGTGACGTGATGTGTGTTCACTACTGATTCCTAAAACTCTCAGGGGCTCATAACCAATTTATTCTCTCTCTGGTCATGGTGCTTTCAATGTTTCACTCCCTCATATTAAGCTTAGCAACAAAATCATCTTAAACCAGAGCATTTTATTATCTTTGACTATTTTAAAACCAAGATTAAGGATCATCTGACCTGTGTATGCTGATACTTAATGGCTCAGTGCAGCGTTTTGTATCGTCTCATGTCAAATTTGCTAGTTGTTGGTCTGTTTATTCTTTCTTAGTTTGAAACTTTTTGTGCAGTGGTCTTCGTGATGATTTTCTTATAAAAGTGATGTTTTATCTCAGATGGGAATACTTCTAAAAAAAAGTTACATTTTTGTTTATATTTGTGCATCTGACACATTGCATTAAAATCAAACCTTTACCCTTTTACGTATGTACATGTGTGCTGTTCTGTGCAGTGACTGAGCCAAAGATCTGACTAAGATTCATTATGTCGCTGGTATAAGCCAGTTTGACCACATATTAAGTCATTAACAGAGTATCTCTAAATTAACATTAATTGAATGATAACTTTGTAATGGCATTGAAATGGGTGTGAGTCATGCATTAGTCAAGCTTTACTTCAATATATATTTTTTGTACTATGTTTCATAAAAAAGGACATTGTATGCATCGCTTCTGAATAAATGTTGCCATAATTAATTTGTTCTTATAGAGGATAGTACTGGTACATTTCTTTAATCAGTTTTGTTTTACTAATATAACAGTGAAAGTAACTCTGCAGGGTCCTTGGCAGGACTTACCTCACAATTAATAATCTCTGTATAGTGAATGTTGGTACTTCCTTCAAAATCAATCTGAACTTGTTTTTATAAGCTGTTTTAATCCTGCTGTTCAGTCCACCTCCAGTCTGTTCTGACAAGTTTCCACCTACTGCCCGGCACAGGCTCTGCAAACCATCAATTTTTCAACTCTAATGGCAACAATGGGGAGCGGGAAAGCTGTCATTCCTGTAATGACTGTGCTGTCATGAAGATAATGGCTACGCTGTTATGTTTTATAGACAAGAAGTTCACATATTCCTGGTTTGAGTGAGAAGTGCTGCAGCTGAGGGAAGCTAAACAGGACTGAAAGTGCACCATTTGAAAGGTAACAGTGAGCAGAATAAGATGGTGTAAAACAGAACGATGAGTTATGAAAGTTTGACGTTTTACTATTTTTTAGCCTGTTCCAAACAAACTTGATAGGGTTTTTTTTTACCTCAAATATCAAGGAAAATGTCTTGATGTGAAAACATTAGACACCAAAACCCAATTGTGTATTTTTGTTCTGACAAAAAAATCCATGCAGATGTCATGTGACAGGCTGACACTAATCTGTCAGAAATAGGGACAAAATGCTCTGGACATCAGTCAAACATCAATCATATAAATAAGTCAAAAGGCCGTCAGGAATGTTACCTTTCATTAAAGGCCAGTCGAAACTAGCTCTAATGATTTGGGACTGGCTTATCACTGGCAGCAACAACAAGACGCTTTGATCTGCTACAGTTTGCCAAGTAAGACACTCAAGTAAGCCGGTCATTATTGAAAGAAAGCCACATGGCGAAATGCAATATTAAGTAGCTCCCTACACATTATAATGCTTACACACAGCTGCTTAGCGAAGACGATAGTGAAGTGGCCAACAAGGGTGTGCTGCAACAGACTGAAAGATTTTACACAAGGTCTTAACAGAATGCAAATTCAGAACAGATGCTGATTTAAAGACACACTTAAAAGTCCAAAACAAATACAGTGGGGTCTGATAAGCCATACAATCCTTGCCTTGTCTATCTCTCCTATCAAATATTCAGCTGTTCCAATCATCAACCTACAGACTTGAAACTTCCAATGTATTATGCAGCGTTTTTCAGTTGCTTTTTTTAAATGGCTTTGTGTGCAATGTTCCTACAGTAAGCATTAACAGTGCATTTGATGTGAATGGCTTTTTGCTGGGGTTTTTTTCTTTTGCAGAATATTTTAGCCGTTGCATTTGTTTTGTACTTTTCTACTATTGGATTATGCTTAAATAATTTCTTGTTTTTCTCTTATGCAATAAAGTGATATTAAGTGGCTAAAACAGTCATAGAAACATTTCAAATACACTCTAAAAGAGCTGGCCACTAACATAAACAAATACAACAGGCCTGCTGACAGGCAATAAATAGTGCTGTACGCATACCAGAACCTCTGTGCTCTAATCTGGGTTTCGCATGATTAACTTCAAATCAACAAATAAAAAAATATCAAGCTGCAAAGCCACCCAAAAACCCCCATATACTATAAATACCTTTCATTGCAGTAAACTGTGCCAGCTTTATCTGCAAACGAAGCTGCACTATTCAATGAGCATGCTTATGACTGGAGGAGGTTGAATGCATTATTTGGCATGAGCTGGTCATCCAATTTTTAAATCCCAATGGCCTGCTTATAATGAAGCCATGTAAATCAGCGCTGCACCATCAGCATCACACTAACAGAACTACTAGTGGCACTTTTTTCTTTTTTAAAAAAAGATAAAAGTCGCAAGACTGAGCAATGTAATCAGTGAGCCCATTCACCACGGCTGCCATCATTACTGGCAGACATGGGCCTCACTGCCAGCCAGTCACAGGGAAGTCCATCCAAGAATACCTCTCTTTCCCGCTTTCACAAGATGAGATCCTTTGGAGATGCCATCTGTTTGTCTCTCGCCCGTGTGCTATGCGCTCAGGTTAGATCAAGTTATTGCAGCAGGCACGTCCCCAGCCTCTGCAGCTCGCTTTTTCATGTGTCTTCATCACCATGTTTTGTCTCAGTGCCCCTCTGTGGGCTTTAGCCAGAGATTCCTCAAACCTTTATCCTGATTTTTAACACAAGGGACTATTTAATGAGCTGCACAGGGAATGGAGTTGGAATATCGTGTCTTGTGTGTCTAGCCTTTAAAAATCCCTTCATATCCAGACAGATATTTAGAAATTTTGTTTCAATTAGCTGCTGTTATCATCAGATTTGAGCAAGGCACCAACAGAATGAAAGAAGCTCCTCTCTGACTGATGAAACATAAGATACTGCAAAAAAAAGCATTAAGCTTGACGCATTTTGCTTTCTGGAAGCATTATTTCACTCTCCATCCACATCAGTGAGTGCACTTCCCTGAATGATCCTCTGAATCACAATATTTATGCATATTTCACATGTTTGGGTTTATTTTGTGTTGTTTTGATTTCAGCTAGATTGTATCCAACTGTTTCACCAACTTAATGACAATTTAATGGGCATGCATGGTGGGAGGCAGTGCTGCAGGAGTGATATATGCAGTAAATCGGTCCAAGAGTCAGATAAGTCAATGTGAATCTGGCAGTGGAGGTGGGGGAGGTGGGATTTCAGGTTTAGACTTGCTTAACCAACTTTGACATCCTGAGAATAACATAAAGGGGGATTTGAAGCTGATTCTCGATGGTGGAAATGAATTTTTTCTTCACATACTTGTTAAAAATGCAGATTTTGGACTCTTTTTTATGCACACCGTCATAGTTTGGAGGAAAAAAACTTACAATTGGTTGCTCAAATAAGATGTTTTTTTTTTCTTTCTTTGCATCTACATCAGCCTCCGTCTCCGTTTATCTATGTGGCTTTCATGCTGTTTTGTCTTTGTTTGCATTTAAATCAGACTGGGCCTCGGAACCAGAATTAACTGCTTCTATACGAGACTGAAACGCTCATCCTTTATGAATGGTGTGGCATTTTGTATTGTTTGCCAGGCAGACCTCGGTTTTTTTTCCTGCACTGAACCACAAACAATATGTGCCAAACGGACTACTTGTTGGGTTATAACTCGCCAGGAAAAAAATACACAAAATATATTTTTTAGAAGGGGGGGACAATCATTTTGGGTTTTGTTTTTTTGTTTTTTTCAGGATGAGATGATGGAGAGCATATTGTCAGTCCGCGCGCATCAATCAAAGCTCACCTACCGGATGCTGCTTCCTCCACGCTTTCTTTCTTTTTTTCTGGCTGTGTTTGATACACAGTCCGGCAGATTTGGCCGCCCTTTTTTCTCCCTCACGGATCCTCCGGTGTCCTCCACGCGCAGGTGTGACCACAGTCTTGCCTTGTTGTATTCCCATATGTTGTCGCCAGCGCGATTATGAACGCCCTGGTTGATGTGTGACTGGATAGCCTCTGTGATCATGTGCTGCCAGCTTCTTTCTCTCTCCCTCTCTGTCTCCTCTCTGTAACTGCTCCCTCCGCCCGATTATCTCCCCGCTGCGGCACTGGCTACATGCTAATAAGAAGAAATAAAACGTGCCTGACGCGGTGACCAACTTGTGCGCCTTATTATTATGGCAATTAGTCGCCGGACCCCTCCGTGCTTGTTCATCCGTGCACCTTTTTGCAAAATCCACTGCCTCTCCGCTAGATCCGCGATTTGTGCTGAATAAACTGCCCCTGAGACGCTTTGGGTTATTTTCTGAAAGGGAAAAAAAAAGACTGAACAAGAGGGACGAGAGAGGGTAAAAAAAAAAAAAATGTGTCCCAATCTGCCGGAGAGAGTCTTGAGAGACGAGGAGCAGAAGAGGAGGAGAGAAGGAGTGAGGCGTAAAGGATGAAGAGGATTATAGGAGGAGGAGGCTGGAGCACATTTGTGAAGCCTTTTCCTCTGTATGTCATTTGAATAACAGAGACACTGCATATTTTACAAATTTTACCCTTTCATCATACCTTCTGTCTCTCTTTAACTCAACTCTCTTATTTTTGAGGGCTCTATCTATCTATCTATCTATCTATCTATCTATCTATCTAAAGTGTTTCTGTGAACATGAATTTTGAACACCAACACTTGACTGCTGTCCTCACACTCTCTCCGTATTTGTCACACTGATGGATGTGTTTGGTGTTTGTTTTTTCTTTTTGTCTTTAATTGGAGCTCCTCTCTGATCTGTGCACCATGTCAGTCAGCTTATGGTTCTGTCCAATCATGGCACCGATAGTCCAAGCATTGACAACCGAGTGTGTTCTCAAATTGGTCGGACATCTGTTCCCATCCCTGGAGTGATGTGGACTCGCTGAGGGAGGAACCGAGCCGAGGGAGTACTGAGCTCCAACCAGCTGCTTACATTTCAGCTGTGTATCAGAAAATCCAACACGTCGAGCCTGAGATCTTCCCATGAGTCAGCTCAGTGTGATTAGGTGTGGCACTGCTTCAGCCTCTCTTTTCATTAGTGTGCTGTCTACTGCATGCCTGTCATGTTATTAACCCCTCAATCGTGTTCTAAGAAAAAAAAAAAAACAGGGTGGTGATCCGTATTAAAAATGAGATTTTTGTGCAGAAAAAGGCAAAACTGTTAGCAGAGATCAGTGGCTCTTAAATTACAATGCAGAGCATCAACTTATGACATTAATGATTCAGTGGGACCTTGAAAAAATGAAAAATGCAGCTTCTCATTTCTGTCTTTCTGCCCTCATGCACTCCTGAGCTTCATACCGTTTGATGTCATTTTTTGTGCACCAACTTTATGTCAGAGGAACAATTAATGTAACATCTGAAGGTTTATCAGAAAATAATAAATCTAATTCCTTTGTAAGAAGGAAGCAGATCTCAGGTTCAAGAAGAAACATGACTCTTCTCCGTGACAGATGAACTTGACAGAAAGGAGGAAATTAGGCCCGTAAATGGAATTAACGCTGTCTAAACCTGACAGGTATCTGATAAAAACATGAATTTGTAGCGTCACAGAGCAGGCCCGCTTCACACTGACTGGCAGGAAAGTTCCCTCTAATTCACCATCTTGTAAAGCTGGTGATTTGCGAGACAAAACATGCTGCGATATCTGGAGATGCGGTCCAAGCTGGTAATGTATAAAGATGCCAAAAACATAATATCAAAAACTTCAAAAGTTGCTCATATCAGGAGGGTCTGTTGGGAAAATTGACTCCCATATGAACAGAAAGAGTTTTTGTACACTGGCTGCAGGTTCAGCAACCAATCCCGACTCTATTTGTTACATTTTATCTACCACGCTCTTCCTACATTTCCCGTCTATCTACAGCTATTCTGTCTAAATAAAGGCAAAAGCCAAAAGATCTCTTATCTTTAAAAAAGTTGCTCTCATTGAGACAGTCGATCATGCTGAGCACCACGTGTAGTGTCGTGCAGGATCACCCACCGTTTAGTGTGTATCAGCTGTGAGTAGTTGTAAATAAAACACCCGTGTGGGGAGCTGGGAGAACTCCCTCATCCATGCAATCAGCAGGGCAAGCCTGACAGAGGCAAACTGCATGAGATCAGTTCCCATAATCCTGTGTCCATCGTAGAAATCCTAACTGGAAATTTGTACACTGGAGATACAAATCCACAGCCTTTATATAAAGCTGCTGAACTATTAAAAAAGACTCTGTGACAGATTATTTTCTTTACTACTTGTCTAATAAATAAGTTGTCTGTTACTTTGCATGTGAAAGGTGCATGCCTCTGGCAAACTGTGTGACACACAACAGTGCTGAGCTGAATGTGTGCCCTCCTTAGACATGACCCATCACATCCCATCAGTGCAGCTTTCTGTTAATATGTGCACGCAAGTCAAGCAACTCAAACCATGACATGGCTTTTTAAAAGCAAAGCAGGCCCTTTGTAGTTCATTTAAATTATCCTCAAAACATCAACTTTTCTTAACATGGTTACAATTTGTTTCACAAAAATACAGACAAAAAGGATGTTAAACTTGTATAGCGCTTTTTTAGTCTTTTGACTGCTCAAAGCACTTTTACACCTCATGTCACACCTACCCATTCACACCCATTCCGACACTAATAGCAGAGGTTTCTATGAAGTGACCATCAGATGTAACTAATCCCAAATCATACACATTCACCCGCAACTGCTCCATCTCAGCTACTTTGGGAGAAGTGTCTTGCCCAAGGACACATTGGACATGTGGCTGCAGGAGCTGGCGATCGAACCCCCGACATTTCTGCTGAGCACAACTGAGCCAGCTACCAGATATAAAAACAACATAAATTAAAGATGTGTGATGCTTGTCTATACGCTGAATGTGCATAGGCCGTAAACATGTGCAGCTAGAAATATCACACACTGTCAGAGCAGCTCTCTGTCATTATGTGCATGAATTCACCACAGGAGTCATGCAAGGCGGTCTAGACATAGGCGCTGCTCTGAAAGCTGAGTGTTGATTTTTTTTTTTTTTTTTACAGCAGCTATACAATCCCAGAGTAAGATGAGCAGAGCTTTATGGACTCTGTTTCCTTTATACGACAGTTTGGCTGCTTGTTGAAACACTGAAAGGACTGTAAGGCCAGTTGTGTTGTTCTGGCTTATGTCAACAACCTCTTCCGAGGATGAGAATGTCTCATGTGGGCGTACAGAAGTGTTCATGATTTCAAATGTGTTGATCAAATTGACTTGGCGTTCATCATACAGGGTAAGTGATGATGGAGCTGTCCTTGAAGGCCTCCTGGTTTATGTTTCTTGCAGCTGTTAACATCCACCTGTAATAAATTAGCTCTCATTCAATCCGATTCCTAACTTTTATACTGTAGTATGATTCACATGGCCATATTGGGATTCCACTGAATGATGAGTTATGTGACGTTCAACATTTTTCTCTTCAGGTGAAAATATATAGGTCAAATATTTGAATATGTAAAGAGAAGACAGGTAGCTCCAGAAAACTCCACTGGAAGTTTGGCTTGAAAAAGTCATTTGTACACATGTGATAACTCAGTTGAGTCTATTTTAGCAAACCTATTTATTTTTCTATTTTAGAAAACCTCCAAAAACAGTACACTGCATCTCTAAACTGTATGTTTGAGTTGTCAGACAGTTGTCAGACAGACAGACAGACAGACAGACAGACAGACAGACAGACAGACAGACAGACAGACAGACAGACAGACAGACAGACAGACAGACAGACAGACAGACAGACAGACAGACAGACAGACAGACAGACAGACAGACAGACAGACACTTTATTGATCCCAAGGGAAATTCAAGGATATGACAAAGGATCCCTGCCAAAATGAAAAGACTCCATGCAACTCCATGCATATCATAAAACTGTTTCACTGTTTTCTGTTTCCCAGCACTTCTCGGCTCTGCTGTTGATACTGTGAATATGTCAAATTACATCATTGATCTAAAGGTAAAAATTCTCATAATCACATCACACTCTGTTGCTTCCTCTGCCACTTTTGAGCTTTTCTTTATATGTCATGTCTTGCCTCCTGACATCTCCTCCTCCTCCTATCCAACAGGGATAGTCTCTTGCTGTGATGTGCATGTGTAAAAGAGCCACTCAGAAAGATTTCAGGGGCACTCTGACTGAAATGTTCCCCAATGTTGTTTCTCTTCCAGCCTTTGCGATTATGTGCTGCAACAATTTTGTACATGTCTCAATACCCCCAGTTTTTGGCTGTGTTAAAAATCATACACTACTCACTATGTTGTACATTATTAAGTTATTGTGCGATCGTAGTGTTGTCCATATTATGAGCGAGCATTGTTTTACCCTATCATGAGCTTGCTGTGTCCATTTGCATTTTGAACAACAGTGTTTAACCAATGGCCACTAGCTAAGCAATACATCATGATGTGCAAAGCTCACATACAAAACAAAAATTATTTGGTGGCAATTTTACCACAATCTAGAAGCTGAACAGAGTTATGTTAGTGTTCAAAAGGGCAAGCTGTTTAATGCAGTCCAAGGTTGGGTACACAGAAAGGCAAAACAACATTCACGGATCAAGCACAATGGAAATCAAGAAAATCACTTGGACGAGGTACGTGAGGGACACTACGAACTGGCAACATCAGGGAACACACACTGGGATTAAATACACAGACAATCAGGCAGGCTCCCATTGAAATCTGATCGGCAACCCCAGGTGCCACCCCAAAATCCTAAACTGTGATTGGCATTGTCAGCAATGATATGTTCAAATCAAGTATTTTGGCAGCGCTGGAACAGGAAGAGTAGTAGGTTTCTTTGGTTTGGGGGAAAAAAAAGGTTAGTTAAAGAATATTGTCACAGAATTTAAATTTTGATAGTTTTTTAAGTTAAGATTGATAAGAATATGTTGCCATTCTATTGTTTCTTAAAAGTAGGTATGACGTGGAGATAGAAAAGGTAAACTAATCAGATTTAAACATTTGGGTGTGCACACAAACTACATGCCACCCTTGCCTGTGCCCCAATTCGGCCACCCCAAAAGTCTGGAGTCAGAGGATAACAAGACACAGGTATGCGTAATCAATACTACTCATCATACATCATACTAATCAATACTATATAATACAGGAAATAATGAAAACTTGCAAGAAACAAAAAAACATGACCTAGGTTTCGGAGCAAACCATGTCATAATGATGTTGACAGGCATCGGACCATTATTACAAATTAAGTTTACTTTAGGAGGTGCTGGTAACCTAGGATTTATTGTGCTTAACCTATGTAAGGAAGCCATAGTCCGACAAGACGGCAGCCTGTCCATGGTTTCTGACTAGGTCCAATGTAATATCTCTAAAATTGAAGGCATATAAAGTCCAAAAATAAATCTTTAAAAGAAAAAAAAAAATCAGTACTTATTGTAGTGTTTATTTATATTATTATGATTTGACAAAATGCAATGAGTATACTTTTAGTTATCACTGGTAGTCATGCTGTTCTTTACCCCTATAATCGATCCCGTCAGACGCTCAGCTCCCTATGAAGCGAGTAGGAAATCTGTGTGTAATTTTGAACAAAACCTTTTTCTTCGCCTCTTTTCTTGCATGTTCATTTCTTCTGCTTGCTCCCTGTGTGGTTTCCATATGGCTGCACCTATGCTTTTCAACTGCTTTGTTTAAATTTGTCGCTTTCTTTTAGTATTTTGCTTAATGGACTCTACAACTCTAAGCGTTTTGTTTTTGCATTTTTCTTTAAGCTGAATAAATCCAAAAGTCTGCTTTTCACTCCTCAGCTTTTGTGTGAAATCATAAAAAGCTGTCAGGCACTGGTATGGCTTGGCATATAACGCTTATAGATCGCTCTGTAAAATGCTAAATGGATTTGTGTAGTGCTTTTCTGGTCCACTGACCACTCAAGGGAATTTTACACTATATGTCGCGTTCACACATTCACACCACATTCACACAATGATTGCAGAGGATGCTACATAAAGTGCCAAACGGCCCAACAGTACTATTCCATTCACACACAGGTTTTTATATTAGCGGGAGAAATGTATGGTCCCAGAGAGAATTCAACTGGGAATCAAAATCCCTACCTTCTAGTTGAGAGTTGCATGACCTTACCACTGAGTCACTGCTGCCCTCTGTACATTTTGCAAGTTTTATCCGATGTCTTGGTCTTGTCCAAGTTTGTCTTGGGGACAGCAGTTGCGCCCGGATGTAAACAGCAGATGTCGGACTACTGTAGAGATTGGTCTGCGGCATAAATTGTATTTGTTCCATCAAAGGTATCTGAGTACAACAATATTCAATGCAAACCCAATAAAAGAAAGAAGACAGACCTGTTTTGAATTTGGGTTAAATGTAATTTATCATACTTTTAAATGTTGTATATAAGTGCCTAATTACACATTTATAAGGACATTGTAGATTTGGGTCAAGTGGTTTATCTGGATTAATTTGGTGTTTTTCTTCTTAGATGATTAAACTATAAAGAAAAATAATATAATTCAGATCATGATGTACAAAGTCATCTTTCCCCATGCTGTGGAAGGGGCCAACCAGCTTCAGTGAGGAAGAAAATCTAATATCTGACCCCCTCCATATGACACTTTATTCAGCTTTACTCTCATTGCTCTGTAACTCTGCTGCATATCTCTCTTTATCCTCCTCTCCCTGGCGTCTCAGTGGGTGTGAGATTGTAATTACGTAGTCAGTCGGTGTTTACAGACGCAAAAGCGCTTTAATTTATTCCAACAGTTAGCAGTAATTCCCCCACTTTAATTTATAGCTCCTCCACCCAGTGGGAAAACCAGAGAGGCAGATAGCAAGAACAGGGGGAGAAAGACGGAGCATATGGACAGTATATTGCAGAATACTGTTGAGTACAACTAGTATAAGGCTTACACACATTAAATGTAGCACACTTGGTTTTATTACATATTTTGGTTGTTTCTTTCAGATTGGTTGCTGGTTTTAATTTGTTGGAAAGAATGCAAACAAAAGGAAATATTCTTGGATTTACTGTGTGTAGCTGAAAAGCATCTGGTTTATTATTATGTTCCTGTTGTTTCATAAAAAGCTTCAGCAGGGTTTCACATCGATGTTCCTGTCAGGTCAGTCTGTTAAGCACAGGAGTGAAGGGTAGTTTACTTTGTCTTTACTGACATTTAATCAACACTGTGATAGGATAATAATTCAGCCTTTACCAAGGTGTTGCATTTCTTTTCTTGTAAACAGGTTTGAGCCGGGCTCTGTTGTAATTTGACACACACACAGGGAGTCTTTTCAGGCCAAAAGTACACTTACTCCGTGTTTTCTCACCTTAGAGGCACCTCTAAAGCTGTGAACACTGGTGAGAAAACCGTCATTGATCACATTCATACCGCCACCCTACAACAGCTACAATGGCTCTTATTGACGTTTTGGGAGCTATGTGAGGAAAGGTACAAAACCTTAATGGTCGCACCAAAAGACCGATGTCCGGATACAGAGGAAAAACGGCCTGCCGGACTGTCTCAGCCGAGCGGAAAGAAGCCGCTCCACCACCAGAATGAAATGAAGGTGCAGTATTGATGAAGCCGTTGACGGCAATTTGAAACAGGAAAGAGTGAGAATGGCGAACAACACATGGACCGGATCTTTGCATTGATGTATCACATATCAAGAAAGCATCTGAGTCTGGGTAGCACTTACTCAAACAGAGTTCTACAAGACTTAGAAATGACTTTAAGTCAAAGTGTCCTTACATTATTTGCTGACATAATTTCAATAAACAATATAACTAAAAGGATCAATTGATCTATGAGATTAGGTACTGCAATAGCCACAGTAATATTTTTAATAAACAATGGGATATAAAAATATAAACTGATTAATATGAATGTTTAAAGTAAACACTTCCAAACGTTTCTAGAACATTTCAGGACAGTCTGCCCCTGAAATCTTTACAAACTCATGTCCTTTACAGCAGGACGTTTCAGGAGGCAAGTTATGGCACAAAACACGTATCGAAGGTCACAGAAATGTTTACAAATCAAGAGTATTGGACAATATGATGACAGTGCCTTTATTTACATGTTAAAAACATAATTCACAGTAAATAGAGTTGGAAAGAAAAATGCTGGCAAGCAAACAAGACAAAGCAGCTTCATTAAGCTCAACTCAAGTGTGCAGCAGTTGCAGGATGTAAACATGATCTCTACCCACTCCTTCACTATACATTTTCTTAAGTATTTTACACCAATTCATCCTGACTTATTGCAGACGTGACCAGTGAGGCTTGTTTGAAGTTAAGTTGGGTTGTAAAATGTTGTCATTATAATCAGCCTGAAGATTTCATGAGATGTTTAGAAGTTGTGAATGTGAAAACGTGTAAATTTAACTGAGAACCAAATAATCTGGACACATTGTCTCCTGTGTTATAGAAAATAATGTTTCTTCTTTGAGCTTATGAAACAATAATTAAAAAAAATACTAAAAATGAATTTCAGTTCATAATTAAAATCTTTATGGATATGCAACACAAATAATATCTGATTGATTGAAAACAATTGATTGATGGAGCAATATGTGTTTTACTGAGAGAACCAGCTGTAAAAATGTGATCATGAAATGTTTCATCACAATGACAGTATTCTAAGTGGACTCTCTTGCGTAAGGCTCCAAGTCAATTTGCTTCATGGTTAAAGTTCAAGGCGGAAGTTCGATCTTTGCTTAGCAATAGCATTAAAAAACTATGAGCAAAAGTTGTTGCTTGGCAACATTGACAGACATTTCCAGTCCTGTGAAAAAGAGCATCAGAAATGATACATGAGATCAACATGGCCATTGATGTTACAGCATAGAACTCTTTTGTTGTGTGATTGTAATAATTTACGTCGCAATATACTATAACCATGTTGAGGAAGGTGTTCAGTTACGTTTTTGTTAAAATACTAGTTGTGTCATAGACTGTTCTTGTCTTATTTGCCCTTGTCATACTGATAAAAATAAATAACCCTTTCTTAAATTAAAGATGCTGATTTATGCAAGCACATTTTGGCTTTAAATTTTATACAGAAGGAAAAAAGGAGAAGTAACATTCAGTGTAACACAGTGATAAGCTTAACTTTCTTCTACAGTATAATGAAGACTATTATTCAAGTGTTTGAATCAAACCCACAGGGGCCAGAAAATGGATGTAACTAATCTTCCTGTGTGGCTGCAATGATCATTTATAAAATAGAAATACTAATTAAAGAAACAGGAAATTTTAAGAAGAAGAATGAGATGACATTTCATGTGAAGGCGAGTGTGTAAGCTTCAGAGGAGACAGGACTGAAGAAGAGGAGAGGTTTGATTTTAGGAGGAAGAAAATATACAGATTGCTTTGTTGACTGGTAAAATAAAGCCGACCTCACCAATGATGAGGCGTAAATGAGGATTTGATGTGACATTGGGTAGTGCAGCCTTGAGGGAAAGCAGGGCTAACCAAAGAGCAGACACAAATAAGCTGAACTCTGTATCAAAACCATCATCACGAATGCTTCAATAAATCGTCTGCATCTGTCTCTGGTCACACATGTCAGCGGTGAAAGCACACAAAATTGGCAGCGAGTCGGCTCATCTGGCCACTCTCTTCAGTAATTACTGAAGACTAAATTATATCACTGAGTGGCTGTTGTGAGCCAGCAGCCAACTCGCTCCATGAGACTGTGACCCGCTTTGAGTCCAGCTAACTTGTTAAATGTCGTCTCACTTTGAAACAGAAGTAGGACAAAATGGATGGCTGTAAGTGTAGGCAAAATTACAGACATTTCTTAAATTATGGTAAAATATTGCTCATAATTTGTTTGGGTAATAAAAGAGACCTAAACACTGTTTAAGGGTTTGTGCAAAACAAGTGACAAAGAAGTGATTAAATATTAAATAAAATAGCTGAATAATAACAGATCCATAACACAAAATCAAGGTAGCAGATATGAGATCAATAAACTAAAAATGATCTGAGGCTGAAAATCAAAAGCTTCTTTACAAAGTTTTGAGTGAACCCCTTTACCTGATAGATTTGCAATCGAACAGGTACCCAGAGATAGCTCGAAAAGGTCAACAAAGCATAAAAACTTCATGATGTTACACTCTGCTTAGTCTACCATAGCCTCCGGACTTCAGGTACTATCTGGGTTTCTGTTGCTCTTAGAATCAATCTCTTAAGTCTTGGGCTAAGCTTATGATCCAATGTTGTATAGGCAAAGAAGTGTTACACAGGGAATTTGTGCAATTTTTAGTGCATCATTTCAATTGGAAGGAGAAACCTGACTAGAAGATCTTAATCATCACAAAGGGGAAAAACACAAGATAAGTTAAAAAAAAAAAAAAAAAAAAGGGTTAGTGTTGGCATTGAACACACAATGACTGCCTGACCACACAACCCAAATGTGAAAATTTTATATTTTTAACATTTAGGTTGCTAGCTTAGGGAGTTGATTTGTTACCATAGAGACAGGGTTTCATCAAAACTTGGGACGAACCCTGTGTCTTAAAACAGCAGCTAATTGCAGGTTTCTACTCCGTGTGAGATAAATACAATACAATTAGAACCTCACTCTCTGAAAAGGATATTCCAGCACTCTTACACATCACTCCAGAATCATTTCAGTTTTATAAGACTCCAAACTGTTATTGTTGAACAGATGAATTATCTTTTCATTCCATCTTTTGTTGTTGCCAAGTTTTCCTTAAGTTCAACCAAGCTTTATGTTTAAAGTTTGCTTTGAGGCAACAAAAGGCATTGGGCAGTTTTTTTTATGTGTGTAGAGTTATAAAATCCTGTAAACAGACTTAAGTCACGCTATGCCAGATTAAGCTTTTTACCTGTTCTTTTGTAATGTTAACAGACAAAGAGTAAGGTCCCCTATATTCAATTCAATTCAATTCATTTCAAAAACTTTATTTGTCCCCAGGGGGCAATTCAGGGCACACAGAGCAGCAAATAACGACATTGCAACTATACAAAAACAGTGCAACTATACAAATACATTTAACCAATCAACAAGATTGGTTAAACACTATGCTTTTATAAAGTGTCTCGAGATAACACTCACTATGAATGGACTTAGTTTAGCCAAAGATGTGCACAGTAAAAGGCAAGGAAAGTGCATTTATATAGCACCTTCCAGACAGCAGGCAGCTCAAAGTGATCCACACAGGCACACAAAGCATCTAGAAACATCCCACAAAACAATATCATGTGTGCATATAAGGAACACACAAGCTCCACAGAATGCACACACCATCCACCCACACAGTGTGCATGGCCAAATGTGCATGCACCTGTACACACGAGCACAAAAACAAACGAGTGGACATGCAGACATTACAACACATGTACATACGAACACAATATTAAAAAGTTATATGAAAGGGAAAGGTGAGATAAAAACATGAAATGGAAAATATTGCACATTAGGTAACAGAAAAAAAAATAAACAAGATCAAAATATTAAAAGGACACAAACCATCAATCCTCTGTATTTCTGACCACTTCTCCTATAACTAATAATTTCCTCACAGTCCCTTAAGCAACAGTTAAATCTGAGGCAAAAGAAAAATCCTTCAAATATGCTGGGCTGACCCGCTTCTTAAGGACATTGGGGCTGTGCTTTGATCCGATTTGATTGACAGTTCTGGCAACACCAGCTAACAACTTCATAACTCAACTTTCATCAGTTAGTGATAATAATAATAATGCTGTTCAAACTCAATTGGCCCACTTCAAACCATTGAGAAAAAAAACAACACTGGCATACATTTTTGATGTGAAGAACTATAGAAACTTTTTTTTTTAGATGCAGTATGTCCTCGTGCGATCTAGTTATAAGAAGCTTTAAAGAGAAAAATGTTTTCAGGGTCTTGAAGTCTGTTTCTTCTTTCACAACAGAGAAAACAAAAATATTTCCAAAAACAGTGTAACAATGAATGTCTGCATAACCTTCAGAATTTTATAAAGCATGACTTATGATACAGAAATATTTCCATCCGTGTTATTGTATTATAGCACAGGAACATTTAGTATAGTTTTAATTGCATGATGAAATCTCTAAATCATGACCCAACATATTGCAGTCATTACATTCTCATTTCACTGCACAGTCATTATCTTTTAAATGCTTCGATTTGGAAACTGTGACTGAAGTCAGTCAGGTTCTGAGTGTGAGGCTTTTATTGAATGGAAGCATTAGATGCCACAGAGGCTCATGAGCAGATGGAGTCTGATCAATCTTGTGTCCAGATAATGGATAAAAACACTGAGCACAGTATGTTTCTGAATACTTTGTTTATTGATTTTTTTCCTCACTTTAGGTAAACTCTGGATTTGGACAAAGAAAAATAAATCATCATTGTAAGTCCACAAAAACCCTCAAGACCCAACACAAGTACCTCATAAAACAGAATCAGGGAATAATTTGTGGATAATAAATTTAGCGTACAGTCTGCGGCTCATTTCCCAGCCAGTTCTCCTATAAATGGCTCAAAGCCTTCTTCATCTTAAACACATTTACATATTCAGAACTGCCTCTGCATAAAGATTAAAGAACTCAACTTGAAATTTCCCTACCTGTCACATCAGCCAATTTTCAACCGTGAGATAAAACTGAGAGGAGCATGTAGCGTTCAAAGCCCTGCTTATGAGCTCTGAAAATGTCCCCGTTCATATGAAAGTAAATGGGTTTTTGTGAGAACCATAACAATGTGCCTTCCAATCATATCACCTTTCTATGAGGCCTCTCACTATAAACACTACCCCGCTCTCTCTCTGTCATTTACATAGACATTTTTGTGTTTATACCCCCTTTAAACCATTCAATCAGCTGTCTTTTGAAATTACAGACACATAAAATAAGAAAGAGATGGGAAACCAAGTCAATCAGTACTTCAACAACAGAAAAGGAAAATAGGGAATGAAAAGAAAAAAAAGGTCTTATTGCAAGAGAATATAACAGGCGATAAACAGGTAAGAAAGAAAGGAAAGGGTTAAAGTGTTCATTTCAGGTTTTAATATCCCATTCCCCTGTTCATGCAATCACCAAATCACCTCATCGCACTGCAAAATGTAGTGATCCTTTACAGCATGATAGCAGTCATTCTGAATTGATGAACTGAGTCAGACCGCTCCAATAAACCCAAAGCAGCTGTCAGAATCAACCTGAACGACACAACCGCCTAATAAATCCTAACTGCTCTGTGATTTTTTTTTGCCCTTGACAGTAATTTCATTATATTTTTCAAAGCGATGTTGCTCTCATCTATTACGCCTGTCCTTGTTTCTCCTACTTCACTAAATACTCAAGGGATCATCTTCCTTCAGAAGGCATTACAGTCACGCTGGACTCCTCCACACCACAGTGTCCCTCCTCTTATGTTTTGCCAAACAAAGTGGCATTTCCTCTCCAGGACTCACAGATGCTCAACCAAATATTTACAGACTCACAGTTTCTTAAATCCACATCGCAGCCATCATTTGTGCCCCACGGCGGCAGATGGGAAGCGTTTTTGGCACAGAGCGGGCAGCACAGCAGGAATAGAGAGGTGGAGAGGAAGGATGAGACAAACTCAGGGTGAGGCATGTGTTTGGGCACAGCATTTCCACATTTTCAACAAATCCCTTGAAAAGAGCCAAACCAACACTGAATTCATGATGGGAGCAAGAATATTCTTTTCACGGCGAAAAGGTCAATCCAGCTAAAACCTCAATGCTGTTGTAAATACTCAGTAATGTAACATCTGTGTACGTCCACAGCTGATATAATCCCCCCCCCCCCCCCCCCACAAAAAAAAGACTCCTGTTTAAGTGACATTAACTTCATTCCATAGATGATTCAGCCTTTTTAGCCTTTAAAGAAAATCACACCCTTGCAGTTTTATTCCTGGACACATGAGCCTGTTTATAGTTTCCTGCCTACAGTGTTTCCCTCAGTGTGTTAGAGAAACTGTGGACGGTGATGGAGGAATATGTTTGGTTTTGGAAACATTGAAAATAATACATGTCTCTTAAATGGTGATGTTATTTGACCAAAATAATAGTAGGAATACTTTATAATGTAATGCCAAGTGTTGTACAACCCTCAGGAAAGAAAAAGAACAACAACAACAAAAGAAGAAATTAAGCAGGTTTACAAGAAGAAGAAGACGCAGAACAAGAACAAGAAGAATGAGAAGAACAAGAATAAAATGGAGTAAGGTTAATCCAAGTCAATGTGTGACAACAGATTTCAATACTACTTGTAACATGCCTGGACTTGACTTATGAGAAATAAGTCAAGTCCAGGCATGTTACAAGTAGTATTATTAGTAGAATTCCACTCGATGGTGATGGTGATCATTCCTCAAAATTCTTTCGTTTTTATATACTTTGTTTACTTCTAAGTTTACGTCAAAACTTAAAGGAGCAATATGTAACTCTGACACCTAGTGTATAAAATTGGTACTGCAGTCCAACTTGTAAACATTGGATGGAGCGCTGTCCCCCCCCGTCCCCTCCTCCTTAAAGTTAAGGCACATGTAGGATGACATGTTGCAGACTCTAAAGCTTCAATTTAACCATCTCTACATTAATTTTGAAATCTTTATGCATTCTAATCTCTTTCTATTTTTCAAAAGCAATATTATCCTATTGGATCCTATCCAATATTTATCCTAGTAATGCCTTGTTTATGGTCGTGGAGCTTATTAGAAAAATGCTGAGGCTTTTCAGATGGGGTACAATCAGTTACATCTCATCCAGTTTTCTTGTTTGCTTCCATTGCTGCAACACCTGTTGGTTTGCCTGTCACATGAGAGGTGTTATACAACCGTCTTCTTCACTGGTTGACAAAAATATCCAACATATTAAGCAGCGGAATCTAAACTTAGGAGGAGGACATACTAGCTGCTGTGTTGTTGTCAGAGATGCCAGCACTTGAACATAGCATGTTTCCTTAATGTCTGATTATATATATATACACACACACACACACACACACACACACACACACACACACACACACACACACGCGTGCGTGCGTGTGTAAAAGAATGTTTAAATTCAGTAGATATTTTACAGATTCGACCTGGTCGGAAATTTAATATCAAAATATGTTTGATACTTTAATATAAATAAGAGATGATGTAATACTTTTGTTCAGTAATATTAGAAATATCGTACTACCATTGTAATTTTCTGGTACAGTATCTGTACTCCAATTTTTCTTTCAGGTTATCCTCCCATATATATATATATATATATATATATATATATATATATATATATATACATACATACATACACACATATATACTCAACAAAAATATAAACGCAACACTTTTGTTTTTGCTCCCATTTGTCATGAGATGGACTCAAAGATCTAAAATTCATTCCAGATACACAATATTACCATTTCTCTCAAACATTGTTCACAAATCTGTCTAAATGTGTGATAGTGAGCACTTTTGCTTTGCTGAGACAATCCATCCCACCTCACAGGTGTGCCACATCAAGATGCTCATCAGACACCATGATTAGTGCATAGGTGTACCTTAGACTGTCCACAATAAAAGGCCACCCTGAAATGTGCAGTTTTTGCTTTATTGAGGGTCTGGGGACTCAGAACCAGTCAGTATCTGGTGTGACCACCATTTGCCTCATGCAGTGCAACACATCTTCTTCGCATAGAGTTTATCAGATTGTCAATTGTGGCCTGTGGAATGTTGGTCCACTCCTCTTCAATGGCTGTGCGAAGTTGCTGGATATTAGTGGGAACTGGTACGCGCTGTCGTATACGCCGGTCAAGCACATCCCAAACATGCTCAATGGGTGACATGTCCGGTGAGTATGCTGGCCATGCAAGAACTGGGACATTTTCAGCTTCCAAGAATTGTGTACAGATCCTTGCAACATGGGGCCGTGCATTATCTTGCTGAAACATGAGGTGATGTTCATGGATGTATGGCACAACAATGGGCCTCAGGATCTCATCACGGTATCTCTGTGCATTCAAAATGCCATCAATAAAATGCACCTGTGTTCTTCGTCCATAACAGATGCCTGCCCATACCATAACCCCACCACCACCATGGGCCACTCGATCCACAACATTGACATCAGCAAAGCGCTCACCCACACGACGCCACACACGCTGTCTGCCATCTGCCCTGAACAATGTAAACCGAGATTCATCCGTGAAGAGAACACCTCTCCAACGTGCCAGACGCCATCGAATGTGAGCATTTGCCCACTCAAGTCTGTTACGGCGACGATCTGGAGTCAGGTTAAGACCCCGATGAGGACGACGAGCATGCAGTTGAGCTTCCCTGAGACGGTTTCTGACAGTTTGTGCAGAAATTCTTTGGTTATGCAAACCAATTGTTTCAGCAGCTGTCTGAGTAGCTGGTCTCAGACGATCTTGGAGGTGAACCTGCTGGATGTGGAGGTCCTGGGCTGGTGTGGTTACACGTGGTCTGCGGTTGTGAGGCCGGTTGGATGTACTGCCATATTCTCTGAAACGCCTTTGGAGACGGCTTATGGTGGAGAAATGAACATTCAATGCCCGAGCAACAGATCTGGTTGACATTCCTGCTGTCAGCATGCCAATTGCACGCTCCCTCAATGCTTGCGCCATCTGTGGCATTTTGCTGTGAGACAAAACTGCACATTTCAGAGTGGCCTTTTATTGTGGGCAGTATAAGGTACACCTGTGCACTAATCATGGTGTCTGATGAGCATCTTGATGTGGCACACCTGTGAGGTGGGATGGATTGTCTCAGCAAAGCAAAAGTGCTCACTATCACACATTTAGACAGATTTATGAACAATGTTTGAGAGAAATGGTAATATTGTGTATCTGGAATGAATTTTAGATCTTTGAGTCCATCTCATGACAAATGGGAGCAAAAACAAAAGTGTTGCGTTTATATTTTTGTTGAGTGTATATCAGAGACTTAAGTCTTCAATAGGAATAAACTTGCCAGAGGCCAAAAGCCACAGTCAGGCTGAGGAGTTAGTATTGAGAGATAGACTGAGGTGTTGTTAGTTTCAGTCTTTTAATGGGATTTTATGAGAATAACAAACGTAAAGAATATGAGCATCCTGATCCTTTAAGACTTCAGAATGAATTATAATCAGCTTTAAACTCTTCCCCCACAACCACTCAACTCTCAATGTATTACTTATCAAAGATTCCTTGTTGATGATTCCCAATTAATGATCTCATTTTCCACACCAGCGAGCTGACTTCCTCTAGCCCACAACATACAGGGCAGAAATATTGGAGGCAGGAAAGGGAGACACAATCAGCTCACATGCATATTGTTGGAGGGTGAGTGAGTGTAGAGGGGAAATCCTCGTACATCACCTGTGCTACACCTTCATTACCAGAGAAACAATGTGGGCCGACAGTATCACAATCAGTCAGAGCTAAGAGGATCATGCGTTATATTACATATACAGATAGAATTCTCTCTAAAAATGTTGATAAAGACAAAAATCACAATTATTATTATGTGGGGTAAAGGTGTTCACTATCCTGGCCGTAGGCCTGTGGGTTTGTTAACTCTCAGTTACAGTTAGAGATCCCTCTCAACATCAGAAGTTAATTAAGTTAATTGTTTATGAAAAAAACTATTGTTGCTTCTTTGTTACCTATAAGTAAACTAGACCATCAGAGTGATTATTTCGAATAAGTGTCAGAATAAGAAGACAGCTACGTTTACCTTTTCCACAGCAAAGACAAGGATTCGCAGTGAGTGACATGTTTGACTGTCAAAAAACATCAGGAAAAAAAAAATACTGGTGTGCAGGCTAAGATCAGCTTAAAGATACCAATTTGTCCACATGGGGCGCCAAAACTCTTCAAACTGTAAGCTCCTCACCGGATCTTTAATGAAGATATACAAACATCTACAATCTACTTTCCATAATAATACAAATTAGAATAAGAGAATCATAGAAATCCACTTAATATTAACATGTTTATTTGCTGAATTGTCTTTAAATGGTCTTAATAAACTTGAATTCGTCCCTAATGTTTCTGATGCTACATTGTATACCCTGTGAGGACCTTCTTTTGTTTTAGAGCTTAACACCTACTCTTTGACCTCTGAACCTGAATGATAGAAAGTGGTGGTTGGGCTGAAAAATCCTGGAACAGCTTCAGCCTGCAGGAACGGGCTGGAAAACCAATCGGCACATAAAAATACATATTTAATGAGTTACCCTGACAGAATGAGAGGGTATCTGTAGTTAAACTGTGAAAATGGTTCTTTTGTCGTAGGAGAGAGAAATGTTTAAAGCTGGGTTATTTGAGGGAAAGGTCTCAGTGGTTCTGACAGCATTTGCTCTCAGCAAGAGCCTCATGGGAGAGAGAGTGAGGGCAGCAATCGATCCAGTGATCTGCTCTGCATGTGGGCAGGGAGGCACAAGCGCAATACGCTCCTTTATTTCCCACTAACCTTCATGAATGGGTTTTATGGCAGGAGGAGGCAGGAGAGTTGTAGAGTTTGCAGAGAGGTCAGAGCTGAGTCCAGCTCCCTGCTGCAGTAAATGGCTTCATGCCAAGCTCACAGAACTGAGCTGGATGCTGCTGTTGATTTTCTGTCACACCTTTCTCACATGTTCGGCCCAAAGCATCATCCGCCAGAACCACAGCAGGATCAGAAGAGCCACCAGGGACAGATGTTACTTCTCTTATTCATGTGTGTTCACAGTAAAAGGCCTTTTATTGACTGAGATGTAGCAATGTTGTATTGATACATCTCTTCTTCTTGGGTGATCTCTTTAAACATGTTTTTGCAGCATCTCCAGGGAAAAGAGTAGCATTGAAGTGTTTGGTTTCCATCATATAAGTATTGTCCAACTGGGTTGAGCTGGTTGTCTGGAAGCAGGCACAAAAAAAATGGTTCCGGTCGTTTCAGTTAAAATGTGAAATTATTACATTTTTCATATGCAATGTGAAATTTTTAATTATTTACTGGGCCACTGTGCATATTACATCTGAGTTGGAATGTCATTAATATGAAGCAGACTAATGACGTGCCTTCAACACTGAATAAATCAGACAAAGTACAAACAATTATCTGCCTACTGAACAGTAGGTAGCCTACTAAAAACTTACAGCATGGATAGTAGGGTCGGTCTCCTCTCAGTATGTTTTGGCACTTTGCAATTTGAATGCACTGGCCAGTGTTAAAGACAATCAAGGGAGCACAATCAGGCCAAAAAGAACAAGGCAGGAAAACACAAGGAGCAGGATCTGGAAGAGAAGACCAGGGTGTGTATCAAATAAAACAGGGAAGAGACAATACTGAAAAGGAAATAGACCAAAAAAAAAAAAAAAAAACTAACCTATGTGACTTGACAAGCTGCATCGGTTTTTTTTTGTTATTAACTCATTTCCCCACACAGTGCTAGATAGTTCAGTTAGTGCATGGTTCAGCAAGTATAAAACAAAAAGGCCACTGAAAATGATGAATAGTAAACATTCATTTACATTCACTATTCAGCCTCCCAAATGTGGAGAGTGTGTGCGAATCTGTGTGTGTGTTTATACTCTCTATGAATACGAGTTCTGGAACTACATGAAAATAACAGTGAGCATCGTGGGGGATAAATAAATTAATAATGAAGCAACAACACCCGCATACTTTTTCTTAGCATGCTTTATCCTCCACCCCCCACCACGCATACTGGGTCCACAGCTCCTCCTGCATCCAGTGTTATGAAGCATCACAATGCTAATTATTATGCTTCACTGTTTGTGCACAACAACACAGTTCAGGTCTCGTTCAGCAGCTCGTGACACACTCATCACACATGTGGCCCCTGAACACATCTCTGCTGCTGCGAGGCTGCAGTGATAGCCGGAGGCTCTGATAGCTGCTGTTCACTCTCACACACATTTAACACACAGTGATTTAGTGACTGTTTATAAGAGCAGCGTGGACGCCACAATAGACTTAATTGTGTTTCCAGCGAAGCTCTGGTTGTGTGCTGCATGCAGGCCTTGTTTGTGTCCGCAGAGGCACTCATGCATTTCAAGGGCCTGACCCAGATCACAGATAGACATGATACTGTATGACAGGTTGTCCTTTAGAAAGCCCCGGGTCCTAAAAGGCAGACTGGCCATTTACAGGCTACACGTCCAATATCCTGGCAAGGAATGAATCCGTCTGCAACGTCTACTTTTTACGGCTGCACAGCTGCATTGAAAGGAAGTATCCTCATAGTCAGAATAAGCTTGTGAATTTGTTTGACGCTTAAATAACCAAAGGTCAGAGGTCAAGAAGTCAAGCCTTTGGTTTAAAATGTGAGACTTGCAGCTTTGATTTATTACATTGAAACAAGTTGTTCATAAAAAAAAAAACAACAACACCCAGTTAAGATCATTTCCAGTTCTAAAAATACTCATTGGTCGGGCACACTCACTAGGATGTCAACTTAAGTACAGTTTCCATGGCATCTGCTCGCCTACTCAGATTATATTTATTCATTATACATGGGGACATGTGAGCACGACATTAAAGATGCATACCAACAGCTTATCCCAAAGACTTTAAAGGCACTCCTCACCAAACAAACAAAGATGATGTATTATTCAAATAATCTCATGTCGGGAAAGTGTACCACAAATTCCTCTGCTTTTGAGTTATTCAGAGTTAATGAGGCTGAATTTATCCTCTGAGTGGTGTCAACTGAAGGACGTGTGCTTCATGTGGAGACGAAGTGACTGCTCATCCTGGGAGAAAATTTACATCTCATAGTTCAAGGCGACTAACTCGGCTTGACTTTGTGAGCGTTAATCCAACAACTTTGCTGCTCTGGTTATTTTTAGTCAACAAGATTGAACTTCTTTCATTTTGTGCAGTTATTACTGTTGAGGCGCAGCAGGAGCCTCTGCTTATGGTGGACTGTTCCTCCACTCTCAGGGTGCAGGAAGTATGCTGAGCGGAGAGAAAGTAAACAGAATCATTTTAAATACTGTATAGCTGTATTAAATGCTGAAGAACAGAAGAAAACATGTGCAAATCAACGAAGCAAGCAAATAAAAAAAAAAATGACCCACTTAAAAATTACTAAAAAGGATTGAAATCTATGTGATCTACTCAAACACACTGCTGGTACAGAGAACACAAACTGAACACTGAAGTGATGCAAGTCGCACAAACACAGGAGACAGGCACTGGATTATCACAGAACACAAGTTTAACAGTTTATATCAGCACAGTCAGTTCTCCTTCCCCTAGCACCAAATACTGACACTTCATCACAGCACTCTGCACCTCGTACAAGCACACAACTTCAGCGTCTACACGAGGAACAAGCTATTCTACTACACATACTTTCAAATCTTCCCAACTAATGACACAGAATTAATACTGTACTGGAATATTTTTATTGATTGTGTTTTTGAATTTGAGTCATTTAGAATTTGCAGCCTGTTAGCCAAATTGGGCAGACATTATGAAGAATCAGAGCATAAAGGCTACAGCATGCTGTGTAAATACTCTTCATATGTTCATATCTGTGGTTCATATCTTGGTGCATTGAAATAATAAAAGGCTGTATTTATGCTGGGCAGTATCTAATGTTCCAGCTGAATCCATGTGCTGGTTAGTATTCATCTCTCTTTATAATCTAGTCTGTTAACGTTTCTGGCTGTCTCCTCAAGCGTTTAACCTTGTCAGAGATAGGCCTGGATCCATTAAGATTTCCTGAAAGGGTTGAGCATTACAGGCTCATTTAGAATGACTTCCATTTTTAATAAACTGCTCGCAGCCCTGCAGATCAGATACAGAGGGGGTGCACTTAACAATGCTGGGTAGATAGATATGCCTCATCATTTATATTACACAAAAGCTTGAATTCATCCCTCTATGATTTCTCCCGCTTTTATTTTTGCTCTGCTGCTTTCAACTTGTTATAAAAGTGTTCCAGTCTCTTACTCTCACATGTTTAAAAAGCTGCCTTGTCATCTTTTCAGGTTTAATGATGATGAATCTCTGGTGAGATTTTTTTTTTACAAGCTCTAATAATGTGTATAATTTTAACAGACTCAGATTAGTTTGTTAGTACACAGCATCCGCTCTGCCAGTTGCACCTATAACAGTCTGAATGTGCTTATTAAAGTGAATCACTGGCACAGAAACTATCCTGTGTGGTGTTTTTTTTTTTTTTTAACAATTTAATAAGTATTTCAGGATCAGGTGGTCTTCATATCTCTGCAAATACATGCCTAAAGATGCACGACGTGTGGGGAAAGGTGATGATCACATCTCAGATGAAGCAGAAATGATAGCATGAGAATAAAGTGGACAGGGTTAACAGACAGTGAGAGGAGGGTGATGGGTGCCAAAGGGGAGGGTGAGGTTAATGGAAGTGGAGGAGTAGAAAGTGAAGAGAAGCCTGTTTAAATGGTATGAGAATTGAAAACGCCTTTTTTTAGAGACTAAATCAATAAATAGATTCTGTGTCGTGAGTAGCTGTTGGTGAACAGAGGCTCCTTTACTAGAGAGGTGAGAGGGCGAAGAGAAACACAAAAAGAGACCTTTCCATCTGCTTTCATAAGACAAATCCCACAGCGTTGACATATTCATGAGGCATCTCACATGCACTCTTTCTTCTCCTTCAATATCAAAACATGTCAGTTCCATTGCTACACTCAGTCAATTTAAACACAGAGATATGCTGCGAGAGAAATATGTCTTCATCCTTCCAGGATCTCTCGGGTTGACCTGCATGATTAAGTGAAAGCAGCTTTGTGCACACTGCATGACTCACTTTTCTTAGATCTATTCACAGATGTTAGCTGCTGCAAAATTAAAGCAGCTTGTGTAAATGCCATAGAGTCAGTGGAGGACAAAGGTAAGAGGAAGGAAGCACACAACCCAACACAAAGGATCCCTCTCTTACCCAGCTTCCAACACAAGGCTGCTGGTGATGCACACAGCGGTTCAAGAAGCTGTTACATAAAGTGAAAGAATGCTAACACTTTAACCCCTCAATGCAGAGCGAGATTGCCCTATTAGCTGGTGTTCATTTCAGTGCTGTCTTTAGGGTCACTGCAGGTGAAAACCTTTTAACTGCTTGTTTTTTTTGTTTCAAATTATAATAAGATGTTGTAGGCAAAAAAAATCCTTTGTTAACCTGCAGGTTAATGAGACATCTTCAATGCAGAGACTCACTCACTCAGAGAAAATGTTCATGCTTTGTTGTTCAGGCAAAAATGTATTCTGCTAAATCAGACGCAGATCAGAAAGTGTGGAAGTAGGACACAAGGACGATTATGTGTTTTAAATGTGATAATCTGGTAACTGCAAATCCAAAAACCTTTAAAGTTCTATAATAAAAGAGTGAGAGTAAAACTGGCGCAGCAGAGGAAGAGAAATTCTAACTTTCAGTAATCAATAGAAGACGAAGGCTGTTTCCCAAGATTTCTATACAGTGCAAAACATCAGTCTTCATTTTTACATCCCTGCCTCAAAAGTTCAATATTAAACGCATAATATTTGACACAGGTAAAAAAAAAAAAATTTAAAAAGGTGACATTTCATTTATTTTCATAAAGTAACCAAATATCTGAAAATGATTTAGAAGGGCAAAGATGTATTTTTGAATTATGAGCAATTCTGCCAATTTCAAAATTTGAAAGTAAATTAACTGGAAAAGGGTTAGAAGCTCTGACTCCACATATGTAGGATTCTAAAGGATCATTCCTTCGTCGTTCAGAATGAAAAATCCATTCACTTCAACCTTTACAAACCAGGCTAATCCAAAAATTTGGATTAGCCTGCTCATATCAACTGTATCTTAGATTTCTGTAAAATGCGTCAATGTCATGATTTGATCTGGTTTTCTAGTTTGTTTCTTTCAACATTTAGGTGTCCTTGTCCTTGTTTATCCTAGTGTTGCTTGTTTTCCTTGTGTGTTTCAAATTTTAAATCAATACTGTTTCCTGTTTTTATTTTGTAATGTGATATCCTCGTGTTTCTCTATGTTCCAGTGTGTATTGTTACATTGTTGTGTTCATTTCTCCCTCTCTGTGTTTCCCTCCAGCTACCCTCATTGTCTTCAGCTGTGTTGTTAGTCTCACTAGTGTTTGATTACCCGATGTCTGTTTAATCTCTGGCTGTTTTTAAAACTGAATAGGCCTACTATACTAGTAGTATGCACTGATTTGGCCAACAGGCAGTATGTGAACAACTGCAAGATTTGCAATATGCCAAAATTAGCAAGATGTCCTACTGATTCAGGAAAAATTTGCAGTATGCATCGGACCAGTCTACTACTACTACTTGGGTACTGTTTCCCACAATGCAAAGTGCCAGGTCAGAGATCGAAATGCCGAAGCACAGCTGTTTGAACTTGTCGATGGTGATGACTGAATATCTTGTCACATTATCGGCCCGAACTAACAACAAATATGACTATTGAAAAACAGCCCGTTTCTTCCCGTGTGTTAGATCATTGTATGTTGAATGTTGGTTGTGATTCGTCAGTCTTCTCTGTTCCCGGTGATTACTCGTGACTTTTTATGTTTTGCACCCTTTGGACTTTTCAAGAAGTAAGTCTTGTTTTTGACTTTTTGTTAAATAAATAGTTTTTTGGTTTCTGCACTTTGGGTCGAGTTCCCTGTTTTTCCTCAACTGTGACAGTCTCCTACCTAGCACCATAATAACAAATGAGAACTGGTCCGGATGGGGGTATCAATTCCTGGAAACAAAACAAAGTGAAATACACACGGATGCTTCTGAATGATTCTAAATCAATCAAGACAATCAGCATGAAGATGAATTATTTCTGTACAACCCAGAAGTAGCATCGCCATGGGGTCTATTGGGAATTTGCAGATGCATTGGATTTTGGATCATTGCAGAAAATAAGCTCTGAGACAAACGCACGTTTCTGATGCATAGGAGTTTTGTTCAGCAGGATAATCTTCACAAATGAAAACCACTTTTATGATGTTTGAAGTGTTAATGCAGCCAACAGAAGTAAAAAGCTACATGCTATGTGAACTACACCACAGTCGTATGATTTTGACCACTGTTATGCTTCAGGCAATCTCTGAAAAAGCTAATCAGCGGTATTGACAAGCTAGCAAAACCATAACTCTTTCTTGAGCTATTAATTGCCTTAACCCAAAGATTAAAACATCAGGAGTCACCATGTCTTATTGTAACTTCAATCAGATTTTTGTTCATTTAATGTCCCCGGCAACCACTGTTTCATTTAGCCACTTGTTAGCAACCGCCTTTTTAAGGACGTGTAACAATGTTAAATTTCAAAATTGAGGGTCTCAGCTAAAATAGTTAGAATGCAAAAAATCTCTTAAGCTTGTGTTCGCCACAGACCTTAAGTTAGGCATCCAACCACAAACCCATTCAAAATCCCCCTTGAGTTTGAGAGGATGATCCCGAGGCGCTAAAAAGCTAACTTACTTCAGGCTTTTAACACTCATTCCTGTGGTGCCTTAGAGAGCATGTTCCACAACAGTGGCAGCCATATTGGTTGTTATGAAAAAACCTAAATGGCCTTAAAACTCTCCCTAAATAAAATATATAGCCATGATTGGTCTAATCTGAAACAGGCTGGGTGGAAATCTGTCAAAAAGAGCCACACTCATCCGCCAGGCCAAATAAATCATGAGATTGCAGATTTGTTGGTTGTGAGGCTCTAGCCCAAATCAAGACGTCATCTCTGTGATGTCATCAGTGTTATTTGTTTGATTCTCCAGAAACCTCCCCCAGAGCCATAAAAAGTGTCATAAAACTGTTTATACAGGCAGAGATGTACTCCCAATGATGGGTAAACTGACCTGGGACTGGCCCTTTAAATCTACCTGACAATTAACTTGTCACATAAACCTTACGTTGCGATGAACTTTTGTTCTCCAGACTCATAATCCTTTGCCATTTCCTGGGTCAATAACACGTCTTGATGCCCCTTGATTCCCTATGGAACATGTTTACAACTCATACACATTTTGTGACTACTGAACTGATAAATAGAGGAACCTCAAACCAAATCTGATCTGCTCTGTAAATTTGTCAATAAGTGAATTCCTACAGCTCAATGCAGCTGCTGGTAAATATTACCTTGTGTGTGTGTGTGCGTGTGCGTGTGTGCTGTTAACTGAAGGCAGTGCTCTCTGTTCTTGGGTCACTTCCAAGCGGCCCATAATTGATGATTTTGAGCGAGCGCTCCATGCAGATCTGTCTTTGTCATGCTCGATATATTTCATTTATTCAATGCAAATCATCCAGCCAGGGATTGATTTGATTAATGTCTCAGTGACACATTATATTCATGTTATCCATCGCTTCTCAATAGCTCACTCTGTCTCCTGTGTTGTCTGTCAGAGCCAGGCACCCTACTGACCCCCGGTGGTGTGGAATTTATGGTGCAACGTTCAGGACCACGGACAGCATCAAAGTTCATGAAACTTATCGCTGAACTAATAGAGCATTGTGGGGAATTAATCTGCAACATTTTTTGGCATGCATATATCATCATACCCCACATATTTTAATGGCCTGTTAAATATTTCATTAAGCTCTCTCATTAGTGAAAACACTTGGTGTACAGTTTTTAACATAAAGCTTACTCTGTATAAGAGCAGCTGCTCTCTCACATAGAACTGCAGAGCCTGTTCTTATTGCAACATTGCATTTTATTGGTTCATTTAAGCTTCAAGGTCTCAAACTAGGAGGAGGAGTAACAACTGTAAAAGCATTGCATCTCAAAGTACTACAGTATATGTGGAAATGCATTGCAGGTTGTATCTGGAAGGTTAATAACAGCTTTTATGGCACTTTCAAAGGTGTCAACAGAACTGTTAAATGCCTAGGATGACTTTTAAATTAATGCTAAATTCCTCCCTAAACATAGTTTCAGCTTACTGTGCCAACCAAGCTGTTTCCCCCCCTACTGTTTGTTGGCTTTCCTTTTTGTTTGTATAAAAGTGAGAATTTTATGAGTAAACATTGGCTTCTTCCTGTGGAGACAAAAGTCTTGCCCTTCAGAGAGTGCATCTGTTTGTTAGCGACGCAGTGCCAATAACGGCGGCCTTTGCTGCAGCACACAGTCAGTGGAATATGTGGAGCGAAGAGTTTGATTAGCCCAGAGGCTCGGCGGGGAATTCATCTGCTGCCAACAATCAATGAGCAGGCTGCAAAGCATGCCAATCACATTTATTGGTTTCTCCTTGCTTTTGGGTTATCACTTGCATCATCAACACCAATTTAATACCTCCTTTTGTGGCACCGTGGATCTGTGGTTCCGTCACTTTTTTTCCAGACTAAAATATCTCTAATCCTAACGTCAATTAATTCAATATCATGCTGTTAAAAAAAAAGTAAGATTTGAGTGATCCAATAAATTTTCCTCTAGTCATCGTGGGGATGGCATTTGTGGTTCTGAATGAAATTGGATGGACAACTATTGGATGGATTGTCTTAAAATGTTGTATACAGATAACTTTTAATGGTCACAGTAAGAAAAACTTTCATGACTTAAATTTCCTTTTCAGTTTATCCAGCATGTATTTATTGCTAAAACAAAGCAGCCCTCATTACCTAGTGGCACTATTGCTGCCTTCATGTGTTTCACAGAAACATTATACGTCCTAGTTATGCAGTTGTATTACGATATACACACACACACAGACATTTAAGTGCTCTGATTGGAGAAAAGCACTAAACATACAGTAAAGGTGAAAATAAAGGCTGCATTTTGTGGATGATGTTTAATTACCAAGAACATTTAGCACAAAGCACCTTCATGCTTCTACAACAGAATGAAGAACATTGAATGCCCATCAGGTATGTAGTTGACAAATGAATTACTTTATCAGCTTAAATACCATTATACTTAGCAAATATTTGCTCCGCTAAAAAAAAAAAGAAAAAAAAGAAAAAAAAGTGAAATGTCAGGAGTGTGCTTCCTTGCGACATCTAATAGATGCAATTACACAAATGTGCAACTACTTAAAATAATAGTTGCTCTGAACAAAAATAATGAAAATATTTTAGGAATCCATGATTTTTGACACTTTTTCCAAGCTTTTTCTGCCCTGAAACATCATGCAAATTTCACAGCAGCAACTCCTGTATCATAGAAATTTCATAATTTGCCACTTATAATTTCGACTTTGGAGGACCATTCATGTATTCATAACCCATAAATACAGTAAATATGACATTGCAAGTGTCGTGACGTTTTCTCGTTTTGTGGTGTATTTTCAAAGTTTAGATGTTCATTTGTTTTCGTAGTTCTGATTCCATTTCTGTCTTATCTTTATGTTTCCTAGTTTGGTCTTGAGTTTTACCCTTCTTATTTAGTCATTTCTGATCTTGGTGTTTCCCTTGTGTGTTTTCTAGTTTAATATTTTAACTTCGTATACTTGTGTTCTGGTGTGTTTTTATTATATTCTTGAGTTCTGTGTTTCCCTCCTGTCTTGATTGCCCTGACTGTCTTCACTTGTGTCTTGTTAGTCTCCTGTGTGGGCCAATGGAAGTTATTTTGAACAGTGGGTGGATAACAAAACCTATAGGCCTATTACAAATACATTTGTAAAATATATTTAAGTATTTCAAAATAACTAAATAGACAGATTCACCACTTCATACACTTCAGTGCACACAGCCAGGGTCTGTCACACATCAGTTCTCAGAGAACATATGCGCTCTTACTTAAACGTCACAATAACGCTTTAACAATACATTATACTTGATCAGCTGGCATGAACCTGAGTCACTGCACCTACGTTTATGTCACACGCGACTCTATCAACTCCAAAATCCTTTTAGCCTACGAGCAAAAAGAAATAATCAAACCACATCAATTGCGCAAACACACGCACAAAATAACACTCCCCCTCCCCCCTTCATCTCCAACCTTTTTATGCAAAGCACAAGGAAATAATCTCAGACTATTTAAACATTCTCCACATCCATTACGCACAGAACACAAGATCAAACGAGACTATCTCCATCCCCACCACATCGCAAAAAATACTACAGTGTGACGTTTACTTCATGAACAGATATGATAGTGCGCGGCGGCAACATGATCTTACTTTGAGCTGTAGACAGGGTGCCCTGGTTACAGGTGTCCAAATGTCGAGGTACACTCTGGGGTCGTGGAGATAAAGTCTCTCATAAGAGGACGAATCATAATGAATGAATTCATAATGTCTGTGTGGGCATGGATCAGGTGTGCGAGTCTTTTCTGGGTCATGGTTCTGGTACCCATGTCTCCAAAAGACGCACGGCTGAAAACGTGCACTTGGATGACTGGTAGAAAAACAGGGAGGAGGACCCAGTTGCAGGTAAAAATACAAAAAGGTTTATTTAAACAAAAGGCAAAACAAAACTTATTTAAATAAATCCAAAACGTCCAGAAAACCAAGCGGAGAAACAAAGTAAATCCAAGAGCAGAGTGTGACAAATTACAACCTACAGACCACAACTCCGACAGACTGCAGAATACAACAATGAACTGACACCGAGGGTAAGAAACACAGAGACTAAATAGACATGGGGTAATCAGACACAGGTGAGACTAATGAAACAGGTGAAACTAATCAGGGTAATCAAGACAGGAGGGAAACACAGAGAGGCAGGAAACACTGAAAACTACAAAGTCAAACATGGAACACTGAAGAAAGGTCCACAGAGAGGCACAAGAAGAAGACGTTACAAAATAAAACTTAAAACACTAAAGACTAAACAAGTAACCACTAGACTAGGAAACATTAAAACACAGAAGGAAAACGTTCAACACTAGGAAACATTAACACGGAGATACACTAGAGAAAAATGAAAACTAAAACAAGATGAAATACAGAACTAAGCCAGACAACAACCATGACACAGACATAACTCAATCAATTTTTCTGTCTCTGAAAACATGGCTCTTGTTAGTGACTGGAGCTAAAATCATTGGATGCTACATCTTGGACTGTGACACATGTAGAGCGAGCATAGAGCAAATGGGAAACCTTTTTACTTCTCTCTGCGTCAGCACCACTAGCCTGCCTCACGTTGACAACTTAACTTCCGTGAACCTGTATTGATTATGCCTCAAAATAATTAAATTAAAATCCAAAATACATGTAATAGCCTAAGTGTGTCAAAAGTACAAAACAAAGTACAAACTACATACACTCTGGATGTGCTAAAAATCAGATTTGGCGGTGCAATCTGAACAAGGCCTTAGTCTCTTAGTTGAAATACTATTCCTTGCCATTATGTTTTAAGACCTATCTCAACCTGGTGTAACCCTGATGCTGCTGTTTCATATGTATAGAGGAAAACATAGCCCACCCTCATAGATTAAAGGATTTAGTTTTCTCTACCATACCACTAAAACATGCGCCAAACTTTAATGTGGTCCTATCTAGTGTTAATATGGGATAAATCAGTGGACCTTACACAGCCCTATTTTTTATAGTATTCCTTTCTCGTTAGTTATTTCCAATTTGCTTCTCCAGTATGGGAGGATAAAGGTATTCATGAGCCAGGAGATAGCTATGATTGGTTTTGTGCTGTGTCTGAAATCACACTCTTATTCCCTACCCCCCTAACCACTATATAGTAACTATAGTCCACTATGTAGTGGACTATGTTATGCACTCATTCAGCAAAATCAAAAAGCATCTGGGACACTCGTCAGTTGCTTACTGGTTAGTGGCTGTGACGTCATAGGTGTCGCACAACTAAAACTTGTACCTTAACTCCAGAGGATCAATAAAAAAATTAAACATTTATCATGATTTTATTTAATATGCACAAATCCAATTTTGACAACCGCAGAGTAGAAAGCCTCGCGCCCCCGCCCCACCAGGGATGCCATACCTCCAGGTTGGAAACAATTGGTTTAGAACACCGAAACGAGAAAGCACTTGGGACTTGAGTACAGTATATTATTGTCAGCATTGGTAAACCATAGTTTTCTGCAACCTGCTCATTAGCTTTGTCTTTTGAAAGATTCCACTCATGGGAAATATGTGCAGACAGAGTCCACATAAGAAGCCATAAACAATGCAAGTAAACAAATCCCTCATTAATTGGACTTACTGTGACAGCCACAGATACAATCCATGGTTCCATAAAAATTGGTACAGTGAAGAAAATGTAAATAAAATGATTTTGAAAATATAGGCTACCAAGAATTTGATTTTTTTTTTTAAAAAGAGAGAAAAAGAAAACAACTCAAATGTTGAAACTAACCACTGTTATTATGGGGGGAATATTTTATACCCATTTTGAACTTGATGACAGAAACTTGTTTCAAAGGCTGAGACAGAGTCATGTTTACCTCGTGTTGCGTCACCTCTTCTTTTAACAGCACCATGTAAGCGTTTGAGAACTGCACCTACAAGTTGCTGAGTGGAATGCTTTCATTTACATTAAACACAATGTCCCAACTTTTTGGGAAAACATTCATTTTTATCTTTTTGCAGTTGTCTCACTCCACTCAGCACTTACTGTACTTTGATTTGTACATCACTAGATCGACAAACACTTTTCTGTCTTTTACAGGCTGTTGGCTCTTTGGTGCACAAGAAAGACTGTAATTTAATTAGATGATGTAATTTAGTGTCTTGTCCTGTGTAATGGGCGTCTCGTATCATTAGGTGGTCACTGTGTCCTTTTCTGTCCTGCCCTATGTCACTGTGTCCTGGTATGTGTCCTGTGCTGTTGCTGTAATTGGTGCTCTGTCCTGAGCAGTGGTTCACACAATCAAGTGGTCTAATGGGGAGATGTAGCATGTGTAACAAATGCTCCGCACTGACCGTCACGGCTCACATTGCTAAAAACACACATCCAATGCAGGCCATGTTAAATTATCTGACACTCTATTGTTTACTGAGCACAATTTATTGAAGCTCTGGCATGCCTATCTTGTCATTCACTCACTTGGTGTGATCTAACTTGTTTTATCTCATACAGATATTTACTTTGAAACAGTTAAAATAAAATCTGTTGCCTTGATTATATTTCTGAGATATTTAAAATAATTCATTATTTTGTCAGGTGAAAGAAGATGTTTCTCCAGGCTCCGTTTTGTAGTAGATCACATTCATTAATGAAAACAAAACAAAAAATAGAGAAATAAAACACAGGAGAAAATCCTTAATAATTCTTAACTGAGACTCAGAAGACCATTGTTACTACACTCAGGGCCAGATCCACTAAGTAAGGATGGTGCATAAAAAGGCTGAGTTGTCCTGCTCTGTGCAATTTGCTCTCGTTTTTGTGTCTGAATGTGGAGAAGAGCTCTCTGACACGCTCCACGCTGCAGCGCCGCACTCTAAGCTGTTTTGCCCACATAAAGATGATGAGAAGGGAGGGGAAACTTTTTCAAGGTTTATTATGACGAAAGACTGGAATGAAGCAAGCAAAGGCAAAGTAAATGAGACAGGCGCACCCAGGATGCTATCTGCTTGGCAGTGCAGTTTAAGTGCAGTCTGCACGCATTTCACCCTTTGCCCATGTTTGGAGGATTCCACGCTATCATTTCTCTCATTTGTACAGGTTTAGAACCTGCAAAAACGGCTCACTCTCTCTGTGAATCTGGCTCCTTTTTTTAAATCAACTATTTCTAACAGGTAACAATGACGTTAAGATCACCCTGAAAAAAATGGAAAAAACAGATTTATTATTTTACTTGCCTCTGGGGGCTTCCAGACATGTTTAAATGTTTCACTGAAGTGAAGTGAGATGGGAGAACTGTTATAGATTAAGATTATGGGACACAGAGGTCATAGGACAGCACACAGCAGCCCCCTAATGGTACAAAAATCTCATAGTACAAATGGGACCTTGTACTGCACAGTGTTACATGGTCATAAGGCCCCAAGGTTTGTCTTACTGCAGTATCAGCATGTGTGTGGCTGCTCAGAAAGATAATTACAATAGAGTGGACCTTTATTATCCAAGATCAGCAGAAAAATCCTCTCTGTTTTAAAATAATGTCCAGTAAAAACAAACAATGAGCGGATGTTGTGATCTAATTTATTTATGAAACCAGTAAAAAGTGCATTACAGTGATCGAATTGGCTTCAAATAAGGCACAGATCTTTTTTTTCCAGCATTTTTTTGATGAATGATTGTACTTGAGTCAAGTTTTAAAGGGAAATATGCCTTTAGTGCCTTATTGGTGTGGGACATATGGACTCATAACCTCATGTAGAATTTAGAACAGAATAAACAGCAGTTTTATTCAGTTTTGTTCTCATTTCACTTTTTGATTTGGTTTTATTTCAGTCATTAATGATTGGTTTGGTAGACAACTGAGCTTTTAGTGGCAGCATCATTGTGTTCAAATATATATATATATATAAACAGTGATGTGTCATCTGAATCCCTATGGACTCACACACTTTGCTTTAGTGTTGCAGCATGGAAGCTGAGAATTATTGTTGGTCATTGTCACTTCCATGTGCAGTACAGTAACAACTGTCATGTTTTTAAAGACAAGAAACCTACTCCCTTTGACTGTGGATTCAGTCCACTTTAAGACACAGTCAGAAACATGCATACGTATTATACACTATGCATGAAGATTGATTAGCATGTAATCTCTACTAATACATTTTTAAAGGCATTGAGTCTAGCTCACTAACACATGAAACGGGACTCATTAAATGACTGTTTGGTTGGATGAAACTTTTCCACACTGCTGTCAAGTTGGTTAAAATCAGTCCTCCATTCTCCTGCTCCTCCATCTTCTGTGCTGTTACTACAAACGTGTTTTCTCTAATTTGTTAGTTGAGGATTTCAGCGGTCATACAGGCCGAAGAATTTCAAGGACGTCAACCAGTTAAAACACAGAAATAAGCTCAGCAGTCACTATCACCCAGCTTGTTATCTGCAAGGTCAAGCTTGCCTGTGCCACCTGCTACCAAATTCAAATTAAGTGAGCTGCATTTGTGAATTAATTCTGTTTTCATAGCACATTAAATGAAACAAATTCTGAAGAAGTCAGACATCGAGTATGTCAAGTAGCCAGCACTGAGAGGGAACAAGCACCCGAGTGCTAGGAAGCTTTCATCTTAATCCAAACCCCTGTGAAAGCTGAGAGCTAAGTTATGGACCCAAAAAATGATTGATAAATGCCCCAAAAATGTCATTTTTTATGTATTCGTCAAAACCAGAATTTTTGTTGAATTTAGGTTACCTTCTAAACCCCTAAAGACTTGAACACGAATTATACAGCATGGCCACTTGTCCTTTGTTGAATGTGTATCTAGAGAGTTTAGGATCGATATCAGTGGCTGGGCAACAAAGGAGAAAAAAAACTGTTCCTACTCTGTCCTCAAATGTCTCGTGGAGGAGCTGTCTGATAAATACTCTTGATCTTTTTTTTTTTTTTTCAAGAAAGCTTTTCCCTCCCACTTACAAAACACTGAAACAGCTGCAATTGAACAGGTAGAAAGACTTTCTTTCCGATCTATAGTGATGGCAATGTGGCAATGATGCAGTTTCACCGTCAGTATTTAAAGGATGTCAGTGGAGTCTGTGTTCACAGCAACAGAACAATTACAAAACAAACAACCAGATATTTAAAAGTCATCTTTATTTTGCACCGACAAAAGAAAATAATAAAAACTTGGTGCAAAAGAGAATATTCCCAGTTACGACATCAGTGACAGTGCATCTCAGTAAAACAACGCTCAAAATAAAACAAGAGAAAGAGAAAACATCATTTACTACAACTAAAGAAGTGAAAGACCGATAAAAGCAAGTCGAAACGTCGACGTTCAAACACAAACAGCCAGTTACCTTTCAAGAGACAAAGGCGTCAAACAACAAGGAATAATACAGTAACTTGCAATAATGCTTCATCTGGTACAGAAATATTGTTACAACAAACCTCCCAGCACCAATCATGCTCTCACACACACACACACACACACACACACACACACACACACACACACACACACACACACACACACACACACACACACACACACACACACACACACACACACACACACACACACACACACACACACACACACACACACAGTTGGAATACAACAAGGGCCAATTTCAATCAACAATCCCAATACCTTTGCATTTTAATCAATGACATGTAATAAATATCAGAGAAAGCACATTTAAAGCTGAAATGTGTTTAAATGATTAACTGACTGTGCAACATGTAAAAAAGAAAAAAGAAAAATCCAATTCAAAAACATAATCACATCAGGAGACAATTACACCATTAAAACTGTTGTCTAATTAAAAACCATTATACGCGTTTTCTTTCAATCAAAGATGAGTATATGTACACAAGCTCTGCTCTATGGTCTCATTAAAACCATATTAAAGTCATTATTAAGTGTCTCATTCTGTTACATTATTTCAAGAGCAAAGCCATCAAATCTTTCAAACCACATATGTAAAATAAAAGGCTATCATTATGTGAGCCCAGGTTTCTCTTGTTTGTGATAGCTGCACGGTCTGATGGGGCAGCAGGAAGCTGAAACACCATTTCAATTCTATGATGCGCATTAATCACCAAAATGGATTTTGCGTCAATCTACAAATAATCCAGCTGCATTTGTTAGCATTAAAACATTCTGGCAGACTTTTTCTTAACGAGCTCATGGTACCAACATGTAATTTAAAAAAAAAGGTTCTTCCACCAAACAGATAGGCATGCTAGAGATATTCAGACCGGCACGATAACGCGAGAAATGTACAGCATGAGCATGGAGAAAGAAAGAAAGAAAGAAAGAAAGAAAGAAAGAAAGAAAGAAAGAAAGAAAGAAAGAAAGAAATCTCGCTCTCCTTTCTGCAGTCCATCACACTGCGACTGTTTCTCAGGACATGCTCTCCATGTTGGTATATGGATCTGCAGATACGTTAGTGTCTGTAAGACATCAGTGCTGTGTGAAGTCAGTGCCCTGACACAGATCAGACTGGACATAGATTCAAACATATTCCATCCTTTTTTTGTCTCAGGGGTTTCAAACATCCCAATAATTTCACCAAGACTACCAAAAACCTACCTTTAAAAAAAAAAAAAAAAATCATTAACATTCTCTGCTAATTGTGCAAACAGCTGGATTTTTGCTGAACAAATGAAAAAAGCAAAACAATAAAAGTTTCCACAGCGCTGCAGAATTCGTGGGCAAGGTTTTGCCTTTTTTTTTTCTCCCCCCAATTATTTTAAGTTCAGCAACTTGAGAAAAATACCACCATGCATGTAAAGGGTTAAGCCTGTTGATTCCAGGTAAGATTCTCATTTGCTGTGAACACATTTGTGTGAATCCACAACTCTTAAATTGATATATATGGCTTCTGCTCATTTATGGCTCCTTTTTCCCTTTATCCCTATATAGCCAGGCACGCTTTGTTTTTTTTTTACCCACAGTGAACATAGGTAGATGTCTAATTCAGTGTGTGATGTCACCATATTATGGTGAGTGAATACTGAGCAACTGTTCATTTTTCTCAAGGCCACAGATTTCTGTACATTATAAAGATACTTAACTAGTCCACCAACACCATCTTTTTGAAAA
Organism: Symphodus melops; assembly: GCF_947650265.1. NCBI lineage: Eukaryota > Metazoa > Chordata > Actinopteri > Labriformes > Labridae > Symphodus > Symphodus melops. The sequence continues at coordinate 12,691,065 of NC_136701.1, forward strand.
TACATGTTTGGTTAGGGGAGAATACGACATGATGAATGAAGCTGCTTGATGTTAAAAAGTGGAATTCAATTTCATATTGAAACTTAATGCAAAGATAAAGCAGTCTTTTGGCTTTTCAGTGAATGTTTTCTGGAACTGGGTGACCTTGTCGCTGAAGGCCAGCGTGTTGCCAGTAGAGAGACACAAACCACTTCATTCTCTCCCCCTGCTATTCAGGCTAGCTCTGCTTTGGGCTCACAGTTTGCTTTGGCTGCACTTTGGATGCTTTCGCTGAGGCTGAGGCAGAGGCTGATGCAGAGGCAGAGGCAGAAGAGGAGGTGGAGGAAGAGGAGGAAGAGGAGGATGAACTCCATCGCGTCTCGACTCCGGTGCTCGTCATCTTCAGCTTTCGTCGTTTCGCAAGCGGCGCGTTGTCAACGCTTTTGAGGAAGAAGCCCTCTCTCTTGCCGCGGTTGAAAGCCTGGGGACGGAGAAGACCGATCAAACGAGACAACAAAGATCACACAGTGTGGGAGTGTACTGTGCACTTGACATCTTTATAAAGAGCCTCGAGGAGTTTTGCACACAATACTGATACCTTGTAGGTGGCGTTGACGTAGGTGCGGACTGTGGGACCACTGGACTCAAGCACATCAGGCGTGCACAGCGGCGTGGTGGACATGGAGGCTCCGCCCTGCAGCCAGCTGTTCTCTTTCAGATCGGAGAGTTTGAGACGCCTCTCTGGATCCACTGTCAGCAGACCTGAAGTCATAGAGAGAACGGTCAACACAAACAAACACAAAAAGATATGTACAAAAAAAAAAAAAGGAAATTAAACTATCGACCATGACATTCACTAACAGAGCAGCAACTTTGCACATGACGTATTTCCATCTCACATGACAATCTCCATAGAAAGTTCTAGTTTTGTTACAGCTAAAAACGTCATAGATAACAGTATCTCAGAGTATTATTAAGTGAATTTGTTCCTCTGCTATAATCATTTAAGTATCAGACTCACACATCTCTTATCAGTTTGGCTAAATTTCAGTCATCAAGTACCTTTAACCAGCTCTTTGGCATCCTCTGACACGCCCTTCCAGGCCTCCCCGTCCAATGAGAAATCCCCCTCCTTGATTTTTTGCATGATGTCAGCAGCGAATGACGAGGTCATCCCACGCTGCTCACTCTGAAATGGCACCTGGCCGGACAGCATGGTGTACTACAGGGATCACACAGCCAATCATTAGTGCGCCTCTTGACTTGACTGATGCTACGGAATGAACTATTTTACGTTTCATTACCAGAATGACCCCGAGGCTCCAGAGGTCGCAGGCTTTGTCGTATCCCGCACTCTCGAAGAGTTCGGGTGCGGCGTACTGCAGAGTGAAGCAGGGAGTCTGCAGGGGGGCGCTGCCTGCAGGGCACAGCCGGGCAAATCCAAAGTCTATTACTTTGAGCACCGAGTCTCCCCCCTCATCCGTAAACAGCACGTTCTGGAAAAAAGAAAATAACACCCATGTTCATCCTCTATTATTTCTCGGGCTTTTCTACACTCGGCTCCAGTTCCCTGCCTGATGAGCGTAAAACACCACTGCTACAATCAGTTGGCATGTTCCTAATCTGGACATATGCGTTCCAATTGTGTTTGGCATTTTCCTCTCAGTGCAGCACACGTGGAGAAAGAACAGATGGGACTTTCCTGCAGAGCTGATTTTAGGATGTTGGTAAATACAATACTTAAAACAGCTGGACAGGATCACATTTTACATCTCTCCTCTATCCACCATTCATCTTTCAGAGACGGACTAACTAACTACCTCAGAAGAAATGTGCAGGACTTGTGAAATAATGCAGATAAACATTTTAATCAAAGTCTTTCCAGCCGGTGAATGAGTTTAGATTGGCATCAAAAACTAAAGTTTATGCTATTACGACAGGCGTTTCAGCAAAACACTAAAAGCTAATGGGTGATTCTTGCCGCTATCTGTCATTAACAGCAGCTTTATACTATATGAAAGCCTTCTCCTTCAGTTAATTAAATCCCACAGCCATCTGAAGACGGCAGGATATGTGTTATAAATCTGCAGCGTTCATTTGGCAAAGTGCTGCGCCGCAACATCGAGGCATTACGCGCGACCGTCCACTGTGTTTACAACAATTAAATCATTCATGTGCAAATGATGCTGCAGGATAACCACAATAACAGCTTCATACAGCCCACTGTCTGCTTTCAACTTTATGAAAGTCGGCCTATAGTGCACAGGACACATGCAGGGGGTGGTAGGAAAAAAAACAACACATCATTTAAACTTTACTTGTTTGTTTGTTTTTTACCACAGATGTCACAACTTCCTTTAAACTCCAAACTTGAACGTTTATTATAATTGAAAGACATTTAAAAGCTGTATACGAGGTAATGCAGTCGAAATGTGTTTGTAAAAGTCTTGTGCTCGTGTTTCCATAGGAACGATGTCATGTATGCTGGGACAATGCTGGGTACTTTTGAGTGTGTAGGTTACCCGTCATCAGAGTAAAACCCACCTCTGGTTTGAGGTCCCTGTGCACGACTCCAGCCTCGTGCATAAAGCTGACAGCTGAGACCAGACTCTGTAACAGCTGACTGGCCTCCGCCTCGCCAAACAGTTTCTTTCTCTTGATCCTTTCCAGCAGCTCCCCTCCTTTCAGGAGCTCCATCACCAAATATGTGTGGTACTGAAAGAGAGGGGGGGCGTTATTTAATGTACATTTCTTAAATCACATCCTGATCATTAAGAGTCCCTTCAGTTTACAGTGAGGTACAGATGTATTTGAACATCCTGCGATTTGACAAGTTCTCCCATTTTATGGAGAAAATTATGGAGGGCTCTGAAATTTCCACTGTAAGTGCATTTCCACTGTGAGAGACAGAGTTTCAATTAAAAATTCAGGAAATCATATTGTATGATTTTGAAATTATTTATTTGTATTTTATTGCCGTACCAAAGTATTTGAAAATCAGTGTTAATATTTGGTACAGAAGCCTTTGATTGCAGTTCCGGAGGTCAAACATTTCCTGTAGTTCTGGAGCAGGTTTGCACAGACTGTAACAGGGACTGTGGCTCACTCCTCCACACAGATCTTCTCGACATCTGTCAGCTTTCGGGGGCCGTCGCTGAGCAACACAGCGCTTCAGCTCCCTCCAAAGATTTTCTATTGGATTTTGATCTGGAGACTGGCTTGGCCACTCTAGAACCTTGACGTGCTTCTGACGGAGTCACTCTTTAGTTTTTCGGGTCGTTGTCATGTTGGAAGACCCGGCCACAACCTCTCGTCAATGCTCTGAGGGGAAGGAGGTTATTTCTAAAAATCTCCCAATACACGGTCCCATTCATCCTCTCCTTATTACGGTGTAGTCGTCATGTCGCCTTGGCAGAAAAGCACCCCCAAAGCATGATGTTTCCACCCCCATGCTTTACAGTAGGGATGGTGTTCTTGGGATGGTATTCATCGTTCTTTTTCCTCCAAACACGACGAGTGAAGTTTGACAAAAAAAAAAAAAAAAAAAAAAAAAGTTCTATTTTGGTCTCATCTGACTACATGACTTTCTCCCATCCCTCCTCTGGATCATCCAGATGTTCACTGGCAAACTTCAGACGGGCCTGGACATGTGGTGACTTGAGCACGAGCAGGGGAAGCTTCCATGCAATGCAAGACTAACCCCCCCCCCCTCCTTTTTTATTTATTTATTTATTTTTTAAATTCTGTCTCACAGTAGAAATGCACCTACGATGTCAATTTCAGTCCCCTCCAAAACTCCTAAATGTACTACATCGTGTAGCCTTTGTGCTTTACCTGATCGGTGTAGACTTCATGCAGCTTGACGATATTTGGGTGAGATTCGCATTGCCTCAGCGCAGCGATCTCTCTCTGAGTGTTTGCTTCCATTCTAACACAGTCGGAGGACAAATATTTCAGATGAGCGAAGCCAAGCTTTTAGAAACACTTTGAGATGGTTTACGCTGTATCACATCTCCACTCACCTGCGGCTGACAATCTTGACGGCGTATTCGTGGCCACTTTGGATGTGTCGGCACTTCCTGCACACAGAGAAACTGCCCTCACCCAGGGGTGGCCCATGGAGACAAAGCTCATAGTGCTGGAAAAACTGGGATTCCTGAGCAAAGAGGGAAAAACACGATTCCCATTTAGCTGTTAAGAGACATGTGCTGCGATTGTTGTTTTTTGTATTGTTGTGCAAAGTCTTTCTTATTCATACATCACTGTTACTAGAACTCGGGAAAGGGAGCTCAGAGTAGGAGAAGTAGCGACAGCTCGGGTTATCTCATCTATTTTTAAAGAATATTTTTTGGGAGGATTTTTGGCTTTTGATTCGAGGGCAAACTTGAGGGAGACAGGAAATGTGGAGAGAGAGAGAGAGAGAGAGGAGGATGATCAGGACTCGAACCTGCGACAACACGAGGGCTGGAGTCAGCCACTCTAACAACGGAGCAAAATTAGCACCACGTTTCCTTTTTCTGACAGAAATAAACAACATGTTCTGTTACTTTGGACAATTATATAACAAATAAAACATTTGAGTAAGTGTGTGTCTCACTTACGTTATCCTGAAACAAACAGACTGAATGAGTCTTCACTGAAGGAGCAGTACCACTCGTTTCAGGAGAAACCCTGAAGTGTCAGATTGTCTTTTACATAATCAGCTGTGATTCACACTAAACAACAAGGTCCGATTTGTGGAAGACTTGAGAATCCTTATTGACAACAATGTCATTTTTAATCACTGTTAATGTGATTCAAATCAACTAAAGACAGCTGATGTGAAATGTTTGATTGCTAAACAGTTTTACTGGATATCGTTATCAGAACAAAGTATCAGTTATGTTGTTTTCAAAGCTGACTCCTCCTCCATAAAAAAGGAAGCACGCGCTGACATAAGGTCAACTGCTAGTTTCACTTCCTTCCTGTTTGTCTTCGCTCACAAACACGGTCCATCTCAACTGAGCCTCAAGAGGTTTCATACAAGGTTCGACTGGCGGGAGGTACATACCTGTAACATTGCACTGCGTTGAACAGAAGCTGAGCCTGGTCGATCAGCACCAACCTGAGACTCTACAAAGTCTCCCATAACTGCATTCTTGTTGAAGAGGATGGAAGGAGCGATGAAGGAGTAACCCTAAAATTACACAGACGTCACGTTTGGAATGTAGCCGATTTATCAGCAAAACACAACGAACATGCTATTATTCCTTTTTACAGGTATTCATTTATTTCCCAGGCAGACATCTTGGTCGTTCTTTATCTGACGAACTTAAGGTGATAACAAGCAAAAAACCAGGTAAATACCTGCTAATGAAACCCAGGAAGAGATTTTGGATATCTGGCTTTTTTAAACTGACCTGGAAGAGGCGGTCAGTGCTCGGGGGCGTGCTGGCCGGAGAGTAAACAGGATCCATCCCTGTGAACTCCTCGGCAAAGTTCCCCACATCAAGTTCGCTCTTCAGCTCTGGCTTGAAGGGACTCGCCAACTTCTTCTGTGCGAGGTCGGCCCAGTTCAGACCCTGCGAGGACACAAACGCAGCGACGGATGAGTCAGGTTAGGGAAACGCGGCGACAGAGGGGGACGCATGTGACTGGATGTCGAGGTGTTTCGGACCTTGAAGAAGGAATGGGCTTTAATGTCTTCAGACCCTCGCGGTCCTGAACCCAGCCTCCTGTGGGGATCTTTAACCAACAGTTTCCTCAGCAGGTCCTGAGCAGTCGGTCCAATCATCGAGGGGAACGGAGGATCACAGCGCAAAATCCGTCTGACAGAACACGGAGCGGAAAAGGAAGCACATCATTCCCGTTCAGTGATAATTGCAACCCAAACTGACACTGTCTCCCTGTGATACGGGCCACCACATGTATAATTCAACATGTGCTCGCGAGATCAATGAGAATAGATACATCAACACCACAGCTGACATCATTTCTCTGACTGTGGGATTTTTTTTTAAAGAAGAATGGAGGAGGTTTAAGATTTGAATACATGTTTAATGTCGATGGAGTCAGCAAAACTCACTTTGACACCTCGCTCTGAGAGTTCCTCTCTCCCTCCAGGGTGAAGGGAGACGCTCCTGTCAGCAGCTCGAACATCAGGATCCCAAGGCTCCACCAGTCTACCGACTGAGAGCAGAAACACGTTCACAAAGTTTACATGAAGGAAAAGAGAACAACGGTGGGCAGATAAGGCTCCCGACGTGTACATTTTTCAGTAGAGCCCGGGTTAAACCTTCTTCTTTCATGACCAAAAATGTCAATCTTACTTTCGATCTAGTCTGCGGCGATCCGCCTGTGCTGCGTTCAAAGTAAATCTATTTATAGACAGTTTCCAGCTGAGGCACTACAGTTACCGTCGCATACTTTCAACTCTCAGCTTTTAATGCTGCAAAGTAATTAAAACATCTGGAGCTAAATGTTCTCCAAAACAATCTGAAACTTTGTCATGGAAAATAAATGTGACGACAAGTCGTACAGGGCCTCTACGACTCTTTCGCACTCCCAAAGTGACTGAACTCAACAACGACGCTCGTCACCTTGCCGTGTCCTGATTTCCCCCTGATGATCTCAGGCGCCATGTACTCAATGGTGCCACAGAAAGAGTAGGTCCTTTCTTTCTGTGAAGTAAATAGAGATAAGGAAGACAAGGAAAAGAACTCCTCAGTAAACAAACATGATTATGTCTCTAACACTTGTCCACATACACAAACAGTTAATGTTAAGATGTGTGCATTTTTGCTTTACATACCTCTTCTTCCAGAAACTCTTTGCTGAGCCCGAAATCTGTCAACACCACGTGGCCTTCGCTGTCCAGCAGAATGTTCTCCAACTTGATGTCTCGGTACACGATCCCAAGCTGTACAAGAACAATGAAAAACAAGTGGCCAGTTAGATTCACGGTTAGGAACCGAAACGTAGCAGGGCTTTACACACAGAAGAATGAGCTAAATACTTTGTCTTTTGTCCTATGTCATTGAGAATATAAGCGACCCGATGGTGCCGCTGCTACAACGTTGTTGATTTTATTTTTTAATACTCTCGAGACGAAAATCCCAAGATATGGTTGTCAGTTAATTTGGAGAATTTATCTTAAAGTACGTCTTACAAAAGCCTGAGTAAAGACAGGATGTTTGTTTCTGGCACTAAACAGTGAAGAATGTCAAACATAGTACTTTGAAAAGCCCTTTTATTTAACCAGGATGTTGCCGAGGACAAAACAAAAAAAACACACTTTGAGAGGTTATCAGCAAAAGGACTCATACGAGACAGTAATGTCGCTCTATGTCTTCTGAACTGATGTAACAGTGTACAGGGTGATGTATTGGTGCAGTGTCTCTGTGAGGTTGGTGTTGTTGTTTTTGTTTTTTTCCCCCTTCTATACAAACTTTAATAAATGTAGGATTAAGCTACAGACCTGGAAGGAGTGTCACCCACCTTGTGAAGGTGCTCCAGAGCCAGGATTATTTCCCCGATATAAATCCTCACTGCCTCCTCAGAGAAGTGATCCCGCTGGTACAAATGAGTGAACATCTCGCCGCCGCTCACATAGTCTGTACTCACACACACACACACACACACAAACACACAGAAATATACACGTATACACATTATACAAGACAAAACACAAACAGCAAAAATATTTCAACACAGCAGCACTCGGTGAAAGACAAAAAGATTAAAAAGAACATCTCTTGAGCGCTTTAAGACAGAGACAACAGATGACTGTAGTTTCCTATCGCTCACCCAGGATGAGGTGAAGTTTGCTCTGTGTCTGGAAGGCGTAGTGCAGCGTGACCAGGAAGGGAGACTGGCGGATGTGTTCCAGCACCTGCCTCTCAGTGCGAGTGTGTTCGGTCGTCTTTGCCTTTTGAACAATGGCTGCTTTCTTTAACACCTAGGAGACAAACAGAAGTACCGGGACGTGTCTCTTCAACTTTTTTGATTTTCCATCAATGTCACCGGCGTCGTTACCAGAAAAAAAATCACGGCATCCTGGAAATGCTTCGATACATTCTGCAGTTAAAAGAACAATGGCCCAATATTATCTTCCTCTAAAACAGTTGTGCATAAGCAGCTCAGTAATGAACAATTACAAACTTATCACTCACTTTTTTATATGTAGTCATTACAAAAAACAAGTTTGAAAAAGGCGCTCTAAGATTAACATATTGTGTTTAGGAAGTATTCTGTAAGATCTGAAACCCAGTACTGACAAATACAAGTACACATCTGCCTGGTAATACATTTATCTCTCTTTAACCAAGTCTTCTTTGACACTTTTAAAGCAAAATGACATTTTCAGCAATATAAATCTATTACCTATGATAAGGTCGATCTGATTTGCATGTCAAACTTTAAATCCAGTGATTATTTGACATGGCGATCACTTTGAGTCCATTCTCAATGATTCTTACCTTCATGGCGTAAAGCTGTCCCTCATCATGACCCGTGTTCTTCCTGACCAAAAACACTTTCCCGTAAGCTAGACAAAGAGAAAGCAACATTTTATCTTCTGGAATACACGTGCAGACACAATCCTTCACAACAGAAAAAAGGATCAGGCACGCTTTTATCTCGGATCTCTCAAAGGTATTCATTATGCATGAGAGCTAATAACAGAGACATCTACAGCATATGGTGTCTCTTATAAACATTCACCTACTACTCATGCTGCTTTGACGATTTGCATTTCCCAAATCACCATGTAAAGAAATACTTCACCACAACAGTTAAGCCCTCTGGGACATTTTCTCTTCAAGCTAAGACATTTAATTAGAAACACTTTCGCGTCAAGATATTAAACCATGGCAGGAACACACTTCGTGTGCGCGTTGGGGATACTGGGGAAACGACATCTTTCTGAAAAATGTCTTCAGGTTTGACAACAGCTGCATCTGTGCTGAATATATTTGACGCTTAAAGAAGAGTGAAGACACCTACCTCCAGTGCCCAAGACTTTGAGCAGCTCAAAGTTCTCCATGCCGACCTTCTCAGTGTGACCTGTGAGGTTAGCTAATGACAAAAACAAAACACGATGATAAAACCACAAGGTCTATACGCTTAACCGTTCAAACGATAAAAGAGCCAGTGAGACATTCAGATCTGTTTGATTGATTCTCAAGTCTTCAGTCAACTTAGGGCAAAACATGAACAGTGTTCAGCTTCTATTATTTCACATTAAAGTTGGGATTCATTTTGGTCGTTTTACAGCTAAATCAACAGTCAAACACATTGAATGTTTTTTATTATGTTAGCCAGTGTTTACATGAAGAACAACACAGCGGTTGCTCTAATGCCACTTGTGAAAATATTGTTCTGTGTAGATTAAAAGGTGGCTGCACTTTGGTTTATATCCACACCCTGATCAATCACAGTAAGTACAGTCATACATCTCTGCCGTGACAGCTGGGTGGAAACATACAGTGCCACCAAGTGACTCATCTAACATCTTGAACTGGGGGTAGGGATATACAAGTTTTTACTTTTCCCTACTTCTTTTTGAATACTACTATTTTGTCTTTTTTTTGGTTTATCTTATTTTAATGTTGTTTCAAAATAAACAATCAAAAACTAACACACCATGAACAAAGCAGCAATCCTCTGCTTTGGTTTAAAAATCGTTTATATATATATATATGAATAAAGGAAATATTTATACTATAAATATATTTTATAATTGTAAAAGAAAAAAGAAAAGAAAAAACTGTTTTGAGTGAGTTAAATCATTTAACATTTTGTTCTTCTGTAAAAACATGTTGGAGACACGGAATAATAGAAATATCTTAAAATATAACATTTCATAAAACTGAAGCCACACTGTTTATTATCGCTCACGGTAAATGTTGACCAAATAACATGTTTAAAGATTATATCACATAATACATTTCAAAAAGGGTTTGTAGACTGAATGAGTGAATGCTTATAGTTTACAACAGCACACTTCACTTACCATTGGTGATCTGATGCTTGACGGTGCAGGCAGTTTCATTTGTTTTGGCATCAGAGTCATCACTACTATCAGAAGCGTCCCCAGACATCACTACAAGTCAAGTAGACTACAGCCTTTTGAAACTATGTGAAATAAACTATCCAAATTTACTCCTAAATAAGGCCTAATACACAACACGCTAAGCAATAACACAGTTGTACTGCAAACGGTATTAAAGGGGGATTATCGATATGAGCAGACAGCTGTGTTTTCTAGACAATACTGCTGTCCTAACATTAATCCCCACACATCTGACATCCTAGTGCTAGGCATCATTTATTTCAAGAGGCCGAAGTAAAACAGAAAACACAGACGTGTAAGTCTTCAGATAACATCTGGTTAAAAAGTTGTGACTTATTTATATATTTAAGCGGATGTAAAGCTGAAGCTCGTCTGTTAGTGACAGTAAAGCTGCTAACGTTAGCATTCACAGCTCTCTCGTATCCATTCATAAGTTAGCGATCTTTACTTAATAATAATGTTAACACTTTTTTATATTAAATCAACGCTTCAACAGCATACACGTTAACACCTAAAATCATAGTAAGTTAACATGACTGATAAAAGGACGCCACATGTTATATTAGTCTATCTTGAATGACAGTATTTACATCTGCAACAAGCAGCTAGCTAACATTTCTGCTGCTGCTCGTCAAAGTTTGAACGTTCGCTGAAGCTAATGTTTGTTAGCTATGTTAGCTAGCCTCTTTAGATATCAGCAGTCAGACCATGTTAGAAGAGACCTGTCTGGGTCGCTCCTTATCTTCTTTTTCGTTTCTAAAGCCACGATAGTAATTCTCCATTTTTTTTAAAAAGTGTGTATACAGAGCTAAATATATATATATTTTGTCAACAGCTAGCTAACTGCTAACACCAGGATGCTTTCGACACAACCTGGGCGACGGTCAGTCACGTGAGCCCTCGGTGTGGGCGGAGCCAAGTGGCTCGAGACCTCAAACGAACTGGACAGAAAATATCTTCTCTCAACAATTGTACGCAATACTTTCCAAAGGTTTTCAAATATCTGGATAAATAGACATCAATGTAATAAAAGATAATTTAACATCACAACAGAGTTGTATTCTTCTGTATTCCTCACTTGGTGAGGAATACAGAAGTTTTGTATGTCCACTAAGTCCTAAGCACCTACCTTTATGTGGTCTTAGAGCAGCAACCACTAACTCTCCAAATACATTGTACATTTAACCACAAAATATTTTTTTCTTTTACAAAAAGTTGATTTACACGTAAGACTTGCCATTTGATGTTCAAAAATTACAAAATAATTCAATTTCTACTGTGATGTGACCAAAGTTACACATGATTCCAATACATCTGATCATGCGTAAATGCGAAGACAACCCACTCCTGTTTTTTTTTTTTTTTTTACATTGTGGTAACGTTTGCTCAATGTACTACTGATCAATAACATTAGGTCATTTTTTTAACTTTTTAAATGGAAGTTGAGTAGTTTTTTTATGCATTACAAGATTGGCCAAATTGTACTTCATCAAAATGTGTTGCTTGTCTGAACAAATGCCAGGACGCAGTGTCTTGTAAGTTGCATAGCATCGAGGCTCAGTGCCCCGAGACATATGTTTAAGATGCACCAGGAAGTGCAATAGTCAACCAAATGATGCTAGATTAGGAATATATATCCGACCTGTAATTATCATATTCACGTTTTAATATTCTAGACAGGCAAGTTCCAGGCCAAAGTCAAAAGTAAACAAGACAGTGCGTTGGTTGCTCAAAGAGATGTATAGTTTCACCAACAGTTTAGGCTTTTCATGACTATTATGCATAATTTCAACCTGCAAACGCTTCATCTCCAAGTTCAAACTCGACTAACACAGAGTCAATAACGTGTTGTATGAACTTCTTTAATAATGGGTCAATGTTTTGTCAGGGAAAATCATCCCCAGATTCTTTAAAGACATTGGGAAGTACGTTCTAATATTTGTCTGGATTCCTTCTCCAGCACAGCAATCAAGGAAACACTTGACCATTTCCGCTGTTAGCTGTACATATTTATCTTTAACTATATCTCAAAAAAAAAAAAAAAATGGGGCTTGAAATCATTTTCAATAACATATCTAGCACACCTACAAGTATCCATGACCTGCATGTGAGGAGTCAGGTGAGGATATTCAGCTTTCCACCAGAGATCTTTGAGTTACAAAAAAAAAGAAAAAAGAAAAAAGAAAAACAAAGTGGACACCGAAACCTTGAAGCACCATGTTTAGTCGGGCTTTAAAGTGGACAATACCAGAGTTTAAAAGACCATTGTTGAAATTTGGAGCTGTGCTCTACATTACAATCTTGATTTTGCAAGAATAAATTCTTTTATTTTTCGTTTCATATCAGTAAACCACGAACCAACAAGAATATCTAAACTGCTTAAAGGTAGACTTCCCATTTAAACACTGAGCACGCTAGTGCACTGAAGTGTTTTGAAGCATTCGTACACATGAATCCAGTTTTTAATTTCGACTTTCTTAAATACAATGTCAAAGTTGTGAAACTGATTTAAAAAAAACAACAAAAAAAACATACACAGTCTCAGTGAGACTGAGGACGAGTATAATTTTGAATTTGAAGGCAAGAGAAGAGGGTGTAATATTTCGGAGGGATTTGTTCCACTGTTGTCTTGGAGTTTTTTTCCACACACTGCATCTTGGTTCTCATCAACGAATGGCTATCAGTCCGATATCAATGAGTTTCTGAATCTTCTGAGCAATAACTGGATTCTTTAAGTGGCTGCGGATCAAAAATGAAAAATATTAATGAATTTTCTTTTCCATCAATTAAGGTTGTATGGTGGCATGCACCATCGAGACGAAAACGACAAAAGCTTGCAAACTTACTCGCTAAGTGCCTGCGGGTCCTTCTGCATTTGCTCAAGGATCATGCGCATGGCAGGATCGCTCATTATCTGCTGCACCTCAGGATCAGACATCGCCCTCTTTTTCACATCCTCTGGACTGTCATTCCTCGTGGCCTGACTCACCATACAGCGCTGCATGCCCTCTGTGGCTTCCTGGACGTGGAGAAGGAAAAATGATGACGCTAAAATTAAATGGAGCGAACAACTTGCAGTCCATTTCATACAACCAGTGTTTTTCAGGACTCGACATTTCAAGTATTTTTCACGAACGTTTCTGAACTGAGTGGTAGCCTGTGAATTACCTTTGAGGAAGAGTCCAGCTCCAGGGCCTTCTGGTAGGCCTCCATAGCTTTTGAATAATCTTTCATGGCCTCCAAGGCAGCTCCTTTTCGTGTATAGCCTTTAACTATGGGCAGATGTGTAAAAGGTAGGCGTTCAATCAGAGTGGTTTATACCAAAAATTAGTACATCAAGAGTTTACAGTTTAAAACATTTCTTTATTAAAAAAAAAAGTTCCTCAAGTGAAATGTTAATCAAATGGAAATAAGATCTTTTCAAACTCACTGAAAGCTGGCTCAAGTTTGATGCACTCCTCACAATCCTGGAAACGTTTTTCACGTGGTCATTAAACAATATTGAGAGGCACATTAACAAGCTCACTGAAAACGCTTAATTATGATGAAACGTACCTTCAGGGCGAGCGGAAACTCCAACAGCTTTGTGTAGCAGGCAGCTCTGTTACTGAACAGTTTAGCGTCTTGGGGGTTTCTCTTGATGGCCTCGCTGTAATGTTTCATGGCTAATGGGTAGTCCCCTGCAGCATGGAAAAGAGGAGTTTGCATTCTTAAAAGACCTTATAGAGGAGTTCAGATGTAGACACGCTTTTAAAAAGGAATCAAAGCTAATGATCAGACAACTAGCATACACACCTTTCTGGAAGGCGTCGTTGCCCTTGCTCTTCTCTTCCAGGGCTAACTCAGGGTTGATGTAGGCCTGTTTTTCCTGCTCCTTCAGTACCTTCTCTGCCTGCGGAGACATTTACAATGAACATTTCCTGTAGACATGCAAGGTCTGACAACATCTCAAGTCTTTCGAATCGAGTCATCTGGATAAGAAAACTCTTAAGAGCTCCATTTAGCTTGCACTGCTGCACCTGTTGACACTTCTTCAAGACGTCAGGAGTGCGATGTTCCGTCAAACTCTTGTTGAAGAACTGAACCGCTTCTTTGTATTTATCCTGCTTGAAGTATGAGTTGCCGATCCGAGCCAGGGCCCTATAAAAAAATAGAAAGAAAGGTGATGAAAAGAAAAAAAAAATGCTAGTGCTGTGGCTTCTTTCAGCCATAGCATGTGAATGAGAGACTTCTTTATCCAGGGTAAAGACAGATTAAAAACTGCCACCGACAAAGAACCCATTACAGTCACACAAGCATGTGCACCTGAACTGAGCTCTTTAGTTCAACAGAAAAGGTTCTGATTTCCCGTGGTTCTTTATTTAACAGCGACACATCTGCCGAAGCAAGTTTATAGTGAGAGGAGTGGAGCAACACTGCCACCAGGTGCTTCTTGAATAACACTGCTTCTCTTGTCAAATGCTGTTTTGTGGATTTAAATACTGACATCGAACGAGACCCAACAGATGCGGCCCTACCTTCAATCACGGGTAGATTTTCTCAGGTTGAGTCAAGAGTGAAGAAAAAAAAAAAAGACCTTTCTTGCAGGACTCACTTTGCGATCTGTCTGTAGTCTTCCCGGTTCTCTCTGCCAACGTCGATGGCCTTCTCGCACAGCTCTCTACACTTCTCATAATCGCCCTTCTCGAAGAACACAGCTAAAGGGAAAAACAAAACGAAGAACACATTCAACATATACAGCTAACTCCTCATGTTGGTTTTACATCCTGGGTGACCTGAGCTGAAGAGGTCAAAATCACGACTATTCAATATCTAGCAGCTGCAAGACCCACATCATTATTTACATTTAAACAATGTGAGAAACACAGCAGCAAATTACTTAAAGCACTTCTAATATCTGAGTGGTGTCAAATGTGTTAGATCCAACACTTGAGCATAAATACCTGCTTGATTTGATATATACGTCATGTTGGTGGGGTCGTGTTTCACTGCTTCTTCATAGTGTTTTAGGGCTTTTCCAAAGTCCTTATTCTTGTATGCAGCATTTCCAAGTTCCTTTTCCTTAATGGCCTGTAACAACATGGAAATAAGAGGATTAAAAAAGGAAGAATAGAAATTCATTAGGAGAGACAAGATGGCTGAAACTGGATTTCAGGTGAAGGGTGGAATGAAGGGATTTGCCTTTCTCTTGTTTTCAGGAAGGTCTTCCTCTTGGGGAGGAGGCGGCTGAGTCTCTTTGGGTTTGGGGGGAGGAGGGGGAGTGGGCTCCTCTTCTTCCTCCATCTCGGAGAGATTCAGTCCCAGCAACACAGAGAGTGTGGTCATCACTCTGGGATCCTGCAGCGTTCTGAAAAAAACAACAACAGGAACACTTGCATTTCCACTGTGACAGTATTCACGACGACTGAAAGATTTACAAGCTGACCGGAGATTTTTACAGAACGGATTGGATTCTTTTATTGACTTTGGCCACATCTCCGTTTTACACGTTGAAGATTAAGTGGCAACACAGATGACGATGAAGTGTATTGATAAGGGGTGTGATTTTATCCACGACGGTGTGCAGGAGGAAGACGAGTCATCGACAAAAACTACATTTGCGATGTGTGCTTTTCATCAAAGGGTTTTTTTTAGACTATGCAGACTTTAAACTGCCAGGGTGAAATAAAATCCATCTGCTTAAAGTGATTCTGACTTTTTGTTCCAATAACCTGCCTTAGGACCAAGTTTTTCAACCTAATCTAGAGAAAGTTAGATGAGCTGATATATTTGGATAAATCCACATACGTGCCGAGCTCCGATGGTTTGCTCCTCAGCTTCTCCAGCAGCTCTCTATAGCTTGGATCTGACAACAGCTCGCGGGTCCGAGAATCATTCTCCAGCTTCTGATACAAGTTAGGCATGGCGAAGGGATTCATCATTGATTTCTCTGAAAAAAAGAAGAAAAAAAAAGAAAGAAGTGTTTTTGTAGGATTAATGTGATCAAAAGAAGCCTTTAGGTGGATGTGCAGTCATGTCTCACTGGTCTAGGAATAACTTCCCAACAGTTCTCACTCCTGACTGAGCTCTAACACTTGTCCTTTGTCTAAGTGAATCACAACTCTCAAACCCTGAGTGGGCCGTCTCCTCTTTTAAAAAAAACCTGCACTCACAATGTGATTTTACTTCAGTGATCCCCTCGGCAGCCATCTCTAAATCCTTTCTGCATGTAGGAGGAGAAAGTGACTCACTCCGTTTTAACATTGGAGTGCCACTTTTACTGTCGAATAAGAGACGTCATAGATCTCAATAGTTCTTACCTGCAAGCCGGGCCTCAATGTTCTGTAAACCCTCCTTTAGCTGCTGATTATTTGGTTCTTGTCGGAGTCCCTCATGGTAAGTTGTTTTTGCGTCCTCCAATCGGCCAAGAAATTCCAAAGCTGCAGCTTTGCGGGAGTAACCCTGGTTGATCAAGGTTTAAAGAAGGAAGTGTTCTTTTTAGTTAAATCCATCCACAGCTCGCTAACTGAATAACGGGTGTGAACAGATGACTTCTCACCTTGCCCCAGTCAGGCTTGATCTTGATGGTCTGACAGGCATCCTGGAGAGCATTCTCATAGTTGCCTTTCTTTGCGTAGGCGGCTGAGCGGTTACTGAAGAGGACATGGTTTGAAGGGTCAAGAGCCACGGCTTCGGTGTAGCAGCGGACAGCCTCATCGATGTTCCCTGCACTCAGGGCCTTGTTACCCTGGTCTTTTAATGCTGAAACCTGTAATCCAGGAAGAGCCAATCAAATTAAGCAGAAGGAGACAAATTCACAACACTTAAACGCTGCCGCTCGGCCTTCTCTTTCACTCCTACAGAAAAAAGAAAACAGTTGTCGATAAAGGTCTGGCTCTGGAGGAGACATCTTTAGCAGCTGCTGCTGGCAGAACTGAGGAAGGAAAACAAGCACTCAGCTGCTAATGTCAGACAAGCAGCTGGGACGAACACTTAAAATGTTTCTCTATGTTAGGTGCACATTCATAATAACTTCTCTATCAACAATACAATGCCCAACAAAAAAAACCAAATGTAGTAGAAGCAACTGCAATAAGGTCAGCTAGCCTTACATCAAGAAGAACACACCCCTTTTTAAAGTTTAAATCCTGAGAAATAAACATAACAATTGTCTTTCTTATAGTGTACACACAACGACACTACTTATTTTTTTTATTACATCATGCACATATTAACGTTTACCTCTTCAATAACATGTCCACTGAAATCCAAAGTGAAGACGAACGGTTTCAAATCGTTTAATCATGTAGTTAATGTGATGCATCTTCTGCTGTGCAGAGGATCAGACACCAAAACAGCTCCTTCCATAATGCATTTAAGAGTCTAATAGGGACAAACTCAGGTTGTCCTGCATACTTCAGAATCAGGATGTCGTGGTATTGGCTTGAAGCTATTTGGCAGCTTGTCTGATTTGATCTCGTCACTTGTTATTAGCCAGCTTTTATTTTGACAACTTATCAAGCTGTGTATCTACTGTACTGTATGTGACACATTCCCATACACGCATATCATCGATCTCATGGATAAAAAAATAGCTAAAAATTTCCTTAAGCTTTGGTGACCATACAATAAAACACAGAAAGTTCATTAATAATAATGTTGACCTGTACACACAACACAAACTATAACACTGAAAAAGTAAAAGGCAGAACATGATAACGTGAACATGTTCTGTGACACTGTAGGCTAAAAAAACTAAACATGGATGATTGTTTATCAGATAACTTTACTTCAACCCTTTTCACACATACGGTAAGGTCCTGAAAAAAAAAAACTGGATTATCCGGAGGAGCTGTACATGTGAACGCAAACCAAAACGTTCACTCAGTATTTGTGGGCTGATGTGACTCCGGATAATTTACCTCGAGCCAATGGGATGGGAAGGGAAGAGGGTGAGTGACATTTCTATACTGTTAGCGTCTGCACGCAACCACTACGATCTCTGTGCACGCAATTTAACTGCTGCATTACGTTCTCTGATCATCGTATGTTCTCCACCCTTTTGTTAATGTCATTCCGTTTGATTACCAGCGTTTCCCCAACCATTATATTGGGCGCCTCCCCCTCTTGAAGGTCAAGTTTGCTTGTTTTTTTTTGTGTGCGTTTATTGTAGATAGAGTCGGAAAATAAAGAAAAAGTGGGGAATGGCGTGCAGGAAAGGAGCCACAGGTCAGATTCGAACCCAGGACGCCTGCTTTGATGACCACAGCCTCCATACATGGGACATACACACTAACCACTGTGCCCCAAGTAAATTTTAATTACATGTTCTATAGCTTCAGATCACAATAGAAGTCATTTATGGATACCTGTCTGATAGAACAGGACAACGGTCATTAAAAGAATGCATCTACACAGCTGTACATTTATGTCCTATACAAACACCGAGCTACAAATTAAATGTCCCTCTCAATGATTCAGACCTAAAATGCTAAACAGCCTGTGGAGGAGTCGTACCTTTGAGACAGCTGTGACCATCACCGACTGACCTGAGAGTCACACAGAGCAACAATAGGCTTCATGATTAAATGTGCCCTTTTTGTTTTGTCTGCACTTCTGTCCACACGCATAAACCCCATGCCTGTCTTTCTGTCCCTTTTCCTCTCTCTGTCTGGGTAAAATACGTACAAATGTTTAATATTCAGAACCCTCATGTCTTGGCTTCAGTGTTGTCTTATATGATTTTAAAACTTTGACGGGTCAATATGTTGTAGAAGAAAAAAAACCTTGAGGGTTAACAGATGTAAACAATTTAAAACGCGCGATTACTTTAAGTAACACTCACACTGAGGCATAAGGAGTTCAGCACTACACAGTCAGGAAGTCATGAACCAGTCTGACATTTTATAAAGTGTTTTCAGCTGATTTGGGCACCGGTGGCCCAGTGGTACTGTGCGTGTCCCCATGTATCGAGGCCACAGTCCTCGTGCAGATGACCCGGGCTCGCGTCCGTCTTTTCCCACTTTATCTCCCACCCTCCGATCTATCCACTGTCCTACAATAAAGCCTAAAAAGGCCAAAAATATACCTTTTAAAAAATAAATAAATGAATTAATAAATTAAAAAAAATCAGGCTGATTTATAATTCTGTAAGGGAGAATCCAGCTGGGGTCTTTCATGTTTATCATCAGACTCCATGTGAAGGGGGCATTCATTTGTCAATAAACAAGGCTTTAATTGAGTTTTGTCCTTTCTCCCATTAGCCTACCCAATTATAAGAATGAATAAAGCTGCTTGTAAAAGTGCTTAGCAGAGTGTTGATACACGTCCATCTGCACATGTACAAGAAACGTAAAAGAAGCTACCAATGTGAGTCAGGAAAAACCCTGTTCAGTCATTTTAGCAGCTGACTATTTGAAAAACCCCCATTATCCAAAATCATATACGTTTCTGTCAAAGGTACCTTGTCTTAAACTATGGCTATCACATATTTATTCTCTGAATTAAGTGTCACATACCTTTTAAGTGACATGTAACTACAACAAAAGTATTAATGTGTCCCCAATGGTAGAGCAGGACAATGACAAAACAACAGCAGAACATTAACTCTATGCTCTTGTTAAATGATTGATTGATCAACCTTCCTCTGATTATAAGCATTTTGCTCTGCCCTATAGTGCCCTCTTTTGACCTGTACAACACTTATTTCCGGTTAAAAGGGTCATTGCCATAACGTATTTTGATTGGCCTGCTAGAGTATGATAAGATATGATTTGTATAAAAATAAAAATAAAAGCCAAAAACCTGGAGCTGATAAATTGCTTCATGAGGATGCGGCAGCGGCTGTGGCCATGACAGCAGCGAGGGTGCATCTAGAAAGATCCTCCGGTCTGAGTGCAGGCTGCTAAGGCCGACACAGCAATACTCCTGCAGCATGTGCCACACACTCACTGCCGCAGTTTAAACACAGGGTCTACTAAAATCACTTAAAACATAAAATCAAAACAGCGTTTTGCAGCTTAAATGAGGCTTTATGGCCGACACCTAATGAATGGTAGCTTTCAGTGTGAACGACAGTGAGCCATTAAAACGTTGATTTGCTAAGTGGAGAGTTGCAAGGGGTGGATTATCCTGCCGGTGGTGAGCAAACTGCTTTATTATATCAAGGCAAAGGTATGGTCTACAATAACGACAGAGCCTCATATTTCCTTTGACATTTCCAATGACAATGCAACTGTGATTGATTCAAGTCATAATGCGTTAGCTCATGTTAGCTAACCTTGTCGGGAGCATCATGAGAATAGAGTTAACCTGGCTAAGTTTGCTAATTTAAACAACACAGTTGAGCCACACTGCTGACTTGTTGTCAACATTTCAAGTGGTTAGCAACGCAATCAAGTCAATACATGTTAAAACAAGTCATTAGCTAAATTGCTACAACACATTCATACCGGAATGATGCTAAACTAACACGCTAGTTAGCAGCTAATATAGCAAACACTTTAGTCCCAATTCATATAGGTGGCTCTCCAAATGACGGCTGGATACTAAATGAAGAGCTACTTTACATTAAAGTGTACACAATACCACTCAATCTTTGTTCTATATAAGTGTAAGAAGATAATAATTTAAAGGAGTTGCCGGATACTCACTTTCTCCATGGTGCAAGCATGAGGTTCCTTCCAGAAACTACTGCGGACAGGCGCCTCCCACTGAACAACATGAGGGTTGCCAGTTAGGACGTCGAAAATCCGCAATACACTTGAAGAGTTAAACTTTCAATATATAGCCCTCTGACAGAAACTTCCAGAAGATGACGGAAAAGTAAGGATGTGTCCGCAAGATGTGATATATTCATATCTGTTAGGATTTTTTTTTGTTCTTTAATTTTTGAAAAAACCATATGAACAATAATTGTGTACACTATTAACAATGTTAGCCTACTAACAGTAACAATATGTGGACTTTATATATTGTTTTGTATATCCCTTTCGATTGCAGGGAAATGTTGACCTTTTATGCATTTTTAAATGTTTTAAATGTCAAAACCTGATTTAGATTTACAGAACACATAGACATGTACAGTTAAGTTTGGAAGATAATAATCAAGTTCAACTGGTGTCTTAGATGTTTTGTGTTTTTGTGATCAATTCTGTTATTGATTTTCATGTTCAGGCAGAATATACATTTATATATCACATGTCTGAGAAATCAACATTATGAATTCATCAAATATATCATTAATAGTAAAAGTTGTTTTTTTCTGAGTCTTTTCTCTGAAATAACCTCTCTAAGAATCCTGATACATTTATTATGAAGTGAATTACTACATTTAGTTTAATAAAAAAAAAAAGCCTTGTAGATTTTTTTCTTTACTGTTTGATTAAAGTCAACACTTACTAACTAAAAAAATAAGGTAAATCTGGGACATTGAACTTTGTAAATGTTTTTCCACTCCATACAGAAGAAAATAGCGTGACAGACCAAAACATGGGAATATTTTCAGTTTTCTCTAAGCACAGTTTGACTGAAGGAAAACTAGAACAACATTGTTGATCCCTTTACACCAGGGGTCGACCCGCAGTGCAGATACTCTATTACATGCAATTTTATATCAGTCTGATTGGATAAGCCTGACAAATTATTCCAGTGGTCTTAAAATAATGACAACTGTCTCACAATAATTTGATTACATTGACTATATGAGCCAAAACCTTATTTCACATGTATCAAAATTGACAAATAGATTGTACTGTCATTTCTATGAAACAATGCAGAAGGAAATACAGTTGTGACTCATTGGTAGAATTAGTTGTCTAATAACCAGAGTGTTGGGGGATCCCTATCTCCGTCACATGTTCAAGCTTTGGTAAGACAATGAAGTCCTGGTCAGAAGACTTGGTTGGCTGCTTGATCATATTGCAGTCATTCAAATAGGTAAACTACTTGTGAGCATTCATTTGGACAATCCATCCGTATCAAGAAACTCTAAGAAAATTATTAAAGTTATATTAAATGACTGTGTGGATAACTTAACTCGCTTCCCTCTCCAAATGAATTTAGTCACAAGTGACTGAATCTTCTTCCAGTATTTCTCACGTGGTGGAAATGGCAACATGGAGGAAAAGAAGTTTACCCATGGTAGGATGTCCATTTTTACTATGGAGACACAAGCCTGTACAGAGAAATGGGGAAATTGACCCAACTAGATTAACAACTAGTTAGGAACAAGTGCTGGAAAGGAAGAGGGGTCTAATTAGGAATTTAATGGTAATAAAGCTGGACCAGTTTATTTTGTAGCCAGAATGGGTTCCAAATTCATTGAAGGTTTCACGAATGTAAGGAATGGAGGTAGGTGTTTTATCTACATAGTATATCATCTGCAAATAATGAAATACGATGACTGTTCTTCTGGAAAACTATAGGGGAGATAGGGATGTTGACAGATTTTCTGAGCAAAAGGTTTAAGCGTCAGTGCAAATAAAAGAGGGCTTAAACCTAAAATAGACTTGTCTATCTATCTGGGCCGTTCCTGAGTAAAAACATTGCAACAAATAAGCAGACACTTTAAGGAAACATTTCTAAAAGTTAGAAAAAATACATATTTTTAAGATGTAAATCAACTATAATTCAAATTATGAATGGCATCAAGACAGCCATAACTCTCTGACCAAATTTGGTTTAATTAATCCAAATTAAAGACACAATTCATGTTGAGGTTAGTATCGGGAGCAGATGCTGAATTTTGATTCTCACCTGGAATCTAATCCAAACAATCTTATCAACTATAAGTGTTTGTCTACAAACACAACAGCTTCTTACAGGCAAGGGGGTGCAGTGGAGGCCATCCTAAATAGACCATTCATACTGCTGTTGCCATGGATTCACAGTCCACATTAACACAAGACAGAGACACCATGCTTGTCAAGATCAAAGAGTTGCCTTCAGAGTCTCAGCAAGGATATCTCACAGATGCACTGAGGCTGAGATTAGCCTTACGGTGTGTGCAAAGCAAAGCAGGGCGAAACCAGAGCAGAGTGCCACAGATCTTACATCTGTAGCTCCATGCTTTCTTATAGACTCTCTCTCGTGGTCCCCATTTTTGTTTTCTTTTGTCCATATCTTGAAACTCACCAAGTAGACACATTTGGAAAGACCATGGCAGCCAAATGTGGCTGTTATAAATGAGATAGGCTAAATCTCTCTCTTTTACAGATTGTAGTAGTTTTTAATAGGAACTATCTTTTGCTGTAGCCAGAAGGGTACTATTTGGGATGAGTGAGAGGAACTAACTGACAAATTAGGAAAATAAATAAATGACATATCTTGACTGCATATTGGTAGTTAGCCTATTCACGCTTTGCAAGACCGGTTCAAAATGGTTGGTACTGTTCATTCTCAGGAGAGATTAACTACAAATAGCCTCATTTAATCGAGGACAGGGTTGGTGAACTTTCCAGGCAAATTCATAGCTAGTCCTACTTGTGTTGTTAAACGGGATAAAGTTCATATTTCCAAAATAGATACAATTGTTAGGTTTTATATAATGACATATCAATGCTGGTTTTGATTTTGCTTTTTGACCAAATGTAACCAATAATACAATTTGCTTACCTTAATTATTGTTATTTTTTTCAATTATCCAACTATAAGTGAAAATATTTAACTCTAAACTGTCCTCTAACCTCTGAGCATGCCGGGAGTCTTTGAAGGCAACAACGTCATCAGTGAGTCTCGGCGGGCGCGTGACGCTTTCCAAGGTGCTGAACAAAACAAGAAGAGGACTTCATTGTATGTTACAGAATATTGGACTTTGTAAACTTTCGCCATCAAAACATGTATTTACGCTATACTAATTCAACGTGTGTGCTCACACACGTTGAATTAGTTAAAACTATACACTTGTAAACTTTAAGGGTACCAAACTCGACGACGCGCCAAATGACCTTTTAAGCTAACTTTGGTCAAGCTTTGTTTTAGCTAACGCACACGAATTTTGCAACAAAGCAAATTAAACTGGCTTTACACGACATGTCTTCCTTAAAAGTTAACCTTCACCTTTTCTGATATTTCTTATCCAAACAAGTGGCCTCAGTTTTGATGGTATAGATGATTCGAACTTTTTCTTCCCCTAGCTCCAGTATTCAGATCTATGTGACCATGATGAGAAGACAGGAAAACCAGCCTCCCAGGCCGACCGCAGGTTTGTAATATCAATGTTTTTATTCTAATAGCATTTTCCCTTTGTCATACCTATAGATTTCTTTGATTTCTGCACTCATCCTTTGAGTCTGAAGTGTTCATTACGTTACCTCTCTCTTGTCTCCGTTAGGCTGCCTGCCTGTGCCACTTTTCAACCAGAAGAAAAGAAACAGAGTCCCCTTAACATCTGCTCCTTCTGAGAGTGAATTCTTTTCTCACTGTGAATTCATGACAAATACCAGCCCAGCTTCATCTCACATCAGTTCAGGTGAAGCCTTCAGTGTGGTTAATCTAGTTTATACCATGCTTCTTCCTCTCGGTGGCAGTGCACACAAGGCAAAACACCAACACACTGAGATATTCATGTCTTCATGTCAGGATGTATGTTAACGGTGTGACTTATTCAGGACAGGTTCATTTGCGTTTCTGTTTTTTTGAAAACCCACCATCCCTTGCTGAATCAAACAACTAAGACAACTACAAAACAATATTAAAAACAATTTAAAAAAAAAAGGACAATATGAGTACATATCGTAGAGGCCATAACAAGAGTTTACTCTGATATTATTATTATTATTTTCCTCAGCCTCAGGCACCTATGGGTCTTACCAGGCCACAGGTCCCTCCTCAAGTACTCCACAAAGGCTTCATTGGAACAGACAGGGTATCCCACAATCTACACCTCCCCAGCAGTCTGGTGGAAACAGAGCTGCTCCTGGACCTGCCCCTACTCTGAGAAGCTATGCACCTATTCCACATCCATACAAAGGTGGAGGCACAAGGTATAGTGCATTGTCTGTTTGGCAGATATAAAGACCTGAAAGAGGTTTGACTCATTTGTCCAAATGTAAGTTTATGAAACCATAAAAATCTAAGCTCCATATTACCTTATACTGTAGCTATTTGAATTAGACTGTTCTGTCAGACTTTGTATTGTTTAAGTAATAAGTTGAAAGTTGTCCTAATTTCGTATTCGAGAGGTTGTTCCTTGCCAGTAAAATATCTCTATAGACAGAATATATATACATATATAAAATACTTTTTAAAAAAGGTAATTCAACATATTGAAAGTCAATGTGACATGTACGTTGTTTCTTAGTGCATGCAGTTTTTCAATTTTAGATCTCAACATGTAACTATTCTGTTGGTGTTTTTTTCATTTTTAGCTCAAAGCCCAGCAACCCTGTTAGACAACAGCTTTCCATCCCCAGTGTGAAGTCTCCAAACAGCCAGTATCAAGACCCCCACATCAACAAGAGTGGACAAAGCAAGCCTTCACCTCAAATCGCCTTTTCTCAAAGGAGTCTTCAGTCATTTAACAGACCACCTCATCCCACACATCAGTATTCCCAGCAGTCCAGACCCCCCCCTGCTCCAACCCCTTTACCCAGCATCCCCCCTGCTCATGACCCACCACCTCAAAATTCCTGGAAGTTTACCAACAGCTTTGGCCCGCAAAGTCCCCCTTTTGATGGAAAGAGGAGCGCAAATCGAGCCCAGATTGTTCTACAAAATCAGACTCAGGTTGAAAAATATGTCAAACTCTTTTTTATGATTCATCAGGATTTCCTAACTAGATGTATAATTATTGTTTTTAATCTTTGCATTTAGACTCAGCAGGGAACATTTCCAGTGAAACCAGCTGTTGAGACCACACTGAGAATCATGACAGCAGTTATTGATGGCATGAGACACTGGAGCCAGTTTAAAGACAAAGTCCCATACCTGTTTGAGATATTTGGTCAGTTCACCAGGAGTTGTTGTTGTCACTGTCGAGTAATTCTGAACACGATCAACCTGACAGACTCTTCTCTCTTCCCTCAGCGACTCTGGACTCTGCAGTCACACTGGGTCGTCACGGAGCCAAGAGCTTCCTCATGAGAGACGGGAAGCAGGCTGTGCAGTGTGTTTTCTATGAAAATGTGAGTCGAGTAAAATGAATGAAAATATTGTGAGCTCGTAAGAGAAAGTGGAATATTTAGACCAGTTTGTAGTTGTTTGCAGTCACCACAACACCATGTGCTCCTTACATGGGCTGAGTGCTCACCACCGGCATTTTGGAAAATGTAGTTTTGACGAAACACAAAACAGCAATATGGATCCAATTTAGTTGACGCCATTTGCAAATTATTTGAGAAACATTTTCAGTTCTCATTACATCCTAAAGCAGACATGAATCGAAACATGAAAGTATTTGTGGCTGTTGCAAATACAAAAACCAAATCATTCTGACTTTACCTGTCTTTCTGTCTACCTACCTTCACCGCCCATAAACCGAGTGTGAAAGGAGCTAAAAAGCGAACAAAGTTGGTTTAATTCATCAAAAGTGAGGCAGTGCACTTTCGTTGAAACGTTCCAATCAGACACTTTCAGTATTGATGTTCCTCCAAAGTTGCCTGTCCTAATTTTTATTTTAATTCCTGCTTTTCATCCAACAGGAGAAGGAGCTCCCCCGTCTCATCCGTGGTCAAGTTCATCGCTGTGTAGGAAACTATGACCGCAGCAGGGATGTCCTGAATTGTGTTTCCATCAGACCCGGCCTCCCTTCCGAAGTGAGAAACGCTCAAGAGGCCGTCAAAGCCTGCGACGCAGAAATGAGGGCACTGGTCAAATCTCTGAGTGAAGTCTGACCACCAGCAGGAATGTCAGCAAAGTCCACATGGGACACGTTTAATAGATTTCTGACATCATTCATAGATAACTTGTGTTATGGTTAGAAATCCTTGTGGTCATAAGAAGAATGTTTGAAGTATGACTTTACTTTTCAGAGTTTCAATGATACTGTTGTTAAAAAAAAATAAATCTAAATGACAAGTTCACTTGCATGTTCTGATATTTGTATTTATTTTTGAAACACATACATAAACAGTTGTTTCATTCTAACTTTAAGTCATAGTCAAGCCTCCTCTTTTGTTCAACTGGAATGTTTTATTACAAAGGAAATTCACAGAACAGCAAACATTGTTTGGAGGTTAATTCATGTAAAGCAAACACGATGAGGTAATATCTCAAAATATAGCTTTGAAAAACAGGGCAGTTCAGAATAACGTGAGATCGAGAACAGTTAGTTTATTTACAGTCAAACATCACAATGGGAAATAAACAATAACGCTAGTTCACATTTAAAAAAAAAAAAAAAAAGGTTCACCAGTGCTTAGACTTTACACAGAAAAGATCGACAAAGAAAGGAAGAAGTCCAGTGCAGTCACCAGTCATTCCCAAAGTCAAGCACAGTATGAGGTCCAATACAATACTAACAATTCACTCCTGACCTTTCAGATATGGCAACATAATCACAGTTCTTTTTTTCATGTCAGGAAATTATGGGAACAGAATTTGGGAAATATTAAGGATTAACCATCAGCAAATACTAACCCATTATTTAGCACTAATACTCACAGAAACACCCACTAAAAAAAGGGAGTCGAGCTCAATGAAATTGGCAGTGTACAGGGACAGTAAGTGGAAACATTTTGTCCTTGGAACATGACAGGAATGGTGGCAGCACTTAAAAGGAGAGGTGGGTTGATGAAAAAACACAGCAACACATTAGCTTAGTCAACGAGTTAATTATTTTAAGCCACATTTCACACAATGTTAATAATGTGTCGGCTCTGCACAGATAACCAAGACGAAAGTTTCATTTGTACAGCTTCTTCCTCCACTCAATTTAGAAATCATATAAGACAAGGGTGCCAAGAATGAATCTGTTAGCTGCATGTCACAACCTTTTATTACAGCCATCCAACTCACGTCGCCTGCGTAATTGGCAAAAATGTCTCCGGGCATAATTGAACACAAGTACACTGATTTTCCTTTTTTTTCTTTTCTTCTTTGTTATTACCTCCAAGGATTAGAAGACATCATCGTGTTTTATCCCCCCAGAACATTTGCTCAAGTTAATGAGATCATACTGCATCAAGTCAAGGAGACACACTTCACCTCTGAGGGGAAAATATGAAGTAGAAAAAGAACACAGCACGCAACAGGATCCACACTTTTTCAAAAAGAAAGAGATGATAACCTGATTATTGTATTGAACACTTGTCTTGGTTATGTTAAAAGGCACAAGTTGGTCAGATCACATTTAAAATCTAGATCAATTGTTCTACCAATAACAAAGCCCATCTTATCTTAACATGCACTTTTTTGACACAATTCATAAGCCTCCCTGCCTTTTGCAATCTTTTTTTTTTCCTGAATTATATTCATGGTTAATATTTGTGTTGGAGACAGAAATAAATTGCTTTTGTTTTAAGGAGCCAGTTACACAATTTCACATGTAGTTTTAGGGAAACGGCTGACAAAAGGATGCAAAATCCCAACATAACATTTGGACAACACTGCAGTGAAACCACAACTTATTATGAGAAACTTCACTGTTACTGGAAGAGATTTCCCTTCATTTTTTTTTTTTTCGTTTTGTCAAACGCGGTGTCATTTCTTTGTGAGAGTTACTAAATGTAATGTCTTTGAAAGCTGATACATCTTCATGACTCCCACTGGTTCACCGTTCCTCCACAAGACTGCATGGCGAAAAAGTCTGACAAACAAAATATCCTTCAAAGCACCAATGTTTTGCTCTTTTTAGTGTTTTATTCTGAAAAGTCAGATGTGACAATTCCAGAGTAAACAGTGTGTATAATCCAAAGGCTTCAGCACGATGCCACTCAATCAACTCATCTTCATGTTAAGCCATTCAAAGCAGTTCTTCCATTGAGTCAAAACGTCCTCCAAACCTCTTTTGATTGACAGGTCATATATTGCTGCATTGTCTCTTGCTCCCACTGTCTTCGGCAGCCAACTTACAGTCTGTTTTGGAATGTTTTAAAAGTTGACTTGTAACCCCCAAAAGTAAAGAAGGAAACATTGTTTTGCCTTAACTGGTGGTAATTTTTAAAAATAAATGTAATCAGTCCTCGAATTTTTTCAAACACTTGATCTCCAGAGCTTACATGAAGAAATAAAACAAGTAATACATCAGAAATGTCATGACAGATGAGGGGTTTAAAAATCATAACCACATTTTGACATAAAACATTCCATTTAAATCAACCTATTTTTAATTAATTCCATAACAGATGCATTTTGACTGTATTTTTTTTGTTGAGTTTCATTCCAAATCAGCGTCACCTTAAAAACGGAATACAGGCGTCTCTCCATGACATCAAGCCCAGGTTAGAAGGAGTTACCAGGACAGATACTAACTGATACCCCTGCACTATAATAGCGTGGGCAGAGGGGTGGGGGACAGCTGCTCCTTCGGTGCATATTTGGCAAAAAAGGGCAAGAAGACGGTGAGCATGACTCCAACAATAGCCAGCATGTAGCCCCAGCCGATCTGGCATTCTCCAGCGTAGTAGATGTCTGAGTCCCCGCAGAATGACCTGACAAGTGACGAGTTCAGGCCGAAGGGGTAGACCAGCAGTCCGGCGGCCATGATGAACACTGCAAGAGGAGAAAGAGAAAGGAAGGACAAGAGTGGTCAGACAGAGAACATCTTATAAATGAAGACTGTTGGGGACAAGACTTAACATCAACATGGATTTATTTTTATATCACTTTTTTTTTTCTCAAAACAAAAAAAAAGTGAAAATATAAAGAAATACATTTGTGTTTTTGAAGGTATGTGCTATCCTATGATTGTTCTGACACTAAAATGAGAAACTGACTCATTCACATACACAAATTAAAAACACAGCATAACTGAGATAATATAAAGCAGGAAAAAACGTTTAAAAGGTTTCTTGCTCTCTGATGAAAAACCAGCTACATCTGTGTTACTTTTAGCCAGATGGAGATTCTTCTTACAAACCAAACAATAGAAGCTAACAGAAAGTAAAGTGTCATCCTCCCTGCATTGAAAAGACAGAGATTCTCATTCATCTCACAGTGTGTGTTATATTTGGAAGTACCTCTAACAAAAGAAGTACTCTAACTGTTTGGATATCATGTTTGTCTACAAGTCGATTACTCCTGACTTAATCCAATCCTTACATGTCCCCCATGGTGAGACTTGTAATCTACGTTGATATGCTCATTGACAGCCACTTGGTGGCAATAGAGGTTTTGCACCAAACAGCTTCATAGAGATTCAAGTGTGTATTTCTGACAATTTATCAATGCTGAAGTACGTCCCTTCTCATAGAGAATGACAACTTGTTGTTTTACACTTAAAATAAATCACGACAGATATTAGTAAGTTGGCAAACAATGGCAGTAACAATGGAAAAACAGAGCTTGTACATATTGAACAACAAAAGCTTGAACTCTTTTTAATTAACAGATGATGAAGGCCTCTTTAACCCGTGTGCACTCCTTACACTTGTTTCGTAAAAGAACCCTCTCCTTGCACTTGCTGTGATCAGCTTTCTTTAGACGCTATCTTCAGCTGCCATGCAGCCAGAGTGAGTGGCTCACTTTTACAAATTGAGTCAGGTTTCCCAGCCCGTGCTGCCAAGCAGTTATCGACTGTGCTACAGGCTATCACTGCTGCTCTTAGTCATTCTGAGTGCCTGCTGGATTTCCATTACAATGCCAGGTGTCATAGTTGTTTTAGCTTCGGAGAGCTAAGGTTACTGGGAAAGCTTGAACTTTTTCTCGTGAGAAAACACAACAAACACATCTGTTATTACGCGTCATTGATTTCGCGAGATGTCTGTTTTCCTGCTTTCAAGGGCAGCAGCCTCATGGTCAGCGAGAAAAACAAAAAGGTTCTTGTATGAGAGCGAGCAACGCAATAGCTGTTATGAGTATCAAATCGATGCTTTGTGTGGGCTGTGAAGGATTGTGTCAGTGGAGCAGGGATGAGGAGGTAGGAAGCTTGTACTGATGTTAGTTGCACTCTGGGGATTTTGGGATTGACTGTTAGGAGGATAAAAGCAGAATGATGGGGGAGAAAAACAAAGAAAGAAGTCTGAATGGGTGAAGGAGGTGTTTCTCCTCTGAGTGTGAGGGTTGTCTAGCTTGCAGTGTCGTCTCTCCAAGGAGTTCATTTAGGGTCTGCCTTTCTGCCCGGTGTATCCTGTATCCAGCTTTCGGTGGCCGCATTTTTTTTTTATCTGCAAGGGCCCGACGCCTTAGAACTCACTGCCTAATGACACTTTAATGACCTTCTTTATCAAACTATCATTGGCTTTTGTGGAAGAAACGCAAAGACACAGACGCCGAACCCAGGGCAAGTTCCCACCTCCTCTGAAATGATGCCATTTGAAGCAAACCTGGACACGATACTACAATGGATAAATGATGCACAATACCACACAGAGCTCAAATAATCAATACTTGAGTGAAATCCAGGCCACAGCCTCTAACAAGTGTCAGGTGTGCACAGAGGTGAGAGCTGGATTTTATTTGATCAGACGAGACGGGTCTGCAGGGCAGTTGTCTGGATCAGATAAGCTGCAGTCTGAGGTGAGTGGATCTTTGTAAGCCTTTAATGAGAGAAAGACTGTCCAAAAACTATAAAATCTCAACCTCCCTATGGAGGTGATTAGAATTTGAAGACTTTTGGACTTGAGGTCAGAGAGAGTTGAAGCCAATACTAACTGCAGAGTGAACTCTGCACAGTGGTCTCATCAATGATGTTTGTAAGTATTGGAAAGTACCACTATTACAAATGTGAAGACAAGTTGTCTCTTTGTGGCTCGAGAGGGAACTGTGTAAAGTCTGTTGATGTGATAAAAATCATAACCAGTCAACCAAAAGGAGTCTTTTTAAAGGGTGACCAAACAATGATCCACTTTTTCTAAGCAATTGGCAACTGTGGCAAAGATAACAGGCAGAAACATCGAGAGCAACCTGACACATCGGTGGAAATCCAAATGCCACAAAAAAAGACAGAAGGGAGAGAGCTCGATAAAGAGAGACAGACGAACAGAAAGAGGGACAAAGTAAGCAAAGAAGTAAAGCCATCTGACCTCTGTAGCTCTAATCATCTCTGCTTTAAGCTCTAGTCATGAACAAGTCTCGCAAAGCATAGGACTGCACTGCTAAATCTCTGGACCACTCTTACGTGTACTCCTTCTAATAACATTAAGCTTGACTGCATGTATTGCATGTTTTTTACAAGTTGCACCATACAGAACATTGAGCTCTATTTAATTAAAGTATGGAAACAGCATTCGAGTTTGTTTTTTTTTCACTTGCATGGTAGACAAGCTTAATTTGGACAGGGTCTTCCATGGCCCGGTGGTCTAATCCTGTGAGGAATGGGCAGTGTGATGAAAGAGGCTGACATTACACTACGATGCCATGCAGGAAAGACTGGAGCCAAACAGTGTTCATTAATGGTGCAGACAGCAGAGCGGTGTGTACGTGGACCCACACTAAAGTGAAGGCCAACTATGTGTCTCTGTGTTGCTGACATCATATGTCATCATTAAGCAACACATTTTGAACAACACATTATATAATAACTCGACAAAATGTTATACATTTTCACTTAACACATACATTTTGTAATAATCTGCCTCTATAACGCAGTACTGCGTCCTTATGAACCCTCAATTATCTACAAAGCTAGGCTAATATGCTAAACATGATCTGAGGCTATATTTCTGCAACAAAGCATAACAAGAATATTAAAATGTTATGTTGGTTTTATGAATGAAGCCATCATTTCTGGTCAGGTATTAGACAATGCACCATATAACATTTTCATTTTAGTCTTCTGACCAGTCTAAGTGCTTTTACACCACACGTCACACCGAAACAGTAAACACCCTGATGGTAGTGGTTGCTATGTAGTGAGACCATCAGAAGAAAAAAAAAACAATCATACGCCGCTGACGAAGCAAAATAAGCAATTCGGGGTGAAGTGCCTTGCCCAAAGACACATTGGAAATGTTGCAACAGGAGTTGGGGTTCGAAGCCTTGACCCTCCGGTTGAGAGACAACACTTGTCCGCATTTTGTAATGCCCACCGCAATATATAAATGATTACAAAATGCAGCAGATTACAAAAAATGTGGGTCTTATTTCATAATTAAGTGAAAATGTTATATGTTTTGTGTCATAAAATGAAAAGATAAAAATACTATATGATGCACAAATGCAAAAAGATTTACGAAAAAATAAGTACATCTTTTGGGGGCATAGTGTCAGTCAGCAGGGGATGATTGGAGGGTCACATGTGCAGAAGAGTCAAAACAATACTGTAGTGGTATTGTTTTGAACAGTAACATACATTTAAAAAACATCTAAATATTTTGTGCTAAAGAGAAGCAATCCAGCAGATAGATAGATAGATACTTTATTGATTTTCATAGCATAGCAATTCTTTAGGTCAAGGACAGAGTTCAAAGACAATAACAATACAGAATTCTATGTATGACCAGTTCAGACAAAAGTTAAAACTCACAACACCGATCAGCGACATTCTGAAAGCTGCAAGTTAACGCTGAAATCACCAGAATGTACTATGTCTGCTTTCAGTCTGTGTGGTGGATTTGACAGACAGCATTCAGCTGCAGGTCTATGTGTCTGTTTCAAGGCAGCGCTGAGCTTCATACACAAAGAAGAGCAGAGATGCAGGATTCAAACTCAATCATTCAAACAGTCTTTTGCTGTAATATAAATGCTTTAATTGGTGTTTTGAAACGTAACCAAGACGGGCAACTTTGTGCGACTGCAACTTTTCCCTGAGATTGAAGTTGTTTTTGTTCTTGTCGCAATCGGTCTGAACCTGACTTACAAAATGAAAATACAGCTTTAGCCCCCATCCCAATTCTAATTGTGTCCTTTCTGTCCCTTACAGTCTTCTTATGAATGGTTCACGATCACCAGACCGTAAAAAACAAAACAAAACTAAGAGTATTAAAAGTATTAAAAGTCTAACTCGGCCTGTCACCAGAAAGGAATGGAGGAGGTTTGGAGAGTGTGTGTCAGCCTTGATCAGATGAGTGCTGCTGAGTACATGAGGCTTTCATAATGGCTCAGAAATGATGAGAGTGAATAAGCGAAAGACCTCAAGTGAGCTGGGCACTAATGTGTCCCAGTTTTAATACAAACTTATAATACGGTGTGCAAGAAGGCCATCGCAAAGAGTGTTTATTTGTAGTAAAGATGGCAAAATGGAAGACTGAATTAAACGCACTTACTGTTTTCTTGTTAAACAACTTACATTCTGTTCAACCTTGGAGGACACGCTGTATTTCTTAGCACTGACAACTTGTTTGAATGGACACTTCAGCAGCTTTAAAGTGGGCACAGATCTCTGTTTGAAGAAGTTAGATATCGATTTGAACATGAAAAACAGCCAGAAGCATCCAAGACTACTAGATTTCACAGGGAGCTACGAGGCTGCAGAGGCCTTCGTGTGTGCTAATGAAAAACAAATACCTTTCCCTGCTCGCTTTTCTCGTTTTGTGGAAAGGTTTGTTTGTGGTTTCATCCAGGACAAGTATTAGGAGGAGAGAAAAAAATAAATAAAAAAAAGGACAAAAGCATTGGGCTACAATACAAAACATGTGCAGCTTTTGACAACCAAATGAACTAAATTAACCTTGAATGTTTCTCTCAGTGGTGCAGTGAGAAATGGAAAAGCCACTCCCGGAGACGGTGAAACAGGTTCACAGCAGTGAGTATGAGAGAAAGAAATTGGATGGGTCTGTGGGACAGGAAGGTGTGTGATAACCTAGCATCCAAGTGTGACACTGAATCAATTTCATCACACACCTCAGACAGAAATCGCTCGCTTAGTTTATTACACAGAAACGCACAAATCATAGGATCACTCATGTGTCAAATTTCAATGTGAACGCCTGAGTTCAGATGTAGAAATCTGGTAAGTCTAGAATTCACTATTGTAAGAAATGTCAAAAAAGCCAAGGTACAGTCAGAGGCATTCATACAGCTTGTATCTAATATAATATTCCCTCATTTTATTCTCTCCAAGATATAACCGCTAATGAATTCAGTGCTTCAAGGCCCCACTGTCATTACAACGCAAAGAGTTCTACTGTGGCCCAACTTTTATTTCTACCATCTGCTCCCTTTTTATTAGAAACAACACTTGCATACAACAAATCTGTGACACAGACAACATTATGTTTTATATACAAATGATGAAGAAATGTGATGAAATGTACCCGCGAAGGAGCAAAATGTTGAAGTTAAATGTATTTCTAATATGTAAAGTGACATTTTAATTTTGTAAAAAATAAGAAATTAACATTATTAACACTAAATGAACATTATATTAACACGCGTAATAAGTACAGCATTGTTCAGATTCCCTGTGATTTAGGGGTGACCCCACATAGTCGAATCTTTGAAAATGAGTTTGAAAGCGCCTCAGTTGCCAAAGTCTCAGTCAAACAGGCTCATGATACAAAGATCATT
Source organism: Symphodus melops (assembly GCF_947650265.1). Lineage (NCBI taxonomy): Eukaryota > Metazoa > Chordata > Actinopteri > Labriformes > Labridae > Symphodus > Symphodus melops. The sequence goes on from NC_136701.1 coordinate 12,726,619, forward strand.
CCGTTCCATGTACATGGTGGTCCTCAATGTCTAATTTTCCAGTGATTTTCTGTTTTCTCCAAATAAATCATGAGTGATGGCCTATCTTGGTGCAAATATGAAGTTACAATAATACTTTTAATGCAATTCTGAAAATATATCGTACTCTAATCAATCTTCTAAGGGTGTGTATAAAACACTGCAAGCAGCTTACGTCTACTTGTACAGAGTTTTATTGGCCACAAGAAATGTCAGTCATCGGGATAGTTGCATGCAATTGGCCGGGACAGAACAGGGGCAGGCAGCATGTAATGTAATGTGTTTGGATTGAATCTTTCACTTTGATCTTGAATGTTATGATGGAGGAGAGAACAGTAAATCTTTAAATGATTTGCCAGATGATAGAAAAAAATCCAAGTTTCTTTGTCGGTGGTCTGACAGATGTGTAGATTGTGGCTGCTGTGGTGGTTGAATCCACACACACGTACTGACATGTGGGCTCAGTGTTTGTGCCTTTGGTATTGAAAAGTGAACGTGTAATGTTGTTATAATGCAGACTTAATAAGTGAGAAAAAGGATGTATCAAGTCCTATCATAGAATAAATGTTTTTTTTACAAGACCATATGACTTCACAGTTTAATTATGTAGTTTATCTGGTATGTTGCAAATTGCACCATGTAAGAGTGCAAAAAAAAAAAACAGGAGACAATAGATAATCAGTTGAAGATAGGCTAAATCTGACAAATAAGGAGAGCCAACATATTTTAACATGAGTAACTTGCAATAACGTTTGTCAAAATATCAACCTAATGATGCAGATATTTAAAAAGTGAACATGCAAGCTTCGTCCAGTCTGCCCCCGGGAGGAGAAGAGAACAAATGGAGGTCAGATATATAATCTGAACCAAAGTGGAGAACCCACTAAAACAACCTCCTTGTGATTCCTGCATGCTAAATGTTGTAGATGGCATTTTGAAAAAAATGTGGATAGTAGTTTAGTAAAACTGTATAGATGTCATAATGAGTTTAGCAAGAAAGAATTAAAGACAATAGGAAATGGGTGCCTTGGCTACTTGCCTACTGTACATGAGTCATTCTCTAATCCTACTTTGCAGTGGTGTCATTTGTCAGTTTTCTCCCTCTGGCAAACTGTTACATAAAATATATTCAGGGCACTGATTACTGTCACCCTAGCCCAGACATTCAGACGCCTGCAGAGATGACACTGTGTACAGTAGCTTTGTAATGTTGAGTGTGACTCACTGTCTAAACAATACAGTATAATGTTAAGTCAGGGAAGAATTTATAGTTTAACAGTAGCTCAGTTCACAAACAGTAGCTGAGTCAAAGCGTGAGACAGGCACTTTACTGTATAATGAGAAGTCAGCAGGAGAAAGACTGACAGTGAAAAATAAGACAAGACAGGATATATTATAAAGAGTCAGCCTAGCAGACAGAGCAGGGAGTAGAATATATTCAAGTAGACTAATGCTCTGCTTATCAGCTCTGACCTACACGCCAAACAGACAGTCAAGTGGAGACCAGCAGCTCCACTGGGATGAGAGCAGTCAGACGTGGAAACACAGAAAAGATTTAAAGAAGAAGCAGGGAACCACGATGACGCCTATGGGTGTTACTTATATCCTCTGTCTCACCTGCACCCACTGCTTCGAAACTTTTTCTCTAGCTGCACTCCAAACGACAGGGGCATTATCTGATGCTACTTCAAAGACACAAGAAATGGCACGCACATTCGACCGTGGCCTTACAGTACCGCAAACCTGTTTGATGTCACATTACCTCCAACACACAAGCCAGCGGAAGGAACAAAATAAATCCACCTTTTTCTTCTCTGGCGAGGACAACACCTGCCTTCTCTCGGGTAAAGTTCAGACGAAGGTATAACAACAACAAAGTGAGGCTAATAAATCTTGATTTGCCTACACAGCACGCATTTGTTTGTGTTGCTCGCCAAGTTTGTCATTGATGAAACGCACCGACAGGAAACATATGCAAGACAAATGTTGCTTAATTACAAATGTAAGCCCACAGCTATACATAAGGGCTACTTTCCCTTCGCCATGTTCTTGATCATCTTGTCTGTTTTTCTTACGTTAGCATTTTTTGCACGAATGGAACAGGTGAGCTGCTCTCTGTCGAGTCTCATAGTAGACCATTATAACACAGATGTGATCAGACAAGCTGATGCAAATGAGGAGGTGGTCTACAGTAACAACCTGAGGCTGTAAACACCGTGGCCTACATACTCCCTTCATAATGTATACACACGCGGGCACACACACTTTTGCATAGATATTTGCATATAAACATGCATACATGACTGTACTAGTAAAAAGCAGCTTGCACGCAGTTGGTGTTAAATGTCTTGCTCAAGGACACTTTAACAAATAAATCTGAGAGATTGCGGTGTGTGGGTTAGCGTGCCTTAATGAAAGCATAACAAAGGGCAGGGCAAAACTGAGATGCATCGGTCGGAAATTGCCTTTTCACTGGCTGCATACAGGGAGTATTTCCATTACACCCTCTATCTGCAGGCAAATGGAGATGGGCGGATTGATAATTTCTGTTTCTGTCTCTTACAAAGAAAACACGCTTTTTCCTTGACCTCCGGTCCAGTAACACAGAAAAGAAAACAAAGGGACATCTAAAACACTAAAGGGAAAAGTCTTTAAAGCAGATACAACAAAGAAATAGAAGAGGGATGTCATAGCATTCCTAAGGGGAGTATACACAACAGATTGCAAGACATGTAAAAGCAATCCCATTTAAAATTAATAATCACACTTTATGCAGTCTACAGCAGATGGTCCAGAGTCTCCAGAGTTAGGTATCTAAATGTGCATCAAGTTGGCTCCATTATTTCAAACCCCCTGCATTCTCAAGGTGAGGAATCGTAGCGTGGAAGACGAAGGTTTCGGAGTTGTCTGGAGTTGAACTGTGCCGGAAATGAATCTTCAGGTAGTCAGCTGGGACCTGGTGGAGAGTGGGCAGAAACAGCAGGGACTCCATCCTAATGTGATGAGCTGTGCTCGAGTCTGCACACAGCCATGTTGATAATTAAGCTCAGTGTGCCTCTGGGAAATTATGCTAATGACGCTCCTCCGACTACCTTAACTCCTCGAAACGTTTGGCTTAGGGTGATTATGTACACCACCGCGGCTAAAACACAACTCTGGAATAAATGTTTCTGGGGAAGATTAAGAAAGACAGGCTAAGGGGGCAGTGAAGAGAAATAAATAGAGAAAGAAATACGGAGTAGAGGAGATGTGTTTTCAAAGATTCCTCGTATACTATATCATTAGAATATTGACAAAGAGCCATAAAAACAAACAAAGTGGCGTAAAAGACAGAGTGTTGATGGGGCTTATCCAAAAGTACAGAGAAATAAAATCCAGAGAAACTAACCATAAATAGGCGAAACAAACCAAGATTGCCTGCACATAATGAAGTCACTTCACTGAGTCTATGTGAAAGCAACTCCTTACGGAGAACATTAAAACCATTTTCAGAGGAAATGGTCAATGCAGGAAAAAAACCTGTTGACCTTGGGTGTAGCACAAAAAGGAGATAAAAGAGTGAAAAAAATGAGGAAGCCACTGAGGGAAAAAAAAATCAGGGGAAGTTGGGAGAGATTAGAAGAGCAATAAAATAGCTTTCACTATCTTTGGCGTGTGTGCCTGTGGACTGGTCAATCAGAGCTCAGTAATAGGTCTGTTCATCAGAGTCATTCAGACTGCCTTTAGCTCACACACAGGACGACAGAGTTGGTTAAAGCTGGAGATTCAGAATGTATTCTGGCGTGTAACTGTTTTGTTTAGTCTCTTAGATTGTCAATGATTATTATGTGTACCAGCTTTTTTCATTTGGGAGATTAGATGATGAAGTTAAACTTTAATGATTCCCTACAAGGCACTGCAGTAACAAGGACAATAATACATAAAAACAGAAAAGGTATAAAGATGTATGAGTACATATTCTGAATACTCTCAACTAAGAAGACTGTGTTGTATCATGATTTTTAGATTCACTGACTGCAAAGAATCAATTCAACAAATGGAAAAAAAAACTGTTGAGTGTGATAAGAATGTTGAAATTATTTTTTTTGTTCCCAAAATAAAATTAACGGGTTTGTACAAAACAACTCTGAGTATGGCATGCCGTTAGTTGGACACAGTTTTCACAGCCTCCAAACAAAAGGTAATTTCTCATGTGTCTCTCTGAGCTCCCATTCCATGCTGAGCCATCTGAACTCCTGCTTATGACTGTGAATCTCCATCCTGGGAGCGCTGCAGCAATGACACATGACGTTCACACGATTTACCCAATCTATCATCTTAATTACTTCCATTTCCATATCGCCATCTATTTTTTTTATGCAGCAAATTAATTTACACCTCAGACAAATTGCTCGTCCTTGACTTTCTTATCCCTTATGAGGCAACCTACAGCGTACACACATGGGGTTGTGTCAGTGTTCAACCTAACCAAACCTAATGTGTGTCCCAATCCATCCATCCCCGCTCGCTGATTGGATTAGCATAGGAGACTAAGTACCTCGCATGTGTGGATGGAAAAACAAATAATACAAATACAAGAAAGAAAGTGGCGATTAGATTGAAGACATCAATCAATGATAAAGAGTTTCTTTCAACGTGACAATGGTGTGTTGTGGAAAAAAAAAAAAAAAAAAAAAACAGGCGATGAGGAAACTGTGGTAAATCTGATGCGGCCTGAAGGTCTGTCTCTGTACTGCATGTGGATGGCTGCTGGAGATGATGTCTCTGTGGATGTGTGTATGTGTGTGTGTGTGTGTGTGTGTGTAGCCCTGTGTTTGACATTAACCTAGTGATTGTGTTGACAGCCTTTGGCCCTGAGGCTAAATCCTTAAGCGAGACATCTCCTGGGTTCAGCGTGTGCCTCAGGACCAGCAGGAAATGTCAGCCGTCAGACCAATCGGCCGGTGCATCGTAAATCCAACTGGGGCTGTGTCATCATGGTTCCAGTCATGGTTCAAGACAGTGTGCCACAGAGTTTAAAGAGAATTATAGCAGAAGCAAGAATGTGATAAAAGCCTAATTTTCCTGTCTTACATAATGCAAAGCAGAAGGAAAAAAACTCCTAAAGAGGGAAATAGTTCAATTTGATATTTTCCAACAAAGGGTTTAATTTTTCTTACAGGATGTATTTTTTTATTCAAAAAAGTGACTTTCTTACTCTACATGAGAGCTTGTCAAGTAACTGTACAGGGTACAAGAAGATGTAATACTGTACTAATTCAGACAGACACAAAATAATGAAACACAGAGATCTAAATAACCACAATGAGGTGCACAAAAAAAGCACAATGAGACACAAAACAATTCCAAAGAGTCACAAAACAAAAGACAACAAAGAGATGCAAATTTAAAAAAATACAACCGCAAAAAGACACAAAAGTAAAAATGTGAGACACAAAATGAAATACATCATTTCAGTATTTAAAAAAAAGGGGTTCCATTTCTTCAGATTGTGTCCAAGTCTCGCTCCTTCAATAATATTCTTTAGCCCAACCCTAAAAGCTCTTTCCTACATGCTAAAACATGCATGAAAACAGCCCTAAATATTAAATGGACCTTACTCAATACATAAAGATGTATGAATAAACACAGTAGCCACACCAAACTGTCTGACAGAGTGTACTATGAAACAAATAACCTTCTGCGGTATAATGAAAATACAGAATACATGAATTCATAAGGGCAAGCAGGGTACTTATTTTCCAATTGACTGCTATTCATTTTTCAAACAGCAGCATGTTTTTTTGTTTCTTCATCCTGTGGTAACCGAGTGTGCTCAGCATATAGACGACCCTGTACTGTAACTCAAACGAGAAATCACGGAGAGCAGGAGTTCACCTTTGTTGCTCAGTTCTTTTTGCATATAGGCAGCATCTAAAAAGTGTTGCCTTGGAAGCATGTTGTTTATGAAGCAGTGAGAGAGAGGGGGATCATTATGAATGTGAAAGGCACAAGGCTGCTTTAAACAAAGAAAATGAGGAGCCGTGCACCTGGGCGCAGTGAGTATCTGCACCTCCCATTAATCAGTTTGTGTGTGTGTGTGTGTGTGTGTGTCTGTGTGTGTGTGTCTGTGTGTGTGTATGTGTGTGTGTGTGTGTGTGTGTCTGTGTGAGTGTGTGTGTTTCGAGTGTTCCTCTTTGTGTTGCCTGCACTCTGAATATCTGAAATAGTAAATGAATGTCCCTGTTTATGAATCTTGATCTCTATCTGTGTCTTTGTGTTTGTATCCTTCTACCTGTGGCGTTCAATGGCTGATGCAAAACATACGGTACATTACAAAAGGAGCAGACATTAGTTTAGATACTGTATTGAATCAAAGAATCATTTGAGTTGTTTGGCTATAAAAATAATAATGAAAAAAAAATCAAATAAAGGGACCTGACGTTTTTGGAAAATATGTTTTCACTGCAGATGATTTAGTCATCCCAGACAACGGTAAGAGGCTTTCCCACTGTTAGACAAGGCTCTTTGAATGTTAAACCATAAGCCAAATGAAAGAAGAACCTTCCTTTTCACATTGTCAGTGAGACTTTAGCTGTTGGTTTACCTGCTATGGAAACGATTTAAATGAACAATACGATATTGGCTATAGACTCAGCAGTGTGCACAAACTTGCAGGCTGAAATTTGAAAAATATATAGAATATATCGTCATATTTTCCTGAGAAAAATGTACACCTGTCTCATACATAAATAAATGTGCAAAATAAAAACACAGTGGAGGTGTCCAGGAGTGGATGTTGCAGCCTATAACGCAGTAATGTGGAGTCATGCTTTGGTACCAACTCCCCTAAAACTCCCCAATCAGACAATTAAGACAGAGAAACCTTTCTGAAGAAAACAGGGTGTAGCCGGGTTTGATGTGTGTGTTGGGGTTGTGAGGGAGGGCAGCGTCATAATGAATCCCTACAGGAGACTCGGGGCCCCTGCTGGGCTGCTGTAATGAAGCTTTGCCCTGCCATCGCTCCCTGACCCACTGGCATTAAGAAAAAATGGAAACCATTACCTTCAGCCTTCACCTCCAATGACTACCAAGCAGGAGAGCTGAGCAGAGGCAGGAGTGGTGTGTGTGGAATGAGGTTGAACAGGAGGCAGAGCTCAGTGGGGGGACTCAGACTAGAGTCTTACTGTAGTTAAGAAATATGTTTGTCACGACGTTGACAGGATATGGTATAGTATAAGTGCGTGTTCTCCATGAGCAACAGAGCCAAATACACACAACAGAGGAAGGTATCTGAACTATTTGCACAGCTTTAGCAGAGGCCTTCTTCATTACAGAAACACATACAGCTGGCGTAATTTGTTTTTTCTTTTAAGGACATTTGGATGTCAACTGGTGTCATTGATCTCTACAGCTTTGTGTGCCTCTCAGTAATGTTATACTTGGTTTTCCAGAAGAATACAGTACACACACAATGCTTATCAGGTGTGTGTGTGTGTGTGTGTGTGTGTGTGTGTGTGTCTGTGAATGTCTGTTTTTGCAGATTTCTCAGTGGCATCCACAGCTCACTGTTGAAAAAGTTAGCACTCCAAGGGAGCAAGAGCAAAAGAGAGGCCCCTGTCTCAACCCTCAATGTTAGGTTGTGTGCTTCCACCAAATAGTGTTCTTTTCCACTCTCAAACTGAAGCTGTACTGGGCAGAGATCAGCTGATTTTCAGATCTATACTTTTCAGGCTGATTACAGGAGTTGGAGCACCGAAGCAGCAAGCCAGAGATGAACCTTCAAGATAAGTTTGGAATCTTTCCTTCTCGCTCTGCTTTCATTTTATCTTTTCATTAACCTTACCTGACCCCATCTCCTTTTCTGCAATCATCTCCTTTTCTGTATTCATTATGAAGGTAGAACAAAGGAATTAGAGAATAACTATTGGGTTAACAGGTGAGAAGAAATATCCAAACTGACATTCAGGTTATCTTTGACAATTCATCACAATTTCCTCAGCTGTAAAACAATGAATATATTTGTTGTGACTCTCAAAGCTTCCTTAAAGGAAGAATCTGCGACTTTTTGATCCAGTAGATTTCATGCTGGCGCACTTGAGCACCAGCAAACCAAAACAAACTGCTGTTGGGTTACACCTCTGCCACACTGAATCCTTTGCTCTCCTGCAGTGATAAAGGAGTTATCAAATTGGAATGCACCATATGAAGCACTAAGTGCAAGCGGCGGATGAAATTGTCCTTGTATCGAGCGGCACTGTCGTGTTAGCAGACTAATGCGCTCTTTAGTTTGCTCGTAGCTTAACATTGCATGTAAACTTATACAGAACTACCTTGATCTAAAAACGCCTACGGGACATTCAAATAAGCAATGAGTACAGTATTTTCTTCTTCTTTTCTCTTGTGTCTCACTTAAACAGCTTTCATATGCAAAGGGTTGAGCCGGCCGTACGTCCCGTCCACGTAAACACGGAGTAGATACGGCTCAGACAACATCACAACTCGCCAGTCCCACTCATAGACAGTAATGACTCAGAGATATTTTCTCAGGATATGTTGGATTTCTGTTCTATTTATGTGAAAAATCTTCCACATTCTCCCTTTAAACTCGTCACATATCATTGTAGGTCTGGCTGTGAGGTTTAAGCCGAGGCACAGGGTATAAAATTGACCGACTGACATCATACAGGTGTTTTAAGGATTTATTTTTCATCGCCTATAAGCTCCACAAAACCAAAAACAATGGTTGGATATTGTCAAGGTAATTTATGTTAAGTCAGGGGGCAGAACTAGCTGTTAGCATACAAGGATCTACTCTGGTGTTGTATTGAATGAAGGAGGTGGACGCTTTAGCACACAAAATGGTTAGAAACAAAGATGCATTAAAAGCCAACAAAGCCTACACTGTCAATGTTTTTAAGGGCTTCATAAGGACCGTTTCTGAGCTCTGAGTCAAACTTTAAGACATTTAATCTGAGTGTCAGTGTGAGATGAAAGCTGATGTGCTCATCATTTTAAGGATAAATAGTGACAGGGGGAAAAAAACTGAAATCTTACTGCATTTAATGCATGCATTAAATATGAGAGATGATATTTTTTTAATGGCTGACAAAATGATTTTATTTGCTTAAAAGGACTTTATCTGTCTGTCGACATCTGTTAAATGTTGAAATGTAATTTCCATCCCTATAAAAAAAAATCTATCACACTTGTTATCAGCACTAAAAGAAACATCAAATATAAACGATTCATAAAACTTTTTATATCACCATTAGTTCTATACGTATCGACTTTTCCCAACATTTGAGTCATTTCAAAGGAAGTGTCATAAACAATAAAACCCTATTTGGATTTTCTGACTCGGCCAGGGCAAAAAACAATGACAATACAATAATTATCCTGATTTAATTGATTATCCCAAAATGATGAATTATCAGGATTACATTTTTTCTGACTATAAAGAATGGTTAAACCACAATGAACCATCTGGTTTCTTTAATCTGCCTTTCATTTTGAAAGAAATAATGGTCTGACATGTATCGTGATTATTATCAATATCGACTGAAACATTTTTTTTCATTGTCATAAAATATTTTTGTCATGTTGCCCGTCCCTGATTCTGATATAAAACCTAAATACTCCTGTATTGTTGGTTGTTTGTCAATGGGAAACATGTACTTTAGTTGTTTATCATCTTTAAAGCAACTATAAGACGTTTAAGTCCATTCCTCTCTCTGTTTAGTAAACAAGGTGTAGGATTTATCAGAATCATGTTATTAACTGGGTTGTCACTCAGAGAAAACTCACATGCACTCACATACAAAATAGATAAAGATACACAGACAGTTTAATGACATCTCTTAGAGCGCTGTGCTAATGGTGTAATTAAGGACTAAAACACTCCCTGTGTCATCTTCTGAAGTTTGTTTCTCAAAGCAACAGGACTCATCCTGCTCTTTAATCACTCACTTCTTTTCTTTGATCTAACAAGACACAAAACTCAACCTTCAGCCTTTCTGCGCTCCGTCTCTCCCTCAATCGATCACAAGCTTTCAGATCTGTAAATGAAAGCTGAGGTAACAACGATGGCCTGAGAGGTAATCAAGAAGACCACCGAGACACAAGGGAGAGCAGCGCTAATGTGGAGAGAGCATTTCCCCGGTTACAGAAACCTAAATGAAAGCAGTCAGAGCTGTGGCGGCTGACACAGATATACACGAAAAGCGTCCCATGTGTGGCTTTAGGGGGGCTTGTTGCCTCTCTCTTCTTTATTTAGTGCTTGGTCCTTTTTCTCTCTCTGTCACGCACACACAGTGTCAGTGTCAGTGTCAGAGGGTGACCTCTGTGCGTTCAGGCGTGACCTTGTGGTTTAATCAAACATACCTCTTGTTTCACCCTCCAACCATCTGTCATGACTGAATTGACAGCTGAAACGCGTAAAAGAAACAAGTCTACAAATGGCATGTACTAAATGATCATTTAGATGTAAAACAGGAATAAATCATTGTTTTTTTAACACACTTAGTTTAAAGGCAGGGTAGGTAATTTTCTCCAGATACACTTTTGGTTGAATTTGTATTTCGGTCCGGACAGTAATTAATAATTCATTCATTCAAAAACAAAAGTCATCTATAGCAATTGTGAACAAGTAAAAACTTTGCCCAATGTCGGCACCGGCCACCTTTTATTAACCAATCAATCTTCTCTACCACATGCATACACGAGCCCACACTTGGCTTTTAAGGGAGCACAGAGGGGAGGGAGTGGGTGAATACGAAACACGGACAGAATGCTACTTTCCAAATCATGCTAGTTTTTCGAAAATTACATTTAAGTGCCTTTAAGTTTAATGCTTGTGTGCACCTTTTACAAGTCGAGTGTCCTGGTCTTCCATTTTGCACATTATTCGTAATTGTTTTACAAACTCAATAGTGTCATCAATCATTCATGTGTGTTTACAACCAACAGTATTAATGCACATTTAAGTGTTCTATGGTGAGCATTACCTCTCCTGTGCTTTTGAAGCTCATTCTGAACAAAACATCCTCTAGAAAATAACCCCAAAATGTCACATCAATGACAAGTCTTCACTGAGGGCGACTGAACTCTATGAGAGGACAACAAGGTGCAAGGATAAAATACATTTTGGTGATAAAATGAGTTCTACCCGTTAGTGTGTATAACCCACACAAAGCCTTTGCGAGCAATTGTGCATGCGGGTTGATGTGCTATGTTAGTCTGACATTACACCTCGACAGCTCTTGTTGGTGCTGGGCAATTTGTACATTTATTGGAGAAATAACAGTAGGACAGTGGATAGAGTCAGACACCAGAGAGAGAGAGAGAGAGAGAGCGAGAGCGAGAGAGAGAGCGAGAGAGAGAGAGAGAGAGAGAGAGAGAGAGAGAGAGAGAAATGGCATGAGTAAGCATTGCTTAATTAGAAGCAACATTGCTGGAGAGTTGAAAAAATAGGGCGTAGTGTTTGCTAAGGAATAATGTCTGCGGCTATGTTTCACTGAGGGCATACTCGACCTAGAAGTATGAATCAGCCTCAAAAAAAGTGGAGGCCTTTAAGCAATAAACCATTTGCGTTAAAGTTTGTATCATTAAAAACCTGGTGGTATTTTTGAATGGTTGTGCATCCTGCCCTCATTTTCCCCTGAAACAGGAAATCTCAAAATAAAAACGGCTGTGTGTGTTGTTGTAAATGTCTGTAAACAGAGCACTGCAGCTATAGAGGGAGTTGCCTGCAGTGCTGTGCATTCTGGGAGTCTTTCAACCACGAGCCAAAAAGGACACTTTCTGCCTTTTCTCAGTCAAGAAGGCACCAACTAAAAAAAACAAAATTCACATTTGTACTACATATTTGACCCAATGTCAATACAGATTCATGTTTTAATGGGTAAAGTATCCTTTTGACAATTTGACATGTCTGTATTTCATATTCCAATTCATCTGAATGCCAGAAGTGTTTATCGAACAGGCAAATGTCCACATATAGACACTGTTAACCTCCATCATTATGAAATGGAAGCGCTTGTTTAGCTCAGTCTGTAGAATAAGCGCCAGCTGTGCAGAGGCTAGTAGTCTTCACGTATTGGCCTCTGGTTTGACTTTGGCCCTTTGATGAATTCATACCCCACTCGCTCTTTCCGATGTCTCTCTTCATCTGTCCTAACGATGAAGGCCAATAAATGATCTAAGGAAACAAAAACAGGAGCTGCAATAAACGTACTAGCTTGGCTGCTGTGGAGAGGAAAGGAGTTATTGCAGTCCCCTCTCTTTCTTTAGGCTGGTCTGCAGAGAAATGTGGTTTAAAAAAAAAAAGGACCGGAGGAACTCATCATCATTGCTCTGGGATGTCAGGTCTAAGCATTAAATTAGAAGTGTTTGGACCTGGAAGGGAAGTCGACTGTTCATAACACGAGGGATAAACACGTCACCCCTCCTCACATCCAGCCCTTTACCTCGATGTCACACCTGAATCCCACTCATCCTCCAGCTTTGCATTCAAACAGACACAAATGTAACTACACTTGCTTTCTTTATTTGGGGGATGAGTGCAGATTCACACTTGTTGCTTTTACCACACAGCTGGCACTGTGAAGTGCACACAACTGTTAACTATTATTGCGAGAGAATGATGCACCAATCAGGGCAGAGAAAATAGCCCTGTTATCTCCCTCAGAAGCTGCTCCAGTATGTGCTATTGTGAGTGTTCTTGAAAGCAGAGAGAGAAACGTGTCCGCACTCTCTGCTACTAACTTCAAAAGTATCCTCAAGTATTATGTTGAATTTATGGTTTTAAAGATCTTAAAATACGTATGTAACTAGGACTCCAACGATATCTTTGAAACACAACAAAACACACAGATTTATCTCCTCTCAAACTGTCTTCAGAGACGGATAAAAAAAACAACCCAGAACATCCGAGAGAAGATTTAATCATCCAAATGTTTTTAAGCATTCTGCTTTGTTTTCAGGCTGCACAGATTTAGGGAGTAATAAAGCTGCTTGGTTGTCACGCTGTCTGCTGGAGGATAAACAGACAAGACAAAGCCAGGTGCAAAACTGACTGGTCATGCTTAAATTACACGTGTAGTCCTTGTTATTAAAGCCTTAAATCAGCACTTATCTTCTCTCTGTGTACAAACACTTACTCATCCCAGAAGCATCTCATGTATGTCTGGAAAACCCAACATTTTAAGCATGGTGTCACAGCAAACTAATGCAAGATGCAGGATTTCTTTTATCATTATCACTGTGACCCTGTACCCACCCACACACACACTCCCACACACACATACACACATTTACCCTCATTTCAAATAAACACTGTGCTGAGCTCCCTTGTGTCAAATTATCATGATAACTGGGGCGTTCATCAAGGCTGTAAAAAGACTGGTTAACATCTTCTGTGGCTATTCGATTAACAGCATTATCACTAAGCAACAGCAAGACCCCCCCCCCATTCTCCCTCACATACACACACAAACACAAGCACACACTGCCCCTGTAAACGTAACGGTACCATGTCTAATTTGGAGGGTGTTTGACTGACAGCATTTTAATGACCCAGAGCTCGCGTGAGGAGTTAAGCTGACAGAGGCATCTATACCACCCCATCATGTAAGAGGAGAGAGACTTTGAACAGAGGAAATATGGAGAATGAGATGGGGCTGCTGCTATTATTATCATACCATTGAACCAAATCAGCAATGAAAAAAAAACAAAAATTCAGTGTTTCGAGGACTATGAACTATAAAGATATAAAGCTGAAAATTACTTTTTTTTGTAGCGCATGTACATTAAACTCTGTAGGCTGGTCAATTACTTTTTGTGTGTTTCAAGCCTTGTCACCTCCCGTCAACCAATAACATGTAACCAGATAAAGAAGCTTAATCTACAAGTGAGCTAAATGATCAACTGCTCAGCAGGCTACCATGCTCTCCTCTCTTCAGTGTCATACATTACAGACATTGGGTTTTTTTTAATTATTATTATTTAAAGTACTTTAATAGTATTAGTTTAGTTTTTTAGAAGAGGAGGATTTCCTCTGAACAATGAAAATTTAAGGGATTGTGCTTTCAAATGTGTTATTGCTATGTCTCTATCAGAGACTGAGACAAAGATTGAAGGAAACATTGAAATACTGTGCAGCTTTTGGGAAGTTGGTTTCAAAAGTTACAGTTTAAAGTTTTAGGCGTCCTTGAGTCTAAATGGGTTAAGAGAGGACGTGACTTTAGGCTGCATGTTACTCCAAGAGTGATGAACACTGAAGTAACATTTTAATATATATATATATATATATAGGCTGTTCCTGCTGCATTGGCTTGGCCTTTAGGGAACAAGTCCAGTTGTAAGGGTACAGGAAACACATAAATACAAATAATTAACAGTGCGAGGCTAAAAGCCAAGGCCGACCTTCTCCCACCAACCCTCACCTCAATGCTTTGGCACTCAGGGAGTACTGAGTAGCATGTAATGAGAATAACTGTGCAGCTTTAGTCATGAAATGCCTAATTATCCATTAGCATGCACTAAAAAGCAGCTATGAGACCATCACTGTCTCTCCTCCACAATCCCCCACTGAGCTGATACAATAGAGCACAGACTCAGACTAACTGTGGAGGGAACAGTCAGCCTATCAGATGTCTCCTTCAGCATACCAGGTCCCAGCGATAAAACCATGATAAGGTTTCTCTTAGTAGAGCTGGTAGAGCACGCCCACACATGCTCCTGTTCAAATCATTTTGTGTGTTAATTAGAAAGGAGCTGCCTATTTACAAGAGTGGAGACATATGAAGTCCAGAATACACTCATCAACAAGCGTGTTTACTTACTCACACAGATATGAACACACACACACACATCCGTGCACATGCTTTGTTTTTGATGTGGTCTGTCATTAGCAATTTTCTCCTCTTTCTATTTTGGTAAAATTAAGCAGCCCAATTTGGTGCCTGTCTTGACTAATGATATTTGATGTTCTGAGACAATGTATGTGCAGCAAACAGTCTGTATAATTGGAAAAGACAACACAAATCTGAGTCAAAATAATAATTTTAGTTTTTCTGAACGATAAGGTGGGTTATTTGAGACTTGAATCAATGCTGACCAAAGACTCTGACAGTGTACTTCATCTCATCTGTGTTTATTTGTCTAATAAGAGGCTTTACACCTCTGTCAATCAAAATCACCACCATGTGCTATCAGTAATCGTAATCTTTTTTATTTTTTATTTTTTTTTGCACGCCACCTTTCAGTATGGAAACTGCACAGTTTTTATACAGCACATGTGACCCCGGAATCTGACAAGTTTTCCTTTCCGCTGAGCCGAAGGAAATCAGGAGCTACACCTGTCAAGAAAATCAAATAGGTGCTGAAGGTCATGTTGGTAATCCTTTGTTGGTATTGCTGGTTGCTATGGCTGGTGGGCTTCTCAGGTTATTAAGTTGCTGGCCCCTGATTTTTTTCTTATATAATCTTTTTCACATCAGAATGAGCCCTGTTTAATACAGTGAACTGGTTAAATGAGTCTTTGTTCATTTGTGGGAAACGGATAGCGAAAGAAATTTCTGCAAAGATACATTTTTTTCTTGCAACATCAAGAATAAAAGTTCAGACACAGCTGCTGCATGGAACACCAAAAATCTTTCATCAGTGTAAACGAACGTCAGGCTGAATCTGGTTGCCCAGCCCATCAATCTGCTCCTTGTTGCACCTCCAACAGTTTAACTTGTGAGTGTAGGTTCAGTGAATAAATTTACATTCATTAGCTTTGACATTTGAGATTGTGGCGCATCGATGTGGCGTTTGGCTTGTACTGGGTATATAAGATTAGTGTATTGATGTCTGAGTTTGGACACCACTGAGTGTGTGTTTAGGCTGTATTAACGGTGTCATTTTCTAGAAGAATCAGACTGAAGTGGTGCAGGACTGATGCATTAGAGGTGAACGTGTTAGCATTGATTGAGCAACAAAGACAAAATAAGTTTGCAGACATGCATTCAGAGAGCAGAGCGTGATGCATGTGTGAACTAAATATCACCGACATCACCACCATCTGAAGAGCTGCTGACTTTGAATGACCAGCCAATAACTTCCTGGCTGGAGACTTGTGTGTGAGCTCAACAAACTGAGCACAGGCAAGATGACGCTACGTTAAAATAAACCTCATTTCTCATGAGTCAGTTACTAACAGACTCATGACATCATTCGTGAAACAACAAACATGTCTCCTGCCGATGTAAGATGTGTTAACTTGTTTACTTGTAACTCCTGAATTAATCTCAGGAAACATTGTTGATGTTGATTATAAAGCAATATCTCCCTTTAAGTGTGCCAACTTAAGAGAGCCATCATATGCGTTGGTCATAACAGACCACTTGAGGTTGTGTCATCAGATTTCTTCAGTATAAGGAACTGAGCAGGGGAGCATTTTAGGAACAATTAATTACTTTTTTTTAATTGGCCAGAATCTTTATCTGGTAAGTGATTCCCTTTGAAAGCTTAAAGAAGCTAACTGAAGAACCATCTGTATGAACAATAATGATTCTTAGACAGCTACGTCTCCAGGCTAGTGGAGTTCTTGCTTGCTTGTCGAGAAAGTTCTAACATTTCCTCATGTAAGCCTTCGGATCTGTCCCATTTTGTAGCAGCAGTAATTAAACCTGAGCTTATCCCAGCATTTTCGGCTAGTGTATAACTTAACCAATGACTTGTTTGCAATTTACTCCGTATGTGGTACTGTACATCCTCGTACTCAAATTAAAGGAGAGAGTTACTTCCCGTAAAAAATCTGCCTCGTTGTCAGATGGATAAGTTAGCCTTTAGGCCACCTGACTCAAAAGTGACAGCTTGACCTTTAAGACTATAGTGTAGGTCTAACAACAGCAGACAAGGTGCTGCTCCATGTAGCGAAGACCTAACTTTATTCTGCAGGATCAGAATCTTAACTAAACAAACTTTTAGGGACAGCCCTGGCACATTGTACAGCTACATTTACTGGTCTATGCCTCATATATATTCACTTTTGCTCAAAAATACACCTAATTTTAAAAGGCAATTTGTTCTGCCACTTTCAGACTGATTTTGTGTAGTCCAACTCCAGGTTTAAGCAGAAAGTCTCTACAGTGTACCAACTCCCAAAGCCCAATCTTCATGTCCAAACCTATAAATGCAGAACCATGACTCCTACATTAAACTTTCTCTGTAAGTAAATTTGACCAGCCCGCCCTGTGCGTGCCAAAGCATGTCTGTGTGCTTCCATCAGCTACATCACTGCCCATGCACATCTCTGCCCAGCCTGTACCCATCCAATCTACCATCTGCTTTGGCAGTCGGCTGCACCAGACCAGGCCAGACCACTGCTCCAAAGAGGGGCAGGTGGGTCTGGGATTGGGGGGGGATACAGATGCTCCTCAATCCAGCTGCAGCCTGTTGGCAGTGTCACGGCATGCTCCTGGATTAATGAGCCCCCCCCTCCGCTCGCTCCTTGGGCTTCTGTCCCACTATCTGTACTGCGGCTGCCAAGCCCATTATCCATGCACGGTTTAAGTCAAAATGCCACACGCTCACTCACTGATGGATGGGGTCTTAAACAGTGGGGATCCATTTAAACAAGGACTGTTTGCATGTGTGTGTGTGTGACAGTTTTCTTGCCACCTATGTTCCCTTTGCCATCTCATCTTTCCAAACCTCCTGTATGGATTTAGGAGGCTGGGCCGGGCGCCATCGATTACAAACAGCCAACCAATCATGCTGACAGACAGCTCGGCTGAGGGCGCACCTTGGCCTTTAATAGTTCTGTCTGCGATGCTCATGTTCTTGTGGGAAGCTCAAATAGGATAGAGAAACACTCAGCAGGCAGCCACTGTAACCTTGTGTTTCTGCATAATGAGACAAACTCCAGAAGACCAAACAAATAAACACTAAAACATGATTTTTTTAATTGTATTTAAGCCTCCCCACCTTGTCCAATGTGTTTGTCTGTGTGTGTGTGTGTCTGTGTGTGTGTGTGTGTGTGTGTGTGTGTGTGTGTGTGTGTGTGTGTGTGTGTGTGTGTGTCTGTGCTCCACTGGTGGACTGAGTAGCAGCTTAAAAAAATACTGAAATGCAAATGACCTTGTCTCATCTCACAGCCAACACAGAGAAATTAAATTACGGCTGCCTGCGACTTGGGAAGTGCTCTTTCCTCACTCCCCTTGGTTTGAAGTGAGTGTAGATGTTTTTGTTATCAGTCTGTGATGTTTATAGGTTTAAGGTATCTATGCTGTGAGGAGATGATGTCACTTTTCTCTTAAGCGCATTAAGCTGCATTTCACTTCTCTAATTCGTTCAACTTAAGGGAAATAATGAGTTGTGTTGTGTTTGTTTCTGAATCCAGTTGTGTGTGTTTATGAGACAGTTGTGTGTGTAGCTCTTTGTCTGGCCTATTCCATAGTCACAGACACTAATAGGAATTCACAGTTGTTTAATAATTCACACTGAGGTAGGCAGCTACAGTAAACTGTCAGCAGCACCAGTTCCTACCAAAATCCCATTAACTGCCAATGGATTATTCCCACAATACATCTGTCCATGCCTTTGTGTACACCAACACACACTAAAAACACATGTGCACATGTATCACTCTTTCTCACAATATTCCTAATGGCTTAGCAATAAGCAGGCTAAACCTGGAGGTGTGCAGAGGCTCTGAGGCACTTTCCATTATTAGAGCAGTGAAATGGAGACCCTGTTGGCCCTTTGGGATGGGGGGGGGGACTCAGCCTGAGGACATTATGATAATGAGAGGGTCCATGGGGAGGAGTGGCCGTACAGGCTGATGGGATGTCTGATGACACAATAACAGCAGTGTGAATACAGATTAAACTCTCTGCATCTTGATCTATACTTTTCTTCAGTTCTTATCAGTCTGATGTCCTCTGCTGAACGTTTGTTCCCCTGGTTTGTCTGATTTGTTTTTGGACTCGCGTGAAATAATGTTTTGAATTTCTTCTATTTGAATGTGTCATGGACACACTGAACTGTTGGTTTAGCTCAAATGAAATGTCGAATAATTGATTAAAAATGTTATTTGTCCACTGAAATTGAAAGCCATTATCATTCAATTTGAAATGTATAAATCACATGAATGAATATACATCTCTCAGGGTAATGTGATCACTGAGAAGTTGCCAGGCAACAAGGGGAGACTCCAGGAAGCTTTTTTATTTATTTATTTATTTTTTTAAATAGTTCTTTATACACACCTTTAGAATTTAAATTGTTGTTTTCAGACTAAGCATTGTTTTTCCTCAGCACTGGGTTGTCACAGTGACAGGATGGGGCTCCTATATTCAAAATATTGCAAGGAATACATTGTATAATACATATTGAAATGATGGGATATACAATGTTATTTTAATGGTATTATTTTATTTCTTTATTCTCTGACTTACTGTAATGTAACGACTTCAGTCCCCTCAACTTGCTTTTCTTTGGTTACTTTTCCGACTTCTCCTGCTCATCCCTCCCTCTCCTTTTCTCTTTATCCATATGTTGGCACTGTTCATCAGCAGTAGGTTTTATACTGTTGCCCAAATAACAAAACTTTTGCTGGGGCTCACTGTTCAAAAACTGTGTATAAAAGATTAAAAAAATAATAATAATACGACTGCAGAAAAACATCGGAAGCAACCAGCTGCACAAAATGATTACAACGACAGCATCAGAAGGTTCAGATTAAACATTAGCTGTTGCATCACATTCAATGCATTTGATGATGTTACTTTAGACTACAAATACAACAAAGCATTACAGTTCCTGATGTTAAGTGTCCCCTGATTGCAGCTGAACGACTCTACATCCCCTGTGCTGAGGAATATTGCTTCATTTCAGGAGGTATACAGTCAGTGTTTCAACCTGCATCTACACAACAGCCTTCAGCAAGCAGGAGGGAGTGGCTCTTTGTCTGACTGTCTGCGTTCCAGAGGGCTGTGTTAGACAGCACACAATCATACACACATATTCACATATGCACACACATTCATGCTCCTGTCGCAGACATTGAACAGTCGCTGAGAGAATACCTTTCCTGTTGATTATACCTGATCAATTGAACATGTAACTGTTGGGACGACCCCACTCACTCAAGTAGAAACTGTTTTTGGAACACTCTCCTTCTGATCCCGTTAATGTGCATTGAAACGGTTTTAGTATCCCAAACTGGCAGTGCAGAACAAAAACCTTTTACATTTCCAGTAATTGCTAATAGTGAGTGAGCTATCCAGAAGCAGCAGCTCAGCATTGAAAGTGAATGTGTTTTATAGCTAAAGCACCTGCTGCAGGAGCCAAGAAGTGTCACGTTTATGCTCACCGTTTACTGTAACTCACTGCTTCAATTGAGATAATGGAGCAGAGGTGGAGGGGCAAGTTAACAGACACCGTCGCATCCTAGAGTCTCGAGTTTTTTTTAACATAAAAGATAAAAAAATGTATTCTGTCATTCTTGGTAGCTTTAATTTCTTCTTATTGTTGAAGCTTGTGTCTTTATGATCTCTAATGAAGAAAAAACTGATGTTGATGTAGTCTTACGATCATTTATAAGCTCATACATGTAAAAATGTGAATTTAAAGCCACTTTCAACATGCACAGAAGCCCGAAAGCTGCTTTAAGTGTTTAAAATTCTGAGAACCTCCTTAAAAACCTGAACACATTCTGCTTATATGACTGTTGAAATGTGTTTAGCCTGCTAGGAAAAAGCTGTAAAGAAGCCCCAGTTAAACAAACACATCAGGACCTGCTGTGTTGCTGCAGGCTTTCTGTGACCTGGTCACAGCGTAACCTTTCCCTTCCTGTTACAATTCACAAATCTCCCTGCACTCAACCCTGCGGCTGTTAGGCATTTGTCACCGACGCTGGCATGTTGTGAGAAAAAAAAAAACTCACTTTAGTGTGAGTATAAACAGAGAGCTGCAGCCTCCACCCTCCAGTGGCTACGGAACAACATTAGCAGCCGTCTTTATTAGCACTATTAGCACACGAGGCGTGTTTTTCATATCCTGGCCGTGTTAATGTGAGGTTAGATTGATGATGATGATGATGCTCGGTGTGGAGATTTTTGCATCTGATTTGCAAAAGGTTGACAATGAGGGGCTTCATTTCCATAATGAATCCTCAGCGCCTCTTTGATGAGCTGTTGACAGACGAGAAAACAACAAGTGTCTTCTCCTCCACAGATAAATGATGAAAGAAAAGAAAATGAGCCGGTCCAGAAAATGAATCCAGCAACACTTGTTTTTTCCGTCTCTTGTTTAAACTGTAACATACGTTAGAATTGATACGGCTACCTCTTAGTCACACCTTGTAAATACTGGTCCAAACTCATATTTAGCGCATCGACCTTCTGAATATGACCAATTTGCCAAAACTTCCCTCCACCGGGAAACACTGGGTATTATCAAAACAGACTTAGAAACATTTTGAATCCATACAGTTCCCAACAAGCTTTTAACAGTAAAAAAAAAAGTTTGTCATTGAAATGGATAACTGAAACAATAAGGAAGAAAGACTGTTAAAAAAAATGACACTACTTGCCTGGTGTTCATAAAATGACTTCCCTCAATGCTTTGTGCATCGAATCCGCTGGTTACAATACTTAATGAATGGACAAATAATCTTATGCATCAGTTTGCTTTTAAAAGCTTTGCCTTAAATGCCTTTCAAGTCGTTAGAAGATAGAACAATATATCATGTATTAATACCATGAGGGGAAGTTCAATGTCACACAGTTATTGAACATGCTGCACACAGGCTGAAGTTCTCACAAATATACAAACAGGTTCTTTTGGTCATGCACTAATTGATGCACTATAGTAAGGGAGGGTTGCCCACAGTGAGCACTCCTGAGCTGGTAAGGGGTTTGCTGCATTGTTCTAGGGCAGTAGTTCCCGAAGTGGAGGTCACTAGACACTGAGAGGTGGGTCACAAGATTCCCTGCAAGATACACAAAATATCATAGCATATCTAATCTAGTAATGTGAAAATACAGACAAAAACATAGTTCAAGAGATCACATGTGTTCTGCTTATACCATTTCTGTTTGGGCTGTGGTGTTCTTCTGTCCTGTTCTCACGCCACTATTAGGATACAGTAGGCCTTATTCCCGGCTGAGTGCAACATCAAACGTTTTAACCACCTCCAGGGACAATAGGGGATCCCTGTTTCTTAGCACTGTTATTTTGGGTGTCGCAGGCTGAAAAGTTTGGGATACCCTACTATAGGGAACATTGACAGAGCTCATGAAGTGAAATGGCAACCTCTCCATGCTATCAGACCAATTTCCAGACTTGATCCGCATCAGGACTTGAACTGGACCACCAAGCACCAGATCCCCATAGATTGAAGCGCACTGCCGCAATGCCAAAGTATCAAAGAAACTGAAAATAAAGAGGGCAATGTTGAGCACAAATTAAAAAGAAAACAGAAACAACATTTCATTTTCCAATAGAATTATGAACAGTATGACCAATAACAGGTTCGGTATCTTACTCAAATTAAGTCTATTTCTGTTTAGGTATTCATGTTGGGATAAAAAAAGTAGATGTCTTGAGGGAAATGCCATAAATTAGTTGATATCATGAGAAATCTGGATAAATAAATGTATGAAAGGACAGTTAGCTCAGGGCTTCTGTAATATCTAACTATCTAACTATGTTATCTTCTGTTCCACCTAACTATCGGGTCATTAGGACAAATTATCTATTTAAAAAACTCATTCAGCATGGAGGTAACAATTCCCTTTGATTGGCAAAATACCTAACCTTGCAATAAACAAGATGTTCAACAATTGCATATTAAGTAGAAAAAAAGGGCGAGTCATCAAAGAAGGCATATTAACTTCCAGTGTTGTCAGCAAAACAACCAACCAGCCGAGAGCCTTCTGTCAAAGAAGACAAAGCCTCCTCAGTCGTCCACACGTATCCTTACGCCGCCCTCTCGGGTTCCAAACAGCCAAACCTTGGAGCTTTATCACCAGAGAGCGACTCTGGCGAGATGAGATCCCCACACAGCTTAACATCTGGGCGCTTTGCCGCTGATGCTCTCATAAATAAAAGATAACTCCTGCCTACCGCGCACTGTGGCGCTGGTATAAATCATGTATATGGATTTTCACTTGGCTTTCACTCTCTCTTTCTCCTACACTCTCTCAGCCCCCTTCCTTCATCCTGCCCCCTTTACCATAAGTCTTCCTCCGCGCCCTCTCTTTCTCACTGCCTGCACAGCCCAGGATGAGACTACAGACAATAGAAGAAGGCAGGTGATCAGAAGCTTCATGATAATGGGAAAATACACAACATCGTCTATGTACGCTTCTAATTCACAAGCCGAGTCTACAGCCAGATCTGTGATAAATAGCAGGATTGATATTTGCACTTCAGGTAACAGTATTCTGTCCTGGAACCAAAAATACTTTAAACTTGAACAGAGCAGCTGACACATTTTCTGAAACAACTAAACTAATATTGCTCAAGCCAACATTTTGGATTTACAATAAAAAAAAACAAACAGATTAACATGATGAAAAAAAGGCCAGCTAATGGCCTGTTTAATAACTTCTCGAAACGTCAGTATCATCAGATAGTTCAGTACAGGATAGTTCAGTGGGGGGAAATTGGAGGTCTCCTGTCTGAAATTATGAAAAATCTAACTTTGTATGGAACAAGTATTGGGGCTAAAAGCTATCCTGGACCTCTTAAAGTATATTAAGTAACTTATCTATCGTATTAGAGGTCCCATGGGTGCAATCATTTCTGGGTTCAGGGCTTCGGGTTTGAGAGCATTAAACATCCGGACAGATTTGATTCATCCATAAACTTATTTAGATACAAGATTTCTTTTTTTCAAACAACTCTTGGTGCGTGTGGAAAAGAAATGAAATATTCTATCAAAAAGAGAAGGTCTGAGCAATAAAAACAGACGATTGTAATTATTGTTGTCATCGTCTGATGCTTTATTGATGCCCAAGGGGAAATTCATGCTGCCTGCTAAACACATCAGACTGTATCACTAAGTAGAGTCTGTTGTTTGTCCGGTCAGGAGGACACAACACATAGCTACAGACAGACAGACAGTTCACATGTGATCAATGGAAAACTTTCTGTGTGATATCATGTTAGTGACTACAACAGGCTGAAATGGTTGAATGAATGGCTGATATATTTAATCCCCAAGGATAGGAAGCCCAATCAGCTTCAAACAAAAAAGAAAAACCTAATTATGTCAAGTCTCCTCTGCTGATGATAAAGGATAATTACTTTTTTATTCCCCTTGCTGAGGTTCCCTTTAAAACTTGGCGATGTAACCTTTAACGAACACGTGTGATTGATGAGGCGCCTCATTCCTCCTTTCCAAATGATTACCGATCACTGTTTCCATTCCTTAGACACACACACGCACACACACGCACACAAATACCCTTTCAAGCAGCTACAAACACTTTTGTGTATGACACTGTCAAAAAAAAGAAGAGCATCTCATTTCAGGACTTTCATTACTCATACGATCTGATAGTTACATCTGCGGTGCATGGAGGCAATATACAATTACAGCGCAGAGAGAGAGAGAGAGAGAGAGAGAGAGAGAGAGAGAGAGAGAGAGAGAGAGAGAGAGAGAGAGAGAGAGAGAGAGAGAGAGAGAGAGAGAGAGAGAGAGAGAGAGAGAGGTTTCTGTATCTGCCCCAGGAATAAGACACGCTCATGTCCATAATGACCGCTTGTGACAACGGTGTGAGCTGCACACAATACGCTGCTGTATCTATCCATCTGTCTTCAAGGAGAGATACTCGGACAGTAGGAGCCGGTGATGAATGAGACATCGTCTGCGTCTGATACATATTTCTCATTTCCAGAACAAACAATGCCAAAGTCTGAAATGAATATCACAAGCTGAGGGAACACAGGATACATAACTCAGTCTGCAGACCAGAGGAAACACTTCCATACACAAGATCATACTGTACATGGGTCAGAAGTGACTGCGTTTGGATCATTTAAGACCTGACGTAACTCTGGGTTTGACAAGCCAAGAATATGAAACTTTTGAAAACCAAAAATCTAAAATACAAGAACAAAACATGCTGCTGCTATTTTCGTTGACCTGTTTAAAGATTTTCAGGCAGATGATCTTGAACTTTTCATTCTGGAACTATTTCTTGATATTTACAGACAAAAAATGTGAACCTCTCTTAGGTATGACATTCACAGAATTTAAGCTGATGCTTGTTTTTTCTAAACAGCACAATAAACATATTTATGTTTTAAAAAAAAAAAAAATTAAAAAAAATTCTGCCACATTATATTTTTAAAGGAGCAATATATAACTTTGACACTGATTCAAAACATTAAAGATGGTGGTCTCCATCTGCCCCTCCTCCCCAGAGTCAATGTGCATACAGGTAGCCATGCTGCGGCCAAAGAAGCTTCAGTGTTTAATCAGCTCGCCGTCTTGAAACCTTTCTACGTTCTAACCTCTGCATTCTTCCAAAACATCCCCAACATTCATCCTGACAAGTTTCTTGTCATGGAGCGTCTGAGAAAAATGCAGAGGCTTCAAAGGTAGGGTAGAAACAGTAACATAATCAGTTAGTTTGCATTCTTCTAGCGCTGTGTCACCTGGCAAATGTCCAAAACGACCGTGAACGGGTGCCTCAAAACAACCTTCTGCTCTGATCAAAACAAATGCAGACCATTCTGGACTGAACATGATCTGAGAATGATACACATGCTGTTGTCTGAGAAGCCAGTACTTCTCAGATATCTTATATAGTGGACCTTTAGTGTTTGTTGGTATATTGTAAACCAAGCAATAAATCATGGAGAGAACCTAATCAGCAGATTGATTTACTTACACTGTCTTGATAGGTAATGCTTTTAGGGGTTTTTACTAAAGTTAGTATTGCATCAAGCTCAAGTAACCCGAATTGAGTAAAACGTGATTGCCAGTGATCACTCATGAACATAGCAATACTTAACCCCTCTGAGGTTATCTCTGTGACCTCCTTTCTTTTAAAATCTTCATTTCAGCTTAAGAAGCCCATTACCTGGTCCGTGCAGTCTGACAGTAAATATAATGAGACAGCTCCCTCCTCGCACTAACAGCTCAGAGAATTCCTCTGAGACGACAGAGTGAGTGTACAGCTTGTGTCCATATCTGCCGTTTGTTGCTAAGCTCTGACACTTGACAAATGTGGTCCTCCCCTCTAAACCTGGTTACCAGCAGGTTGTCCAATGACAGCAGATTTTCGCTGTTTAATGCCACACAAATCCGATTATGTCTTTCGGGGGTGCATCCGCCATGCCGACAGAGATGGATGGAGATTATAAACTGAGGTATTGGCCGAGTAGGACATTTTTTAAAAGGTGAGGAAAGACATAAAAATGGCAGGGCTCAAGGATGTCTTTGGTTAAATATCCCAGCTCACAAGGTCAGCAAAGTCAAGGTGGAGGAGTGGATACAGAGAGCAGAGCTGGTTTTATTCTGAAACACCGCCAACCTGTCCTAGAGACTTTACATGATGGATATAATTCTTCTGATCATTGAAAATAATGACACCAAAAAGAAAAAAAAAGGGAAAGAAACATTGCTAAGGGAACAGAGAGAATGGGAGTTCAGGTCTCTGGATCATGTTATTGTGCAAAGGAAGCTTGTTCGGTTTAGAGCCCAAATGATCCCATCCAGAAACCTAAACTGTACAATCTTAGTTATTTTAATCATCGCTAAAATTGCAAAGGACAGAAACTTACATTTATTCCATATCCTCCGTCCTATTTTACACCAAAACCTGCCAAGAGTGAAAGAGAGAGGGCACGTCTAAACAAATGAACAAATACATTGGCAATGTTTCGATTTCCAAACTTTGCTAATGTATTTGTGCAATGAAGACAGTGTGAAGGAGTTAGCTTGTAATTTTGAATAATTAAAGGGAGGAAATGACCCAATATGGGGCAGAAGTAGCTCAGTCTGTTTAGGAACTTGGGTAGGGAACCTTAGGGTCTCCGGTTCAAGTCCCGATATGGAAGTTAGTCTGGTAGCTGGAGAGGTGCCAGGGCACAGGTTCGGTGCCTTTGAGCAAGACACCACACCCCCAACTGCACCGGTGCGCTCCCTGCGTAGCATTGTGTAGTAGCCCCACTCTGACGTCTCTCCACTAATGTATGCCCGCAGGTTCTGTTTGTGTGTGTGTGATCCAGGCCTATATGTGTGAGAAGCATGTCGTTACATATAACAGTGTGTAAGAAAACAAAATTCCCCTCTGGGGTATATAAAGTATATCAAAAAAAATGGGGTGCCTAGGACTTTCACTTTTCATGCTGTGGTATTGAAACTTATTCAGGTGAAAATTTAAGAAGGTTAGGGGTTCGATCCCCATGCACCTCTTACATAACTGATAGTTGCTACTTCTGCTTTGTCTGCGGTGTATGAATGTGTACAGTATGACTGAGATAAGTTAATACCGATAGTGACTTTACATAGAGGCCTCTGTTATCAGTTTGTGAATGGGTGTGAATTAGTGACATGCGGTGTAAAAGTGCTTTGAGTAATTAAATACATGAATTAAGAATAATTTTAGAATTCGACCACACCAGGACCCAGGTGATGGAGCGCTAGTAAAATGTGGACCCTATCAAATAAGAGCTTCAACAACTAAAGTCCCCTGTGGTAAGTCTGGCACCACATAGTCAAATGAGCCATGTCAGTACACCAGTAAACATAGATTCCTATCATGAATCAATAAAAGTAATCAGAGGATAATCATGAACCTGGTCCGGAACTGTTGAACTGTTTCTTTTCAGTTATTCAATGTGAATATTTACTACAGCTCATTCATCCAGACAGAATAAGCTTCTGAAAAGCATCAGTGAACTCTTTCAGCTGCATGTTTGCCAACATGGTTTACTCTCTGGGAAATCCAATCACCACATTCCTCCTCTGGTTTTGTCTTTCAGCCTTTCTCCGTTTCTGGAAGGTTCCATTCAGAGAGCTGAGAACCATTCTACCTCATCCTGAAAGGCTTTTAACCAGCACCTCCTCTCCTCAATGGCTGAGAACAGATCGCCCAGGCCTTTCTCTGCCTAACACAATTAGCCATGGAGCGTTCAGGCCCGACCTCCCTCACATTCAGCTCCATGACTTCATCCATGCGCACTATCAGCCCATTGCCATGCAAAACAGCAGCTTCTTCTTCTTCTTCTTCTTCGGCTCTGCACCATCTCACATTGCAGCCTAAACAGCGGTGCCCCTCTTTAGCCCTGCTTTGTCCAATAGCCGTTAATGCGGGTAATTTTTGCACGAAAAAGGGATGAAGGACTGCAAGCAAACACACCTCCTTTCGTTTAAGCTATTATAGGATTTGACCCGTACGGTGGGAGGAAGATCTGCAATTGTGGCTGAATGAGGAAATCTTTGGAAAGATGTGATTGGAGGAAAGCAGTTTGGGAATGTAGAAGAGTTTGAGGGTTTCCAATGAAAAAAGCACACCAAAGAAAATAAAAATTCCTGGAGGAGAACTCAAAAACAGACTTTTTGTTTTCATAAAAAATTCCTCCCATAAATTGACATCCATTTCTCAAAAATCAAGAGTGAAGCATGCGCTAATAAAGTACAATGCTTGAGATAAATACCACAGTCTGTTGATGCTTTTGAAAACATCTTAGGATTGAATTTTCAAGGACTTTCCACATCCAAGTATCTCAGACTGTTCTTTGTTCTCATAAAACTTCCTCACATGCCTCAAAATGCCTGTTAAAGCTGAGTGAGAGAGGAGCGGAATACAAAGGCGGCGTGCCTTCAGTGAGACAGCTTTATATGATTAAAATTGACTGGCACATGTTGCAGGACTCCACATCCACCCATAACAGATATTAAAGACCCCCCTGGGAGGGTGAACCTCCCTCAGTGACTGAGGAAGGTTTGTAAAAAAACATGAGGCCGCCGCCACAATCAATTTCCTGCTATCCAGACGACGTGTGTTTATGTCTGTGTTTGTTGTGTCCTTGTACCCGGGTAGCAGACACCAATTCAAATTCTGTTAGCTCCTTAAAAACCACTCAAGACCCTCCTCGGCAAGCCTCCCACTCCATCCTAGATGAGCGTTGTGGAAATAAATATTTATCACATCACAAGAGAGAGGAGGACGGAGAAAAAGGCAAAACATACAGAGAAACCGAGAGAGATAGAAAGCCAGAGACGCTGGTGGTAACGATGACAACAGCTTTTGGCTTGGCGAAGGACAGAAACGCATGAAAATGTAGCGGACTGAAAAACAATGAGGAACAAGTTAGACTCGTAGGAGTGTGGGTGAATAAAAATAGATGCTCAAGCCTCCAAATGAATCCAAGGTGGTGAAGTCCCATCTAGGCGATATGCCACTCAGTCAATTTTCTTCACTGGATTCTATGAGAAACTGAGTGGTTTTTTTTCTGTTTTGTGCTCTAAAGAGATTACTCAAAATTGCTCACATTTTGGATTTCTAAAGAAATTCTAAATGTGAGCAATTTCACAACTCCCATTCCAATAGTCTCCTCAAAAAGAGGAAAAAGAGGAACAACAATTATCCCTTAGAACATGTTACTTTCTGCTGAATTGTATCGTTTAAGAGAGCACAGGGATTTTTATTAAAAAAAACTAATAATTAAAAAGGGTTGTCCACAAATTTTAATACTGAGGAATTTTGTGAACATTAAGGGCTTACAGTATGTGTGAGAAATCCATTTACAGTAGGATTTAACCAGCGAATAGGAAACTTTGGATGAGACCACAGGGGCTTTACAGGAATGATAAAAGCTGCTGTAGATGAAAATTAAGAAACAAACACTGGATTGTCCTTCATTTATTATCAGGAGGACGACCGGACAGGCGAATAGCTATGACCTTGGATTAGGTTGAGGGTCATGTGGGTATGACTGGCTAATGAGAAACTGGTCCAAGATAGAAAACTCATTATTATAGTGCTGACACACTCACAGGATAAATAATTAAGTCAATTATTACAAACTTAACCAACACGTTCAAGGAAGAAATCATTTAAGGACGTATCATACAAATTTGCAAAAAGAAACCGTTTCCTGCTCATCTCTTTTTATGTACTTGTCTAATGGATATACTGGGGTTTTTATGTTGGACTGGGGACACAAGTTATGAAGATGTCAGTTTATACAGTAAACTTTAAAGACTATTCTATTTAAAGTCTTTCTGTTTCAACAAAGGTTCCACCTCCAATTTGGCTGGGTATGGTCATTTGGGTTCAGGGGAACCCTATGATATCCCCTGGAATTGCCAAGAAAAACATTGCTTTTTAAATTGACTACAGTTAAAGTCAAGCTGCAAAAATGAATCATATATAAATCAGAATGTTCATGGTTAAAAAATTTACCCAGCTTGTAAAATGGGACCGCTCAAATGGGCTTGAGCTTGTATAACACTTTTCTCGTCTTCTGACTACGCAAAGGGCCTTTTCACCGCAGGTCACACCTTCCCATTCACACATATTTTTATTTGTGGAACTTACGCATTGTTTTTGTTTTATTTATTTTGTTTTGTTTGTTTAATTCATTATTATTAATATTATGTGTCTTTTCTTGAAAGCCCATGCTTATTTTCTCTTTTTATTCTACTATTTGTACTTCCTAATCGAAAACTGCCACCGAAAAAGCCACAGAAGCAATTTTGTGTAAAGTATCTTGAAAAACGACCAACACCACTAACTGAGCCATTGAGCTTATCATATTTAACTTTATGGAAGAAAATGCTTTATTGCTGGTTCACTTATTTTAAAGGTCCCATATTGTGCTTTTTTCTGGTTTTATATGCTCTTTAGTGTGTTTTCCAGGTGTCTTGTGCATGTTTAGGCACATCTATACATGTGCAAAAATTCAATATGTAACGTCCCTAGCCCCCCTCGTTGAAAATGGGTTTGTGACATCACAAATCTATGATGTCATTGATCGAACCCATTGGCTCGTTTTAACAAGCACAAGCTCCCCAGAGACTGATTTTAGCATTCCCAATATGGTAAAAGGGGTTAGAACAAAGCCAAACGACTGACCAATTACAAGAGAGCAGATCAGGCTGACTAATAAGATCAGACGTGGCACATGTGGGGACCCCTTTCTGTTGATTTTTTTTTCTCTTAGTGGGGGATTCTGGGAGTTAGGCAGATGAGAGAGCCTGCATGGAGTGACAGTACATGAAAACAGACACTTTTTTCAAACATTAGCGATTGTGAACATAACACATTAATTAGATGACAGATGACACCAAAATTTGCATAATATGGGACCTTTAACAGGCTGATTGAATAATTAATTAATGAACTATAGAATTATTAAATATTGAAATGATTCTTTGTTCTGCCCTCTGTGATATCTCTTGCACTCACTTCTTTATACAAAGGGATTTATACCAGTACATATCAAATCAACACGAAAGCATCTAGAACCAGGATAGAGTTTGATGAATTACCATCATTGTTTTTGCCTGTCCCTTCAGGGTCTCAATCCACTTTAATGCTAATAGACAATCTTTATTTTCTGTCTTTAATGGGGGCTTTAATAATGCAAGAGTATTCCATACAATCCTTCTAAATTCAATTGTGCATATCAGAGCCCCAAGGCTTTTTTTTTCTATCACACCTCTTCTCTCTTCAGGTGGCCGACCTGGAAAGGTCTTTGGCAGTTGTGTCCATAATTCTGAGTTGGCCGCAGATAAAAACCATTATCTCCCACATTTGATCCACCTCAATCCTTTCTCAATATTATATTTCCTCATTAAGGGAGGTGTGGGGGAGTGCAGAGCCTTCCCCCGAGTCTTTTTCCTGAATTTATTTCTTGTCTTTGCTATAATTTCTCTCCATCCTCTTTCCTTGCTGCCGCTTTGTTTCATTCTACACACATCAGTCTCACTTTCCTCTCTCCGTTGGTTTCTATTTGTCGGTTTCCTCGTCTTTATCACTTTTTCAATAAGCCAGCCCTCTATTTCTGTCTTTGCCTGTGCATTATTCTGTTTTCTTGAAATTCTTCTATTTTTTTCCTCTACTATTCTTTCAGGGGCAGAGGACATCGACAAAACGGATGATTTTCTGAGAAGACGTAAATCCCATAGTGAGAGGCAGAGAAGGTGACACACGTCGTGGGGGAGATGGAGTGATTCAGTGAAAAGAAAACGCGAAGAAAAAAAACCTCAAGTTCAATTTGCAGTAATTCTGTTATCTGTGGCAGGCAGGGCTGGGTCATGGCGTCAGATACAATAGGTCCCCTTAGTCCTGTATCCCCCATGTCCAACACTCAACCTCAGTCTTATTGCTTCCTGCTTACGTTCAGTGTGTGTGTGTGTTTGTGTATAAGAATTCCCTTGGCCATTGCAGTAATCCTTCAGAGCTAAGATTCTGTCTACCAGGGGGAAGGGCTTTGACAAGACTGGTATCTATCATCAATAAGGACTCGATAAAGTACTTTACAAATAACATGTCGTCGGAGAAGAAGGAATGGTTTAGTGTGCAACACTTTGCTTCATTTATCATTCACTCAGTGGATTCACTGTTTTGCCCAAGGACACTTTGAAACATGGACAGCAGGAGCCAGGAATCTAACATTAGGGTTGGAGATTTGAGTCCTGACTTGTCAGAGTCAATTGTCCATGTATTGATGTATTGACTTTTAGTCCTTAAAACTAAAACAAAAGGATTCCGACAATTCCCATAGTGCAACCTGATAATCTCCTTTAACCTCTGTTCCTTGAGTAAATAAAAGACATTAATACAGGAAAAAAAACAGACAAAGCAATGTGTTCGGTTTCATGAACAAGGTTCCTATACTAATACTTTGTCACAGCTTTGAGTTTTGCGGTTTTGAGTGAAGTTGAGAAAACCCCTGACGAGCTCAAAAGGGGTTATTTTTTTATATGAGAGAAGACAATATGAGCTATGATACAATAAACTGTTGTTATAGTCGGAGTATTACCCCACAGGAACCATAAACCAATTGTGATGTGTAAAATTGAGAGTGCCCTTTAAAAAAAGGCTTTCATCTACATAGGGCAGTAAAAATGAATTAGACCAACGATGTAGAACAGATTCAGCCTCCATAATACATTGACGGCTTCCTGTGTTGTCTACAAGACACTCAATGACTACCTCCATCTGCAATTCTCTGTTCTGCAGCATGTTTTCACCTCTTCTGAATTGCATTCCTCCTTAAACCTGTCTCTGTCTTCATTATAGCAGGCATTCGAAACAAAAGGTGTGACCTTCAATTATCCCCCCCTCATTCAAATTAACTGTCTTTAGCATGTGAGATAGAGTGTAAGAGAGAGAGAGAGAGAGAGAGAGAGAGAGAGAGAGAGAGAGAGAGAGAGAGAGAGAGAGAGAGAGAAAGGGTAATGAGATACAACTTTGCAAAAGAACCAAACCTCACACAAATCAGTTTAATGCCTTAATACACACCGCAGGGTTAATGAGCCCGTGCCAAAAAACACTTATATACTAAGCAGCAGGTCATAATTAGAAGAGAAGCAGAGCTCGAGAGTAAACAATTAATAATTTATGTGTTTGCAGGAACTTTTTAAATATGTATCACCCCTGGATGAGGCTGCATTTGAAACATTTTCCCATTTCTTAAAGATATGAGCATTTACATTTTGAGATGGGGAAAGCCTCTGAACCAGAAAAAAACAAATACAAACAGCCACACTGCATTTGAAAGAGGAGGGGGAATATGCAATTGAGGAGGGGGGTGTAAAAACAGATATCGTCCATTGAGCTTGACTGGTCTGGGCAATGTGTCTGAAAAAAAACAGCCCACCGTGGAGCGAGGATTATTGAAATCTTCTCAGGCAGGGCTGTTTTAAATGGGGAAGAGAGTAGTGGTCATAGTGTGTGTGTGTGTGTGTGTGTGTGGGAGGGGGACAGGGACAAGCATGAGCGCTGCTGTTGATGACATCTCCATGAATGAGTAAATCTGTTCCTCACACCACAGCTACTATAGTTTTAGTAGGAAGTGAAGGGCTAACAGCTGCTGCACTGCCCTCTTAAACACACACATTGTTGCACACACACACACACACAGACGCAAGTAACGCAACCACTGCGTGCTTGGTGAGGGCACTGAAAAAGCTGAAAATGAGGGTGTGCAAGCTGTGACGGTGAACATTAATGGGCACAGCAGCTGTGGAATTAATGTGGCACATCTGGGAGGACAGAGCAGAGAGGAGACAGAGGGAGTGATGAGGGAGAGATGGAAGTCGACAGACAGAAATAAAGAGAGGGAGAGAAGGAGGAGAGAGGATGGAGGAGGTATGTTTGACTTGACTTTCAATAAGCTGCTCCCATCAGTCTCACTTGATGTCTCTCTCTGGCATCTGGCTGGAGTAATAGATTTTCAAGAGCTTCCCGTCCTTGTCTCACCTGCTAATACATCTTCATCTTTTACTTTAACTCATCCAAAAAAAGTTTACTTTGGCTCTGATTCATTTAGACACGCTCCCATTGTAACCTGGGCAGTGGGCACACCTCTCTCACCTCACATGAGGAATTTGCATTATGTAATTAGGCATTGTTTAAGGTTGCAAAAGTGCACACATTCAGTTCAGGCAGAGGTACTGATACCTGTAAAAAGGCATGTACGTGGTAAAAGTAGAGGTACTGATACAACTTATTTCAAGCAGGTTAACTTGATAACTGGGTCGATTTTGGCCTCAATCCTTTCCTTCAGATAAAACTAAGCCAAGATCCTGTGTGGTTGTAAAGGTAACCTCATCTGCTTTTTCTTGTAGTGTGAGGTGTGTTAAGATCTGATCCGCTCAGAAGAACGTCAGCGCCTCACTGATTTCAAATTACATGAAGAAGGAAGCACAACATCCAAAGCAAATACTTTTTTTTCCCACCCACATCTACCTTGCGCTGTAAGTGCCCACGCTCACACCTTACCCACGACTTCAGTGATAGTTTTTTCGATTTTTCTTCTGGAGTTGTTTCTTAAAAAGTCATCCGAATACGGTCACCAATTCTTCCTCTCAATTGTCCACCATATTTATTGACTATAAAGTTCTATTTGACTGCAAATGATTTTGAAATATTTCCAGTTTTGGAAACACAAGTGTTTCATCTTTTTATTATTCGTCATCACATGTGACGTCTCTTCTTTGTTCAAACTCTTTTAGTGTGGGCAAGACTAAGGTAGGTAAAAAATAAAAAAGTACACACTCTTAAGTCTCAAAGTATGCGAGTAACTTAAGGACATTTCTCCAGGCTGTTTGTATACAATGAAAACTGACCCTCCAACATATTCAAAGACTTTAAACATGAATATTAAATGTAAGGTAAAGGACACTGGAAACAATAAACATGAACTTCAGCTGGATGTACAAAGTTTAGATTTTTTTAAATCTTCTCCAACATAACAATGTTGTCATCTGTAAAAAGCTTTAAAGGATTAGATGGAATTAAATAGCGCAAAAAATAGAGCAAAGCCTCAAGGCACAAGGTTCCCTCTGCCCCCCCATTCAATCGGCGATCCCGGGAGTTCCATCAAATACGGAGCCAGAGGGCAACTTTAAAAGTCTCCTTAGCCTCCCCTCCTCTGTGCTCCTTGTCTGTCAGTCTCTCGGTCTTAACACCTTTTTTAAGGGCCTTCCGAAGCAAGAGCAAGCAATCTGTGTCTGTCTGGAGGAGACATCTCTGCAAGAAATTCCCAGACGCGAGCGAACACAGACAGGCTTCTGCAGCCCATTCGGTCCAAGAGGCAAACAGTTACTTGGATGTCAGTCTCTGTAAGGACCCACCACCTTGCCTAACATCCAGCTGAGACAAGTCTAGTGGGAAGTGTAACAGCCATAATGAGCCGTCACTTCCTTAGAGATCCCCTTCACCTTTAATCAGCAGCTCAGATTTTCAGCAGCGTTCATATAGAGCCACAGAAAGTATGACGCAGGAGCAGCTGTGGATCGTGGTCAGGGGAGAAAAAAAAACAACATAAAAATAAACTGCCAGCACTCTCCAGATGCCCTTCAAAACAACACATACGGCCTGCTGCCGTTCATCAGCTCCATGATGGATGAATAAGACTCTTTATGGGAAGATCACAAATGCTCAGTATTCACCTCGACACCGTGTGCACTCATTATGTCTTCACTCTGAGTCTGCATGTGAGGGATAAGAAAATCTCCCAACAGACGGTAGCATCGTTATACACACAGTTAATGGGTTATTTTGAACCAAATCAGGGCATTGGATCGGAAATATCAGCTTAAGGGTGCTTTCTGGAGTTTTAGCCCAAGAGTGCATCGAAAGAGAAACCTGATTACTGTAATATCTGAGCACTTATAACCTATACCAACACTACATCAGCTAAATAAAAAAGTATCATATATCCTCCTTCTCCAAAACAGTATAATATTATGTCTGCCACTAGAACTACTGTTTTCAATCAGAGAGAAGAGCTTATTCAAAACAATAGTACACTATGAGCTAAACGAGATCAACAGAAACAAAGCTAGGTAAAATACAAGCTACAAATGTTTCCCAATCAAAAGGTAATAAAGGCGTCTTTAAAGGTTAATAATAAAAAGTGGTAAAAGCTTTAAGCTCAAAATCACTGGGTCTCTCCTGCTTTTCTGCAGACACACAATGTAAACTGTGCAAGAGAGATAGGTCTACTGCTGATTTTAGCTTAGCTTGTTTCAAGGTGCTGAGCTTGCCTATTCTGATCAGGATTTTTGCATCTCTTTTGTCTTTTTACCTTTTATAGACAAGATAGCTAAAAGGAGAAACTGGTCAAACAGCGGCCAGTTGGTCAAGGACCGTAGCCTCTGTTAGCCTCTGTTCATGCAGGGGTAACTGATCATCCAGCCAATCTGTTCTTCACTGTCATGGTGTAACTCAAACCTCGTAGTTAAAGGGATGCCTATTGCTGAATTATAAGCCAGGCCAAGACATACTGACAGCATAAGAGAACATTAATATCACAGCCAGTGACGGCCCTGTGGCCATGGCCAATAGTCTTTGCTACTGTCTGTCTGTCTGTCTGTCTGTCTGTCTGTCTGTCTGTCTGTCTGTCTGTCTGTCTGTCTGTCTGTCTGTCTGTCTGTCTGTCTGTCTGTCTGTCTGTCTGTCTGTCTGTCTGTCTGTCTGTCTGTCTGTCTGTCACTGTCTGTTAGTGCACTTTAACAACTCCCACCACATCAAGCTTTCACACACCCAACCTCTCACTACTGATCATACAGATTAACACACCTCATAACTTTGGTCATTTGTTAAATAACATGCTGTTTTGTACTAAATTATTCATTTTCTTTTGCAAAACTCATCGTCATCCGTTGTTTGTCACTTCCTATGAGCCGGGTTGTGACAACAGCCAAGCAGGGTCAGTGTTTACAAAAAGCTATTTAAAACTGATAGGCTATAATTCAATATTGTTTTTATCACACGTTATCTGAGAGGCAATGAGTATCTTTCAATCATAATATTTTCTCAGTATCAGAACTAGCTTCAGGGAGGAGAAAACGGTATTGGAAATAATCTCAACTTTTATATAACCTGGAGAGAAATATGAAAACAACATGTAATTACTGATGTGAATGGAAGGAAAGGCTAACTTTCTGATATATTTGGGTTAGAGTTTAAATTTTATTAGAGCAGCAGATTTACTCAGATTTTACTCATTATTGGACACTTTTCTGTGACAGAGAAATTGTAACACTATCGGTTATGTTATGACTCGACTGCATTGAGCTGAAGGCAGATGAACTCTGCTGGGTTTTATTTAATTTGCTGATTTGTTGCCTCTAACTCATGGCCTGACGATGGGGTAACCGTAAAGATGAGGGGAGACGTCAGCTGTAAAACAAGCTGATACCCACATTCTCGGTTCTCACAGAGTGCAGGATAGAAATGGATGATCTCACTCTCCTCACCTGCTCTCTTTGCTCTCAGATATATTGCGCTATCAATCCCCCGCAGCGGAAGCCGCACTAGGAGAAGATGAATAAATTAATCTGAATGAATGGCCTCCTGCTTGACACATAATCACAGATTAGGCCGGGTCGGCTGGGAGTGATGGATCGAGCCAGGCCGGTGTGTGTGTGTGTGTGTGGGGGGGGGTTCACCCACCCACATTAACCTCTAACCTGAGCAGAAGAACCTGCACAGCAGAGAAGGAGAGCAGTTTGGCGGTGTTTTAAGCAGATCTGATGGCTCGTCAGAAACAGACGGAGGTGGCTGCTAATGTTGTCACTAATGAGCGGTTCATTACAGGGTCAGTTCTTTGGACCAACCCTTCACTCGGTTTTGATAAACCCTTTGTTTGTAAGACAACGATAAAGCTCTGACCAAACTCTACTGATCAACAAATATAACTTGTAACTTAAAAATAGAACCCCCAGGACCAGACAAAAACAAATATATTGCTGTCAAAAATCAACTGTAATTATTTTTATTTGAACCTCATTCAGGTGATATTTTTCAGTGAGAACATGAGTTTTCAAAACACCAGTGCTTAAAATAAACTGTCCAGCAAGAGTGGTGTCATTATTTTAGTTTTGATATTATTTGTATTATGTTAGTATAAACGTGGGTGGGGCTAATCACAATTAGAATAACATCTGACTTACCTTCACAGCAATATGTTTCATTAAATCTTTTACAGAAGCTCTGCCCTCTGAAATTATTTATTTCAATTCATCACTAGAATATTGTGTGGTTGATATCCGTGTCATTCTTAGCAGTTAGCGTACAGATGTAGCGTAGCTGAGGTGCCACTATTTGTTCCAAAAGAAATTCAGCTCTAAATGGCGACTCTACAACTTAAATGATGTTTACATTTTTTTGGAGCTAAACTTTAACAAAGCGTCACACCCTCTGTAAACATACTGTATATTACAAACATTACATCTAATCAAATATGAACATGCTGTGTCGTCTTCTTAAATAACCAAAACACAACATCCAGCAGTGTCCATCGGATTTTCTGCAGAGCACAACACAATTAAGTTGAGGGGAGAGATTCGTCACGTTGATTTATCCCACACCTCACCTAATGAAATTTTCCCACAGTCCCTTTTGAGCAAATGGCTGAAGGGGGAGAAAAAAAAAATGAGAAATTGAAGAAGGGACGACCCTTTGCACCCTTCGTTCCTCTATTTAGATGAATGAATCTTACTGCTGTCCGTTGCATTATTCTCAATTAAGAATTTGCCATTTGGAGTGCTTCCCAGCTTCATGATCATTAAAACCTTTACATGTCAGAGGAGGAGGCGAAGGAAAGGCTCGCTTAATTCAATTTCACAGCCGTCAGCGCGACCTGCTCTCATCAGCAGACAGTGGAAGAATGCGAGGGAGGGATGGTTAAAAGAGAGAGAGATAAATAATGACAATAAACATGCCATCTATCTGAAGGGGGCTGCCAGCAAGAAAAATGCTTATCAATGGTGAAAATCACTGCTGCTTTGTCTGCTGATGAGTGTGAAAGCTGGTATTTCTTCCATAAGTCAACAAAATTATACGCCTCTGATCCAAAGTAAAACCATGTGAAAAGAAAAAAGACCTCATGGTGGATTATTACCAAAAAGTAAAGAAAAACTTTAAACTCAACTCAAGTAGATTTGCTTGAAAGAAAACAAGGTTTAAGATTCAATCCACAGAGAAGAAGCCTTGAAAAATATTCAGCTATTCAAAGAGAGGCGTAATAAAGCCGTGAGCCAAACACTCCTCCGACTCGAAGCAGGAAAAGAGTTCCAACAGTTTCTTTATCTTCTTCCTGACGCCGCATTGACCGGTGCATAAACTCTGACCTCCCATGCTCCAGCAGTTAACATGATATATTCATGTGTCGATTGTGGGAATGCAGGGAAGAAAAAAATCAATATGGATATAATACACTAACATTAACATGGGACAGGACAGCACAGCCACAGAGGAAACTTCCCCCTATACCATCTTCCTTCATAGTTAGCATGGCAACAGTGTATGAAGGAGACACGAACAGGGGAGAGATAAAACCCAAAATAACAGCTGAGTTCTCTTTCATACAAATCTCAAAGATTTCACTCCCTGTGTGATAAAGCAGCTGTCAAGGACAATGTGTTAAAACCTGAGAAAATCTAAGAAAGAGGCAGATCTTTTTTCATACCAACTTCGAGACTGGAGCGTGTTGTCGCAGCTGGCTGTGAGCGAGACAGATCACTGAAACGCTGGCCTGTAAATCCCTGAAGGTTTCATTTAGCACGAATTGCTAATTCATATCGACCCTCCAGTCAAGTCTGCGAGTCAGTGATGGCGGCCTGTTGCTGCTGCTTTGCAAATACCATCACATAGAGAGGTGGAAGAGGAACAGGAAAATATGTCTTGCTTTTTCACATTAGTAGTTCTATGGCATTAGTGATTTGCAAAATCAAGAGTTCAGTAACTTTTCAGCTATTCTAGCTGCTTGATGGGACTGATCTTTAGCAGTGCAGTGTTTTGAGCCCATAATGTCAGTATGCTAAAATGTTCATGAAGACAAAATGCTAATGTTTAGTCATTTTACAGTTTACAGCGTTTTCCACTCATAGACAATACCTGGACGGGCCGCCCGAGTATATATTCAATCTGTTATTATTTTATTTTCCAGTGAGTCATAAAATGACTGCGTACATGAGAGAGCGAGAAGGAGGGGAGAGAGAGACCGTGTACAAATGTGCAGGTGTGCAAGGACCTTAAAGGCGAGTACATTTCAAAAGGCTATCCGCCACAGGGCGCGTAAATGTTGTTCCAAAAAGTCGCCTGTGAGGAGTCTATGTCTGGTTTTTAAACAGGGAAAACGCTTTAACAGAAGACAAAACCGTCAACATGGAGGTTGGATATTTCTCTTTAGTATTTTCTAATGCCTGAATGAGCCGCTGCTGGGTAGGTGTAAATACAAAGTGATTTACTACATGCTGCGTTGTAAGCCTCTTGTTTAAACTGTCAAAAAGAAAGGAAGAGAGAACATACACGTACGACTCAATCAGCAAAGATAAGAGGAAACCACAGGGGAAGCCAGCGTTACTTCAAGCTTTAAAGATTATTGTTGGGAAAATTAATGTACATAGAACATTGTGACAATCCATATATGCATATATTTTGTGAGGATAAGCACACATAAATTAAACTTCTGATGCAGCAAAAGTTGATGTCAGATGATCAATAAATTCGACCTATTGAGACTACGCACCAACATTGATGCACGACCCCGACTGATTTGACTTATTTACATAACTATGATTGTTGTAAAATTAGTTTAGCAATAGATTAGTCTCCTTTAAAACCTTGTTTCATGGGTGCTTACCTTTTTTGTCACTGACTTTGAGCCATTTTGTGACGTATGTATATATATATATATGGATTTTTATTAAGTAACTTAAGCACATTAATGACCATCAGGCTCCTATTAGCCCTCCTGAAGCGGGTCTCGTGTTGGGCTGTGTTCAAAACAGAAGCAGCTGTGACTGTGTTATCATCCTCCGATGGGACTGAAAGAGTTTGAGAAGGCGACAACATAATGCGTCTGCTCCTGTTCTCACCGGGACCCACTCCGGTATCGAGCGCAGTCACTCTGTAGACGTCAAGCCATTGATTTATACTTTCTCCTCCATCCACTCCACCCTCCCTCGATGACTATATGTCGGCACCGGGCTGTCCAGGACGTGGATCGACTCTTAATACACGTCATATACACACACATGCACTCCACAGTCTCCTCACCAGGTTTGATTAATTTGGCTCGTAACGCATGTGAGCAGAGCTATCACCGGCATCCAGATGTTCCACAGCGCTTTTGTCTGCACCCCCCCCCCCCCCCACTACACACACACACACACACACACACACACACACACACACACACACACACACACACACACACACACACACACACACACACACACACACACACACACACACACACACACACACACACACACACACACACACCTGCTTACATCTCCTCCCCTTGCCTCCAGTAGTGGAGGCTGTGATGTGGTATATATAGTGCTGCTTGTTTTGATTATTTGGTTCTCTTTGAGCTGTGACTATCAGCTCTGCATCAGAAGAAAGAAGTGTGTTTCCACAGACGCTTGGCAACGATGGTATCAGTGTCTTAAGGGCAGATACAAAGAAAAAAAGAGCTGTTGTGTAAATACAACACAAAAACACTGGAGAGCATGGATGCACACCTTCTCCTCCACTGTAATCATCACAAACCACACACACACACACACACACACACACACACACACACACACACACACACACACACACACACACACACACACACACTCTAACCCTCCACAGAATGCAGTTAAACACTAGCAAGCAGCGAGTGAGACGTCTGGAGACGTCTGAGTGTGGCTGGATAAAAATGATCAGCCACAAAGTGTGCAGACAGGATCCTTCACCTGCTCTTATCACAGGTTCAAACCTTTCTCGAGTGATCATGAACCCCCCCAGATATGACCCCCCTCTAAACCCAGAGAGGTTCCAGGCACAGGAGCAGAACAGCGAGAGAATAAGAAGTGTGGCTCAGAAGACGGTGAGCAGGATACACAGAGGACGGAGACGGAGTGATAGATGGTAGCCATTGGCGATGCAGATCAGACACTTGATAGCCACCTTATGGATGGAGGTAAGAGTAAGTTATACAACAGAGGATGTCTTTTAAATAAACGGATACTTGCTTTTAAAAAGACATTGGACTTCTTTCTTTTATTGTTTTTATTCATAAATCATCCCGTTTAAACTGTTATTTGAAACTCTTTCAGGAACATTTATATGGAAAGAACCCAAACAAATCTATTAGTGGTCTGAATGTCAAGCTCAAGTATATTAATAATTTATCATGATATTATACTATACTGCATAATTGCAGGTCTATTCACATAATTCTGAATACAAAGAAAGCAGTTTGTGTGGAGCTTTTAACGCTAACGTCTGGTACAACTGGAAACCAGTTTAAATGCTGTCCTGTAGCATAAAGGATGCTTGAATTATCACGATCAACCATGTATAGAATGACATTAGAGAAACAGGAAATGTGCAGATATTTGGTTAAAATAACAATTTTCCTCTATTGAACTGAATGCATATGGTGTTGCTGTTGGACAAAGATGTGACCACAAACTCGGTGCCGAAAAAGACTTTATAAAATCACAATGTTTCAACCAGAGGACTCTTCATGTAATCCTATGGGGGGAGCTTTATTTTGCTAGGACAGTGGATTGAGTAGCAAATCAGGTCGAGAGTGCGGGGAATGACATGCAGGAAAAAAGCCACAGGTCAGACTTGATCTCAGACCGGCTGCTTGATGTTCTAGCATCTGTA
The DNA here is from genome assembly GCF_947650265.1 of Symphodus melops. Classification (NCBI taxonomy): domain Eukaryota; kingdom Metazoa; phylum Chordata; class Actinopteri; order Labriformes; family Labridae; genus Symphodus; species Symphodus melops. Next base: position 12,769,986 of record NC_136701.1, read on the forward strand.
CATGGGCCCTAACCATTTGGCCATCGGTTGCTGCCTTTAGGCATTCATTCTTAAAAGAAAACATGTTTTAATTTCATGGGTTTTTTTTATAAATTTTTTTACAAACTATAGTTTTAATTTCTTTGCTTTTGTGGATTTGTTCAACATTTTACATCCTGTTCAATTGTTGGTGCAGAATTACTCTGAAAGTATTCAAAATTAGCCGTTGAGTCACATTAGCAGACAAACATTCAAACATTCACAAACATTCACAATCATCTTTAATTATTGTGAAAGGCTTTGTCACTTTAGCTGGAGTCCCTTTTTAAATGTTTTTTAAATACAAGTGTATTTTAAAAATGGGCCACATTTCCCCCCTGAATCAGAATTGTTCTCTCCTTTGCTCACTTTTTTGAATGACTTTAAAACAATGAATCAATTACTTCAATCATGCTTCATCTTTACAATAATACTTGGAGGCCCTTGTAAACCATTGGATAGCAATGCGTCTTTAATGGGCGTGGCCTTTAGGTGACTGAGTCCATGAAGGTTTGGGGCCTATTTGAATACAAAAGTAGGCCCTGTAAAAAAAAACATGAAAACAACTAACACATTGAAGCAAAAAGACACACACACAAGCAAGCAGATGTTGGTACACACTTCCACAACTGCACGCACACATGCACACACCCTCGGGGTGTTTGTATTTCTGAAGCATATGTGTCCCTGTTTTCACCAGTTGGAGTTAATACGGCTCTGTATCTCAATAAGCAGCTCCAGTCTGGTCTGTGATGATCAGAGGAAAACACACATGATTAACATACCATGCTGTGCGACAGTGCGTGTACGTGTGTGTGTGTGTGTGTGTTGAATTTTCTTGAACAGATAAATTCCAGGCCACAGACCCTCTCAGTCTGTTCTATCAGGGCACACCCAGAGGCAGAGAGGGTTAATCAATGCCTTGTCGTAGTTTAAACACATGAAGCTGATGTCTTTACACACATCTCGATAATGAAGAAGTTTTATTGTTCAGTGTTTATTTGCATACTAAAGAAGCCACTGAAGCCTCCAGAAGTCTCTGCAGCATGCAGATTCACGATCCCTGAATGCTTTGTCTGGAGTAAATGTACGGCACATATAGATTCTCATTTTCACAAACAAACACGAGAGCTCAGGATGGTATGTAAGAAAGAGCTTCAGCATTAGATACTGTCTCACACTAAAGTAGAGCCATGTTACCATCTGTTCTCCAGTCTGTCAGTCATGTTGAGACTAAATCTGAGCAGATCCCTGAGTGTCTGTGTGCTATCTTTGATGGCAAAATATCTCTCATGTTAAGGTAGGTGTCTGGGCCCTCTGCTCACATCCACATGGTCTACATATTGAGATTGTTCGGTGTAATTTTGTTTTATTTATTGTTCCCTAAATTATGTGTAATGTTTACATTAATGAAAAGCCGCTTCTGCCTGAGAGAAGTACTGTTTTTTGAGTCATTAGAACTGTGGTGTTGAGAAGGGTTTAGACTCGAGTAAACATAGCAGTACTCATCCAACCTTAGGTGAGTATGAAGTCTTTTTTTATATATATGAGTTTGACCTTGATGTTTGTTTTAATTTCAGAGATTAGGGAATGATAAACAGGAGGAGGGGACGAATAAATCATATTCAATCAGTCATACATTCATGGTATGGACACATTAGATGAATTAATGTTGGGAAACTTCTAGAGGTGTGCTCTGACTAAACACAAAGTGAACTTTCATGCATGAATTTGTGGCAATATGTTGGGTTTTAGGTTATACTGATCCTTTAAACCATCATTGAAACAGGTAAGGAGCTAAAGATATTATTAAAGATACCTGGTACACGCCTTTGTGAATAAAATATAAGGACTGAATTAAACTACAACTCCCAAGGACCATTATTCTGGCAACACCTAAAACTCTGCAGACGGTGTCTAATGATGTGTGAGAGCTAAAGATTACACAAAGTTCAGTTCTAACAGTTAATTGGATGAATTGTGCTACAATGCCCTTGTTTTTTTTTTTTTACCAGCAACAACAGAGATTGCATTTGTTACAGCTCGGACTCGTGTGTGAGAAAATAACCAGGGTCGGGGATTTGGAAGTCGAGGGTTTGCTCCTCTGTGTTGTTGTTTCTGCAATGAAACACTCCGAAAAACATTTAATCTTAGAATTTGAGCAGGATGTTAAAAGCTCATCGCTCATTGTTAGAATATCCAGAAGAATCATGTGTGTGAATACAAACAGACAGCAGCAGAAACCAGTCTGTCCTGATTACAGTGGATGGCGAACGTGACATCTGGAAAATCTGTCTCTGTGTGTGATGTGTGTGTGTGTGTGTGTGTGTGTGTGTGTGTGTGTGTGTGTGTGTGTGTGTGTGTGTGTGTGTGTGTGTGTGTAATAGGCACATTGTCTGAAGGCAAGTGCATGCCATGCTGAATTGAGGGGAAAATTAGGGCCATCATTTCACATCATAACTGTACATTGAAAATAAGTGTGCGTGTGTGTGTGTGTGTGTGTGTGTGTGTGTGTGTGTGTGTGTGTGTACTGACAGACTGTGTGTTTCTGCTGAATGGTTTGTGTGCAGCCAATGTGAGGGGCCAAACAAAGGAGAGTTGTTTATCCATCTTTGCATTATAGACACTTGACTGCTCAACAATGAGCCTATAATCAAAACTCTCTCTCTCTCTCTCTTTCACACACACACACACACACACACACACACACACACACACACACACACACACACACACACACACACACACACACACACACACACACACACACACACACACACACACACACACACACACACACACACACACACACACACACACACACACAAACTGACGAACTGACACACCACACACCACATACACGGACATACACACCACAAACATGGATGCACACACACATGGTTCATAGCCATGGCACTGTTTGACAGGGAGTGTGTGTGGTGACAAAGAGGATCCACGTGTGTTTTTGAAGAGTCTACATTGAATGTGACAGGTTCTATATAAAGTCAATGTGACATGTTACTATGTGTGTGTGCATGTTGTGCTGTTTGTTCAATTGTTTTAATCATTCTCCAGTGCTACATTTCATTTGGACTGTTTTTAATTTGTTTTTTTTTCTTCAACTTAGTTTATTTTTTATTTCATGAAAGTTCTTTTATTTCAACTGACGGTTTTATTGATTTATTCTTTTTGTAATATAGAACATTTGTCGTGGTTTAACATAGACCAATGGGTGTGTGCACTGACAGATGTAGCTGGAATTGTACATTATTATTTAATGAATGAAGTGGCTTATTGAGACTTATTTGAGATTACAATAACAGCTTTATAGCGAGAACTTGAAAAGCATCGAGTAGGACTAAAACAGTGCACTTTTACAGCCCAACAAACAAACGCATTCAAACGTCATTACACAAAGCAGGATCCTTTTGAAACAAACAAGATCCCACAGACACACAACTAATGGGACGTATTAGTTACACCTAACCACAACCTGATCTTCTTTTACTGCCAGAAGAGATGCTTGGAGATAAATCCTTATGAGTGAAGCTCTGAAGTAGAATAATAAAGCTTTTGATCAATAATCCTAAGCGGGGCTGGACATGGGGTGCTGACGGGCTCACAGGCAGTGAGAAGGTGTAAGTTGATTATCTGTGAGCTCGGGGATTATCCCTCGTCATTCATCCTCTGTAGTGGACCCTCGTCACCTTGAGAGAGGAAGAACTGAGAGCCGAGAGGCGGGAAAGAGATAGACAATCTCCACACACTCATATCAAGGAATCAGATCCAGGAGAGGAAGCTCCATGTCCCTGCTGTGGCGCTCCCTCTTTTCTGCTCCTCTCTCAGTTTCTTTGTTGCCCTCTCTTTAGTTTCTACCCCTTCTCTCCACCTCTGCAAGATTCTGTGGGCAGTGTGGCGGTTCGGATTTCAGATGTGACAGCGACATCGCAGCCGTGCCAAACCCGCTGCCCCTCAGATCATCAGAGAGGGAAAAGATACTGGCAGCAAGACGAACAGCATCCATGCACGATCAACAAGAAAAGAACAAACAGCAGAGGGCCTGAGATTATTTGAAGTAGTAGAGAGAGAGAGAGAGAGAGAGAGAGAGAGAGAGAGAGAGCGAGCGAGCGAGCGAGCGAGAGAGAGAGAGCGAGAGAGAGAGAGATGCATGGCTCAGCAGAGAAGTGACTTTGTCCGTCATATCACAGGGAGCACAGCAGTCCCAAACCTGTCAGCCACGCCTGACATCTTTATCCAGGCAGTGTGGCTGACCCGCCCAAAAGCAGCATCCATCCAAGTCACCTTCATCAGGAAGATTGTGTCAAACAAAATGAAAACATGTGACTGAGAGGTTCTCGCCTCATTCACATTTTTTAATCTAGTCTAGGGAAGTTTAGCGAGTTTAAACTCGAGGGGCTGAAACTGTGCTCAGTCCTGGTCATGTCAATGACCTAACATCAGACTCCTCCGAATGGATACTGAAGACTACACTACACTACTAGAGTACACTTGAAGCTTGTTTGGTTACATAGTTAGGTAGCAGATCCCCGAGAGGTGGCGTTGCTAGGTTTTGATTAAAAAGCTCAAGGCAGGAACAGACGGAGTATCATGACTATTTACAAGTACCTTATGGCTTCTTTTTACACACCTGGGCACACCTATGACAGCGGTGCAGGTACACACACATAGCACAGGGCGCAGATCCAAATACAGTAGGATTTCCATGCACCCAAAAAGTGCATCGACAGTCTTTTTTCTTATAGTCACTCAGCTGCTATTGATCAATGATCTGCAAATAAACAAACAAACAAACAAACAAACAATCTGCTATAAAAAATTTTTTTTAAAAACTTGTACCATAAAGCTGCAGGACTGGACTTGTGCTCTAGAAAATACGTTAATTACACTGGATCCCTCTGTTAGAGTCACGCTGCACCAATTAGAGACAACAGAGACACAGCACACGCGTACAGAGCTCATTACTCACGCAAACATCACAGATCTCACGGGACAAGAAGATAAATGGCACTCCTCTTATAGCACATACAGTGCGTGGTTTCTGTATGAGGCGTACATGAAGGGACGACAGAATGGGAGCTGCGGCAACACACTTGCGCGAGGATGAAAAATTGTGTTTAAAAGTAAAACTGTGTTTGAGTATGAGAGAGTGGAAATCAAGAAAGAAAAAAAAAAGGGAAAAAGGATCAGACATTTTATTTTTTAAGTCTTGGGTCCACAGTAGACACATTTCAATTTCAGAGAGTTTCTGAAGGTTCTCCAGGGCAGAGTGCACGATGTGAGGGATGGAGGGGGTTGGAGGGAACATGAAGAGGCGATGGAGTTGCAGGCGGGGGTTGGAGTCGAAAAAAAAGAAGGAACAAAAGGACGAGTTGAAAGGAAGTGCCAAAGCACAGAGGGTGATAGGGGAACACATTCTTCAAGAAAATTGCATGAAGATGTCTTTTTCTTGTAACATCTCTCATAGAAGAAGCGAGTCAGGCATTGTGGTGATAATTGCAGCCACGCTCTCGCTGTCAGGGGGGGGCGCTCCGGGTCTGTTCTGATGCTTGCCGAAACATCTTCTCGCTGCCATTTCTCGCCCTCTTCATCTCCTTGTGAAATAGCCGCGGACACAGAGCTGTTGAATGGTGGCCTGCTGTCAAGAAGACGGGGCAGACACCACGGTCAGAGCCTTCTTCTCAGCCTGCTGAGGCTTCTGACAGGCTGTAATTCTGCTTTGGAGCACAAAAAGAAAAACTTTAAGTGCTTCTCTCGGTTCAGCAGGTGTCAAATATTCTTTTGTCTTGTCTCAGGGTTTGATGAATACTTTGTCTCTTCTTGTTCATACTAAGTGCTGATTGTCCGACTGACCTCTCAGGGGGGTCGTTGGCTTCCTCTGGCCTCTGCGTGTCCAGACTGTGTTAAACAGCTCGGCTATAAAAGGCAGAGCAGAGATGATGGAGGGATTACAGCCTCTGTGTCACTTCTGCTTCCAATTTAAAGTCTCATCAGCAGCACAGAGGTCCTTCTGTTTCCAGAGTGACACAGAGCTGCATATCATTCTCAAATCCAACCTCTAAATCTGTCCAAAAGCCACCATGGGTTTATTCTAGTCATCTAGGAGATATATACTATGAAAATAATGTCTGTGGCCTATTTGAATCTATTTGCATTATATCTCCTTATTTCTGTTTTATTCATGTGCTTATTAATAAAACACTAACTTTCTTATATGACTGTTCTTTTTCTTCCATCCCTCGGGGATCACTGAAGATCCTCTCGGTATCTCAGAGTATTCCGTTTCATTTCATTTTCAATTTTTAAACTTCGGAAATAAAAAATGGAAAGACGGAAAAATAACACAAAAAAAGAAGCAAAGAATCTAGAAAAATCTGTGAGAAACTGGACCAAGTCCATTCAAAACATGGAGAATGTAACAATAAACAAACAACAAGACTCTTGAAGGAATATCAGCTAGCATTGACTCAAACTAAAACTAAATTAAAAAATGGATCACATGCTCATTTTCCTTCACCACCAGTGTCAGGATTGACATGTTACCAAGTAACGCTGCTGCTATTTGTGGTAACTAGTAATGTATCTTGTTACTTTCCAGATTAAATGCTATAAAAACACCAGATTAAGGGGCACTGATATCGATTTAGCAGTTAACGTCGATACTGAAGCGTTCAGGGAGACAAAACGTTGCGTGATAAAAACAAATAAAGGCAGATCATGATTCAGCAGTGAGCTTTCTGTCTTTGAAACACCAATGTTCTTTTTTATCCTCTTCTCAGGTTAAACGACAGGAATATAGCAGGATGCTAAGTGCAGGAAGGACAACGACAAACAACAACACGCTTCTACTGTATAGGTTGACTAAGAGTGCTGTTCTGCAGACGCAAGAGACCCAGATCAAGATGACTCTTCATACCAACAGCCGGACATACAGTTGTGTTGACAACATCTTTCTTATCAACTGCTGAGTCTGTTTCCTTCAGAGAACCAATTGGTAAAATACATGTTGAAAATTACGACACTGTTATTTTACATGTGCGAGTTGTGATTGTACAATTCTGTTGTGACTCCGTAGAAAACGTTATTGTAGTAACTGTAACTACTTACTAATTCTCAGTAATTTGCCGACACTGTTCACCACTAGAAAGTACTGGAATCTTTTTTTTTTATGAGTTAAATTTGTCATTGTCCATACACCATCCTTAAGTGCATCAGCATTTGTGATTGAAACTTTACAATTGATCTATGGGACCATATTATCTGCTTTATTGATATCTTTCAAGGTTTTTTCTAAATCTATCAACCATTTATGTGGATTAAAGGGATACTTCACCCATTTGCATGAAGCGTTGTATCATTAGAAACATGGTAGTAGTGTTGAATGGTCGTGAATCCAACCCTCATTTTGCCCTGAGATGAGAAAAATATGTTTTTCTTTGCCTGGAAGTTTTCTTCATGTGATGCAATATGACACTTTTTGCAGCACATGAAGAAAACTTTCAAGCAAAGAAAAACACATTTTTCTCGTCTCAGGGCAAAATGAGGGTTGGATTCACGACCATTTAACACTACTACAATGTTTCTAATGATACACAGCTTCATATAAATGGGTGAAGTATCCCTTTAATGGCTGAATGGGACATTCTTACCCTGAGAGAAAAAAATCACAGAAGCTGTCTTTCAGTGTTCGCTGTGTCCAAGCACATGCGTGTGCTCTCCTCTCTGCATGTGTGAATGTGTGGTGACAGATTGAGGGTGCTGGGAGACTCCAGGGACCGATGACACTTCTTGACTCCTGTTGCTGCAGCTGAAACTGACTGTCACTCTCTGATACGGCAGCTCCGTCCTGAGCAACAACAACAACAACAACAAAACTGAGGAGGTTTCACAGGTTTCTACAGCGTTACTCTCAACCTGTTTCCTCTCATTCTGTGTGGTTTGTCTTCCTCATTTGTCTTTCTCATGAGTCTTCTTACGAGTGACGACTTGTCTCCTGTCTGAGAAGTTCTGCTCCCTGGCATTAAACTGCTCGTGTTTCCACACCTCGTGTGTCATCAGAGGAGGAAGTAAAAAACCTCATTTTTTTGACAGAATGTAAATCCTTTAGAAGGGCTAAAAAGAACTGAAGGATATATCTTTTTCTAAATTTTAACCACATCAGCAATAATTCTGAAATGGTTATTCATCATTTGCTTTTGTATCAGGTTATGATTCACACAGTCCTTGACGCTCTTCAATTCAAATCCAGATGATGGATAACAATTTTGTTTTTTCTCCGACTAAAAAAATAAGTTCCACAGCAGTGATCTGAAAAAGGGAACACAATGACAGCCTGGGTTTGTCAAACTCTCAAACTAAAAGAAAAATTCTCTCTTTGTGCTTTCTTTTTCTCTGACATCCTTTGTTTAGAAGTTTTTTGGACCTGGGGAATTTCAGCCCTGATGAAAGGGTGCAGCTAACTCCAGAGTAAACAGGGCTAGACCGAACCGAGAGACCCCAGGGACAGGAGGAATCATTAATGCATCAAAGGCTGTCAAAAGAATACAGTGAGAGAGGCTGAGAGTGTAAACACAGCAGATGGTGAGCATCTCATCCACGGACGGGCGATTCGGCCCCGCTGACACAGAGTTAGCCCCCACTGAGGTTGTTTGTATCGGCCTGTCAGTGAGAGGGGATAATGGGGAAAATATCGGGACGGATTATGAGATAAGCCTGCAGTGCAGTCTTGACAGCAAGTACTGTGATTCTCCAATACCTCAAACTAAAACCCAAACACTAGAAGTCGTCTTTTTATTTTATTTTTTATTTTTAAATTATCGTTAATTAGGAAATAGGTGGTAATGTTGTGCAGTATACGTCTTCAGGTTTTCTTTTTTTTTTTTTTACATTCGTGGTGTTGGTCTAAGAAGTCAGTAAAAACATGCACACATGCCAACACTGTTCAAGCAAAGAGTGACAGGGTGTTAAACAAGCTGTGCAGGAGAATATCTGCAATCTGGAGAGATGACCTTTACATGTGAACACCAACCGAGTATGAAGAAATACAAACGACAATCTGAAAACTGCTATGAAATTATTAAAACAAGTTAGGATAATCAGTATGTTCAAGGTTACCTAAAGTGAGCTCGACGTCGTTTTAATGCATCATGTTTCTGGGCTGTTCTGATTGGCCACTTTCCAGGGCTCAATATTTTCCCTGCACAGCAGTGCTATCGTTCAGTACAGGTCATCACTGGGTTAGTTGCTCTTCATTAGCTCATATGAGGACACTGGCAACCACCAGTAGCAACACAGTGTAAATCCTATTTACAGATTATGCTTAAGAAATGCTGAATCTTAATGCGTGTGACTGGATTTGGATGTCTGAATTGTTCTGGTGTACGCTATAATCCATTATCTTATCCGCAGGCTTTATTTGGTATGCAGGGAAATAGTCAGTGTGGAAAGCAAAAAGGGGTATAATGCAATCCTGGAAACCATCAGCAGTCAACCAACAACAATTTAGCTTCAACTAATCCCTATAAACACACATCTGAATAGAAGTGCAGATAATAATCTGTAGTTATATGTAGTTCCTCAACACAAGCTTCATTTGTGCTTCTTTTTTTTTTTTTAACATTACAAGTCGTGGTTCAAACAAAGCTGCAGGTAAAGATCCTAAAGGTTCTTTATGGCTAATACTTGGTTACACCGAGAGTCCCAAAAGGTCGACCACTGCTCCCAGAGTCTCATCTCACTATCAATTTGTTAAGGATTCCAAGTTTTATCATGGATGAATGTAGCCAGGAATGGACAGCAAACATGCAGCCTTGTGTTCACTTGTAAACTAGACAAGTGAACACAAGTTAACGTTAGGTACAGCCTAATATGGCAGCCATCATTAATGGGCTTCAAAACGTCGCTTCAGAAACCTATTGGTGATGTCCCAGAAGCTATGTCCATATTTTAAACAGTCTGTGGTTAATATATCTCACATGCTTACGTTTCTTTTTCAGACATTTTTTTTTGAAGTTTCTGAGTCATCTTCTCTGTCTATGGATGTAAACTCGAAGGATGTACAATGAAGGTCGTTCTAAGATCAATCCAAAAAGCCAATGGACTTTGTTGAAGTTACTAAAGAGTGAAACAATGAATACTTTTCTACATGTACCAGACCCTGTTGAACACATGACAGCTTTTTAGTCTTCAGTGAAGGAATGTTGACATGATTTTCTCACACAGAAAAAAAATGAGAGAAAATAATACAAATAGGTGACATGTTGTTTTTATCCCTCAATAAATGTGCTGTTGTTACAGAGATGTGATCTCAGTGATGTGACATGAAAGCAAGTTTGATTAGGCAGACACTATTGTGAGAACAAAGAACGTTGTCTAGTGAAAGTTTCATTTAGTGAGCCCTCAAGTTTCCCAGCGACACCTGAGCCACTGTCTTCTACAAAAAAAAAAGAGATAATCAACCAGACAATAAAGGGTGTGGCTGTCAGGAAGATTCCATGCTATTCTTTATTCACTTCCTGTCTTGTCTTCTAGCCTCGTCTTGACCCCAAAGTTACCCAGTTACACGGTGAAAGACGTGAAAATGAACAAAAGAGGCCTCGGAAGGGGGAGGGGGGGGGGGTTTAATCTGTTTGCTCTCAGACTGGCTGCTTGCTCCAATCCGTCTTCCTCTCCTGTCCGTCTGCTCCTGTGAGGTTCCCCTTTAAACTGTAATCACAGAGGGGCGAGGAGGTGAGGGATGTGACGGGATGGAGAGAGAGAAGAGGGCACACATTTCTCTCTCCTATCCTCTCTACCTTCAGTGTGTGGACTTCTTTGCTGTAACAGATTAGATCACATGCTGGAGAGCATCCATCCAGTCAGCAGATCAGTCAACGAGAGCAGCCCAGCGCACACGCGACATATCAATTAGGGTCTAGTGTGTGTGTTTTTCCTGGAAGCACAAACATGATTAAGTTTTATAAACTGGTAATTAGTGAAAAACAAAGACATTTTGGTTATATAAGTTGAAATAAATGGATTGTTTATCCTTTGTACGAACGCGAGTCGCTGGAGGTTTTTGCTTTTCTTTTTTTTTTTTTCTTCTTTTTTTTTGAAACTCTATTGTTTCAATTATTGTTTCTATTATGGAGCAATTAGCACGCAATTAACACGCGGTCGCATACAGGGGGGCCAATTCGGGGTTAAGTGTCTTGCCCAAGGACGCATTGCAAGAGCTGGAGATCGATAGACGACGACTCTACCCCCTGAGTTGTTGTTTTCTTTTCTTTTTTCCAAGGTTTCTTTTTTGGTCTTTTTAGCCTTTAATGGATATGGTGGTGGATAGAGTCGGAAAGAGACATGCGGTAAAGTTGCCACAGGAGCATCTTCATTGGCGCAGTGTCCTCGTGAGGACGCAAACCCGGGTCGCCCTCATGAGGACACTGCGCCACCAGCGCTCCCCACTGAGTTGCATTTTAATGCTGGTGCTTAAAGACAGATCTACTGAATAAAAAAGTCGCATATTCTTCCTCTAAGTCCAACACCTCCAGAGACTTATCTTTTTTTAATGCACAGCAGAAGTTCTTGACATGAAGGTTAAATAAAAGATGACGAGATAATGCACTACGATGTTGATGAAGGGTCAACAAACAAACAAAACAACATGAGTATATTTTGCAGAATAAACAACATTAAAGTTGTAATCAAATGATCTATTCTAAGAGTTTTACATGACTTAAAACACTGAACCGATGCAACTGTTCCAAGGACAGTGACAGTAAGATATAAAGTCTAATAGCAGACTTCCTCATCCACTGTGTGCTTCATGTCAGGTTTATCTAAGTAACACTTCACACACACCAGTAGCTCCAGATCGATGACTCAGACAAGTAGATCAACATCTAAAAACATGAGGACAGATTGCATTACAGAAGTGATCGATGAAATCAATACAAACTGAGTGAGTCAGTGTGTGTGTGTGTGTGTGTGTGTGTGTGTGTGTGAGAGATTGTGTGCATGACATGTGTGTGTACATGAAGACTGAAGAGAGGTCCAGAATAATATGCCAGTCTGCTCCTGATGAAGGGAGAAACCATCCACGATGGACTGCTTATAGGATGTGAGTCTTTCAGAGTGAGTGTGTGTGTGTGTGTGTGTGTGTGTGTGTGTGTGTGTGTGTGTGTGTGTGTGTGTGTGTGTGTGCGTGTGTGTGTGCGCGCGCTTGTGGTCTCTCCAGGAATACTAATCTGATCTTCACCTTCATGTCAAGATATTACAGCTGCTTACAAATAACCTCAGAGAGCATGTACACATCATATCCTCTTCCACCGCAAAGCCAAAGATACACATCTTCAGCGCCAACAAAACAAAGGTGTGGGATTGCCCGTGTGTGTGTGTGTGTGATATAATCAAGATTGGGAGAGAATATAATATATGTGTTAGTATGTGCGTTCACACGTGTCTACCTGTGGTTCTGTGTGGAAAAGAAGGCAGTGAACAACCGAGTGTGGGGACAGCGGAGGCAAGAAAGGAATGTATAGTCGTCTTTATCTCCAAGTGTGTTTCCTGCAAAGCCAAAGGAGCACTGTACAGGTGAAAACAAGATGTCCATTGTTCCCAACAATAGCCTTTAGCTGTGTCTACACAAGTGGTGTTATTGATCACAACAACGTTAGGAAATAAACTTAAGGGAAGGTATACTTTGATACCTACTAAAGCCTCCTTCAGAACTCCTAAATGTTTCCTTCTTTCATGATGGGCAACACGTGTGACCCTGACTTTATCAAGACTTCTTCCTGCTATCCCCCTTAAGTACGCCACAGTGAGACAGTGTGTAACACAGTAGGTGATAGTCAGGAAAATTCCCTGTGTGCAAGTGGGAGGGTTCAAATATGTTGTATCATGCAACCAGTAGACACAGGTGGAATCTTTGTGCACATAATTGAGCTGATTCATTTATTTTTTTCTGCTTGTCAGCATATATTCCAATTACACTGTGAATACATCCCATTCAATGTAGCATTAATAAAAAGGCAAAAACGTTCACCATTATGCATGTGCTGCAATCATAACACTGTTCTTCTAAAGCACCCTTTTCTACGTCACGTATCGCCTCAGGGAAAATCTCCAGATGTGAGAGACATGTGAAAAGGTGAGGCGGAGGAATGTCACAGGGCTGACATTTTCTAATGAGCTAAAGAGTGTGAAACATAAATTGAATATGATCACGCCAGTCCTTTCGCACAGGAGCATCTTCATTGTTCTGACTGATCTAGTTCTATTATAGATTTACTGTATGTGGTTTGTCTGCATTATGGCAATTTTGTGACGTTTGGCTCACTCAGTGTGGATACAAATCCATGTGGCGACAAACATTACGCAGTGCTTGTAGGTTACAGATCTAAATTTCCCTGTGGAAGTAGTTTTGTTCATGGATTTGATTTTTCAGGACTGAAATGGTTGGAGCTTCATTACAATTACTGACACAGAAGCAACAAATCAACATAAATAGCAACAACAGATCAGACATCCATTAAGTGTAAAAGCATTTTTAAAGAGGCCAAAGTGATTCATATCCATACTCAAAGGGCACACTTTGTGTTTGAGATTAAATATTTCCCATTAACCCCCCCCTTCTTCTGCCCCTTCTTAAAAAGCTAACACGCTACAGTGATACATCATTGTACAGTTTTTTTGTTCATAGATATATGCAGCATATAATAGCATAGCATAGTAAACTGCAGTATAGTAGTGCAGTACAGTGCAGTACAGTACAGTACAGTACAACAGATGATATAGCACAGTATAGTAAAGTAGTGTATCAACGTATAGCGTAGCATAGTATTGTAAAGTCTAGTGTATCATATTATAGTATTAATCAATATGGTAGAGTAATGTCTAGTATATCAGCATAGTGTAGTATTGTACAGTACATTACATTACATTATAGCATGATATAATGTAGCATAGCAATGCATATCTTATTTCTCATTCAACAGTTTGCACACATGCAGATTTTCAGTACTCTCTTGGATAAAGATCAAAGCAGTTTGGTGTTCTTTCTTTTGCTGCAAAGCTTTTCTCAACTTTGTAGAAATGTTCACCCTCAGTGAGTTTCAGGTCCTTGCTACAGCAGGTCACTCTTTCCACCTGCTCTCCAACACTCTGCCTAAATCTATCTGCTATCTGCTCTTATCCAGCTGACTCTGAATTTACAATCCACCAAAGTCGCCCTGCTGCAACTGATGTCCTTGTGAAAAGAGATTCTCGCCGCTGCGCTCTCTGTCTCTCTATCTCTCTTCAGCATTTTTGGCAGACACTTGAAATCTCAAAACAACACATGGCTGCCATTCTCCCCTTTTTTTTAGCTGTACGCACCAGAAACCGTGCACACTGTGAAAATAGTCCCTGCAGTTCAAAACACCTGATTATTATTTCAAACACTTTATCAAGGTTGTACACAGGTTATGAAGAAAGTGATACATTTAAGCTTAAACCTTTTAAAAGTGACGTTTTGGTATCTTTCTGTAATCTGTCACAGAAAACAATTAGAGATTTGTTGAAATTTGCATTTGCTATTTTGCAGGAAAGATTGAATATTTCAGTTCAGTTATATTACCGTAAATTCCGTACTATTGAGCGCACCTGGATATAAGCCGCACCGGCTAAAAATAAGCAAATAAATGTATTTGTACATATATAAGCCGCACTTGATTATAAGCCGCAGGTGTCCACGCTATAACAAGAGCTATTTACACAGACGTAGGCTACCGGTAACATCCGCAAATACTGTAGCGTCCGTACGGACGTTAAAGGACGACGAGAGCGTTCAAATAATAACTTTTAATAACCCGATCACTGTCGGCCGTGACCACGCCGTTTACAGCAGAGAGCAACACATAACTTGCCGTAACAATCCAACTCTCTCCCCCAGCGTTCTCTCATACAGCCACTCAACACGTTCTCGCTGGTGCATTCACTGACTCTCCACATAATCGGAATTATGAACACATTATCAACTACTGACTTTACAACATGAACCGTTACAATACGAAGCCTAGCCGACGGTGTCTGTAACACGGCTGATGAAAAAGATGACCGTAATATATTTCACAAGAAAAAGTCCATCCATTCACTGCCTCAGAATGACTTTATTACTCACTTCCTCAGTCTCTGTTGTCGCTGTCAGTGTCATCTTAACGTGCAGCAGCTCTGTTAGCTTCTTTGACAGCCAGGTCGATCGCCTTTAACTTGAAAGCTGCATCATATGTATTTCTCTGTGTGTTTTCCATCATGAGGGTGCGTGCATGAAGCGCAAAATGACTGATATTAAGATCCGACGTGACGAAGTCAAATGTTTTTGCGGCAGAAGCTCATTGTCCCCCATAAAAAATCCATGCATTAGCCGCACCGGAGTAGAAGCCGCAGTGCTCGAAGTGTGAGAAAAAAGTAGCGGCTTATAGTCCGGAATTTACGGTATATTTACGTTATGTTATATTATTATTATATTGTACACATGCACGACTGCTTTTAACAAGATCCTGGGTCAGACTCAGCACACATGCATGTTGGGCTCCAAACCTCTGCTTAATCGTGTGATGCAGCCTTTTTAATTCATTTAACAGAGCTTACATTCATTTACGGCATGCAAATGACAAAGTCATAAGAACATGCAAAGCAATAGCAATTGAGCGTCATGGCCTAATCAATTATAGAATGTGCGTGTTGGTTTGACAGGACCCGCGGTCTCAACCCTTCATATCACCGACAAAAACTAATTCCAACAACACAGATGGCACAAACAAAACACGACAACACGTCGCAAGCCCTCACTCATCACTGCTCGCTCAAGAGGAGCCTGCGAGCTGAGGATCAATCACTACGTGAGAGGAGAGAGGATAAACCGGCATAAGAGAAATGAGACTGTAAGTTTACCACAAACAATCATCCAAGTGAGTGAGCGCTCGTTTGTGTTGGTGTGTGTTTACGGCTGAGGGCTCACTGTGGAGGAGTAAGAAGCTGCAGTACAACAGCAGCAGACACAACAATGAGTCATCCTGGCTGCTGTTCATATCAAACAACTTCCTGGAAGACACACGCTACACACACACACACACACGCACGCACAGGTTGTGTAAGTGTGACCACACAGAGTCAGTCTTCGGCATCACATTGAAGTCAGGCCTCTCGATTAAATATGATACAAACATTCAAACATTCAGAGATCTGATTTCAGTGTTGGAAACAGAAGAGGGTACGGAGTGAGACAAACAAACCAAGGATTGTTTTGAGTAAGCCTGAAGCTCCATTAAAAGCTTTTTATGAACTTCCTCTGTTGACCCTTCCTGTTTAATGCTCTGAGTAAGTGCACATAAGAAGTCCATGGGCATGCGACTCCTCTTCTGCACATTCTTCTGAAGTAAATGTGTTATGATGAGGAGAAATGATCTAATATAAGTTATTGCATTTAAAAAACAACAGTGCGGTATTGTGATAATTCATAAATGCACGTCTTATATTTACTATTCACTATTGTTGGTGCATTAGGCTGTGTCCTAAATTCTGTCCAAGAAGAGTGAGGGTGCTAAGTTTACAGATGAAGACCATGGAGGACTTGACTGCACCTTAAGACTCCCTTATATCAAAAACCTTTAGAAGGTAATCAATATTACACATTTCAGAAAAACACTAGCCTCATCATGAACATATACATTGAAGGCACACAACCCACATTATCAAATATAATACCCCATGTATTTGATGTGTTTTGACTTTACACCTGTTAACCTGGGGGGAGGCAGAGTTTATAACCGTAGCATTGGGGGGGGGGGGGGGGGGGGGCACTTGATTTGGCTTCACTTGCAGGGAGCTATGTCATCCTTTTTTGTACAGTGAGTGGTAAGGCACAAAAAAGGAAGAGCCTACTGTTAAACAATCCCTACAAACAGAAGTAAAATCCAATCATGGGGTGATGGGTAAACATCTTATTAAAGAGAAACACTCAGCAAAACAATGGCCATAATTGGATTCCTTAAAATACCAGGTTTTATCGAGACATTACTAGATTACATATTGATGTTTTAAACTGCAGCCCACAGCCTCTTTAAGTCAAAGGTTTGCCATAAACAGCAGCTTCATGGTTTCTGCAGTAAATAGAGGAAATAGCCCTTAAGTGCAAGATCTGGCTTCTACCTCATCATCTCTGCTCAAAGTTGCAAAATGAAAAAAAGCGGAGAGGCCCTCAGAGGTAGGACTCATGTAATATGCATAGCCACTACACTCGCTGAGTATGTTCGAGTGAGAAAGTGTGTCTGTGTGTGTGTGTGTGTGTGTGTGTGTGTGTGTTTTCCGGGGCTTTTGTGGCAGGATGACGAGGGAGCAGGAAGAAAAGAAAGACAAGGCAGGAATAAGAAACAGTTTTGGACATGTTTTGGACTCAGCAGCGGTTCTTCTCCTTCTGACAGAATGGGAAAAGACTGAGTCAGTCCAACAGAACAAAGAAGAAAAAGAAGAAAAAGAAATATCCTCAGCTCTTTCTCTCTGCCTCCATTCATCATCAGCCTGTCGATTTGTGTTTGCTGCTGTGACACAACACAACACGGAGGGACCACATGCTAAAACAGGAGCTAAGTGGAGTGTTTGTATGAGCACATATAATCAAAGAGTTTCCAGCACAGAAGATTGAAGGTCATTATTACTGTAAATAACATCGGGGGAAAACTCAATGATTTTTCTCTCTCTTAGAATTGGATCAGGAGGAATATATCAAAGCTGGGGCCCACTTTCAAAGACAACATTAACGATGGATAAAAAAAAGAGTTCAAGAGTAAATTAAAAGAAGATAGATGAATTGGATGGGATGAAAGTTCAGTCTTAATTACAGCCCCACTCCCCACGCTAATTGACTAGTGGACTGATTACTGTGGTTTTTGTGGGTAATGTAACAGAGAGCATGCCCAGCCCAGCTCATAATTTCAGCAGGCATCAGATTTGACCAATGAGAAAGCCTACAAACACAAACACACACACACACACACACACACACACACACACACACACACACACACACACACACACACACACACACACACACACACACACACACACAGGCTTTGAATCATGAGTAGATATTATGCTTGAAGTTTATCCATTAGGGAACATGATTAATGCTGGAATACAGCAGCAAAATGTATTAATGAATCAATCAAACATTTGGGAAAGCTTTGTCAGGTTTGCAGATATAATAGCTGTGTCGTTTCTCCTGTAAATATCAATGATGTCGACGTAAATCTTCTCCAGCCCTGGTTAATTAAAAACACATTTGCTCAAATAGAGCTTAAACACATCAAGTGTTCAGGTTTCTGTGTGTATGCCTAAAAATGTGCGGGTGTTTGCGAGAGGAAGAGATTGTGATGTGTGACCAATCACATTAGCGTCAACGCTGAGAGTAAATACGGCTCTGACTGTACAGAAAGTGACAGTCGGACACGCACGCACGCGCGTCGGCTGACGTGTGTGATAAATCTATCACAGTCTATTGTTGGCGTGCTGCGAGTCACAGGTGAAGAGGTCAGGATGTCAGCAGCTCACCGGTCACACACAGAGAACAGAGCAAGCAAAAATTGACTTTTCTGTCCTTGATCTGTGGGATAGAACAAGTTCTCCCCGCTTACTTTAAAAAAAGGTGTGTGAGCGCCTCGAGCCGGCTGATGAAACAGAATGAAATATCAGTGATCGACAAAAAAACAAGCAGGAAAGAAGTGCAGGGTGCTGATTGTGATGAGCATGTAGGATATAGTTTGCAAGAAGAAGAAGAAGAAGATGATGATGATGATGAGTTAAAGGGATGAAAGAGAATTGGATGGAAATTGGAGGCGTAACAGGTCGGAATTTGAAGCATGGATTTACAGCACATAGTCTCAGGAAGGTGCCTGCAGGGCGGAGCAGAAGTGAACGGCTCCAAAACAATTCAAAACAACGCTCAACACTTGACCTGCAGCTGCTCCCATCACACAGAGAAGGAGAAAACTGGACGTTAGCGGCTACATCTTTGTGCCTGGAGGGAGCCGGGGGGAGCTGAAAGATGGCAGAGATAATCAAACAGTGATATAGTGATGTTTGCTCTCTCACGCAGACTAAGACGCTCAGAATCTTTGTTTCATCTTTGACCATTATATGACCTTCTACCATTATGTCAGAGAGCCTTTATCAGCTTAGACGTATCGCATAAATCAGATGTTCCTGTCCTACCTGTTTTACCAATCCTCCAACGTCTTCCTTTAAACTCAAAGTGAATAACAAGGTTCTGATAAATACATACTGTCCTTACTTTCAGCAACATTTCAGATCTCCTTGGCAATCATCACTTCACTTCCCTTCACTCTGATCCTCTAATATCAGCCTTCAAAACTACAAACAATTGGCTTTCTTTCATTAGCCTTTCAGATCGATTCAAACAAAGAAGGACTTTCACAACACATCAGATCTCGGGGCGAGGTTGTTAGTCTTCATGTAAACCCTGATCCACATCCTGCGTATCGCTTGTTCTGCATTAAACTTCATCAATATTCTGTGGAATCTCTGCGTGTGAATACAGATGGCCAAGATTTTCGGTGGCTGAAATCAATATCAAGATTAACTTGATTGTCTCACTAAGTGAAACATTTGTCTTCGGCTCTTCACCCAATTGCTGCAGCCAAAAAAAGACAACAATCAACATCATTCACATTAAACATAAAACGATAAATATTATGTAGAAATGTCCAGAAATGTTCAGGTTTGTATTTGTAGTCTCTGTAAAAATATCCAATAACATTTAAGAAAGCATTCTCTGTCTGCACAGAGGGGAAGTTGGCCATAACACAACACAGGAACTCATCAGCTGCCATCTAAAGAACATGTAGTTATTTTATGTGTCTATGAAAACATATCTTCACTTAATCCGTCATCCCTTTATCTTAATAACCAGCGGCTTCTACAGGAGCCCCAAAACATGTGGCTTTGCTCTCAGAGGCTATGTCTGTTTTTACTTGGAAATACAATCCCAAACTCTTTTTTTTGGTCAATCTAGCAACAGGTTAAGAGGTCCAGGCAAACAGCTACAACACACCCACCTTCAGATCCACCACAGCCTGAATGAAACTAAATTATTAAAAATGATGTCCTTAACATAATGAAAACAGATGAGTCAAACTAAATCTTGCCCTGTTCACAATGTACCAATAAAGACATGAGCTGTAGACCAGCCCTGTTTTTAAACCCGAGTGTACCCACACTTTAAAAAAAGGACAAGTCACTGGATGCATGATTTAAATCTTGGCAGGATGCATTCTACTGAGTGTGTCAGCCTGATATGGAAAAATGCATTCAGCTGTATCAAAGAGGTGATTGACAGCTGGCAAAGGTACCATATGGTTACCGGCGGCAACAGCAGCACTGAAATAACACAGCAGGTGGTTTGATCAAAGAATCTTCCTGTTTTCATCCCCATGCTTCAGAGCACATCTGCATAGAAGCTTCACTCATGGGAGCGCTGACACAGCAGGCCGGGCTTCCTCAGCATCAGCACAATGCAACACGATGTCAGTGTGTGTGTGTGTGTGTGTGTGTGTGTGTGTGTGTGTGTGTGTGTGTGTGTGTTAGGGGAACACATGGGAAACACACAGTGTCCTTCCTTTGCTGAGCAGCTGGAGTCAGGCTCAAAACTCTGAAGGATGATGGAATGCAGATAAGGAAGCACAGCTTCACAGAGTTGCCCTTTAATGGGCGATATTCAGCTCATGCTGTCGGGGTTGGATCCAGTTTAGCTGAAAATTTAAAAACCTTTTTTCAGCTCAAATCTTGGTCCACAAGAGAGCAAGTGATAACATTCCTTTATAGAGGCGTTTTTCATTCATTCTGCTGTGGCTGCAAAATGTGTTCACTCAGTGCCAAGAGCAGTCAAAGAGTCACGCTTCTGATTTAGATCAAGTCCTGTGGCTGAAATAAAATACTCTGAGTAATTTTAAGATCTCTACAGATATCAGAAAAATGAGCCACAGTAGTTCTTACTGACAGTGTTTAAACCAGTGGATGACTTCCAAAGAGCCGATATGTCACAATTCAAGCTTGGAGTTTGAGCCGCAGACTAACAGTTGACATGAAACTTGAATCAAAAGCCTAAGCTTTTATTCACTTTCAGGCCTTTCATTATGTTTAAACAAACAAAGATGAGAAAGAGAGAGAGATGAAATTGTAAAGACATCAATAACATTGCAATTCAAAAAAATCCACCTTGCTTTTTAAGACAGTATGCCAACCTTCTGGTATGCATACGTCTATCATTATGTGTTTCTTGGACAAATGTTGAAATGTGGAGTGCTCTCTAATTGAGAGCTGGCTCTATTAGCCAAAATGTTCAATAACACCAAGATAGTCAAAGGGACTTGGCCTGTCATTGGAATGGGCTTTTATTTAAAGTTTAAGTAGTAGTAGTCAATTAATCAATCATCTTTTTTTTTTAATTCAAAGAAATGCATTGATGACTTATGAAGTCAGTAGATATTGTCATTTACATTTCAGTTAAAGGATTTCCTGCTTCATTTCATTTCATTTACCGTTATTTATTCTCGAGGAATCATTGAGGGCAGGACTCCATTTACAATGATGTCGAGAGTACAGTTAAAAGATGAAACAATAGAGATCAAACAAAACAAGAATAAATACAAAGAGCATAAAACAGGAATAATGAGCAGCAAAGCAGACAACTATAGTTAATAACATGTGCACTTGTGGTCTCAGTGCGTTTTGTATTGTGTTCCAGGACAGAAGGTAAAGGCTGTTTTCTCAATGTTAGTCTTCACTCATGGGACCCTTAGCATTAGTCAGTTGATCTTGTTAGATATTGATTATCAGCCCAGGCTTGACAGTGAAGTGTATGAAACTTCATGAAAAGTTTTGGAAAACACTCATACTGGTGTCCTCACAGTGGGCTTTACATTTTGGGAAATTGCAATAGTAGTTAGCTTTTTCAAATGCTCTAGACAAAAAGATTATTCCATTCGGTGAATCTTCAAATCAGTCAAATAGAACTCGTTTTACTTTCAGTATTACTTGAAATAGCAAGACAATTACAATGCCTGAAAAAAACAACAAAGTCTTTATTCTCTGATGCAAAATGATGTTTTGTTCCCCTTGATAGTTCTCTTTACAAAATGCTTAACAAAAAAAAATACTTATTTAACTGTTGTTCTTTTTTCCTTAAATCTTTAACTGGATTGAGAGTCTCCTGCAGTGCAAGCAGCTCCGCAAGGCACCTTGGGGGGAAAAAAAAAGAATTCATAGTGCAGCACATCAAATAATTTCCAATGCATCTTTGTCAGAAATAAAAAAAAAATACCAACTCGGGAAACTCCCAAAGAAACAGTTTCACACAAACACCCTTTTCTTTTTAAATACTACTCACTGGCAGGAGAATCAATAAAAAGCCAAAAAAAACAACAACAGGCAATCAGTGCAACAGATAAACTCTCCTGCATATTTTCTTACAAGCACATGATGCAAATTCTCTCCATATGTTTAATAGGGCCATAACCCTTCAGGAGAACAGCTGAGATTAAGCATATATGTGCAGTGTGTGCTTGTATACTCAGCCGGGTGTGACATGTCTGCAGCCCCGAACAGAAAACTGCAAAGAGAAAATCTGCCTGGGCGATGTTCCAAAAAGAAAACCTAAATGTAGCTCAGCTTCTTCTGTCAGCGGATGAATGTGAGGAAAATGTAGTATATAGAAAATGTAGAATAAAGATGAATATGGGTGTGCTTTAAATTAGACTGCATTCGTGTTTCTTTTCCTTTCATTACCTTGCAAAGTGTTTGACTCCTTAATTGCTCATTCTACAGACAAATACACACCGCCAGACCAAAGAGCCGTCCAATCCGATGGATCCTGACCACTAAGAAGAAGGGGTCGATGAAATATGCATGATAGGAGAAAAGGCTCCCCGCCTGAACACACACAAATGTACTGCCTCTCTCTCTCTCTCTCTCTCTCTGTCTCTCTCTCTCTCGCTCTCTCAGGGCATAAAACATTGATGGAGGCAGAGCTCAGCAGCTGAACCACTGGATGGAGCGCTGAGCCGAACCAGGGGAGGGTTAGCAAGTTCGCATCTAATTCTGGACATCACCCACGGGAGCACACCGCTGAGAAAGAAAGAGAGAGAGAAGAAAGCAGGGCAGGTTTACCGAAAAAAAAGAAAGAACCTTTTTTTTTTTTTTTTTTTTTTTCCTGGTTCGATCATGCCCTGGAAATGTGTGCGTTTATAGAGCAGGACTTGACAGAGATGTTGACATGAGTGCACAAACATTACCGGTTTGTTCCTTTAACCTAGCAGCTGAGTAATAGCAGAGGTGATGTCGAGGATGATGCTGTAAATGGAAACACTAAGTGTTGTGGAGGTGGGATGCAAATGACGACAGTTTAGAGGAGACAGTGATTCAGCCTTTGTTTGTTGCTGTGTTTCTCTGAGTTCAGTCTGAGTGTTATATCTGTCAATCTGACACATTTCAGGAGAGAGGTAGTGATAGAAGAGGTCAGAGATGTCTACGGAAAACATACTGAAGGATGCAGAATTCTGAGATGCTGTTACCCGTTTAGAATTCACATTTTCAACAAACACATGCACAGGGATTAGCAATACACACATGCACGCACACACACACACACACGCACATTTACAAATCCTGCGAGACTGCAGCTGACAACTTCCCAGCTCTAACTGGTGACCTTTTTTGTGTCAAAATCTAAAGACTTGACTTAATTTCACTTCATTCTACCCTTATCACCATTAGATGTTGATGCCTCAAAGGGCAACCTAATTGTCCAGCGTGCTTCTTACAAACAGTGTGGTGTGGGAAATTCCACTTGCTGATATGAAACACAGTGATCTCAGCAGATTTCAGAAGAGTAAGATAATTGTTATGGACACCGTTAAACGAGTGTTTGATACTCTGATTGAGTAAATGGATCTCTGTTTTGTTGTTGGAAAGAAAAAACCCAGATGTTTAAAAGTTGAAACTTTTATTGTTTATCTAAGATCAGGTCACTTTTGTCCTTTTTGTTTTTCTTTCTAAAGAAAACCTGAATAGAATCAACTTCCTCCAGACCCAGACTTTTAAAAGAGCAATATTTTTTTCATTTTTGCAATCAACAACATACATGAATGATTGACTTTTCAATGTAACTTAACTTTTTTTTTTTGTAGTTAATTGATCATCAATCCCAGAGTATTTTCAGATGTCATTAGACATGTACAGTATGTGTCACATGTTTGAAATGGAGCGTTTTGAATTTTGACTCTGTCCATGGTGCTGATATTGGGCCAAGTCATCACATGAAGCTTCAGCCTGCCGACTTACACCAACACAATTCATCTCTAAAATGCCTAAATGCAACAAACCACTATGGTATTCCACATGAGAGTATTATACTGATTTAAACAAAACAGTCTGGATTGAGGAGTCTGTTATTCTGAAAAATAAAGCGTTAAAATCTTCAATACTGACTATAACCCTCTGGTCTTAAACGTTATTCCAAGTCCTTGAAAGAAGTTATGATCATCAACATGTCCTTAGTTTTGCAGGACTTTCGCTTCTTTTTTCTATCCATGTGACAACTTTCAGTTTCATGTGTGGAAACACACAAAGACGCACTGAAAATCTTTAGTCCGTTAAACGTACGTGCGCACACACATGCGCACGCGCGCGCGCACGCACGCACGCACGCACTCACACTCACACACACACACACACTAAACAAAAGCTTAGCTCCAAGTTTCTTCACATTGTCATTCAGCAAAACTGTCACTATAAAACACACACACTCTCTTTAGTACACTGGCCAGGGATGCACACACACATTTGGAGGACTCTCAGCACGCTTGCTTTAACACAGACTCCTTCTCATTTTCCAGAAGCAGCCTTCATGTGATTCTGGGGTCAGACAGAGTAGTTGGACTGTAGCAACAAACTCCACTTTGAACACAACATTAACTCTGCTCTATGAAAAGCTCCAGGTTTGTCACTAAAGATTTAACCTGCCCAGTGAATCAGGCCTCTCATTACGCTAAGTTAAATGCCACATGCAGGGATTTAAATTAGCTACTCAATATTCTCAAGGATTCACAAGGCTATGTAATCGCTGCTGCCGCTAAATAAATGGGGAAAAATAACGATTAAAGGTTTGAGGCTCAGTCACCCTGAAGAGCAGAGTGGGTAGATGAAGAGACTTCAGAGTAACTTAATAAAAATGCAATCAGAGGAGGCAGAGGGGCTTCAGAAGAGGCAGGAAAAAAGCAAGACATGAAAAATACTAAGCACGCACAGCACTTCTCAAAATTGTGTGTCAGATAAGATATGTATATACTACCAGTCAAAAGTCTGGACACTCAACAGTAACAGTATAATCAATAATACATTATACTGTATTATGTGATATAGCTACTGTATCTAGGGCACACCTACTAATGGAAGGGTTTTTCTTTACTTTTCACTTTTTTTATGATAGTAGATATAAAAACCTTTTTTTTTTTTCCACTGTTGTTTTGGAAAGAAATTCATACATACGTGGGCATTAACTATTTCTATACAGGTATTCTTGATGTGGTGTGGTAGTATGTCTTATACTAGGCACATTCACCGAGTCTACAACACGGTTAAACTTTGTCGTCCTCACTAGTAAGCTTCAGAATTACTAGTTATATATATTAAATTTGTATTTTTATAAAGCTTACATATTATCTTTCTAAGTTGTTGCAAGTTTCATTTGCTGAATGATAGTTTGTCAACTACATTGTGTCGTGTCATTTAATACTGTCCAGTGTAAATCTGCAGTTAGAGAGCTCAATAAGGGTCCTGATTTACAGTATTGCAGTATTAAACATTGAATTCATTATAATAAATGTCCTGCTGTTACTGAAGCGCACGATACTGTATCTACTCACATTACAACAGAAAATCATTTGAAGCACCTGCCTCTAAAACGCTCCGATGCACAGGGCGAGAGTGTGAAGGTCTGTACTGAGCAGTGACATGAGCCGTGCTGTGTTATGGGTTTTTAAAGACCAGCCGCTGACACGACTGCACTTTGTTTACGAGACTACTTCTGTGTTTGAGTGAAAGAGACAGTCTGATAAGTCACGTGTAGCCCTGAACCAATGACCTGTGTTAAGCAGCCATAATTGTCTTTTTACAGCACGCTCTAAATCTGTCCTCTCAGGTTCACCCCTACAAGTGTTATGCAGACACTAGTTTCCTAGCAGCAGTGGTCCTCGAGTTGTTTTCTTTGTTCTTTTTTTTTTGTGAGTCACAGGGTACAAAGTCAGCTACTTTTTTTTTTTTCAATATGGTAGTAGAAGCGAAATCAGTGCTTGTTGCAGAGTGACTTTAATGGTGAAAGATTGGAAAGTGAAGGACGGCTTCAGGTTAAAGGCACAAGGAGAATACAAGAGGCTGGAATGATGAGTTTTATACAGATGCAGCTCTTAAATCTAAATCAAGAATCTAATAAGGATTTCCTCAATCCCCGTCCCTGTCTTGTATGAGTGTACTGCTTTGCCTGTGCGTGAATTCAGTGTTTGACCGACCTGCTGCCATCTGCATGTATCCAGCCAGAGTGCAGATCCTCCTCTCGCATCCTCCACTGGGCAGGAAGATTGTGATGATTGCCAACAGGGAGCTGACTGCCAGCAGAGCACAGCCTCCTGAACACAGCACCGCACTAGTCTGAGAAATAGAAAGACAGAAGAATTTTAGTTCAGCTCATTTACCAAAACAGAACCAGAACATTAGATTGCATCATATACAATAGACTGTACAAAAAGATGGATGCATGATAGACCCCGAAAAGTAAAGCCAAAGAAGGAGCTTAAAATGTTTCTGCAAAAAAAAGGTAATAATACCTTAACTTTAAATTAATGAACACATCAGAGGGGAGTCAATCGCTCAGTCTATGGACTTGGGTTTGGAAGCAGATGGTTCCAGAGGTTGCCGGTTCAGTCCCAGTGCAGACCCAATGTAACTTCCCTTGGTCTGTTAAGTTAGCTCTTATTGTGATGGTTTGTGTTTATTGTTTTGTTTTTTTGATAAACTTAGTTTAACAAGTGATCTAACTTTATCAAAAGAGGGCATGAGGACAGGATTGACAGCATTGTTGCGAATGTAACTTATGTAGTACAGTGTGCACAGGGTTGAGGAGGAACAGTAAAAGGAAATGTATCAAATATTACCTAAAAGTGTAATTTACCTTTCCATAACTGTGAGTGTCTGCTTCAAATCGACAATCATTTCCTGATGTGGACTGCGCAGACCCGAGGGATCTTTGCTGTTTTAATCCATAAGTTAATTGGGGTTTTGGATCGTTGAAGGGACAGGAAGTTAAAACTGCAGTGTCGGGATCGGGTAGCAAATTTTACTTCAGGGCAAAGCTACTTGTTCTGTCAAGAACCTCAAAACGAATGTGTGTACGTGTAAACATTCCTGACAAACATTTCAAAATGCTCCCCAAAGCTTTAAAAACCCGTATTTTTGGTGAGGTCAGATTGTGTAACCTCACAATTAATCCTCCTCACAGGTTAATGGCACTGCCAGCTGGAAAACAACTCTTCATGGCTAAACAACAGGGCACTGTCTCTACTCATTACACCTCCGCTTTATAACACACACACAGGGGCAAACTGGGGGCAGAAAGCACAACACACACATCACACAAAATGATTCCCCACTTTTTATGTTGCACGTTGACAGTAAAAAATGTTCTACGCCAGTATATATGAACAAGCAAATAGAATGTGTTATTCTCTCATTGTTAGGAAGAACAAATGTGCTAGTAATGTGGTGTTTGTGTTTTGACTGGATATCCACTGTTCAGAGTGACTCCTGGCAAAGAGTGCATTCCTAGAACGAGTGGCAGCGAAGTTCAAAGCTGTACTGTACATTAGCCCCGAGGGAGTGCGTCTGTGGCTGATTGGTTGTTGGGTGGGCGTTGGGTTCCCACAACTTGTGCGTCTATGTGAAGTCTGCTTGGTTATGACATCTCAAGTAGGAGGACAGACATACAGTAGGTCTCAGACTTTAATCCTCCTTATCCATAACATGGGAGCACCCCAGGGTGACGTTTATAGCCCCCTGCTGTTGTCCTCAAACAAACACAACAGCATTGACACTTTTTAATGCAACATCATCAACCCTGCATATGATACAGCTTCACAAAATTCGTAATCTGAAGACAAATTCCATTTAGTAATTGATGTTATCCCAGGAAAAAGGGATATTGCATAAACATAATTGTGACTTAAATCGATCCAGGATGTAAATCATTAAAAACCAAGGTTACGAGATAAAATGTTTGAAACTTTACAAATCAGACATACATGTACAGTATAACAGTTCCAACTTTGAGGAGATGAGGCGTCTGCTTGCAACTTGTCAGCTTTTTTGTTCTCAAAGAGTATGTTGAAGTTGAATTTGAAACTTATTGGATTGAAGCTCCATCGATACAGGAAGCAGAGAGGCAGGTAGAGAGAGTAAGCGGATTTGGAGGTTGTTGTTGTTTTTTTTGTTTTATTTGTTTTTTTACATATATGAGGAGTACATACAGTGCAAACATTAAATCAGAACACAGCGTCACATTAGTGTTTAGCATACAGGCGAGAGTGATTTTAGAGAAATGTCTTACATTCAAAGGGGGAAATGCAGCCCTGAAACGCATGTCATTATGCATGTCCCTGATGTGACTGACATGGACAGAGGAACGATGAAAGCAGTTGAGATTTCTATGCCTGACTGGAAATTTAATTAGCTGGTTCTGGATGTTTGGCAGAAATGGGAGCAGGGAAATACTTAAGTGCCGTGATGTTGGTGGCAATGATCATAGTTATTCTTTTGACCTTTATTTCTCCATTAACGAACGTGTTCTTTATCACAAAGGTCCTCGTGCTAACACAGAGCCACATCTGGGTTACAGATCAGCTCCTTGGGAACTGTAGGGAGCCAAGTGCCTTGCACAAGGGCACCTTGACCACAGCGATCAGGCAAAGGAAGAGCATGTGCAGAATGAGAACAAGCCCTTTGGGAAAGTAGTTTTATTGTGAATCATTTGAGTAACATGAACTTTAATTTGATCCAATTCATGTCATTTTTATTCAGGACAATGATCATTACTTAATCATCTACCATTACATTTTCAGGTCACACTGTTCATATTCTGATGGATGCTTGGAGGTTAACTAATGGATGAGTCAGCCGCAGCCAGACAGATTCATGAAGAAACTGAAATGTATAAATGCAAATGAAATATTTCTATCAAAATCGAGTTTCAATGTCCCAGAAGGATGTGAATGTCTTACTGAATTCAGTGCTGCCAAAACTTTCATTCGACTTTCACTTTGACTTGGTACCTAACAAAACTAAACAACCCTTTATGCCTATATAGAAATATCTTAAATTCAGGTGTAACACATTAAACACAACTCTGGTATGTCCTTTAAAGACGGCGAAGCCCTTTGAGTCAAGAGGTAATTGTGATTTACTATATTTGTCTTAATTGGACAAAAATGAACTACAAAACTGAATGGAGTTCAATTAAAAGGAAAATAAAGTTCTGGCCATGTCAGACAGCAGACAGTAGTTTGTCAGACGGTATCAGGCACAGATAGAGACACAAAGGAACGATCTTTCTACTTTTGCTTTTCTACTAACAATTCAACAATCATCAACAATCATTGGTAACCAAACTGACATTAGAAAGCAGCATGATGCTAGTTAAAACTAGGTTTTTAAAAATAAAATAGAGCAAAAGAAGTGAATGCACCATGTGGGTTGGCCATGTTATACTATCACCTTTATCTGAAAGTAATAAGATTTGGAAGACACTGTGTTGAGAGAGTGGAGACAACATTGACTTCAAGCACTAACAAACTGTGTTCTCATCCTCCTTCTCTTACATTATCTCTTCGAGTTACTGTTTTCACTGTTTTGTTTCTTTTATGAGTCTTTGAGCACTTAACAAATCAGTATCAAAGTCGACCTGCATTATTATTATTATGATGAAGTAACACAGCTGAGGGGCAACATTCAAATCTCCTCAGCCTGATCTAAGACTCAGTGAGAAGATGTCTGAAGTCACAATTTAAAATACAAACTTAAATACAAGTGGCTCCACATCTTTTTTATTTCCTGTCTTAAACTATGCTGCCACTGAATATATATGGTGAGAGGGTACGAGAAAAAGATTAGCTTTTCATGTGTATGGAAAAAAAACTAAATTGATCCGAATGATTGCTAATACAAGTGGCCATACAATTATATGCTGCATGTAATGATAATGTTAATAGCCGCTTTAATGTAACATAGCAAGGATGGAACCTCTACAGAAAAAACATGTTGCCAACAAGAACTCTTATCTCTGGATGCTACTCCTGCCACAGCTGCGTGTTTTAGTTGTTTTTGAACCTCTACAAAAGGGACACAGAAGACACAGCAGCACACTTGAAGATACAGAGAAGTCATTATCTCCAGTGCTCTTTGTTCTTCTTCCTCTCAGCCTAAAATGATATTCATGTATGCAGAGGAAAGTCTCGTTTCTCTGTGCTGCTTGATCTTGGCGTGCCTCGTGGGCTCCCAGTGTGCAGCCTATACCTCCCACCCTGCTGTTCCCAATTCACTATGACACATTAAAGGTACATCATATCTCATATAGGAGTGGGGCTTGACAAGGGGGAGGGGAGCCATGTTCTTTTATATAAGGTATGCTCTCCCTAAACAATAAAAGACACTGTTTAATGTCGCAGTCAGCCGAATTAAGTCCGATAACAACCATTGGAATAAAAATACTTGACAACTTGAGAGTAAAAAAAAGAAGGAAAATGTTGTGGTAATGGTTGTAAATCTTAGTATTCTAGTATTTCCACATATAAGCTGTAAATCTCTTTATGTGTATTCTGTCCATTTTCAGGCACTTAATTATCTGCGAGCACTAATAGATTTATACACATGGCATTTTGTGTGCCATTTAAACATCGCCCAAGAGACTAAAAAAAAAAAAAAAGAGTATTAGAGCGCTACACAGCTATTTCTACAGAAGCTAACCAACATTTTAATTAATGCTGCCCCAATTAATCAACTCTGTACACTGTGTCCTGTATTCTGGAGAGAAAAAAAAACTCAATTACGACCACTTTTACTCACAGACAATACAGAAATATCGGATGCCCCTTTTTTCTCCTCGAATGTAGCGGTGTCGCCCTGAGCACAAGTTAATTTAGTAGCAAATGAGCTGCTAACAGCACGGGTCCTCTCAGTGATGCTTCCTAAATAGATTGTAATTATGTGTTAATAACTGGTTGAGCCGCTGGAACAGCTGCAGACGGAGAGAAAGCGTGGGATTGAAAGAGTGGAAAATTGAGGAGGGAAATAAAAGTTCTTAATTTGGCAGAGACGACAGCACCAGGCAGATGTTTCTTAATCTCTTTCTTTTGCTTTTTGCTGCAGTCTGAAAACTTGATTTGGAAGGTAATCATCTCAGGATATTGAGACTTAAGGTGTGCTGAGACATAAAGACACAACTAATATATTACCAAAGTCATTAATATTGACAGGACCTGTCAAACTCGGCTCAAGAGAACCCTTTAATCCCACAGTATTAGTAACAAGCCTGGAGCAGCCTTTAATATATCCATGTTACAATGCTGATAAACACTGAGAGCTAAAGGTACTGATACACAAAGCTCCATCATAAAGAAAATTTCATTGGTTTCCCATAATAAATGGTCCACATCCTGACCCCAATGGAGACCAATAACTGCAGTAATACAAAAAAACCTCCATCCAGCTGGTTTGTGTAATAAAGGGACGGTCTGAAGGGGACTCTTTGACTTCCAATTACATTAAGGAAGTCAGAGATTGCACTGTACGGGCCAATAAAATTTCATTGTCTCCTCAATTGGGAGTTACAAGATGGATATGGCAAGGCATGTCTCATTAAACACACTTTGACTTTTCAGGACTGGACTGAGGGGCCAAATGTCTCAGTGATGTTCTGAGGAAAACGGAGGAATTCTCCTGTCGAGGAGTTCAGAAGCACTGAGAGGAAACAGTGAGAGCTCAGCCGTGACCCTCGACAGAAATAACTCACCACTAAGCATTTTTACAAGCTTCACCTTTACATAGTGCAGATGGTAAAGCGAGAGCAAGGCATGATGCAAAAGTGCTTAATAGCTTTTGCTTAGTGTTTGTTCCCTAAACATTTATAAAGTGAAATGTGGCTCCAAGTTCAACTGGTCAGCAGTCAGCACACATGACATTTATGGATTTATGTACTTGTAATTTTTTTTTTGTGTCATCAGAAAATGGACTGAAATACCTTATATTGTCAACTTTTCCCAGAAAAGGAACCCTTTTACTGTAACTTCACAACTCTGCGTATTGCTGGATCTAAAAAGTGATATCTCAACTCAGTTCAAGCTCACATGAAAAGTCCTCAAGTCTGAACAACAACTTGAAAAGTCAAATTTGGCGATGCTGAAATAAGACTTTGTGAAACAACAGAAGTAAATGTGTTTTTAATTCATGTATGGCATATCAGTATTTCATACATGTAATTTGTATTATGGTACTAAATGGTAACACAACAAATGATCTTTGTACTGTCCCAGTTGTTTCCACTGTACGACTTGTAGCAAAACAAGTATTCTAATGAAACTCGATGCATCTGAGAATCTGGTGGATTCAGGGTCTCACACAGCAGCATTAGATGTGCTTTCTATCTCAAAATGGTCAGACCCGCTAACAGGCATACATTACCCACAAGGCCATTTTGCTGAACAGGGAGAGTACAAAAATAGTTCGAAGAGACGTTGAACAGACATGGTACTTGGTCGTCTCAGACTATTTCCTTTTACTTAAGTTTTGCAAGGCAACCCATGTAACATGTAAAGGTCAACAGGAGATGCTGACTCATCCTGCTGCCATTCATCAGCATTCAGCAGAGTGAGAGCTCAGCGGTCACAGTGAAACATCAGCCCTGACGCGCTCTGCCTCTAGGAGCCTGTTAGCAGTGTAGCACAAACTCCCTGAAAGTCTCTGAACCAGCAGAGGGGGCGACAGCTCCCTCCTCTTCCTCCTCCTCCTCCTCCTCACACAAGGAAATCAGTCCATTCTCTCTAAACTGCTTCTCTTCCCCTCTACTTTACCTCTTTCTGCCTGTCCTGTTACTTCATCATCTCTCGCAGAAATCCTAATAATCCTGCCAGAGCGCAAACACAAAAAGAACACCCCCCACTTCTAAATGAATGCGCTGAATAATACATCCGTCTCTCTCATTGATCCTCACTGGGAGGAGACCAGAAGAGGGATAAGTGTGTGTATGGTGTGTGTGACAGTGCTGTGAATGGCTGACGAAGCTGTATGTCTAGAGAGTGAATGGGAGATGGAGAGGAGATGAGGGAGAGAGAAGAGCTGAGATTAATCACCTGACAAGTGGATGGAGTGTCCATTTGTGCCTCGGGGACAGGCTGCAGATAGGATGTGACATTCAGGAGCACTTAGGGGGACATGGGAGCACTCCCTGCTCCTTCGCAAACACACACACACACACACACACACACACACACACACACACAAACCGGACAAACACACACAGAGCCAACTCAATGTAAGCATACAAGTGAGGAGGATGCCTTCACTCCAGACTGTGTTACAGCCTTTCTGCTTTGTGGTTTCCCCTTTTCTCTCACTTGGTTTGTCTCTTCTGTGTCCTGGTAGGTGGGGGTCTTTGCCCACCTTAGAAAACCTGACCAGTATCCCCGGGTATATGTAAGACCTGGCTGTGATCTCCATGGCTCTTTTGCTCTCCATTCAACAACATGTTGGCTTTGGCCATTTTTCTGGTCTATGTTTCACACTATCCAAGACTCTCCACACATCAGGCATTCATCTATGATTTCAATGGCCGAGTGAGAAAGCTCTCGGCCATGTGACTGAAAGTAGCCCAGGTAACTATAGTGATGTTGTCAAAGCAGAATAACATCACCCTCCCGTCTGATTTTCTTATAAGAGTAAATCTATGGTACTAGAAGTGACGGAAGGCACACATTATAAAAGCGTTTGAAGGAGACTTATCACGATCTTGTAAGATGACGACGCTTTTAATGTCTTGTGTGAAGCACGTTGAATTGTCTTGTTGTTCAAACGTGCCTCTGTTGTTCGAGTCTGTACATCTGGTTACCTCCATCAGGTACCATTAAAGTTTCTATCCGTTCCAAACACATGTTCACAGTTCTAATTAGCGTCGCAGTTGTCTGACCTTCCCTGCTCAACTTTCTGCATTGAGCTCATCAGCATCAATCCTCAGAGGCCTAACTGTTTCCTTTTAGTCGCAGCTCACTTTTGTTGCCACTGTCCTTGTAGTGTTGTTATTTATTGTTTTTTCCCTTTTTTTTTTTTTTTTTTGGTTTCAGTTCTTCTAACTGTTTACCTACCAGCAAAACACCTGCTACCTGTGTTCCAACTATCCAGTCACTGCCTGGAAGAAATCTTTTCAGCTTTAAATCATTGATCTCTTCTGCACCAATCTGCCAGTGTCAGTCTGTGTTTGGGTTCTTCCCAAATACCCCCAAACCATTGGAAACATGACGACATGGCCTGGAGGCCAAATCAATACATTAAACAAGGGCTTGAGAAATAAAAAAAATATCTCAGTATCGCGGCCAATAATGTTACTTTCATATCTAAACGCAATATCATTATGAACACTTAATTTCACCTTTTCATGGTATGGGACCAGTCGATCTTTTAATATGATGATTTATACAATTTGAGCTTGAATAGCGCTTTTCTAGTCTTCTGACTACTCAAAGCACTTTCACACCACAGGTCACACCGACCCATTCACACACTGATGGAGGAGGCTGTTGTTTTACGTGTCTGTCAGTATTTCTTTTCCCATTCATACACATTCACACACCAACGAAGCAGCTGGAGCAGCTTTGGGTTAAGTGAATTGCCAAAGGACACGGCAGACAAACAACTGCAGGAACTGGGGGTGCAAGTACTTATGTCGAACCCCTGACCCGCTGTCTGAGGGATGACAGAGCTGCAGTGACGGCCCATCTGCATGTGTGCATAGATTTTACCACAGCTGCGCCCATCTGCGTCTGTCAGACCACAGACAAATGATTCGACTGTCCCAACGATCCAAATCCACTTACATATTTATTCCACACACTACACATTACATCCATAAAGATCCAGAGGTTCTGCTGTTTTGTGTGTTTCCCAGGTGTCTTGTGTATGTTTAAGCACATCTATTTGCAAAATTGTCAAAGTCCTACCTCTGTCACGATCATGGGTTGAAAAACAGAGGAGGAGGACCCGAGGCACAAAACACTCAATGAAGTGACACGAAGGAGAAGAAACACTGAGACTAAATAGACATGGGGTAATCAGACACAGGTGAGACGAATGAGTAAGGTGAGACTAATCAGGGTAATCAAGACAGGAGGGAAACACAGAGAGGCAGGAAATACTGAGAACTACAAAGTAAAACATGGAACACTGAAGAAACAGGGAACAGAAGGATGTAAGAAGACACAGAGAGGTCCAAAATCCAATGCAAAAATCCCACAGGTGAATTCTCATAGGAACCACCGGCGCCATTTCTTTCGGGTCGGCCTACAAAAATACGTTATCACGATGCCAGTCTATAAGGTAAAAGGGGCGGGGCATACCCGAGAAACTGAACGACTGAACAATTACGAGAGCAGAACGGGCGGCCAATCAGATCAGAATTGGCACACATGGGGACTCTCTCTCTCTCTCTCGATCGATCGATGATTCTGAGTGTTAGAAATACAGGCAGATGAGAGAGCAGTACATTTTATTATTCTGTCTGTTGATATTTTTCTGTCCTCTAGGAAAAAAAGAGAGCTGTGTATTCTAGCAGCCTTTTGCAAGTCCTCACACTTACTTTCACTCTCTTCGCAGCTTCACACAGGCCAGCAAACACTAGCAGTAACACATTTTTTAAATAGTTGTGTGGTCTCAATGTTTGGATCAATCCTGCTGCTGATTTTAACTCAGAGCCTTTTATATCATCAATTTGTCAGAATTTTGTGGTTTCTGTGATAGAAATAATTCTGTTTTTTTTTTTGTTTTTTTTTAGCTCATTCCTTCATGGTATCACTTAGAAAAGCTCCAAGTACAAAACTCAGTGTGCAGAAGGAATTCTTAAAATAAATCCACATTGTATTTTCTTTGATTCTTTTCTTCTTCTTTTTTCTTAAAAAAACAGAAGTCATCTTTTAGCAAATGTCGTTTAAGCGCTGCTGGAATTTAGAGAATAAAATGAAGTCAGATGGGAAAACCTGAATACTGTATTTCTTAACAATAGGCTGGTATGGATAAGGTCAAACTAATGCAGAGGGAGATATGACGAATTTTTATCAAAGCACTGACATTAAAATTAATCATTTAAAAATGCAATGCTTAAATAATTTAGAGCCTGTGCTCTAAAGGGCTGTTTTTTTTGTACATTTCAGCACTTTTTCTTAATGTCGCAAAGTCTGAAAAGCCAACTTTCTGCATTACTGAGCGACTGAGCGATGCTGATGATGCATGTTCTGATGTCTACATCTTCTACTGCCTGCAATACAATTCATTTGAGATATTTCACATGGTTTTATTCTGTGTGTGGTGACTCTACAGCTTTATAGAGTCGATGATAATATCTCTGATCTAAGTCCAGTAAGAGCCAAGACACACAGTAACAGTAGAAAGCTGCTCATTGTCCGTGCTTTTCTCTCAGGGAGCCACACAGGACGCTCCCTGCTGCACAGCAATGCTTTAATGTGGTGTTCAGTCCAAGGTGTCATGTTCAATAACAACACAGTTGGTGTCACTTTCACACACACACACACACACACACACACACACACACACACACACACACACACACACACACACACACACACACACACACACACACACACACACACACACACACACACACACACACACACACACACACACACACACACACACACACAGCATACTAAAAGTGACCATTAATCAACTGAGAAAGTCCCACATACAGTATGAGACACCTTAAGCTGGCTCTCTGTAAGGAATATGCATTCTGTGGTGTGTATGTATGTTGGATTTGGATCACAGCCCAGAGCAGGAAGTTGTTTCAGAGTCACCAGACGCTGTAGGAATGTCACCCTCACCCTTAAATCTTCCTGAGTTGCTTATTCACGCATGCACCCCGCAGCAGACAGAAGAGGGTTTGGGGTGTGTGTGTGTGTGTGTGTGTGTGTGTGTGTGTGTGTGGGGGGGGGGGGGGGGGGGGGGGGGGGGGGGGGGGGCAAACGTGGAAGAGCTGGACAAAGCAACAGAGTTCAATGCTATACTGGCTTTTTTTTTGCCTTTATATTATTGCTATGTGTAGTTTGAAGTATTCAAAATGAAGTAGTGTGAATACAGGCATTGAGATCACAGTGCTCACATGCTTACAGTCTATGGTCAAGCGCTAGTTGCAAGATATGAACGTAACAACACACCTCCCCGGTTTTCCTGAATATTTCTTCCTGCATTCCCACATCAGCTCACCCCGACTTCACTCATCCTGAATTCACCGGGGGGGCTCGCTGGAAAAATTCTGGGTTAAGTCAGAGTGGACAATTTGGCTGTTCGCGTTTGTCGAAAGCCTAATGTGTATTTTACTGTACTTGTGACTCATTCAACTTAAAAAATAAAATCCGTCATATAACTTTAGTTGATTTATTAAACAAAAATGATTCTATATAAAAGTCCAAAGGTGATGATAATGATGGTCAATCATCTTAGCTGCCACAGTGCGGAAACTTCAGGAACTTTTTAAGGGTTTTGTGTGACAGCACCACAGATTGGTCGATAAGAACGTGGTTTAAGCAGGTGAATCCAGCCTGTCCAGAGCAGTCCAGTGTAGCTGGGTGTAGCTGGCCTGTTTCCAGTATGTGCCAGGCCAGCTACACTGGAACAACAGTATGTGCCAGGCTGCTAGAGACCACCTGCTTTGACACCTGGAGACCAGAGAGACTTCACTACTGGACTCTGATGTGATGAATAAACACAAATAACTGTTAATCAATGAGATGAAGATACACTCTGTCAGTGTGAACTATTCACTGACTCTGTACTACCTGACTGACATTCAGTGAAATGTATCATATATGGTCTTATTCTGGGTACACATATGGGAGTCTGAATTATTCAGAATTCTTGGCAGCGTGGTAATGGTGTAGTTTTATCATTTCCCATCTTTCTGAAGGTATTCCAAATATTGTTTCCAAGCAGATTCAGCTTTTCCAGTGCTGCAATTCTCCCCAAAGGACTCGTTACAGGTAGTTTTATTCTTTTTTCAGCTTTTGATGTGCAGCCAATATCAATAATAAAGGTTTAAACGTTCACAATTGCAGTTTAAAGGATTACTCAAGAGAGAAATTACTGTGGGTTTTTTTTTTTTTTGTTACTAAATAAAAGCACTTAGGTTCCATCACATTCTCCATTTTCAAAAAGGCCATTTAGAAAAAGAGAAGTCTCAGTCTCTATGAGAAGAAGTTGTATGAATGTAAACCGCCTCGGGTCGTTGCCAACCTGCCAAAAGACTTCAGTGAGGCGCAAGTCCCTGAACCGCTGCAGAGAGACAGAAAGCAGCGCTCCGGTTTCAGATCAGCATCGGGATGCAGGGAGAGGAAATAGATGCAGGCTGCTATCATCCCAGAGGAGAATCATCTTTATGAAACCCTCAGGTGGAGCCGCGCAGACAATGACTCACGAGAAAGAGACGGTTATGGAGAGCTATAGGACGCAGGGAAAAGCTTCTATTTTGGGCACACTGTTCTGAGAGAAATCTCTCCCTTTGAACCTGATGCGCCGCAGACCCACCGAAACGCACGCACAACGACGAAACAGAAACTTTGAGGGACGCAAACTCCCTGTGCGGTGCAGTGATGATGATGAGGGATTATATAATGGGTTCACTTTATGGGTTAATCAAAAATTGTACGAAAAATGATCAAGAGTCCATCTGGCAGCGCTAAGCACCACCTGCCCACACACACACACACACACACACACACACACACACACACACACACACACACACACACACACACACACACACACACACACACACACACACACACACACACACACACACACACACACACACACACACACACACACACACACACACACACACACACACACACACACACACACACAGTATTGTTCACTCTTTTCCCATGAAGCAGATATTTGCTTCACGGATGTTACCAACACGGTACGTCATTTTGACTTTAGTGTGTTAATGAGCTTTAAGTCTAAATGTGGGAACAAAACGAAGGGAGAACAGAAGACGTGTTTTTTTTTTCTGTTGCTTAGCACTGATGAAGGTCACCCTCAGTGGACAGCAACAGATGGGTACAACATTACAAATTGCGAATATAATGAGTGTATTACTTCAAGTCTCCGAAGTTAAACCCAGTGTTTGTTCTTGTCTGCCGTGTTTTCGTTGAGCGTGACGTGGAGTTTGTCAGCATGGAAAATCAACAGCTGCAAGAGAAACAAGAGGTGCCTGCACACTACCTCGATTCCACCGCAGGAAGAATCACAATATTTTAATTTGACAGTCTTCATCAGGTGGTGCTTTTTGGAAAATGGGGCCCACACACACACACACGCGCACACACACACACACACGTACACAAAATATCAGTATAATTTCCAACACTGTCCTGTCTCAACAATAAAAACACATAACAAATAAATCTTTGTTGACGATTCAGCACCCACTCATGGAGCTCTGCGTTAGTTCAAGCAGGAAGACTGGTTGTATTCTCCCTCACACATTCATTCACTGCTCTTCATTCAACTTAGTCACTCCCTCTCTGTCACTTTCATCACCTCCCCGCTCTGCTGATCCGCTGATTTTGGGTGTGAACTATTTCAGTAATAATCCAACCAGATTTGGCCAAAACCTCTCTCGACCAATCATCCTGCTGCTGTCAAACTTTCAAATCTCTCTGTCTCTCTCTCTCTCTCTCTCTCTCTCTCTCTCTCTCTCTCTCTCTCCCGCTATCAGTTTGTCATTTCAGTGCAATCACTGCGACTCTCCTCTGCACCAGTCACCTCCATTCCAGTTCAGCAGAGTTCAGACACAGCCTCAGAAACCCACTCCTCGTCACATCCTGCGTCCTGTTCTTCTACCACCACCAACACCACCAGTGTCTATACTGAGTTGGGGGGGGTATCCTATCCAGGCCTCGCTACCCCTCTGTGTGCATGAAGTCACCATGAAAGAACATAATCACCAAAGACTTTGCAGAATTTTGCATCTGCAACGAGTTCATTGCCTCACGTTGTCAGGATGATCCCTATAATCTACTTACATTTTCGTTTCTAAAGGTATTTAAAGGATCCGTTCTGCGTGTCTGTAGAACGGGGCTCTCCAAATCCCACATGTAAAGTGAAAGAAACATCCGAATCTCCAAGTTGTTGTTCTACCTTCGGAGAGGGAAAAAAAAACTACTTTCCAGATATACGGACTCATCTGAACGAGGGGAATACATGCTTCAGATAGCTGCAGAGGTTTTGTACACCTCCAAATCATCATCATTATTTCTCCTACTGCCTCCGAACAGCTTCAGATCAGAGTTATCATATTCACAGAGGAAGGGGAGCGAGGGGGCAAAGCATCAATACACAAGCCCGTGCTTCTTTCTCTTATCTCTCTGCTCTCAATTAAAAAAGTTGATGTTCTGGAAAAGACTCGGGGAGGGGGAGGGGCTGTCAGGTTGAGGTTCAGGCAAGAAGATAAAAAAAAAAAACTGCAACTAACCAGAAAGTTCTTAAAAGCGCCCTACTCTCCCTCCTCTCGTTCATAATAGATCACAAAAGGCGATCAGATCAGATAGGAGGATCAAACAGCTGTTTTTGAAGTGTATGGGATCCCTCACAGCCTGGTTTAATGATGACATCCTCACGGTCCAACCAAGGTTTTTATTCAGCACATCATACTGCAGGCTGCTGTGGTGGTGGTGCTGGTGGTGGGGGCTGATGGGTAGTCAAAAGAGAATGACCTCAGGCAAAGTTTCCTTCCTTTCTTTCCCCTCTATAAGACGCTGTAATTGAATTATAGAGCAACTGATACTTTTGTGTTCGAACTCTTCCCCCCCCCCCATCCCCCCTCCCCCCATGAGACTCTTCAGAAGACATCAGCCTTGGAATTTGTCTTGTTTTGTCTCTTGGCTTTCAAAAGAAGGACGCTAATTAGAAGCAGTTTTCAAGAACGGTGTTAATTTGGAAAGAAGGGCAGAATAAGTCCCAAAAAAAAAAAAAAAAAAAGGGGGGGGGGGGACGGAAGACTGAGGCGATAAGCACGTTTGATCAGTAGCATCAGCGAATGTTTGGCATCACAACAAACCATAGAGAGACACTGGCACGTAAAGATGTCCAATCCAGGAATGATGATTGATCTTTTTACATCAAAACCGACAGCACTGTAAGAGCAAAAAGGGAAAAAAAAGTGAGAAGAGGATGGGAGGGGGGGGGGAGTAATGTGGAGGCGATGTGGGGGAGATGAAGGGAGGAGCGTTGCGCCTTTTCAAAATGAAAATGCAATAACTGAACCCTCTCACACTGGCAATTTAACACTACAGCCTACATACAGTGTGACTTCATCAGTGGAAATGAATCCACTCTGACGCACATTAGTCCTCTTTGTTTGGAGGAAAACAAACTGCATGAAACAAGTCCCAACAATAAAATCCTCCACCCACCTCTGGAAATGTAACAGATGAGGTGTGAAGTAAGAAATCTCACTTGAACAGCTCACAGAAAATGTCCCTTGTACTCTCTAAACTGTGTCTTTAATCCAATATTTGCACTAAGTTCTGGCTTCTGATGATCTGACATGAAGCCTGGGGAACAGGAACGCCACCGACGGCAGCATGTAGGACAACTTCTGAGAACATCTGCAATATCCTCAACATCAGCGGGAAGACGGAGCCAGTCAGGAACAAACAGACTGCTCTTTACTGCCATGGACTGCTACATTGAGAGCAAACCCTGGTAAGCAGCTGCAGTTTCCTCGTCGCATCACTGACACTACGCTGCATCCAGACACTGTGCTGCTGTAAGGCTCATGAAGTCATGTATGTTGAGCTCACTGTCCCATGGG
Organism: Symphodus melops; assembly: GCF_947650265.1. Taxonomy (NCBI): domain Eukaryota; kingdom Metazoa; phylum Chordata; class Actinopteri; order Labriformes; family Labridae; genus Symphodus; species Symphodus melops. The sequence goes on from NC_136701.1 coordinate 12,812,248, forward strand.
AAGAAAGAAAGGAGAAAGACTATGAGCTCAAAAGAATTGTTAAGGTCAATCAGCATCACAGGGAAAAGACGAAGAAGAACCATTACCAACACCACATACAGACGTAGCTGAGATGACTCTGATTATAAAGGGCCGTCCCAATGGCTGCTATATGTAGACTGTAAATATTACGATGGCACAGGCTGGGGTCTGGTCAAGCCTGGTAGAGTTTTCTAGGCTATAGAGTTTAAAAATACCTGAAACATCTATGACAACATTGCATCAGACATTTCTAAAAGTCATACGGTAATCATGGTTTCTTGTTACACAACAAACAGGCTACATAGATACCTGTGAAGCACACTCATTTAAATCAGTTTAAAAGTTCCATCCTCCTTTTTTTGTAAACATCTTAATGTTTGTTAGCGGCTCAGATTTTACAACAGTAAATATACTACATTCTACTTTCACAGGAACACTTTGTTTTAGATCCAGGAAAATGTTAATAATATGAATAATACAGTTTATATTTGATCTTAGTTGACGCTAAGTCGATTTTCTTTGCTTAGCGTAAAGCATGTCGACATTTATCCTTTCTCTGTTTAAAAGTAGCGACGTCTCCCTGCCAGCACATCGAAAGCTAACTCATTGACAGCTTGTTAAATTAAATTCAATGTACAATCTTTTTAACCGATATTTAATTGACTCTTAACAATAGGTGCATGTAAAACTTTCTAATTAGCTAATATTCTGGAAGATTTCCCAGCATGCATTAGCTGCAGCATGCTATTGTTATGACTTCAAAGACCTTCGCTCTCCCATAGGAGAACCTCCTGTCAGTCACAGAAACACATTCAGTTCCTACAGCTTCAGGTGTATGGGGGTGTAAAAACAGTGTAAACTCTGTAGACCACACAATACACGTTAGGCATGCTGTTAATGCATCGCAACATCGAATCACCACTGATAGGAGAGCTTATGATCAATGACTCTCTTCTTGTGATTCTTTTATTCCTGAAAGCACTGCTGTTTTCAGCTTCATCCAGGATTAACAACTCAATACAGCCGCAGAGCTTTTACAACCAAATTATACCGGATGAGGATTGAGAGGCTCATTTGAGCCTAAATACATGGTACACATGATGTTAACCTGAATAAGTCAAGCTTCATCAGAGCAACAGAGCTAAGTATACTGTAAGTGTGTTTATCGGTTAGCTTACAAAGAGAGAACACTTAATTTCATTAGGGAGATAATGTGTATTTGCACGTTGTTTAAAAGATGAGACGAAGAGTCTAATTAGGCTGAAAAGTGATCCAATCAGTGATTTTTAAAGGAGAGCGTGTTCTTAAGAGTGAGCTACTTTAAGCAACCCAGTTTGAACTGCAAGGCTGTTCCCAGATGACAAAGAACAGAAGTCATTTACTGTGCTTTTTTTTCCTTTTTTTCAGAAATTGGATGCAATATTTATAGCAGTTGCAGGCTTCATTATAAGAGCAGACCATCCCCCAATTTAAAGGTCTAGCACTGTTTCACGGTGGCCCCGCCCCCTCCTCCACCTGTAATAGAGAGGTTTGAGGGAGCGTGTGGGCTTCAGAGGACGCCGTCCTGCAGCTCTCGCATACTCCAAACCTCACACAGCCCAGCTTGCTCCTGCATTTATGCATGATCTGCACTACCGCTGCTCCCAAGAGCAAATTTCATTATTCATACATACTGTACTGTAGCAACTGGAAATGCTACTATCTCTGCCTGCACCACTCAGCCTTATTTCATCAGTGAGACAGTGAGTCAGACTGGGCCATGTTGGGCTCAGATTAAAGGGAACAATCTGACCTCCAAAATCAACATGCAGCTATGGGCCAATATTTCAAAGTTCTAATTACAATCTTTAGTCCAGCTACACATCTGTGGTTTCTATTCATACCTTTGTTTCTCAAATTAGGCAGAGATGTTTTTCCTCTCACACAAATTAAGAAGAAAGCCCATCTTCAGGGTTAATCAATAGCGTGTGTTACCAGGTTTGGATCCCGGTTGCATCAGTTTCATAAAAAGAGAGGCAGAAACAGCTGGTGTTGCATGTTGAGGAGTTCAGCAATCAGAGCCAATAGAGGCTCCGGGAAAAAAAGGTGATGCAACTGGTCAACAACATGCTGCTGAGCTGCTTCATCTAACTCAATGACAGTTTATCATTACACAGTAGGTCGCTTATTAGCAAGGCAATTCACTGTGGCCTGCTGGGTAAGCAAATTAATATGTCAACTTGTGTTTAACCACAAATTATTCTTTTTTTCTTTACTTCTGAATTACAAAATGCACAAAAGCACCATAAGTCTTGGAATTAAAACAGCTCACAGAATAACAGTGATGTGTCTCTGCTGCAGAACGGGAGTTTTACAGGCATGGTCAGCTGGAAGCTATGCTGTTTGATTATGATTATATATCGTTAAATATTGACGCACTAATGAGAGTAACTAATAAATCGAGGAAGATTTTTCTAGTTGCCTATGAGAGACTTCACTTAAATAACGTGTTCATAGGTCTGAATTTGTGTTTCGTGAACTGGGTTTTCTCATATATACCTTTGTTTTGTTCATTTCCCCAGGTAGAGCTGAACATCAGCACATCGGCTGCATGTTGCAGAGCAGAAAATTAACTTTTTATTGAGGGATATATGTTTCCCAGTAAGCTGGTTTATAGGCAAGAAGGGTTGTTTTTATCTGAATCAATATAGTTAGAGCATTATAATACATGCTGTTGTCCATCTAAATCTATATAAAAACACGTCGAGCATATTTTTATGATTGTTTGTATATTTACTGAGAAGTTCTGCACTTTTCATGCTTAATGATACCAATCTATTCAGAGAATAAAATAGAATAAAAATGTTTACAATTTAGGATGTTTTAGGTCATGTAGTCTTATAGTCTGTTTCCTCTTTTTAAATCTCTGGTTAGATCTGCTTTGTATTGTATTCTTCTTTAGTTAGGTTTGATTAAGCTCCCCTTTACTGCTTTTATTTCTTCCTCTTAAAGCTGTGGTTTTGTCCATGTTAATCTATCTTGTATTGTTTTTATTTTGTTTTCTAATTTTCTAAAACATGGTTTGATCTGTACTCATTGTCTTTTAATCACTTTTTTTTCCTCCAAACTTGTGCTGTGGTCTGTTTTAAAGTACGTAAAGAGTCTTTTTTCTTTCGTTCTTTTTAATCAAGGAATACAGGCAACGCTGAGCTCTTGTTGGGTTTCGGGACATAAGCTGTGCTTCAAGCGACAAAACATATTTTGCTTCACAGAGGACTCTAACATGGGTCTCATGTCCGAACCCTGCACTCCAGGTTAGAGCTACAGATCGTCTCTCGGTGTAAGGTAAGGTGGGTTATGAGGTGGGTTGTATAAACAGATGAAAAGACATTACGCTACAAGATATACTCACAGTATTTGAAACAGTACTGCTACACAATCAAATAAAACAGAAAGTACATACATGTTAATAATAAAATACATAGCAGTTCAGACTCTAAATATAAACTGTGCATTGAATAATAAATGTGTCCCACTCAAAGTCTGCTTATTCCTGCCGTCTCAGACAGAGAGGAGGAAAATCTTTTGCCTCTGGTTTGACACCAAACTCCCCGTGAAAAGATCAGAAAACCCGAGGATGCAATTCAACTCCTCCGTGACCCTGAAAACTAAACAAGTCACCCCAAAAAGCTAATTTTTTAATGTCTTGCATGTCTACAATGTCTACAAGAATAAGACATTTCAAAGCACAAACTCGGCGACATCTCCCTTCATAAAGCTCGGAATAAATCTACACACATGGGACTTGTGGATTTTCTGCTGTGAATCTGCGAGGCTCGCCCCGGGATCCAACAGAAGTAGAGTTATGTTTGGCTGCATCCCTGGAGCTTTATGTTTTGATGTTTGCGGATTTGCAAGAAGCCAAGAAGTGGAGCAGAAAAACTATCTCCAGACGCAGTGGAGTATCACAAAAATCCAACTTGTGTCTCCTCTCCTTCTAGCATCTTTCCTCTATATAATGCTGCCTTTTAGATGTCGAGTAGAGGTGAATTTACTGTATTAAAGAGAATTACCTGTTACTCTCTTTTACCTGCAGCCTGTGTGCTTTGAATACTGATGGAGGTGGCTACAACAGTCTTCAGTGCATCGGGCTGAGTGAGCCATCGTTTATGTTAAAAAATGGAGAAAGGCTCGCTGTTAAATCAATACATAAACTACCCGCAGGATCCACAGAGAGGGCAGAGGAAGTGACAGCCGACTTAACAAATGGACGGCGCCCTCGCGGAGCACGCTGACTCAGCATGAAACAGCGCTCCGATACACCGCCGCCGCCCCCCCCCCCCCCCCCCCCCCCCTTCTATCAGTCAGATGGCTCGCTGTGTCTACCTGCAACTGCTGATCATAGGCTCTTAAATATCTCCAAAGCAAAGAGTATAATTCAAAAAAACGAGATGAACGCTCACAGTGTCAACACATTTGCCTCTGCTGGGAGCACAGCCAACGTTAGCAAAAACATCTCCCCTTTGATGACATGGGAGGATATTTTTGACCATCGCTGCTTCTCTGATGTGAGAGAATCAAATACACGAGATGTAAAAAAAAAAAGGTAGCAGTCAGAAGAAATGGTCATACATTGCAGGAAACATCCATCCATCACAGCTGATGAGATCATAAATCCTTCTCCTCCTCGCTTTGTCTAGACCGGTACAAATGCAAAACTCTCTCCTCCTCCTCCTCCTCCTCCTCCTCCCCTTTAAAACACCTGATCTATCCATCATTCCAGACAGCCGCTCCTCTGCGCCTTCCATTCCTCTCCCGTATGCAGAGTTGACCCCTCGCCCTATACCTACCCTATCAACAAGTCTGACTCTACTGCATGGAAGGGGGGGGGGGGGGGGGGCTGAGGGACAGAAAGCAGCTTCTCAAATACAGAAATTAAAAATGTCATTTTTTAAATAACTTGGAAGTATTTTAGAACAGAAGCCAATGAAATATGTTATGGAAAATTTTACTCCATGTGTACGATATGTGTTGTACGAAGGTCTCACAGAATCTGTCATATAAAATGTATCTGAAATGTCTTAGAACACTACATGCACAGCATATTGGGTGTTTTGTTTCCCATCATTTCGTTCCCTTTATTCTGTTTCTCCCACTCTGTAGATGTGGGAAGAGTCACCCAGACTCTTTCTCACTGGACTCCAGCTCCTTCTCAGCCTTGGGAGATGGTAAATAGTCATGTAGTGTCTTCTCTCACACTAGGGGATAGATGGTGCCCTGCCAGGTGGGCAGTGTCTCTATGTGGCGTGATGGGGGAGTGATCTGTGTAATGTGATGGAAATGTATAAGTTTTCATGTTTGCCTTTTCTCGGGGCCTCTTTCTCTCCTCACCGTGTGAGAGAGGGGTCTTCGAACGCTTATCTTGCCTTCGAATAAATGTTCACTGAGACCAGATCGATCTTGGGGTTCCTTTTTGAATAGATCTTCTCACTCTTTATTTTCACTCTTTGGTAATGGAAAAAATTCCACAACAAATGAAATACAGGGTCAGTCTGTGTCTACTTCCACTGTCCTTTTCATAGACTGTAAAACATGAAAGGTAACTGCAGGTGTCTTTGGAGTCTCATCGACGATGGTCACATTAATGTGAACAATACTTATCTTTCATTACATCAAAACAGATGAGTTAGAGGAGAACCCTCCGACAACCACAGCCCACTTTGTGCCGATTAAGACATGGGCTAATCACACCAACTTATTTTTATTTTTATAAACAGGCTGTAAATATTTTAAGTTTGGCTGTAAAAACAGCTTTTGTGAGTGTGATGTGTATGTGACTTGCGGGGTTTCTGCAGCGAACTTCAAGCAGACAACTGACAAACTGCAGGATTTTACACTTCTGCATCAGCTTTATTTTTCAACACCAGAGGTTGCTGCTTCTGTTATACTGTTCTGTGTAAACTTGGTCACATATTGGATATGTTAGATATCTGAGATTGTGTCTTTCTGATTCTGTCTGCAGTGATGTTCGGGCTTCAAAGGGCTACAAAGCTGCTGCTCCTTAAACTGAATTGACTGCACAACACATCCAGCATTTAAACCGTTCCTGCCAACCATTTTCTAAACCATTCTCAGCTCAAAATGGAGTGATTTTGTCCTTTCCTGCCTGTCAATGATTTGTATTTCTTCTGAAAACAGCTTTTAAATGAACCTGTAGAGAGTTGGAGCTTTCCTGAGTTGGAAAAGTGTTCAAGGACACTCTGACGTGCCAGATTTTAAAGTGAGATTAGAGAAAGAATTGCCTGAATGAGCTACTTCATGTGGTCCTGAATTTGAATCTCGAGGACAAGCTGGTGTTTAAGAAATGTGTCGGCTTTGTTTAATTTTTTTTTATTTAACCATTATATATCCAGGAAAAGTCTTGCTGAGGTTAAAAACCTCTTTTTCACGGGAGACCTGCAGACAGTGCCTGCTGCTATTTCCATATAACAACAGCATTTTTTTCTTTTCTTTTTTTTTCATATACTTTATTAATCCCGCGAGGGGAAATTCGGTTTTTTAAAAAATATATATATCACTGAAGAATAAAATTATATAATTATATAATATATGGATTAAATTTGCCAAGTTGATTCTTACTGCAATGAGACAAATAAACTATCGGCAGCAGCTGCCTGGATGGTAGAAAACTGGAGAGCCACAATCTTTTAAAGTGCCTTCAAAAGAAATCCAAAAGAGTTGACAAACTGCTTTTAAAAGAGGCAGAAGACTCGCATAACTTCAGACCTCAACCTCAAATTGTAACTCACGTTGCAGTCAAATTATATTAAGTGACAGTATTGAGGTCTTCAGTTGAAACAAGAGGAACAAAAAAGCAAATAATGGTTTGTGATGGGGGAGAAAAAAAAAAAACATGGATCAGGATGCCAAATGGCTCATTCAAACCCAAATCTATCACTTCAAATGGGTCGTCTGTGTACACTCTGCCTCCCATTCGTTTTGTCAGCAGTCAGACGGCGGCCTTGAAGCCAACATGCACTGTATGATAATAAGTCAGCACACCACATTTCACGCAAGACTTGCAGTCAAAGGACCAAACATCTCTCTCTCTCTCTCTCTCTCTCTCCTTCTGCAGTCCTCCCTCCTCCTCCACACTGTAGTTACTCTGACTCTGTTTATGTTCCTGATTTAAGTCAAGGTGAACACAAAACAGCACTAATTTACATCAGGGTGATCCAGGGGGTCCGAGGATGTGTTTGTATCATAAAACAGCAGCAGAAAGACGACGCGTTAGAATCACTCTAACTCAGCCATCCGACAAACAGCTCGACGGGAGAGAGGGTAGTAAAACACGACTCCTGACCTCCCTCCATCGTGCTGCATGTCCTCTTTGCTCTTTTCAGTCTCCGTTCGCAGGTAAGTGAACGACAACATCGAAGCTGAACTAAAGGTCACGGCAGAGCAGAGCGAGGAATAGACTGATGCAGGCAATAGCAACATTACAGGTGGGAGTCTCTTCATGAGATCAGCTGAAAGGAAACTGACTTGAGTTTACTTCTCAAAGTGAGTGAGGATGATGGAAGCTTTGTGCAGTGAACAGCGAGTTGGTTTGAGTGGATGCAGCCTCATTTTAATAGTGAGTCTGTTAAAAGTGGGATTTGTGGAGGCTCACAGCAAGAGATTTTATGGAAAAACCATTCCCTTTTTTTTTTCTATTTTTCAGTGGAAATCAACTTTCTTCAGTCGTAGTTCTAACAAAAAAAAAAACTGTAAAAATGTCTGAGAATCATCATTGCTATCTCAGTAAATGTCTCAACAATCCCCGATTTAGATTGCTTTATGCCACCATTTCCCTTTCTTTTAAAAGTCACTGGTTCTACAATGTTCTCCTCCTCCATCAAAGTCTCTCAGTAACTCTCCCTGATCCTCTAATTAGTGCATCAATTCTGACATGAAGAGCCACGGCACATCACATCACATCAATGTCTCTTTTGATCGCCCTCCGAGAGGTGGGAGAATCATTTTATGTATGTGTGTCTGTACATCACTGTGCCCATTTGTAATAGTGTTATTAGTGTGTGTGTGTGTGTGTGTGCCTGTCTGTGTGTATAACGTCAACCTGAGATTGTCTAATCGTACCTGCGTGTGTTCAGAGCGTGCGTCTGTTCAAACCCTGTGCACGATGCTGTGCGCCGAACGAGGTCGGCAGGGAAAAAAAAGGCGGAAATTCAGTCCGCCTTTTGTTTCTCATGAAACTCTCTGACTCCCCATCGGGTGAGTGGGGTACGAAATGTGCATTAGACATCATTTATAACAGGCAGACACACTTCCACACAAATGGCTTTCACCGCAGAGGCTCCACATTAGCATCACAGCAGAGAGGCTATAAGAGGCAGAGAGAAGCTTTACAGCTACAGTAAATCTGAGGAGAGACTCCAGTCTGCATCAAGGACGAGATGTTGGCTTTCTGCTCACATTTCACAGCCCTCTGCTAGTCTGTAAGATAGTCTATTTGTCAGCAAGAGGCAGGGAATACATTGACTACCTTGGGAATATTTCTCTGTGTACTGTTGGACATCCGGGCCCCTTTAGTAAACGGCCTTGAGCTTGAATAGTGCTTTTTTTAGACTTCTGACTACTCAAAGAGCTTTTACACACAGGCCACACCTTCACATTCATACACTGATGGCACAGGCTGATACGTAAAGTGTTAGTCTTAACTAATCCCCTTCATATACCTTTACACGTTGATGATGAAGTAGCAGGAGCAGCTCACGTGTCATGCTCAAGGTCTACACCTTCTGACCACTGAGTCAAACTAGGAACGTTGTAGCTGTGAGGCAAATAGCACTATAACCACTGCACTGTGGAGCCCTGCTCAAAATGTGTTTTTTTCATTTTTGATTGTGTTCCTTTAAACTATGTTCAAAGTCAATGTGGCTGGGTTTAGCTGAAGACAGTTGGATGACTTCAAAGACAAAGATGAAAGAATTCAAATTAGACTCTTTGGAGGGATTCTTGCACAAAATTATTGGACAGTTATTGTGTAAAGAAAAAAAACTCCCTGCCTGGGGATATTAATATTTGCTTTTCTTTTCCTTGATTTGCAAGGAGGGAAAGCAACACCTTAAAACATTCTTAAACTAGAAGAACAGAATTAAATTGATAAAATCGAGAGAATGAAATATTGTCCTCTTTAAACATCAGAGCTGATGACCTGGATACTCGTGTGATTCTCTACGGTCTCTCAACTGTCTCATCTGACTCAAAGGTTAATCCACTTCTGTAAATGCATTACATGAGGTCAAATTTAAGACCTACTTATTTTATGCCAAAAAATGTCTGATAGATTTTTACCTGAGTAATCGTTTTCTGTTTGCAGTAACCTTCAATCAAACAGGGGTGATATGACTCTTGTCTCCTGTCTTATTTAAGGTATATATTTGGAGCTTATATTTAGTCATTTGCTGCTTTAATCTGCAGACAGTCAAAACTAGTTTTACTGTATAAACTTTGTTATATCCCTGTAATGAAAGGTGTTAATTGGAAAACGTAAATCCCATTGTGTTGAAGATTGTTAATATGAAATGCTCTTGGACAGATTTGAATGTAAGATAACATTTACACATAATAAACATAGAAGTAACACGCTTTTCCCTGTCAATTTGTTCACAGCAAGACGTCTTCTAATGAAGGACGACAGAGACAAAGGCTGAGCAGAAGCCAGACAAAGAATCAGAAGTGACTTTCATTAAATGAGTTATCTCTCTACTTTAAACTAGTTCTGGCTCAGTGAGTGGTGAAATGACATTTGGAGCATCCAGCAGGGTTTATGCACCAGTAAGTGTTCTTCATAGGCTGCTGGCAATTAGGCATGGTGAAACATCTCCAGTAACGTCTATAATTCATCTTGTTGGCACATGGGAAAGACAACACGGGCTTGACGGAAGCCAATCACATCCTTTTTTTCCCCACAATCTCTTCTTGACATGCTGCCATTTTCTGCACATGAGGAGAAAAGACAGGGACGAGCGCAGACATTTTCCAATCAGAGCTCCTGGAGCTCGGCCACGACTCATTTAGGATACATTTAGGAGACCTCGACATACACCAGGCATGTATGCGAAGCCAAACTTAAATGGCAAAACAACAAAAACAGCACCCAGATACACCACCTCTTGAACACACACACTCTTACAGTTATGTTTGTCTTAGCTCTTGGACGATAACTAAACAGGCCAAGCTAATCCTGCTCCAGTGTTCGGTGCTGTGAAGCTGCTGGAAGCACGGAGGCTGTTAACAAGTTTAGGAAAAAAGTGTTTTCTAGCAGGCACCCTCCTCCTCCTGCACAATTTAGCTAGCAGCAGCTTAAGCACCTCCTCTATTGACATGTTCTACCTAGTCCCCACAGCATGCATGCACACGAGTACGCTTTCACACTTTCACTCAGTTCTACACACACGAAAGTGTGCAAATGTGGCAGTGTACACATGCATGCTCACTCACCAGCACTGATCTAAATCTGCTCTGCTGGAGCATCACATGACCGGACAGGAACAAGCAGAAGTAATAGAAGGAATAATTTATGTGGAAAACCACCGGGCAAAGTTTCCTGTTGCAAAAAGATAAATGTGCTGAGCTGCACTGATGAAGTGAAAAAAAAAATACTTTAACACATACTTACTTCAAAGACCTTTTTTTAAGAAAACATGGATATGGATATTTTGTTCTGATCTGACACAGGTTAAGATGATCTGTTGAATGGATTAGCAGGGGATTTGATTTGTTATAGTTTGATTATTTTAAATATTTAATATACTTTAAGTTTAAATTTCATCAATAACAATTGACATCCTGAAAAAAGTTTAGCAGTAGCAAAACCTGTCTTCAACATAGCCATTGTGCTCTCAGCAACAATAAGGTCAGCGAGAGAGCAGGTTTCTGAAATAGGTCATATAGAAGCTGGAGTATGCTAGTTTGTACAGAGTCACTGTGATTGCCTAGTTACATGCAATCTATTAACAGAAAGTGTATGGGTGCTCACATACACAGATGGGAATCCCGAACATTTACATTAAGCATGAACACAGTGTAAAGGCCAATAAGATGAGTTGTTGAGTTGAGTCCGGCAGCCCCCTGCTAAGCTGGCGACGCCACCAGATGTCTTGTGTCAGAACACCAGCAGTACAGCAAGGCAGAACCGGCAAAGCTAAAGCCTGTTTACAACAAATAGTGACAGAAGAAAAAGACAACAGAACGTACAAGTAGGCCACCCTCTAAGGGAGCCTCCTCTTTCACATATTTCCCCCCCTCAGGTTCCCTTACAGTGTCCGCAAGGCTCAGCTTGCCTTTTCAGAGTGAGCCAAGAGAACACTGTTCTCCTCTGATGAAGACCACATAGCTCAGTGTACAATGATAGTAGTCTTTTTCTTCTAACACAGACACAGAGAACAATATAGATGACTGAGCTCATGCTGTAGGCTACTGTACAGCACCATCAAGTATTCCTTTGATGTACAGTAGGCTAAGCTGTTGTTTTAGCAAGTTCAAGCTAATTAATTTACTTATCAAGTATCATAATTGATTTGCCTAAAAAAAGAAAGACCTGTTTCTTCTGTTAAAAAAACATGCAGCCAACAAAGCTCTAAGATTTATTATGGCTGCCACGAACAACTCTGTTTAGACCTGCTAGCAAAGATGAACATGGAGTTCTCTGCTAGCATAGAGCGTAGTTCTGGACAAGGCTGACAAATTTCAGATCATATTGCTTTCAAACCCCAAATTGATTCTGAAATGTATTTAGCCTGAATTGAAAGTTAAGCTAAAATAAACTGGTCATGACCATTAAGTTGTGTTAAAAGTTTAGGGTATCTCCAACACTCTTTAGTGGACAAAAAAACAGGATGGGCTGAGCCTGTTAGCCAAGGTTAAACTAAAATTAGCTTAGCTCTTTCATAGGTTTACAGCCGTAGACTAAATATAAACAAAAGAAGCCTGCATGATGTCATCTGTTGCCGCAGGGGTCTTAGGAGTCCCGTCGGCGTGGTCGCCATTAGGAAATGCTGGCTCAGCTTAACTTTCTGTAAGCCTTACTACAATTAAGGAGCTGGAGCTGAGTTAAGCTTTAGACCTCTTCTCTTGACAAACCATTAAACCGCACTGCCTTCAATCAGGTCACCCATGTGCCTTATTGTGAATGAATGGTCAATGGACTTGAGCTTGTATAGCGCTTTTACTGCATAGTTTTCTGATAACTCAAAGCGTTTTTGCACTGCATGTCCCACCTACAACATTCACATACTGATGGCAGAGGCTGCTTTGTTAATTGTCTATCAAGAAGTAACTAATCCAGTTGGTTCACAATCATACAAAGCCGACAAAGCAGGGAGCAGCTTGTGGTTAGGTGTCTTCCCCCGAAAGCAAGAATCAAACCACCAACCTCCCGTTCCTGAGACAACCTACCAGCTGAGCCACAGGACAGATTTATTCTTAATCAAAATAGGTGAGCTACCAAAAAATTCACCCCCATACAGTGTACTGATTAAGATATCCGCTGATCAGACTAATTTCATATCAGGTGTATCTGCAGCAAGCCTCTCAGCGGACACTTGACGAACTGCAAGATCTTGTACTTTAACATTGGCATTTTTTAGCACCAGAGCTTGCCACTTGTTGTCTGCTGCTAGATAAGAATGATGCCAAACCATACACAAAAATTATATCTGTCATCACGTTCATAAAATGTACAAATCTATAAGAATATGTTGGTTGTGTTAGTGTTTGTTTTATGCTCAACGTTATTCTTGGACAGGATTATCAGGAGTCATTATGTATAAGCATGCCTACTGTACAGGTTTGTGTTTCTGTGCGCTGGTTGTTGACAGGTTTATAATGAAAGGCATCAGCAGAACGACGTGTACATGAGTGAGGAGTGGTGGAGAAATAAAGTGGCTCTGATGAAAACTTAATGGCCCCTTCACCTTTATTAATGGCTGTGTGAGCAGGCCGGTGTGCAGGGGTTCACTGCAGTAATAACATTTGTAGCTCTGTGTGTGTGTGTGTGTGTGTGTGTGTGTGTGTGTGTGTGTGTGTGTGTGTGTGTGTGTGTGTGTGTGTGTGTGTTAAAGCAGCTCTGTCAGCTCCATCAGCCTCACTCTCACTAACTGACTCCAAGAGAAGCTCATAACTGAAGCCACTAATTGACTCACTGACAGCCGGCTAACTAAATGAGGACTGATTTCAGCTGAATTAGCCTTAAACACACTTTAGTTCAGTGCAGAGCATGCAGTGGTTTATGTCTGAATATAAATGAGGGGATGTAAACATACTGAGATTTTTTTCTGTGCTCCTATCAGCCTCTGCAGAGTCGAGACCTGTGCCTCCCTGAATAAAAAGAAAGCCTTCTTTGCAGATACCTCCGCTACAATCACACAACACAAGCAGCCACTTATTAATATCTCCCTTTCAAATGCTAATTCAGCTTCATACATTAATCATAACTCCAGAGTTGGCTTGTATACTGTAGCGGCTTTTTTTTATTTTTTAAGATTTTCAGTATCGGATGCAAGGATTCAAGGGTCTAAAAAGAGCCTGCCTGTAGTAAAGAATGAAATTACTGCAACACATGCATGAATTAAAAGCGTCCCAAATTAAAATCCTCAAACAAGGCCGACTGTATTTACTCAAACAACCATGACTAAAGTCAAAGCCCAAGACGTCTTCCAACAAATATCATTTTAAAAGGTTGCGTTCTGTAAAATTGTGAATGTATTTGCATCAGGATTTGCAGAATGCTGCAAAAAATTCACTTGAAATACCTTGAAAGGTTTCCTATGTAGGTTGTGGAGCATTGATCAATGAGCATCCTGCAGGTCCACTCTCACAGCTCTGATGCGTGTGTGCCTTGCTGTGCTACAGATGTCACTCTGTGTGACAACACCTTAAAAGATCAATGCATCATTTGTTCTGGTTGAAATGCACTACATCATCTTAAATGTGTTTTGGTGAAAACTGACCCAAGGGGAACATCGGAGCAACAGTACATTTTTCAGTTTGCTGTCACAACCTTTAGTATGGTGCGTGAGGCATGTAAGTAAAGTTTCATCAAAAGGAGTCACTATTTTTTGTGGGTGCTGGGGAGTAGCAAACTACATGCAATTCAACCTGCAGTTGAATCACATTACACAGCTGCTTGTTCAGCTGCAGTACAATTGCATCCTGATCCAACGAGAAAAATAACTTTTTTCCAACATTTATGTGGTAAAAATACTTCAAACATCTCTTGAAATAAACACTGTCACTTTAATGTTCTTTATAAAGTAGTTTAAACAACTTCTTATTACCAAAATATGTCTCTCTTTAGTCGTCGTAAGTTCAGCATATTGCAGTAAGTCTTACTTTGAGAAGCTATACTGACAAAGTCTCTCCCACATTTATTTTATCGTCTGCCACCAGAATTTTCAAAATAGGCCTATCTAAAAAGTCAAAACAAACTTCTGTTGACAAATGGGATAAAAGCTGATGGATGAGCATTGACATCACAAAAGTCATTTGAACTCCTATTCTATGTTATATAAATCCTAAATTAATGGTAATTAGGTGCCTAATCAACTTTCTTGATTAAATGTCTCAAATTAGGAGCAATTTCCTGCGATCGGGTATAATTGACTTGATTTAGAGCAGTAATTAAATCTGCTTGATGATTTGCTCAGATTTATTCTTTTTTTTGTTCATCTTACCCACTCTTTCCTGGCTCCCATAAAGCCCTGTCCTACTTCATGCCCGACATGCTCCAGTCAGAGACACTAACCCACAAGTGGCCGGCATTGGGTGGGGGGGGGGGGGGGGGTGGGGGGTGTATGTGCGTGTGTTTGTGTGTTTTAGGTAACTACCTGCCAGGAGCTAGAAGGGATCTCTGCGAATTTGACCAGACCCCCGAAGGTGTAGCAGCGGAAGATGTGATCCATAGACTCCGAGCAGTGCCACAGAAGTCCGAAGCTGACGGAGTCCTTGTTGTTGCTGCTGCTGTGATGGTGGTGATGGTTACTGGTCCTTAACTGATCCTTAACAATCCAGGCAGGGGAGATGAAGCTGAAGCTGCAGACGGCGACCAGAGCGGAGGAGAGGAGCACCCAGAAGCAGCCCACACAGCTGAACATGGTGGAAGCGTGGGGCACAAAGCCCGGAGACAGACCCAGATCAATCCCAAACCCGGCTTCTTCTTCTTTCTTCTCCCGGCCCAGGAGCGAATGCATTTGGAGCTCACACCTTCAGGAGGAAGACTTCAACTTTACGCCCTCATCAGCGCTACATCCGCAAAAAAAAAAAAAAAAAAAGACTGGACATCCGCAGTGCGAATGTGTCCAAAACATCTGGTCTGCGGAGAAAAATCAGAAAGAAAACATCCAAACCACATCTGCAGGAGAAGTGTTGGAATTGCCTATCATAAAGTCAAGTCACTCGCGCGCGCCTCCACTCAGTCTGTAAAATGCCCAAAATCTGACCCACACGCGCACGTGCAAGATGTTTGTCACACCCAAACCTGTGTGCGCAGTGATCATACCAGCGAACCAGCGGTCCCAAACAAAAACAGAGACATGTCCCACAGCCGCCTCACTCTTGTGCTCTTCTCCTGGCACTTGCTCTACCTCAACACGGACCACGGCGCACTTTGCGTTTCAAAGAGAGTGCGGATGGACCACGTCAAGCCACCAAAGGTTAACGTGACAACTTCCGGGTCGGATTTTCAAAATGAAATCAAAGAGGCACGGCGAGAAATACACACTATGACAAATGAAACCTTGAAGGGCACCACACTGATTTTTCTTGGTTTGTTTTATAGCTATGAGGAATATTTTATCACTCTTAATTTGTCATTGTTCTCTAAGAGCTCTTCTCAATCTAAAATCACTATTGTTTTTTGTTTTTTTTTAGCAATTTCCCATCTAAGAGGGAATTTTTGAAGTAGCCTACATATTTTTTTCTTGTCTTTTGTTGAGTACCTAGAATTTGTATGCAAAACTAAACTGGAATATGCTATTGCCTTTAAAACATTATTTAGCCAATAACCTTCATGTAGCTTCTTATTTTTTACCTTATGCCATGAACCTTAGCCGCCTAATGCTTTATTTTGGTCTTCATGCAGTACTCATGCATGCATTTTATTCTGTTATATCAGTTTTTATATCTCATACTTTAGCCATCATTGCAGGAACAGTCACAATATTCTTTAAGTATTAATCTTTTTTACATAGCTGTATAGTATTTTAGTCTGTTGTTCTGCCATGCTCAACTATCACTATATTATTTAGCTATGTCTACTAGTACATATACATACATATTATACATATATATACCTACACACATTCACACACACATACATACATGCATGCATACAGAGATACAGTTAAAATGTCCCTCTATGGCCAAACTGTTTGTCTCAAATAAAAAAGTAATGACCCTCATCTGTTATTTGTTGTAGGGCTTAATATTATCGGTAGCAGCCTTTGTAAGACAAAATTGGAGATTTGGATCAATCAACATAATTTAAACCAATAAGAGGACTTACTTTTTTAAGGAGAAGTAAATTGGGCATTGAAACAGTAAATGTTAACAGAAAAGGTTGCTTAGGTTTGCAACAAGAATAACTAAATCGTCTCGGTTCCTGTGGTGAAAAATTCAGAAAATATTAGGCTAGTTTTTCTTTCTAACAAAAATCCTTTCCGGTGTCTCGCATCATTTTTTGTAGCTTGATGAAACAGACGCCTCACAGGGGGCGCCTGCTCTTGCTATACACTTTTTAGCCTACATTACCCACAATAAGACAACGAGACAATGTCTTTGTACTAAAAACAAGATGGGATTTTTTTTCTTTATATGTCTGCGTAATGAACTGTTTTAAAAGCGTGTCAGAAGATCAGAGTTCCGCACACTTTTTACTCAGGTGGGCGTTGCCTCCGCACGTGCACGTGGCCTCGCGCTGTGGTAACAGGGGAAACTTTATACAGCTAATTAGAGCGTGATTGAATGATCATGCATGTTGGCCTCTGCTGAAGACTAAATTATCTCTGAAATACGCTGCACATGATTGCACGACACTTATCCTATTATAATTTGAATTCTTTTGAGTTTGAACAATAGTAGGCTACTGTACAGAGAAACCTTTAACGCTTCATTAATAGAGTGAATGCATCTTTTGAAATGCTTATAATCGTATTTGGCATGTCTTTTGAATCATTGGGTTTGATCTGTACTTTACAAATTGTGGAATTTAACCTTTACCAATTAAAACAGCAACTACTAGAAGAAAAAAGGAGACACTTTATGTCACCAATATTCTGTGTCATCAAGTTGTGTTCTGCCAGTTTCCACCCTCACAGTCAGTCAACATCGCCCCCTGGTGGTCAGAGGTGAAAAAGCTATTGGCACTATAAGCTTGTCACTTTCCCGTTCTTTAAGCAGATATATTACAGGTTTTTAAAAGTAGAACCAGCTGTAAAATAAGACATTTTTCAGACTGAAGCTGGAGTAAACAATGCAGGTGAAATGCAAGGAGAAAAAAAGAGAGAAAACATAAATTTTATAATATATGTATTTAAATCAAACACAATTTAAATATATTATAGATTAAGTACACGAACATGTCAGAAAACATTACTGGTACATAGTACCAAGAGTCTTTTCTGGTTTTATTTCCACATCTTGGTAAGGCTCAAAAAAAAATTAAAAAAAGATTTATTTCACTGAGCTCTCTTTCCAGTTGAACAGTCAGCTCCTCACTGACATTTGATTCAGTGATGCATTTTCTTCTTTTAAAACAGCGATCACCTTAAAAAATGGACTAACATTAATATATGGGGTAAACCAGAAATCTACATATATATACCGTATATATAGAACATTTACGACATGGAGTCTGGAGTTCCGCAACACAACTGGAGCATTTAAGTTCTTTAAGGGAGTATTTCTTCTTTTACGCACCGTTAAGGTGCCCGGAGGTCATAGAGGGTCAGCCAGACACAACCGAATTAGCTCTTCTTCTGTGTCACTTTCCCACTTCCAGCTTTCTCCAGTTCATATAACGTTCAAGGCAGGAGCGCACACATTAGCGAGCAGAAGACTGAACTACTCCAGGCAGGCTGAGGGGAGCGTTTGCAAAAACTGTACATCTGCGAGGGCCTAAAGCGGCTGAACTTAAAGAGAGGACTTCATCTAAAAACAAGGAATGGTTTTAAAAAAGGTGTGTGGGGAGACGTGCCATGACAGAGTCAGGGTTACTCCGCCTTCGTCACACCCTCCATAGGTCCGACGTAAGAATCGAATGGTTCAGACAGAATGGCTGAAGCGATGCAGTGATGGTCCTGACAGACGTGCTGCTTCCTGTAACATCAAGTTGTGTGCTTCCTTCTCCGGGAGTGGCGTCCTCCGCTCAGATTCAAGCAATATGCTTTATCTTTTCAAAGCACCTGTACCTTTATAGTGTTGTGGAGATGGAGGACTGGAAGAATGGTTTACTTGTTCTTTCTTAGTATCCCATGTGTGGACAATCATTCATCTGTCTCAAATACACACGCGTACACACACATACACACACTGCACACACACACGGTGGTTGGGATGGTGATAAAAAGCCTTGTTCGTTCTGCGGGTTTTTGCAGGGTGAACCCTGTGAACAGTTTGTCACTGGCTCGGCCAGCGGCTGCATGGAGTGACGATCCTTTGGTTCCTCAGCGGGGTCATAACTGCACAAAAATGAGAGGAAACAAATGAAGGAGAAAAGGAGCAACTTTTACATATCCAAGGTATCTTTGAGATATCCGTCTTCACCCAGTCTTCCACCGAGTTATTATCAGATTCATAAATGTGTCAAACATTTCTGCCTCATACAAAAAAACCAGAGCAGGTTACGTTTAAATGACGTGTCTGGGTTCACAGTGAGCTTCTGCTACCTTGGTGGACTTGGCGGGGCTGTCGTGGGCGGACTGCTGGACGACGTCGTTGACGATCATCTTCGCGATCTGCCACGCCATCTCCTCCTGAGCCTTCACGACGAGAGTCACAGCACAGACATTAACCCCCATCCACACGCAGCCTTGACATCCACTCTTTAATAATTCACACCGCGCAGACTGATGTCACGCGGTGCATGTGAATACATGCCACCGGGAGCCGAGCTGTGTGAATCATTTATGGATATTTTAACACTGAGTGGCCTCACCTCGTCTGAGTTTCCTTGGACCCATTTCTTCATGGCCAGAGAAAACATGGAACCTAAACGGCAGGAGAGAGAGAGGGCTGAGTGAGACAAAGGGGCTGCACCAGTGAACACATATATTGAACTATGGGAACAAATAAAGTGCCGGCTAATGTGACTTCCTCAGAGTGAGTTAATCCTGAAATATGTGAGCATTTAGTGGCTTATTGGACTCTGCTACTGAGATGTGAGAGAGGAGGTAGTTAACAGATCTAAAGCTGACAGACTACATATTCTTTAGCATTACTGGCTGGTACTCCATTCTAACAGAAGAAAAGGCCCTGCGTGACGTGCTAAATACAGACGTTATTCACTGTTTAATCTAGAGAGTAGTTGAGGCTGTTTTTTTCCCCACTCAAGGAGGGAAACACGATTCAATATTTCAGAAGGCTGTGAGGAGGAAGAGAGGAGACATTACATGAGGTTTATATCTGGGGGCGCAGAGAAGATGTATTTCCCTGCACAAAGGAGGAATGAGATCAAATCTGACAGAGAGAGGCCAGAGAGTGAAAGGGAACAAAGAGTTAAAAGAGAAAGGTGCGAGTGGATCGTGCCTTTGGATTTCTTGACGTCTGGTTCGGGCTCCGCTTCCCTGATGAACTGACCCATCTCGTTCACCTTTCCGAAGGTCATCCTTCTGAGCAGAAAGAGAAGAGGATAAACACAGCAGGCGGAGGAAGTAGGACCTAACTGAGCTCCAGGCAACAATCAAACTCCCGAGTTTGTATCCAATCAATAAGTACGGCTTCAACAATGTGACAGTCAACAGCCTGCTCTTTTAAAAACAGCCTTACACCCAGTTAGTTTTTCTTGCAAGCCTGCACGTTAAAATACTTTATGCTGGAGTCAATAGAAGCAGAAGAGATGTAAGCGTTGACATCGGAACAGCAGCAAATCAAAGACACAAAAGAGCAAACACCATGGGAACAAGAGGAAAAGGCTCACCCAGCGTACGGCCGCTGGTACAGCGACTCAGGGTCCAAGCTGGCCACGTCCACGGTGATTGCCTCGTCAAAGTTTTTCAAGATCTTGATCGCTGCCTTCTTGCCCGCTTGCTGTAAAGAACACACCGTGAACAAGACGTTATGGCAGCACGGCAAATGATGACTTTATTTTTTTTTCCCCCCCTTCTCACAGAGAACTAAACCACAGGCACAATTACAACCTTTGGCATTATCAGAAGTATCTTTAGTCTCTGTACAGTGAGCTGGAGCAGCTCGAAATGTCAGCAGGCAGAGGAGCCCACCCGCAGGAGAACACCAGGGTTTGAGAAGGGGGGGGGTTCACCTGAGTCTGAGAGACCTCGCTGGCATTTGAACTTGATCGGTCATTGTCCGCCTGCCCACCCTGACCCTGAGCGTTGACATTCACAAACTCGTCGGCCCGCACAGAGTTGATGAGGTCACTCAGGTATTTGTAGTAAAGGTTGCTCGACAGGAAGCCGGGCATGTAGACCTGAAACAGACAAAGACCAGTGAACTCTGTTAGACCAGAATTAACCCAGAGACAGTAACATGGACACACGCTACACAGCTTTATCTCTGACCTTTATTTAATACCATCAGTGTTCAGCATTCATTCATTGAATGAAAAAAAAAAACACTTATGTCAGTCGTTTATTTGAATCATTTTTAGTTTGACTTTAAACACTAAATTTTATGACCGATCCAAAAGATTTAAAGTTTCTTTCCGTACATACTGGAAGGACACGAGTAGACCTATTTTGAATTAAAGAGGAACCCTTGTGAGAAAGCCTGACCTTCTCCATGGTGGTCCAGGCCTGTCTAAGTGGAGTGGTGAAACAGTCGGGGAGCGGCCCTCCCTCTCGGCAGATATTCGACTCTATTTCCATCCGTACGGAGTCGCCAAAGCCCAGAGGGTTTGTAGCCTGGAGTGAAAAATACCTGAAAAAGTGGAGAAAAAAAACAAATCAATGAAAGCACCTATATTAAGACTCAAACCACAGTGTGCTAACATTGGCCTGCTAACACAACAACGCAGGCCACAGGTGATTGCAGCTCGAGCCAAGGACAATTTCATCTGTTGCTTGCACTTAATGTTGCTTAATGATGGTGCGTTTCAATCTATAACTCCATCGTGTGAACGCAAAGTCAAGGGTTGGGGGTTGAAGGTGTGGACGGACAGCAGTTTGTTTTGTTTTAATTCTAGTGCTAAAGAGCGATATCTCCTGGGTCAAAAAGTAGCACATTCGTCCTTTAAAAAAGAAAACTTGGGATTTTTGTTGTTGTTGTGTTGCTGTCATCCCTCATAAAAAACAGAAGAGGAGAAACTATCAGTGGAAAACCTTAAAGAGGGAATGTCACAGAAATAGGTCGAGAGGCAGGACTGTGCAAAAAAAAGGTGGCATTTATGAACGTGTCATTATGCATACACAGAGCTGAAACAGTGTCCTGGGACAGTGTAGCCTCAGCGAGCGGCCACTTAAAAGTCCTTTTACTAATAGACCAGTGGACGTCCTTTTACACAACTACAAGATACCAACATACTCAGACATTTATAATTCTTCAAACATATCTAAGGATGGTGACTCCCAAGAATCCCATATAACTCACACTCTCCCATCATCCCCGTGTGTTTAAAGGAGATGCAGAGAAGCTGAGGGAACACTTACTTGTCATAGAGGATCATTGCATCATTTTGAGCCTCCTGGCCGTCGTACTGGCCTTTCTTAGCCGCTAGCTGGTTCTGGAAGTTGTCTGCTGCCAGCCAGAACTGTAGAACATTCATGGCCTCCTCCTTTTCCATGTACTGCAGGAGAGGACACACACACACACACACACACACACACAAACAGACAACGTGAGGTTTCACCGAAAGCTGCTGTACATTTTTGTCATATGTATCAGTATTTACTTTATGATGACACAAACAGCTAAATGTTTACTCTGAGAACCCCTGCTCTCTCTGTGTGTGAGTGAGTGGAGACATGAGAGTGCATTTTCATAAGGGGAGGGGGGGTTTTGTACTTCAGAGTTGTGAGAAAAAAAAATCTGCTATGGTTCAAACAATGTCTGAAGACAAATTTTTCCCATACTCTTTTTTTTTTTTTGGTTCTCTGACATGAACATTTTTACAATCAACTTCAGTTCATCTTCAGAGTTTGGAGGAACCGTGCTAAGGAGAGAGGGAATACACGGGACCATTTAGTGCTCATTAAGGCCTTTGCACTTTTCTTTTATTTACCAAGGGACAGTGAGCAATGACGTTGATCGTTTCAACACAGAAAATGGACATAATGAGGAGTCAAGAATAGAAAGGTTTTAATAACATGAATGATGGGCAGGGGAAAGAAAAAAAAATGGAGTGTGAAAGTTGTAGCTGTTTTTCTGTTTTTGGGAGCCACTGAGCTCACTCACCTCAGAGAAATAGAAGAGAGCTGACTCACAGAACAAGATGTCAGCCAGGAACACAGAGCCACTCGTCAACACTTCAATCTGGTATTTACAGAAATGATGGCTCCGCAGGAATTCAGTAAAGTGCCTGAAACCCAAGAGATAGTGTGACGTAAACACAGCTGGTGCTTCTGTGGTGATGAAATGTCCAAGGACAGAAGAGACACTTTTAATCGTTACACTCTTCAAAAAAAATGAATAGGCCAACACTCACTGTTGTTCCAGGATGCTGCAGACCACAGATTGTGCTATAACAAAGCAGTTTGGGTCCACCATGCCGTCTTCTCCACAGATCTTAGCTGCAGAGAAAAAAAAACAAACAGGAACATCACTTGATGTCATCAATCTGTTACTAAAACTAAATAAATAAATAACTAAAGTAAAGTAAATCAAACATAATGTCTGCTTCAAAAAATAAAAATAAAAAATCGTACCAACAATGTCGTTTCTGATCTGCTCTGTGATGGGGATGGGCCTTGCAGCGTCTGGAGAGATGTACCTGGTGAAGATGGTAACAGCGTCTGTCTCGATACCTGAAGGTCACAGAAACCGAGCGGATCATGAAATGCCGCTTCAAGAAAACAAAGACATTATCATCTCTGGTTTAGTCTGCAAAAAAGGATCCGTTCTTTAAACAGAGGTACCTCCCCTGACCTGAAAGTACATTGTAATGGAACGGTTGCAAAGTTATCTGCTTTCTAAAGCTTTCTTGTGTCTGTGTGTGAAAAAGAAAAACGTCGCCTAAACATACTGATCTCAAGCTGAAATGGATTCTAGCACTCATCAGAAGATAATGCCAAGTGTATGTTTGAGTGTGTGGACACTTCAAAAGGTGTATCCCCTAAAGCAGTCATGTCATAAAAAAAAAATTTGCGGGCCAAAATTGTTGTGTTCGAGTCGGTCGCGGGCCACAGGTTGTTTTTTTTGTTTTTTATAATTTCTTAAGGAAATGTTTGTATTTACACCTCCACCAAAATAAGGTAAATACACAGTTAATTAAAGTGAGAAACTATTTTGTTCAAATTTTTTGTAAAAGCTTTGTCAGAATCAAAAGGTTCACAAAAGAAACCCTTTAATAAAAGAACATCAAATACTTTTTTTTGTTCTTCTTCTGTTTGTTTGGGGGTTTTTTTGTTTTTCTCAGAATGAAGTCTGAAATGTGGTTTCTGTATTTAACTCAGGTTATTAAATGGTTAAACAACAGTCTGCTTGTTTGCAAATATATATATATATATATATATATATATATATATATATATATATGCAAAGGTTCATTTTCATAGTGAATAAATAAAGTGGGAAATCTTAATGAGGCTGCGGGGCCAAAGTCTTCTGATTCTTCGATTGAAGTCAGGGGCCGCAAAAAGTCCCCTCAAGGGCCGCAAATGGCCCCTGGGCCGCACTTTGGACACCCCTGCTCTAAAGTTACGGGTCCTTTTAAAAGCATATTTCTACTTAGGTAGCAAGTATCCCTCCACTGCAATGCAGAAAACAAAACTCTAAAAGAGCAAACGTGATGCTAATCAGACATCTTAAAGGTCCGGCTGTACGACGAGCTCTTATTTATTCTGACGCCTCTTTGTGAGCTACTTCAGCAAACATTATTATCAGCACAGGGAGGGACTCTGTTTGTCTCCATTCACTGAAGTCACTGCTGCTGTTGGACAGGTGTTAAGAGCTGCGTGCCTCAGAGACTTCTCCGTTGTGCCGAGTGTTCATGAAAGCAGTGACGAGGTGGGGTTTTTTTTTTTTGTTGAAATCTGTGAAGAGATGAGGAGGTACCACTATGCAGCGAAGTCGTTAAAAGTTCCTTACAGGAGCATCACGATCTCGCTGACCGGTCTTAAAGCTTTGTGTTATTTTAAAAGAGAAGGAAAAATGGACAGTTTTTTTTTTTATCCCCTTCATTTCTTACAGCGTCATCCCTCCATCACCACGGCTCCTTTACCACCCTATTACTGAAAGCAGAAACACAGCAGCTCTTTGTGTACATGTGGGACAGTGGATTATCTAAACATAGACAACACATTGATGTGTAATACAAACGCACAGCTATCCTTTAAAGATGTCCACTCTGATTCAGCAGGATGAGTGTCGACTGAGCGAAACTAAAGAAACACTTTCTGAACTGTGGATTTAGCGGCAGGAGCCCACGAGGTTTGACACCAGAGAAGAGGGACGTTTACTCACTCTTCATGAGTTTGTCAGAGAGGTCTTTCAGGGTGCTGTTGGCCTGCACCTTGTAGGGCGTCCCCGTCCTCGAGGGGGTCTGTGTTTTGGGGGTTTCTGCTCTTGGGGTGCCGGGTCTCAGCTCTGCGTCTCTGCCGGAGGAGTCCTGCTGCTCTGATTGTAACGAGGGCCGTTCACTGCTGCTGCTGCTGCTGCTGCTGCCGTCCCCCGACAGGGTGTGAGACGTGTTCTCTTTTAGTCCCGGGGAGGTCGGGACAGGCTCGGCCAGCGTGCTGTGTTTGACAGAGTTCAGGCTGTGCGCTCGCACCCGAGACCAGCTGATGGAGCGGAAACTCTCCGCCTCCAACCAGAAGCGGACCAGGTGGTCGGCGCCCCGTCGTTCACTGAAATGCAGATAGTGGGGTATGGCCACGTTGTCCCGGAGGACGTGATCCACTGTCTTTGACAGGCGAGAGCGAGACTCCTGGGACTGATAGTTCACACTGGAATGACCTAGAAACGAGAAAAATCAGGAATCTGAAGACAAATAATGCAGAGAAAACCATGTTGAGTTTTTTCAAACAGGTGTCATGGTGACATTTGTTCAGCAGACAGTGTTCAGACTCTTCACACTGTGTGTGGACAGGCTTCCCCTGACCTTACAAACATATTCACTATAGCTGTCGTTCTCATTTTTACCACCAGTGATGTCATCTTAAATCGATTCATTTAACCCTGTAACAATCTTCCCCATCTCTTTAAGGATATTTTTTCCTCCCTATTTTTTTTTCTTCTCATCTTCTTTTTATCTCAAGTGTTTTTATTTTACCTCCTGACTGAACACACACACACACATACACCCACACCATTTGCCGCAATTTGGTTTGCAAATTCAAAAAACAAATCGAATGACAATCTAACATAATGTCAATGTAATCCATAATCAAGTGATTTCATCTTATAAAACCTCTGTCTGGGTGTCTTTAGGGAGTCATAGAGGCGATAAATCCACGTTGAATATGTTGATCTCCTTTGAATAAAAAAAGAAAAGTGCCATAAAAACATGATGATGCTCAGACTCTTTAGCATGTTATTCTAGAAACAGATTTTTTTTTGTCCAATTACACGCCAGGTGATGCTTTCAGACACTTCCTGTAAGACTGTGACTGTGCGAACAGACTGAGTACTGTTTCCATGATTTAAAGTCTGGCAGGATGATGAAATGTGCATTACATTTAAGGCAGCTGCAACATGAAGTGAGAGATAAAAAGTGGATTTTCTGCGTTCCGTTTTTCTATTTGAACAGATCATTTTGGTCCAGGCTGAGCGCTGCGCCGTGAGCTGAATTCAAACTCCTGGATATTTGTTTTGAAGCCTTGTGAATTTCCAACTCTGCGTCTGCGGCCCTTAGATTGTGCAATTTCACGACTGACTGAGCCCGGACAAACTTTTCAGAGTCGCACGTCGACAGCAGCTGTGTGACTTCTGTCCATCGTGTCATTCCCGTCTGCATGAAGCAGTCAGCGGTAACGGCCGGAGCTTTGACTGTGGCCAAACTGCAGCCGCAGTCTGAACACTGAAGAGAAAACCTGACTCCTGAAAGGGAATGACATAATGACACTTCACCACATCGGCTTGAATAACAGCCATCATCCTGGAGGACTAAAGCACACGCAGTCATTGTGAGAGAACAAACAAACAAACAGGCGTGTGCGCTGTGATAATGAATCCGAGCACGTCAGCTGTGAGGAGACTGAAGGGGGGGGGGGGGGGCTTCCTGCTGTGATGTTTGATCCTTGAAAACTAAATAAAGCTTTTGAAGTCGTCACTGACTCTGCAGTGCTCATCAAGCTTCAGATGTCTTTTTTTTTTTTAAGATCACACAACCGAGGCCGAGACAACCATAGCAGCACCTGTGTGAATCAGCTAACCAACAAGTGCACATTTCAACAGTCAATCTAACTTTATTTGTAAGGGACCATGTGCAATTAAAGCATGCATGATGCATTAGCCTCAGACTTATGTACATCTGCAGTCCCTTTGACAAGTAACAAAACAACATATGTAAAAACATACATCACTCTGCAAGTAAAAAAATAATAAATATATTGCACATGAAATGTCCCTTGCACATGTTATTAGCATATCTTTTCAGAGTGAGTCAAATACTGATGTCACACTCACAAAAAAAAACCTAAAAGAAAAATCCAAATATTTCCAGGAGGAGTCGCATGTGTGAATGCACAGACTGTATGCAGGCGACCACTACCATCTCCGTGCAACACTCCTTTTCAAATATGTGATTCTGTTGGACTATAAGTAGCATCGATATAAAAAGGGCAAATATTCTCATTCTAGCATCATATCGCTAGAATGAGAATATTGTTGCCTCGTCCAATACTTCCCGTCGTTCTTTTTTTTTTTAGCGTCACGTCTCACCTCAGGAGACCCCTCGTCCCCCTCCACGATAGTCTCCTGCTGTGAGGAGCACGTGAACAGCCAGGAGAATCTCCAGAACAGTCCTCCTGAAGCTACCTGCATATTTTCAGGACTGCGTGTGTGAAAACAGCTGAAGTCTGTTAGCGTGTCGCTAACATGTGCTACATCTGCTTTACTCTTTCAACCACCAGTGTGTCGCATTAAACCCATGTTCAGGATGATGGTTCATGCAGGCCTCAGGCTTCATTGGCTCAGGTTTAAACTGTTACAGAAAGTAACCCACGTTGTCTCATAGACTCCACCTCACTTCTTTCCTCTCTCTTCTTCACGTGCAATCCACAGCCCAGACATAGTCAACCCCGCCCCCCTCCCTCCCTCCCCGGCCCGCCTGGCGAGTCTCGCTCAGACGTTGTCGTCCGAGCTGCGGCACAGGTTCCTCCACCTTCGTCTGACTCACGCCAAGTATTCTCCTGAAAAACTGGCTCTTACAATTCCTGTCACTGCCATCATCAACAGGTGCCAGATTGCACACACTGAATCTAAATATAGAGCAGCACTACACAAACACACACAAGAGAGAAAAAGAAGAAGAAAAAAAGGAGCGAACTGTTTATTGGCAGTGTGAGAGGACGGACTGTGAGGACGGCGTCACGCGCAGACGAAGCCGAGGAATGTTTCGGGTGTTTGTCTCAACGGGAGCGCGGCCTCCTGTGAGTGGATTAATGATGGTGTGTTTGCGTCATGCACGAGACGTTTTTTGTTTGTTTTTTCTCTTTCAGACACGTTAGCGATGCAAGACATGGTGAAAATGTTACACTTAGGAAACGTCAGCATCCTCTGAAGGTTTAACCGGAGCTCCTGCAGCACACTGGCTGGTTCCTCACATCTTTGACTTTATATCAATACAGCTTTACATTGCTGTGCTCATGATGGATTCATTGTCTCGTCATGGGGAGTCAGATAGCATCGCAGTGATGTCACAGAGGATCGACGTGTCGTCCCCCACGCTCTCCTCCAACACTTTCCGTCTCTCGAATCAACACTGTCGTTTTACGTTAAAGAACTATTTTGGTTTTGAAGTTGGACACGTGAACCTCTCCTCATCTTCACTCCAGATGGACGCAGCCTCTCTGTGATGCTCTTTTCATAACCGGCCGTGTCACTAACCTGTTGCAGGTTAACTTTATTAACTGTGAGATGTTCCTTCAGGTGTTTGTTTGCTTTGTTTTTTTTTTAAAAGCCATTTCACAACTTTTCCAGTCTTTCGCTGACACTGTCCCAAACATTTCATGTTGTTGAGATCAAATTTAAACTAGGCTTAACAATTTCCGAATAAGAAATCATCATTTTTCTGAATCATCTTCTTTTTTTTTGCCTTTGAAACCCCATGTTCACTTGAAAACAGTACAATGTGTGGAAATCTTCAAATTCTGTTTTTTTTTTTACTGTCCAAACTTTTAGAGGGCGGTTGAATTTGAATTTTTTTAATTTTTTAATTTATTTTTTTTTTGCTTCTGACACTTTTTAAGAATACAACTGAAAATATTGTTTTGACTTCAGCTTGATTAATTCTTTTTCCCCCTCTGATCTGTAAGCTGTATAAAAACAATCTGGTGATTTTATCGTTATAGTTAAAACTGTGTGCTTAAATTTGTGGTTTTACATCAAACAAGACTCGGACACGTGAACGCAGGCTCCTTACCGAGATCTCCAAAGTGTGCCGCCTCCATGTGGCTCGGCTGCTTCTTGAGGATGGCGGTGCGGCCGCGGGCGAAGGAGTCCATGTTGGCAGAGATGGCGTTGATGGCCACATGGCTGGGCCCGGCTGCTTCCTGCACGGCATGGTGGTTCCTCAGGCCGAGCGAGGGAGAGTTAGGACTGGCCGGGGCTGCAGGCGGAGAATGGATGACAGAAAACGAGGTGTTATGCAAGAAGAAGATTAAAAAAAAAGTTTAAAAAAAAAAAAAAAAGGAGTCCATTGATATGAACTATGAGAAAGCATGACATCAGAGTGACTCATTTGAAAAGGTCTTTATAGTGCAGGTCTTTCAAAGAGCTCGCCGTTTGAGTACAGAGGCCTCAGGGGACGGGAGACACACCGCTCTGTGTTCTCCTCTGAGCTCTGTTTGTCTCACTAGCCTGAGGTCAAAAAGTTGCGAGCTTGTGACAACATTACCAGCCTGATTTAACAAAACAAAACAAAAAAAAATTCAATCACTTCCTTGCAAAGGTCAATATCAGAGAGCACCCAGATGCAAAGACATCCATCATATGATGTGTTTTTTTCCAACTTGCTTTGGATCCACAAACGCATCACAAGAGACAGCGCCTTCTCTGTTTTCATGACATTTATAAAAAGTAAATAAATAAAAAAAAGATGTGTAACACTTCCATAACATCAGCAGGTCTACGACATTTAATTAAAAAAAAAAAAACCTCACCTCTGTTGACTTTAGCATCGGTCCCTCTCTCAGGTTCTTTGCTTTTGGCTGCAGGGAGGAAGAAGAGAGCAGAGTGGTAACTGGAGAACAACATGCGGCGGTTTGATTCACAATACAGGGCGAGACCAGCGCCAGAAGCCGTCACACATTCACGACGAGTGAAGGTGTGAGGTGTAAACACAGAGAGACTGGAACAAAGTAATGACATGCTTTAGTGGAGTGAGTTTAATGACATTTCAGAAAACTCGAGCCTCTCAATAAAACAGCTTATTCACCGCAGGTCTCCTTCCTTCTGCTGCCGCTCACAGATGAGGAAATCAAAAGGGAAGCTGTGTTGACACATGAAAAGCCCTCCTCAGTCCTGCTCATTCCAAACAGTACATACACAGTGAAGAGGACTGAGGGAGCCTTCATGCTGGATAAGATTTGGGACCTTGGTGGTCTAGGAGGTCTGGTGGGTCGGTGCCAGCAGTTATAAGAAAGATTTTTTTTGACACCACTCCCAAGCTGTCAAATAAAAAAGATGAAATACGTAGCCTGCAGTGGAACGAGTACTCAGAGGCAGACGAGGCAGCGGGCTCTTTTAACAAGAGTGACTGTACGTGATCAAGCGAAGGAAAACGTTTGAGACAAAGTGAACGGAGAGACCGGGACGAAAAGGCTCAGGAGATTCAGTGTGAGGGAGACATTCTGGACAACCATGTCTATAACAACAGGAACATACGGCCACAACCAAACGAGCCTCCTGACTTCCTGCACTCTCTCTCTCTTATATTTCCTCTTTTTTACAGATCTGCTGTGTCAGCTGTTTTGGACCACACTGAGGAGAAACCTCTACTCTCAACCCCTGAGCCACTTAATGACAGAGGAGTTCCTCGGCCCGTTCCCAGACTCTGCACACAAACAAGCAGATATGAGTCAAACTGCGAGGACCTCTTCAGTCTGTGCCGTCACATGTGGCAAAGAAACACACTTGATATAAAGAAGACGTCTAGAGATCGAACTTTGAACGCTAAACATCAGGATGTAGTCAGTGCTTTTTTTTTTTTCTTTCTTTATTAGCTACACTTGTAAAGAAATACCATAAATCCTTGCTTCAGGACGCTCATATGTACGCGTCACAGTCCCCACAATCTGAGGCATGTCGAGGAGTTGATGTAGTCGGATGGAACAGTTTTGAATGTTAGACTTTTTAACTAGGGCCCGACCAATATGGGATTTTTGGTGTCCATATCGGGTAAAGACGAAGTACTGATACTGACATATCAATCAAAAACTTTTCTCAGATTTATGTTGGATCAGGTGGAAATAAACATTTAATGATTGATCCCTCGTGTGTCGTTATGAAACGCTTGGAGAAAAGACCGAGACGGAGAGTAACTGTGCATGAACACGCATCACCTGTTGACACTGTGGAGAGTGATAAAGCTTGTTGTCGTTTACATAACACACTGTGCTGTGAGAACTGCTCCTTTAATGCTATGAAACTCAAATTAAAAGCTTTCTGACTTGTGTGTGAATCTAGTCTTTTCTGAGATAAAAATTAACCACTGGAAGTCACAGGAAAAGGTCCTATCGGAGGATATCATCCGCTGGCTGATTAATCGGTCGGGCTGGCTCAGGTTCAATCTGATTTCCATCAAATGTGTTATTTTAAGAGGCTTGTTCATCTTCAGTCCGGTTTTAAAAAGCAATGAAGGGATTTACATCGTAAACGTGAAAGTCTCCTCATGTCACAGTATCACTTATGAGGCCTTCATCTGTAACAAGACACTTGGAAGTAGTTCAGTTTGTTGTCTCACTTGTTATGTGTATACGAGCATTGAAAATAGTGCATAAAGTTTGGCACCACCGCGTCGCTCAGTTTTATCATTTCAACATAATAGTGTTATTGTTATTATATAAACCAGTAAATGAGTGTTAGCACAACAGAACCTGTGTTTGTCCCCACCCACTAAAAGCTGCTCTGTATAGATTAAAGAACAAATATTAAGCTGATTAACAGTTTCCTTATCCTTTTTTTTTTTTGCGTGTTAGTTTAATCTGTGGAAATTTAGATTGAAATTTAGTCATTTTGTGGTTTATGATCAACAATGCTTAAAGTCAAGATCAGCTACATGAAGCTACATGTCTGCTGTTCAAACGTGTCTCCACGAAACAACTATAAACATGTGACATCCTATATTATAGCTACTTCTATCTACTTTGACCTTTTTCTGTATTTCTGACTTTTCAAGGTTTCATGAAAATGCTCAAACCAGCTGTCCAAGCACAGCTTCACACACTGAAGCCCAGTGATGAGTTGCAGATAAACTGAGCTAAAACAGAGATGTTTTCAACGCTAAAATGCACCTTTTCATTCAAATGCTGATTTACGTGTCAAATTGGTCCAAGTTAACCTCACCGGCAGAGAGAGAGAGAGAGCACGTTAGATAAGAGAGGGAGGCCACAGCTAGGCTAACCCTGTTAACACTTCTTCATAACGCGGCTGGTTCACACACACATTCTGAGCACTGTGTGTCTGTGTGTCTGTGTGTCTGTGTTTGTGTGTCTGTGTTGGTCTCGACCACAATATATCTCAATTTTCTCGGGGTCTGTCGGACTCTCCTAGCTGTTTTCTGTCGTTGCTTCCTTCCTCACCTTTCCTCTTGAAAAACGACATGACGGGTTTCACACTCTGGACGTTTCCTCAGCTCACACACACCGTCCCGTGGATCCGCAGCTCCCTTCATTCAAATGCATCTGTTCCGTACACTCCTGAAGTGGAAACTGGTTATTATCGCAGCCCCGCTATGTGCTGTCAAATTACATTTTTTCCTCTACAAATCCAAACCCAGTTCCGCGGCCATATTGTCAATAAATGTCCAACTTCCGGGCTGGTGCGGCAGCAGCATTGTGGGAAATGTTGTGTTACCTGTTGTGGCCAGCAGAGGGAAGTGTTTCTATTTAAAAATCAGCAGTGATCATCGATTAATTTATTTATATAAGCAATTTTCAAGAAGTTTGAATCATATTTCAGCAATTAGTAGCTGTAAATAAGTCAAAAACAATTAAGAGTCAACAATTAATGATGTATGCGTAAATCATCAATAGAATCATCTTAAAACGAGAATGCAAAGTGTTTGTGTTGTACTTAAACAAGTCTGATAAAGAGGAACATCAGGGCAAAATCATTTTGTCCTGTTATCTTTCAAGGCTTTGATGGTCTAAATACACAGATGAAAATTGTTACTCTAGGTATATCAACCAACACTCTACCACTGATGGTCTTAGGTTTCTCTGGCAGGTTATACATCATTAAAGGTTTTAATATAACATGTAGTACCATCAAAACTAGTAGTATGTTCACCAAACTCACAGCCCACATTGATGGTAACACAGTCCTCTTTCCAGGGTCTATTAAAACAGTCCTCTTTCCAGAGTCTATTCTGGCACATCTTGACCAGGAGTATAACTAAATTTATTGGTTCGTATTCTCTCTTCAGAAAATGTTTGTGTGGACAGTGGGTTCCCCAGTCTTTGTCATCCTGATTGTGAGGATCCCAAGCTGAAAAGTTTGGGAAAACCCTGATTTATATGACATTGAAATCCATCAAGGATTAACTTTCGCATGAAGACATGAATATGTCAACATATATTTAAAAACATATATACATTGTTAAAAAAGACAATACTAATGAGATGGGGACAAAAAAGACAAAATAAAATATGAGATATTTCTGTGATTGACCTCTCTCTCTGCTTTTATGTTGAAAAAAGAAGGTGAAGGTTATGAAAATGGTCATGACAGCAAAAACTGAGTAGAACACATATTTTTCAGACAGCAGAGTAAAATTAACATTTTGTGAAGATGAATGAAGTGTTCCTAACTGCTGAAATGGAAAAATGAGGAAGTTAGAACCCTTCACGTGGCTGTCGCTATTAAGTTTTCAACAGCTATTTTATAATACCCAAATATATAGTCACGCCTTCTGGAGTCCTCAATTTAATTTAACAATTGTAAAGGATCAAACACAAAAAAATGCTTAGGAAGAGTATGGAGATACTACTATAACCATATAATGTATGTGCAGATTTCCACATGTCCACAGTCAGCCTAATGGTTATTTTATAACTACATTTAATTGTTAAAAACAAATACTTAAAAAAATAGGAACGCAAATTCTCCAAAAGCCATGTGATGTAGTTTAAACAGCTGGAGGTCATTTATTAATGATGAATATTTTCTGTTATGAGGATAAAACAAGCTTCTTTTTGTTAAGGTACAGAGATGAGGAGTGGAAGGTCGAAAAACGAGTAAAGTTAATTAGAACTATATATGTAGTCACAGGAACACCAAGTTTGTCCACTTTGTCCACTTAGGCCTACAAAAAAGCCAGATTGAATGAACGTTTTTAGACTGCGTTAATAATCTCAATTTTCACGGCTCAACTGAGTCCCTGAGACACTCTCATTCCTTGGTTTTTCTCGGGGGCTCCTCCATCAGGTTTCCCTGTGTAGACTTGTAAGTTCCAAGCATATGAGGAAGTGGCATCACAGGCAGCCCAGATCTTTATACCATACTTTGCAGTTTTGCAGGTCTGCGTCTTTTGTGTTTCTGCACCTGTGGTTCCCACACAAGATTGCAACATTGTTTGTCAACACTGTCTGCTCTCATTTCCTCGCACATTTGACCCTCTGGTGTTCTGTGTGGGGTACACAGAACATCAATTTCCACACTTCTATTAGCCCCGGGTCCAGTGGACCCGGACATCTTATATGTAATAGAAATGTGTAGGGGGGGTGTATAGTGTGTGGTCATTAAATATGTATTCTGATATATGTTCTTCACAGAAAATGAGCCAAAGTCAGTGAGTCTCAGTTTGAAAAAATTAATTAATTGTATCATTTTTCTGTTAATAAAAAATGAAAACGGGTCCAAAAGACCCGAACATCACACAAGGGTTAAGTAGAAATATCGTGAAGGTTGAGCAAATATAGCTCCCAGATTACTTCAGCCACCTGAATATCAGCTCCATCTTGTGGCCATACATTTTTGGAAGAGCGAGTTTATCGATTTGTCGTTCGTCACCCAAAGAGCCATAATTAAAAAAAACAGTGTTTAATATTTTTAGAGTTCACCTTCTGTTGTCTCATTTAAAGATTAAAAGCTATAGCCTACTATAATAACTATAAGCTGAAGTTATTTTTAATTATAGATATGTACACTGAAACAAAGACTACAGTAAAATTAATAATGTGAAGTAAATGTACTTTTTTTATCGGGTGATAAAGTTGTTGTCAAGTAAATTTTAAATCTCCATGGTAACCCTGGTAGCTGTAGGTTATTCGAACGAAAACAATCTAAAAGTCATTTGGAACAAAACAAACTGAGAGACAGCAGCAAATATTCACTGTGGTTTTAAAGTTTATATTTTCGACGATTTCTTCCCAAAAGATCTTCATCATCGACTTTTCTCCTCCAAACATCGACTGAACATCATCAAGCTCAAGTGTTTCACCATGGAGGAAGTAAGATTAATCACTTTAATAAAACAACCAGTTTTACTATCAACACGATCGGAAATTAGATATTAAACGAGCTTTAGGCCTCTAATTTATAGTTTATTAAATTACGTTGCCAGGATAGCCTAAAATGTTACACAATCAACAACAACTGAAATAATACAAAGCAAGGCCTCATGTCTTCAGACCATGTCGAGTTCAAAAAGGCCACAAAGTAGCCTGCGATATGAATTTAAAACAACTTTAACCTTCTCATGTTTGCCTTTGTCTCTTTATATGTTTATTATTTTCATATTTTTAGAATAAGTTTTAATGCATGAACTTTATTGGAGTTATTTCTGGCTGGATTCAAAGATATTGTGACATGAATATGACTTTAAAATACGTAACTTTACAATTATGTGACTATAAAAAGTTCACCGGATTTTTGTAAAAAATAATACTAAATAATTTAAATCTGTGTTTCAAATTTAGTCCAGCAAATCCGGTCAGTCCTCTCGTTAAAACATATATAGACTATAGTATAGCTACACTTTTCAGTTCATGTCATTGCGTTTTTATATGTTTACTATTAATCTATTTAAATCCTCGTAACTGATTACACTTCAATTTGACAGAAAAAGATTGACGTTGACGTTTACGTTTCGGGATTGTGTCTTGTCTTTAGAAGCAGTATGTATCCCGGATGGACTACACCCTCGTCCAGGACCCGGCCTCGTCCAGCCCAAAGGTGATTCTCAGGAGGTCTGCAGGATGTTCATCACCCTGGTCTCCGCCTGTAACTCATCCGAGCGCTCCTTCTTCTCCTGCTCAGGTAATTATTTGTCCAAATATTTCTCGTAACTGACAACACTTAAATATCGAAAAGAAGATTGAAGTGTTTAGTGAAACTTTTCTTTGGAAAATATTGTTTTTTAATGACATATGACAACATAAACCTGCATTGTATATCTGTTCACTGTCAGCCCTTTTATTTCGATGAACAAAAGATGTGGTGTAGCAGGCTGTTCTTGGTGGAGGTTGAAATCTGGCCTAACATTTTAATGACTCCAGTCATTTCATTTCAGCCATTTGTGGTGTCTGAATGTACATTTCGATTAGTTGATGGATGAAGCACATTTCACTAACAATAACAGTCGACAACATGCGTTCAGAAAAAGGGCAGTCCTTTTATTGGAAATACATAGAGATGTGTGTGTGTGTGTGTGTGTGTGTGTGTTTTTAACTTTAGATTTGTTTACAGTTACTGAATAACTTCACTGTAAAATGAAATTAATTTTATAGAAAAAAAGAAATATTTCTCCATTCGTCATATGTTTACATTTTGGCATTGTGTCTTGTCTTTAGAAGCAGTATGTATCCCGGATGGACTACACCCTTGTCCAGGACCCGGCCTCGTCCAGCCCAAAGGTGATTCTCAGGAGGTCTGCAGGATGTTCATCACCCTGGTCCCCGCCTGTAACTCATCCTAGCGCTCCTTCTTCTCCTGCTGAGGTAATTATTCACTGATTTCCTTTTAAATCAACAGATTGTTTGTATAAATATCTCATCTCATTAATGTTTTATATCTTTCAAACCCATTTTTCTTTAATATAATTGAAAAACACTGCTCTTTAAAGACTTCACATTTCAGAAAAAGTTTTTTTTGTGGTTGTCAGTTTAGTTTAATTTCAATGAACAATTATTGTAATGTTGGCTATTAGTGTGGACTTTCAGTCTGAAGTGGAAATGTTGGGTTGTTTCTTTCTTCAGCGCTTCACCTGGACCTCTGTCCTCGTTGACGACCCAGACCGATCCATCCCCAGGCTCATCTTGAGGAGGGTCCCTGCAGCAGCTCGCTCTTCAAGATCATCTCCACCCAGGTCTCCTCCTGTATCTCCTCCTAGCTCTCCTCTGAGCTCTCCTCTTGGTTCTCCCTCTGGATCTCCCTCTGTATCTCCTCCTAGCTCTCCTCTTAGCTCTCCTCCTGGTTCTTCCTCTGTATCTCCTCCTGGCTCTCCCAAAGTATCTCCTCCTGGCTCTGCTTATACCACTCTCCTCCTTGACCTAGAAGTGAGCTCCCCCTCGAGCTCGTCTTCTGCCTCCTCCTCTTCTCATTCCTCCTCCTCTTCTCATTCCTCCTCTTCTTCTTCTCCCTCCTCCTCTCCCACTTCCTCTTTTCATAGTTGCTCCAGTTCCTCTCTCTGCTCTTCCCCAGCTAGGTCACAGAGGAGCCCCTCATGCCTTCCCCTGATGATGACTGAGGAGGAGCAGTGGCCTGGTTTGGAGCCTGAGGAGCAGCAGAGGATCCGCCCCAGTTCCAGACCAGAGGAACCGAGCCAGCCTCCAGAAGATCTCCCCTCTTCTTCTTTCTTGGTCTCCACAGGTCCTGAGCCGAGGTGGAAGAAGAACATGAGGTCCCTCCTGAACGTCCGGAAGCGGCAGCGTGGTGGTGCTCAGCGGAAGAGACCGGCTGCACAGGAGGAAGGTGAGCCTCCACGGAAGCGTCCTCACAAGAGATAAGCTACTGTCATGTGTATATAAGTAGTAGTTGTTATGTTTATTTGGTCAAAATAAAAACAAACAAAAAAAACAAAAAAACAATGACAGATAAACATATAAGACAGAGTAAGATAAGCTCAGTTTAGATAAGTTTAGTTAAGATAAGATATTTTACAGACTAAGATTTTGATGTGTGTCAACATGTAGAATCTTTATTACGTTTTTTTGGCAGCTAATGAATAAGCAAAGGGCACAGACTGTTTGGTCAGATAACTTGGCGTTTGTTAACA
Source organism: Symphodus melops (assembly GCF_947650265.1). Lineage (NCBI taxonomy): Eukaryota > Metazoa > Chordata > Actinopteri > Labriformes > Labridae > Symphodus > Symphodus melops. The sequence continues at coordinate 12,850,238 of NC_136701.1, forward strand.
TCTCCCTCCTCTCCAGCTCACTCCTCTTGTACGTTTTAATTGTCAGCATTATAATAAGCACCTCCAGCATTAAGTGGTTCTCATGAAGCGCTCCTCCTCGGCTCCACCCTCTCCTCAAAACATGGTCACCTCTGGCTCCAGGTAACAAAAGGCTTCAATATGGAAACAAATCAACGCATTCTCTCACAGCAGGAACATCTTCTTATTGTCAAGTTGATAGTTGTGATGTATTTTTAAAGACATTATTTTGAAAACTAGCTTTTTCGGCAGCTCATGAATTAGCAAAGAGCACAGACTGTTAAGTCAGATATCTTGGCGTTTGTCAACATCTCCCTCCTCTCCAGTTCACTCCTCTTCTCCAAATGTGGTCACAGATGAAAAACATACATATTAAAACATCTGGTATTTGTGTATTCATCTTTCAGCATTATAATAAGCACCTCCTGCATTAAGTGGTTCCCATGTAGCGCTCCTCCTCAGCTCCACCCTCTCCTCAAAACATGGTCACCTCTGGCTCCAGGTAACGAAAGGCTTTAAAATGGAAACAAACAATACATTTCTTTTACAGGTCACCGTCATGTGTTCTGATGTGATGTAATCACCAACTTAACAAGTAGAAACTTGTTCTTTTCAAACAAAATGAATTAAGAGGCACACACTTTGGTCTGATATAATAGTGTTTGCAAACTTCTGGCTCCACACCAGCTCATCCACGTCTCTAAACATGGTCACCTCTGGTTCCAGGTAACAAAAGGTCTAAAATGGATACAAAACAATGTATTCTCTCCCAGCAAGAACATCTTCTTAATGTCAAGTTGATAGTTGTGATGTCTTTCTAATTTCATTATTCTGAAAACTAGATTTTTTTGGCAGCTCATGAATTGGCAAAGGGCACAGACTGTCTCCTTAGATAACTTGCCATTTGTTAACATCTCCCTCCTCTCCAGTTCACTCCTCTTCTCCAAATGTGGTCACAGATGAAAAACTTACATATTAAAACATCTGGTATTTGTGTATTCATATTTCAGCAATATAATAAGCACCTCCTGCATTAAGTGGTTCTCATGTTGCGCTCCTCCTCAGCTCCACCCTCTCCTCAAAACATGGTCACCTCTGGCTCCAGGTAATGAAAGGCTTTAAAATGGAAACGAAACAATGTATTCTGTCTGATGTGATTCAAGCACTCTTGTAGCTTATAGTCAAACACAGTAACATACGATATTAACAGATTCTCATTCTGATAACTCGCTCATTGTCCAGCATTTCAATAGTCATGGACACAGGCTTCACAAGATGTTTGCTTACTTTGGCGGTTGATTATTAAGCAGCAACATCTGGTCATACTGTATGTTGCTCCAGGTACACTCAGCTTTACAAGGCAACAAAACAATGAGTTTTATCTCTGAAGCAACATTTATTAATGATACTTTTAACCTATAGTGGCTCTCTGTCTCCTCCTCTCCTCAAAACACATTGCACTGTTGGGTAACTGTTTGGTTAACTTTGTTGGTAGGTTAACCTCTTGCTCCTCCTCAGCTCCTCCTCCCTTCCTAATATGGTAAACTCTGGCTCAAAAAAAAAAAAAAAAAAAGTGGCAACATGAATGCCAAATTTGAACATAAAAACAAAAAAAAATACAATGTGATGTCATGATTTGTTGTGTTATGTGTAGATATGTTATGTGGTGTTATTTTATGTCATGTGTTTTGTTATGTCGTGTTTGTTTTATGCTGTGATGTGTTGTGTCATGTCTCGTCATGTGATTTGATGTGATGTGATTTGAGCTCATCTACAGCAAATCAACGTCACAGCATCTCTGATTAATTCACTCTACAGGCAGATCTAAAAAGGTGAGTTTGATCTCAACACATTTTTGGTGTGCGTAGGAGCCTTCTTGATTTGTTTTTCTTTTCTTCACAAACAGGAGCAGAAATCAAAAGAAGAGACAGGACACAGCACTGAGGAAACAAGGAGCAGCAACACACTCCACTTCAAGAAGAGACGGACCAGTTTGGAGACAACACACGAGCTTTGGACAACATTCAGTGTGGTTAGACTGCGAGACAAATCTGAATAAATAAATATGAACTTTTTTTGTCAACTATTGGTATTTCACTGTCGTTTGATTGAGGGGTAATTCATGGTCCTGAAAAGATCATCTTTGTCGAAAAAAAAACAAACTGTTTTACTAAAAATGGTTTAATATCTCTGAATTGCTGAATCGCTGCAGTTACCATGCTTAATATGCTGTATAATGTAAGGTAATCATAGCTGTATTTTACAGAGAACGAACTGAAAACAAATGAATATCTGCGACACAAAGTCCTCCACCAGAAGGAGCTACATGTTCAGCTCTCGATATGCTTCCCAATGACAGGGGCCAACAATGTCTGGCTGATATCAGAATAAGAGTAAAAAACCTTTATGAAGTTTGTCAAGGATCCTCATCATCTCTGACCTTAACTAATCTTTTTTTTTTTATTTGCATTCATTTCTTTAACCTTTTGCAGTAAATCGATTCACACAGTAACTCAAATATATTAGAAAATGAAAACCTATTAAAACCAAATATCACAATTTTAGTTTATTGACATTTAGCATGCACCTTCACTGTTATGTGTATTTATGATAAACGGAAGTCTTCTGACCAAGACTTTAACATCCCTGGTGTGACAGGCTTTTTCCTTCAGTCAAACTGTGCATAGAGAAAACTGAAACTATTCTCCTACGTTGAGCTCTCATACTATTTTCTTTTATCTGTATGGAGTGGAAAAACATGCACAAAGTTCAATGTCCCAGATGTACCTTCTTTTTTTTTTAGGAAGTGTTGACTTTATTTAAACAGTAAAGACAAAATCCTCCAAGGTTTTTATTAAATCAAATTTAGTGAGTGAGCTCATAATAAATGTATTGGGATTCTTAGAGAGGTTATTTCAGAGAAAAGATTCACAAAAATGATGCAACCCTATCACATACTTGATTTATCAAGACAGGCTGTGGCACTTATCTTACTTATTCATTTATCAAGTTTTCAGTCTCTTCCGACTGCGTGGGTGTCTTTAGGCCTGTCGATACGATACACAAACTCTGCAGGCATGAAGTAGCCGAGGTACTCCACACTGTCCGGGGTGGTGTCGATGTAGTAGTGACCTCCTTCACCGTGGTGGCTGAAGCAGTGTGTGTGCTCGACACGCAGATCCAAACCCTGCAAACAAATCAACAGTTTTGGATTTAAATCATTTCAAACACTCAGCTCATCTTTGTCATTGAGTTAGGGGTGTGCGTTGTTACTTACTGGGTCTCTGGACACCAGCACAGACTGGCAGATGAGCGGGGCGCTGACCTCAAAGTGCTTGAGCCAGTTGTTCACATCGTCATTGGTGTGGAGGGGGCAGACAGAGAACTCTCTTGGCTATCAAAAACAGAGAGAAGAAAATGATAATAAACATCATATGCGAACAACTTTCAGCTCAAAGTGCTTCGAATAAGGAGATCAAATTGCACATGAGAAAAGAAACAATGAATATTTTAACACGGCTACAAAATATGAAAGCAAAAGCACATTTTTTCTTCATAAGTTTGATTTGTGCTTTCAAACTTTCATTACAAGATCAGAAAGACTTTCTGTACTGTATCAAAACATTTATGTTTATAATGTTTGTAGAATCAAATTTAAAACCCAATAAATAATAAAAAGTCACAAAAATAAAGACGTAAAAAGAAAACATTTAAAATGACTGTTATTGTATTTAATAAGGACATCAAGAAATAGATCAATCAGTAATTATAAAAGTGTTACAAATTAGAGTACAAAGATTGTACAGCTTCAGTTCAATCAAAGTCTGTAACTGTCAGTATCATTTGTTCTGTATCACAGCTGATGTTTACCATTATGTGGATCTTGGCTTTCCCCTTTTGGATGATGAAGGTTCCTCCGAGAGCCAGGCTTTTCTCCGGGTACTGACATTCTAGAGTCTTCCTCAAGGACGTCACCAGACTGTGACCTCCTGTCCTCTTCTTGGCTCGAACCTCGAGGACCTGAAGAGACGCACGGGCGGAGAGGACATGATAGCTCAGCTTCTCTTTGTGTTAATGTTTATCCTTTAAATGTTTAGAGATCACATGTAGCGGGGCTGAAGTCCGTAAAAAAAAAACTGAAGTTAGGTTATTAATTCATAGGTAATTGTGTTTAGGTTCACACATAACCAGAGGTGTTCATTATTGTCAGATGACAATGCATTTCTGAGGGGGGCCACCACATCAGGTTTTACTTTGGTCAGATGAGGCTAACTTACCTTCCCAGGCCTCCCCTCACAAGCATACAGATTTCCCAGCAGTCCAAAGTTGCAGTCGGAGAACTTGTCACAGTATTTCTCCTGCAGACACTGTCCATCTGCTGGATTGATAGAGGAGAAATAGCTGCTGTTCACTGCAGGCCTTCCCTCCGCTTCAGTCAGACACAGAGGCATTAGCTATGGACAAGAAGAATGATTCTAAATTTTAAAATTCTGCTAATACTTTCATTCACTTTATTTTTATTTTTTTTTATCATCTGGGAGAATCAGTGATTTTAGCATCTCGCTAGTGGGAGGATTTGCGTCACAGTAAATCTCTCCTGCCTTTGCTGATGTGCTTTGAGTAGGTCAGTCCAAATTCCAGGATACAACCTTATGAGCACCCATAGTTTGTCTATCTAACTCAAATATTTACTTTGCTATCAAAAATACAGGAATGTGATGTGAACGACAATAAAAATGTTGGACTTTAAAGATGACTCAACTCCAGATAAAATGACAACACACTTCAGAAAATGAGAGATGAGCAGCTCTCAAGTTCCCCAAACTAAAATGTGGTAGGATCTGTGGCGTAATGAGAGTAAAAAGGGATTCACCTCTGCATTCATTCCAACAACCCTTGAAGCAGCGCCTGCAGCACCCAGCATGAATGCTCCTGGCAGCTCCAGCTCCTTTGATATGGCGTTCATGTTGTATTCCTAGCAAGATGAGGTCACATTAATTTCATAAAAATGAAGACAGCCACAGGTCAGTGCTTTAAATCTCCACTCAAAATACCTACCTTGTCTTTCTGGACCAAGGGCACCAGGTAAGGCACGCCCCCAACATCAGTGATCCGAGGATTTCCACACAAGCCTGCAGAGTGAGGATGGAGGTGACATGAAAAACTCGACACACAAAACAGGAAACCTTTAACACAAGGATCCACACGTACAGATGTATATTTTTTGCTAAATATATGCTTCAAATACAATTCAATTTCAAATTGAATCCCATTAGATATTTTGGTTTCAACAAGGCATGCATATAAACTGACTGGATCACCTCCTCAGTGGCCTTCGTCCTTATGCTAAAAGAGGCAATCTTGTTTGCTGTTTTCATCGTCATTTGCATGTCAATAGGTCTTGTTTGTTCATGTGTTTACTTGCGTTTGAGAAGCATGTCTGTCAATAACACAGCGTAAAAAAAAACCTGTTGTGTAAATTGGAAAAAAGAATCACACAAAAGATGTGTAAAATGTAAGATGCTTTTGTTATAACACACAATCTAAGAGTCGACCCTTTTGAAAGAAGGGTTAGGGTGAAAGAAAAAGAAAGAAAAAAAAAACAGTGAAATTGTTCGATTGGTCATGTGTTTAATGAGCCCTCATATAAGCCTTTGTATTCGACCATTTAAGAATTTAAATGGGTAACATTTGATTACATTTTATTTGTATTTATAATCCACAACAAAACTGTAATTCAACATGAGTACAATTTAAGCCTGGAGCAGTGTTTGCTCAACAGTGTCTACTACGACTACTACTATTTGAAGTATCTATGCATGAGGTGTAGTATACTTGACAGGTTTCTTACCTTTAACAGGAAAATGGAAAGGCTCTTTGGTGAGATCCGGACACTCCATAACACTGACCTGCACTTCAGCAAAGTTCTCTTCCAGACCTGCTTGTAAAACTGCAACAAACAACAACGACCTTTACTCCCTATCAACGTAGTCGTTCATAAACGTGCCTATTTCTGTGAATCACATTTCAAACTTTTACCTTCACGCAGCTCCACCAAATCTGGCACATGCAGCTGAACCTTTTCTGTTTTGCTGATGTCTGCCATGATCACTGCACTGAAGGTACCTGTGGCAGCAGACTGAGCTGTGCAGGAGGCAATGTGTCATAGAGGACTGAAGAACAATCAAAGAATAAACCATTACAAGAGAATTGCCTGCCTAGTTCCTGGACCGCTTTCCTGCACAGTTTATTCAAGCTACCTTAAGTTTCAGGATCTCGGAATGCTTGTATTGTGTTCATATTTACACATCAAAATATTTCTAAATTTAGTATATAATAAAAAGGTGGTATCTGATCAGAAGCTCACGTAGATATACTGTGGTTTAACAGTGCAAACAAAAACGGAAGTGTAAAGAGTGAATCATTTTGTTTGCTTGAGTGTCTTCTGATTCTGCCTCCTCTTTGGTGTTTGGTCACATGATTACTCGTCACGTTGATGACGTCGAAGCACTTCCTGGTTGACACAGAACCACATGTGGGGTGATGCTGACCCCTTGTTTGTTTTGGTGCAGCTAAAAGTTATTTAACGACACGAACTAGAATAAGTTAAAAATATACCATCACATATTCTTTATGTATATCTCTTACAAACACGTTTCGGGAATATTTTCGTTGAAGGCTTTGAACGGATTTAATCTCGTACTTGTTTTTGCGAATGAAAACTTCTGCTTCTTCACTCACTTGCTTACTACACAATGACAGGAGTGGATAATTCACTACGTTGGACTAATTCTGACACCATCGCAGAGGTTTTATCGGCTAATTCCTGCAACATTGTCCTGGACACATCACCTCCACAGTATGTAGAGAAAGTATCGCGATATCTTGCTCTCTCAATTGGACAGAACGCACAGAATACAGTTTCTTGCACGCCGACAAAAGCAGACAGGTAAGAGTGACAGAACTTGTGTTTTAACTGCAGCATGAGAACCTTCAGTTTGACCTCCTCGACATGTGTTTGTGTCTCTACAGTGAGTCAGGAGACAGCCTGTTTATAACTCAGAAACCTCCTCAGCATGTAAGGTCCAGTACAAGCCACTATAACCTGGGATCAGACCACACACCTCTCAGAGATCTAGCAGAAGGGGGAGATGACTCTTCATCATCAGCCTCCGACGAAGCATCCAAAACTGACAAGAGAAAGAAGAAATACAAACTTCCGCTGTTCAGTTTCTCTTTCCTGGCAGAGAGGAAGTCCAGACCAAGAAGCAAACGCACTCAAAGCTATCACAACAAACACCTTCATGTAATGATAAGACACTCTAGTGATACACATTTTTTGGTTGTGGCTGGTTGCTGTTGTATACATGCTTGAAGTTGTTATATTTTTATTACTTTTCAGAACTATGCAATGGGAGGCTTCTTTAAATGTGTCCAAAAGATGTGGCTGGGCTTTGAAAGAGAAGATGAAGTGGACTCGTCTTTACTAACAGTCGACATGGATCCCGTGTCTCCTCTCTCAGAGTAAGTTTTTTTTTTTATGAGTAATAATCACACTTATTGAGAGGAAGTGTTTGAGTCTTTAAAGAGTCGTCCACATCTATCAAATGTTACTGTCATAATAATGACAATGTCAGACGGAAGGGAGCTTTACATTTCTAGGTCACTTTTTTCAGTGTTTCATAATCTCCAAATACTCTGAAATAATTGAGTTCCCCAAAGATCCATCTTTGGACCATTACATTTTAATATGTGTAAGTAGGCCCATGATGGTGTCAGCAGGAGAGAGAAGCAGTAAGTGTTGATCCTGTCATTACGAGCAGTTCTAGACATTGAGAACCTGAGAACAAGAGTGTGACATGAAGTTTGTTGGCAAATTCACTAGTTCTGCGCGTCTCAATTTAGATCAAGGGAGAAGTGACATTGATGAACACAGCAGTGCTCAAGTGTTAAATGAATTATTTACGCTAAGAGCGCTGTGAGGGCAGAAACGCTGAGGAAGCTGAGACCTTTAAACAAACTAAGGGCATTTTTTGAAATAGCAGAGCTCAATTTCTAAACAAAACCAACAAAGTACTTTAAATTGCAAAAGTCAGTATTAGTTCAATTTTAGGACTAGATGGAATAATCCCATGATACAAGAGTGTACAAAGTAAGAATTAATTTTTTGTTAAAAAACGTGTCTGTTCTTTTTTTTTTATAGGGAAGAAGAAGAATGGTCAGGTAACAAGGACATCAGAGTAGTGGTAAGCTGGCTATTCAAACAACATTTTTTTTTGCATCTACCAGCAGGTGTTGTTCAATTTTTAGTCTCTTACTGTTTGTCATCTTGCAGGAAAAAAAAGCTTTTGCAGTGCCATTAAAGAGAAAGAGCCAACAAACCTGGTGCCAGCAGGTAGCACAGAAAAAGCAGAGGAACGCTACCAACACCAGACAAGAACCCTCACAGGGAAAACAATGCAAGACTTCACGCAAGGTAGCAGCAAAGGCGACGTCATCAGGGAGCACGTCCGAGTCTGCTAGTCGAGTTGAAGCGAAGAAAGATGAACCAGCACCTGGAGCTGGTGACTCTCTGAACCAAGCTGAAACGCACAAGACAGAGGGACTCCTTGTGAGAGACAAAAAGAAGAAGAAAGCGAAAGAGGGAAAGGCGTGGAGCGAGAGTGAGGCAACGGCACCTGTAACAGAAGCGGCGACTGAAGTTTTACACATCGACAATCTGTCTCAGACAGCACAGTTTGAGAGACTCCACGGCCCAGCAGGCCTTACGAGTGACACGCGAGCTGACTCGTTGTGTGATGAAGCGATGGTAAAGAAAAGAAAGAAGAAGAAAAAAGACAAAGACAGGAGCCGGGGTGAGGAGGAGGCGCAGGGTACGACGCCTATGAATGTGACCGAGAGCCCATTAAACGAAGGTAGCATGCAGGGGCACGAAGGGAGCGACACCCCTGATTCGAAAGAAAAGAAGAAGAGAAAAAAGAGAGAGGCAGCTGCCGAAAATGTCAATAAATCCGAATCTGATTTGTTGAGCTCCAGTACAGAAAACGGCGGCAAGAAGAAGAAGAAGAAAAGTAAAAGTGAGAAGGACGAGGAGCAGCTACAGTCCGGTGCTGCGTCTGAAGCTTTTAATGACAACGTGACGACGCAGAAGAAACATAAAAAAAGGAAAAAAGAAGAAGGGATCATTGTTGCGGAGGAAGGGAATGATTTAACAGCTTCTCAGGAAATTTTAGAATCCAGTTTTGTCAAAAGAAAAAAGCATAAAAAGAAGAAACACTCGTCCTCCAAGGAGGCTTCTCAACAAGGAGGAGAGTGTGTAGATAGCTCTGTTAATGATGCCGCAGAGACAGTGGAGACGTCACCAAAAAAGACAAAGAAGAAGAAAACTTCAATTGAGGGGGTGGATAACTCTTTTATTCCTGAAGAAAAGAAAAATGTTGCAGATGAAGATGGTATTCTAAAAACAGAAGAGAGCATTGGAGACCAAAATGCTGAAGTAAGGGTTCGGAAAAAGAAGAAGAAAAAGAGGTCTGAAGACAATACGGTACAAAACGATGATTTAGTGTCTGTGAAGGAAAAGTCCTCATCCTTCCTCTGTGCTGATTCAGAGTCTTCACCGTCTTTAAAGGCTTACGTCTGGGCTGGAAATCTGGAGACGGAATCTGAAGAAATGTCCGGACATTTGGAGAAATTAAACAAAGAGGACAGGAAAAAGAAGAAGAAGAAAGGAAAGAGAACAATGTCGGAAGTGGAGAATGGTGTTGAAATAGATCGTGAGCAGGATTTTGAGAAAGTACCTAACACAACGTGTCAGAGGAGCTCGTGTGGAATCACAGACCCAGGCGGGGAAAGGAGACAAACAGGAAATGAAGCTGAACTGATGACTCCAGTGGAAAGTTTGGAAAGTTCGGCGGATGCAGCTCCGTCTTCAACAGGCGAGGCTGCTGCGTTGAAAAAGAATAGGAAGAAGAAACGGCGAGAAGACGCAACAAGCCACGTGATGCACGAAAGTCCAACAGAAGAAACGGAATCAGCAATCTCAGAGACTCCCTTCGATGTAAGTGAGAAGAAAAAGAAGAAGCGGGTAAAACACACTGACAAGGTTTCCTTTGGGGTGAAATCTGTGACAGAGTCTGTCCATTTAGAGCCCCAAGACGAAAAGGAGAGAACAACGCAATCAGCGAAGCAGAACGTCACACACAGCGGCCAAGTTCCATCAGAGACTTGTTTTTTAAAACCCCAAATGTCATTAAACGGACTCACGGAAAGAAAGCACTCTAAATTAAAGAGGAAACTGCTTAATCCCGAGGAGGATTTCCTTACAGATTTTTAGATTATGGGACTTGATGGGATTATATAAAGACTGGCAGGCCAAGTGGTGGATTGAAACACGGAAAGGTGGCGGCTGTGAAGTTTTAACGAGAGCTTTTTTAATTTAGTTTTGTATCAAATGATATTTACTGATATGCTTCACAATCTTTTGATGTCGAGCTAAACTCGGTTTAAAAACTGTTTGGTCATGAAAGCTGTACAGTACATGACACTCTTGGAGGAAAATATGGAAAGTTTATGATTTTATTTGACTTTGAGTTTCCGATGAGAAATCCTGAGGAAGTCTTATCTTGTTCTTTTATTTGCTTGTCTTTATTTTTTATTTTAGTTTTTTGGATGGCAGACAGTATTATCAATCATTATTTATAACGATTCACAACTGTTATCTCTTAATAAAAATGAGACAGCAGGAGATGGTATAAAATGCAGAAAGGACTACTCCTTTGTATTTTCTCGCCTGTTGTCCACACTTCCTTGCAGTTGAGGTGGAGGCTTCTTATTCATGGCTGACACAGAAGGAGGAGGGGGTCTGTAGCAACATGCCGCCACCACCAACAATTATGAGGAACCCACAAGACACGGGAGCTCATATGCAAGTATGTGGTTAGTAATTCAGATTTACAGATCGCAACATGCTGTAATAGGATGAATTGTGATGGAAAAAAACGAATATGAACAACTAAGCACAATGTGGGAGATGTTATATCCGAAAAAGACTTGAGAAGTGGAAAAAGAAAAACAAATATCAATGAAGTTTGCTTGATCTGTCACCTCCACAAAATCTGTCCACAGGGGTCTTTAATGTCTTTGTGTAGACGCCAAGAGAAAGTGATTCTTTCCATGACTTATCATTTACAGTATCACTCTTTCTGTATCATGAAAAAACCAGCACCTAGTACATAAGAACAATATGTCAAACATTCTACAGTTCCTCAAGATAATGTAGTAAATTGCAGGACAGGTCCATAATAAGAATGCTTTTCAGTAGTTTTTTTATACTCTAACTACAAAGAGGTTTTTTTCTCTGAGCACTGACAGACAGTCTGCCAGTGGTTGAATCCCTAAAATCCATACTGCCTCCAACATTTAGTCTCCGCTCCTGCAAAATGTGCTGTCTGCTTCAGTGTAACAAAAAACACAATACAGCTCTTCAATCCAAATTCCTGCCACACTTGAGAGTTTCAAAATGTCCAACCAGCATTCAGGTGCTTTTAAGAAAACTCTCTTGAGTGTAGTTTCTTTTTAGTGTCTTATTTCAATCCCTTTGGTATGCTCCAATAGGTAATCTAATTATTGGATCCTCAGTCTGTTTTATGTCTGAAATTCAATATCAGGAGCATGCCATTAAATATGAATATGAATTTTATTCTGTCGTATATATTCTTGTACTTTTTTCCAGGTTTCTAATTTAGCTTCAATCAAATGATTGTGTGCAGTGTCTATAAGTCAAACGTTTGTTATCCAACACTGAACTGTGGACATTAAATGAAGTGAAGGGTTATCCATACTAGAGAGTTCCATGTCTTTTTTTCTTTCCTTTTGGAGGTGTAAGGTCTAAAGATTGACCCTGGAGTTTTTTTTCACCCTTTCCAGGTACAAGTTCAGAGATGACATTATTCATTTCAGACTTTTTTTTTTTTTTTTTCAGGGAGCCTCATTGTTACAGTCAATTATTTGGTTAAACCTAAGAGAAGAAAGATTTCATTTAATGTAAACCCCATAGATAATTAAATTGGCTTGAAATAATCTGAACACCTAGCCTGTCAAAGAAACTTAACCCTAACTTACCTCGGGGTGGCAAAAGCTCAATGTGTCGGGACTTCTGCTGGGAGCTCCCTCTCACATCTTTTCATCATATTAGTGCTTGTAAATTATACTGTCTTCCACTTACGTTTCTTTTCTTTATGCAAACTTCATTAATTTACACTTGTAACACGAGAAAGCATAGTGACGTGTTCGCATTATGCAACCTTACAACTGCAATCTTGGCAAGGGATGAAAACGATGCTGTTTTAAACAACCAAATAAAACAACTACACTTGAAGTCAAACTTAAAAAAAAAAGTACAAAGAGCTATCCTTCCCAACCATCACAACAAGACGGGATAAGTATAATGTAGCCTACATTATTCAAGTTAACATGAGTGTGAGGGTACACTTCTGCACAGTGGCAGCTGAGAGTGAAAAGAAGGAGGGGTCTTTTCAAGCTTTGCCAGGTGTCACTAATAACGGCTAACTAAACAATGGATTGGAGCATACCTTCTAACAAAATCATGTATCTTTATGAAATGCAAAAAGCTGTAAAATCACAGCAGAAAACATCAACAGAAGAATACATGGTAGACAAAATGCATTTATGAAGGAAGAACAATAATTAGATTTTAAGAGGCTCATAGAGCCATATTATCCCTCAAAAACATTATCGTCTCAGAATGCAGGCCTGCCTGAGGTGCCTGAAGTCTCTATAAGTAGCACCACTCCTTTAGAACCATCTACCAGTCAGGGTCAGACGGCAGAGCGCCTCTACTTATAAAAGTATGTTTAAAACTTTCCTTTTTGATGGTTCAGGCTTGAACCAGCTCGGAGTTATGTTGCTATTGCCTTAGACTCTTGGGGGGAGGAGGTCTGGTAAACTCCAAGCAGCAAATGCAAGGTTATGTGTGAAGTTTTTTTTAAGGTATACGCATGATCAAATTTAAGTGTCATATATGCTGAAAAACATACACTAATTAAGCATAAAGTATTAATTGAACATGCAGAGTGAATGCTCCAAGAGCCAAGAAGTAATACATGAAGGACGAGGAAGTGACACTTCTCTGCATGAGTAGCTCTGCACCCAGGCCGACCTCCACGAGGGCTTGTTGGGGATGATGCCTGCGAAGGGTTTAAATTTTTTTAAAAGCATCTCTCTCCTCAAGGCTGGAAGGTGACAGATAATTATTTTGTACACTAGCAAGAGGAGAAGGACATCCATCATGGCTGCATGTGCTGGTTTGTGTGTAAGTGTGTGCATGGGTTGATTAAAAGCAGGTAGTGTCGCTGTCCTCCAGGTTTAAGCGTGGTTTCTGAAAGGGCGGAAGAGGGTTTAATAGAGCATTCAGAGACAAGGACATTGGTAGGTGGGGTCGTATTTATTTTATTTGGTTGGAGGTTGTGGGAATATTGGAAGCATCTTCTCACTGATGAACAAATGGTCTTCAACAAACTAAACCTGCCTGAACCTGAACTGGTGCTAAAAGTTTGAAATTCAATTGTTAGCAGCCCGTAAACTGCAAATAATCCAAGGATAAGGATAATCTTTATTGATCCCCCAATGGGAGAAATGTGGGTGTTACAACAGCTCCAAAAACAGTAAAACGGAGAATATAAACAGCATCAATAACAAAAAAGAAAAAAGAACAGCTATGAGCCAGTTTACATTAATTAAATAAAAAATACAAAGACTTAAATAATTTGTTGGTCTGAATAGCAATCACTGTTTTCTATAAATGTAACAAAAGCCTTATGGGATGACAAGCATTACTGGGTTTAATAGTTAATTCATTGTGACTGCTTTAGTTAAAACATTGACAGTTTGTATGTATGTAATACCTGCATGTATTTCAAGCTACACTGAAATCGTATTCGATCCCAGGTATTTTTATAAACTAATTTAATGGATAGATACGTGTTAATCCCAAACTGGGAAATGCATTGTGGTATTAAATACATAATACAACAAGTGAGCTAAGAACAATATGTTTATATCAAAGAAAATAAAAATTTATTAATGAGATCAATCAAAGAAAACACCAGAAAGAAAGGAATGTTTTTATTTCTGTCCACTCAAGTATAATATACACTCAACAAAAATATAAACGCAACACTTTTGTTTTTGCTCCCATTTGTCATGAGATGGACTCAAAGATCTAAAATTCATTCCAGATACACAATATTACCATTTCTCTCAAACATTGTTCATAAATCTGTCTAAATGTGTGATAGTGAGCACTTTTGCTTTGCTGAGACAATCCATCCCACCTCACAGGTGTGCCACATCAAGATGCTCATCAGACACCATGATTAGTGCATAGGTGTACCTTAGACTGTCCACAATAAAAGGCCACTCTGAAATGTGCAGTTTTGTCTCACAGCAAAATGCCACAGATGGCGCAAGCATTGAGGGAGCGTGCAATTGGCATGCTGACAGCAGGAATGTCAACCAGATCTGTTGCTCGGGCATTGAATGTTCATTTCTCCACCATAAGCCGTCTCCAAAGGCGTTTCAGAGAATATGGCAGTACATCCAACCGGCCTCACAACCGCAGACCACGTGTAACCACACCAGCCCAGGACCTCCACATCCAGCAGGTTCACCTCCAAGATCGTCTGAGACCAGCTACTCAGACAGCTGCTGAAACAATTGGTTTGCATAACCAAAGAATTTCTGCACAAACTGTCAGAAACCGTCTCAGGGAAGCTCAACTGCATGCTCGTCGTCCTCATCGGGGTCTTAACCTGACTCCAGATCGTCGCCGTAACAGACTTGAGTGGGCAAATGCTCACATTCGATGGCGTCTGGCACGTTGGAGAGGTGTTCTCTTCACGGATGAATCTCGGTTTACATTGTTCAGGGCAGATGGCAGACAGCGTGTGTGGCGTCGTGTGGGTGAGCGCTTTGCTGATGTCAATGTTGTGGATCGAGTGGCCCATGGTGGTGGTGGGGTTATGGTATGGGCAGGCATCTGTTATGGACGAAGAACACAGGTGCATTTTATTGATGGCATTTTGAATGCACAGAGATACCGTGATGAGATCCTGAGGCCCATTGTTGTGCCATACATCCATGAACATCACCTCATGTTTCAGCAAGATAATGCACGGCCCCATGTTGCAAGGATCTGTACACAATTCTTGGAAGCTGAAAATGTCCCAGTTCTTGCATGGCCAGCATACTCACCGGACATGTCACCCATTGAGCATGTTTGGGATGTGCTTGACCGGCGTATACGACAGCGCGTACCAGTTCCCACTAATATCCAGCAACTTCGCACAGCCATTGAAGAGGAGTGGACCAACATTCCACAGGCCACAATTGACAATCTGATAAACTCTATGGGAAGAAGATGTGTTGCACTGCATGAGGCAAATGGTGGTCACACCAGATACTGACTGGTTCTGAGTCCCCAGACCCTCAATAAAGCAAAAACTGCACATTTCAGGGTGGCCTTTTATTGTGGACAGTCTAAGGTACACCTATGCACTAATCATGGTGTCTGATGAGCATCTTGATGTGGCACACCTGTGAGGTGGGATGGATTGTCTCAGCAAAGCAAAAGTGCTCACTATCACACATTTAGACAGATTTATGAACAATGTTTGAGAGAAATGGTAATATTGTGTATCTGGAATGAATTTTAGATCTTTGAGTCCATCTCATGACAAATGGGAGCAAAAACAAAAGTGTTGCGTTTATATTTTTGTTGAGTATATATGTCTTTATTTAAAAGACATACAGCTACACACAAATTTAAAATTGGACAATTATACCAATGGCAATATATGTATCCACACACTAATTTAAAGCTATGAAACGAACTGGTATGAGACAAATGTATATCATTTAAATGTATTATGCTATAAAGACAGTAGCCTATACTTTCCAGGTTACCATTTAAGCGTGACACCGTTGATGTATGAAAAAGGGAGCTGGGTTGTTTTCAATACCAATTTTCCTTAACAGTCAAATTTTCCTGCCATTTTCATTAAAATGTCAAATAGCTTTATTTTGAAGGTCACACAAGGAAGTATCGTATCCCGCCACTTCTCGCTTGACATGCAATTTGTAGATGGTTTTATATGGGAAGATTATTTTGGTTACATTTTATTTTGTAGGAAATTGACCGGAAATTATCCCTAAATAATCTCAGAAAGGGAAACGAAGAGTGGCAGCATAAACAAAAGGGAGGAACATCGTTAACAGCCGTTTCGCCTGCTACTCGAGACATGTCGTGCAGTACTCAGCTCATTTTACGCACGCTGACTGACCACAACAAGCCCGCGGGCACGTTACGTAATCGCGCAGCCACAGCAGGCTTTTAAACGGAGAGGCTGTGGAGCTCCAGCTGGAAACTTTTACTCCGCTGCTTAAGCCTCTGACACCTTTAGTGTGTCTTCTTCCTCGTTTTTCCCCCCCTCTCCACTCAGTGTTACCATCCAGTCATGTCATCGTACAATAACAGCGCGTGCTTCACCGAGGCCAGGCGGGTGGCTATTTTCGGGGGGACGCACGGGAACGAGATGTCAGGCGTGACGCTCGTCAACTTGTGGATGAAAAACAGCGCCGAGGTCCAGAGGAAACGAGTCGAGACCAAACCGTTCATCACCAACCCAAAAGCTGTGGAGAAGTGCACGAGATACGTGGACACGGACCTGAACCGAGCCTTCAGTCCGGAGAACCTGAGGTAAACACGGGAGAGCCCGGAGCTGTCCTGTCACTGTGTCTGCTGCTGTCTGTGCGTGTTGTTGTTCTTCATGTCTGCTCTGCTGTCATGCTCATGAACGGAAACTTTGTCATGGAATGGAACCACAAACTGCTCCACATTTATTGTATTATTGGTTATTAATTGGTTTATGTCATGTATTAGTTTAGTCGCTCAATACTATAGAAAATATTGATATTAATAATAATAACACACTGCACGTGCATATACATATCCTACTGTAAACCTTGACCTTGTCTTGATGTGTTTATGTACATTTTGTCCTGAACACATTTTCTTGTGAATGAAAAGCCTCGTTGTGGTTCATGTTAAGGCCTCACATTTGAAACTCTTGCAGTTTTGTGTAAATGTCCGTGTATATGTAGCGTAATACAGTTCTGCAACACACACACACATCGACAAAATATGACTATTATGTGCTGTACGTAGCCTATATGTATAGTCCATATCAAAAGATCTTTTGCAGGGGGAAAAATGTCACGTTAATATTCATCGCTTTATAGTAATAATGGCAATATCAATATTATTAGTAGCCCAATAATAATAGTACCGTGATTAGAATAAACAGCATGTGCTAGTAATAATGGGAATACCGTTTTAATTAATGAAGTAGGCCTAAAGGGCAGAAAGAGGTGACACCGTGATGCAGGCTCTCCTTCAAAAATCACGGGGATACTCCACTTGAACAGCTATTATCACAGGTGGACTGTTTACCATCGTCCATGTCCCCCCCCCCCCTACATCCACACATACCCCCCCTCCCCCCGACCCCCCGCCAATAACAGCAGAGCAGCGTGTCCTCTCTCCGCCTCCATCCTGACTTAAACCAGCAGGAGAAAAACGTGAGCGGAACGTGACCGCTCTGCAAAAGGATAAAAGACTTTAACATTTCTTCCCTCTCTGTTTAAAGCGAGCCTCTTCGTGTGCACCACAGCGGAACGTCAAGTCTTACGCAAACGCTGGCTCATGGACTCATTGTGCATGAACTCACACAGAAGCCTATTTACTAATGTGGTTGAATAACAGCAATCCACTATTCATGTTTCACCATCTGAAACCTTTAATAACATCCACAGGGATCTTCTGTTCTATTCTACTGGACCCTGTTGAGACGTTATTATTATAATAATAGTCTAATATTTCTCTATGTGCTTTTTAGTGGCTTTTTTGGACTATGGAGTTCATAAAGTTAAATGATAACGACTGTGTTAGTATTATTATATCGTTATTACAAGTATCTCACAATGTATATTTATTAGTGTAAGCTAATATACACAGTGTCCTGTGTTTCCAAGAACACTGCTCAAATTAAACTTGAAATTGCAATTCTTATCAAGTGTTCATATTTCAACGCTTCAGTCATTTTATTCAGTGTTTTAATTTTTGTTCAGAAAATATTCACCTTGACATGAAAAAAGAATGAATGTATTATTATTTGACTTTCTACTGTCTACTTCAAATATGTAAAAAGCTCATATTTCACAGAATGGTGGAAATCACTTTCACTGCCACATTGGACCTTTTTTTTTTTTCTTTTTTTTTTTAAAAAGATGTTTCTGCTGCTTTTCAGCTTATAAACCCTTTGGCCTCTGTCAAGGCAACCTATAAGAGGATTAAAAACAACTTAAATAGACTAACACAGCTCATGCTCGTCCTTATATTTACAGTCCAAGCTGCTGTGTTCACCAGCTTTAGTTCTCACTATGCCTGTGTACTACACTTCCAGCCCAAAATCTAGATAATACCAGGTGTTTATCCTGAAAAATGGGCTGAAGAGAACAGATGTTAGACAGGCAAGACAATAATGGACAGTAGAGGCTGTGCTACAGTCGCTTGGAGAATGTCCCGGACTGCTGTGGTCATTTTGAAATGCTTCTAAAGAGTTGAGAAAAAAGTGGAAGCGCTCATTCTCTGTTCAGAGTGTAGTCATGTCAGTCTCAAGGGAATATCTCTTTATCCTGGGCCAAAACAAAAAAAGGTGATTACATTTCCATTGTAGCTAAACAATACTTTATTCACAATAATCAAACAAGGAGTGTATTGATGGTATTCCTGTATGTATTAGAATTATCGGCTGTTGATGTTTCTTTTTTTTTTGTTTCTCTATATTCATGTGTATACATAGAAGAAAATTTACCTGAATTGTGTACAGGGCTAGTACACAATTCAAAGTTAAACTTCAGCCTAAACCCTTTGGTCATAAATTGTTAAATTGTGTTTTCTTTTTTTCTCTGTTTATCGCCCATTGTTTTTGACTGAATAAACATACTACTACTACTAATAGTACTACTACTACTACTACTACTACTACAACATCTACATGATATTACTTTCCTTTTTTTTTTTTAACTTATAGCTATTTATGTAAGCTAGCTAACAGTGCTATCTGCTAGGCTGTGAATTCAACGTTATCAGCTAGTGGCTTATTGTACAGGCTACATTTATATTTGCACCATCCATTGCTGTTACAGCCGTAAACTGGTTAAATGATTTTATTTCTCAGATTCTATACTGTATTTTATTTATTTTTAAATAATTTTCAAACCTGAGACATTTAAACACAACATGCTAACGGCATTTAAACCCTCACCCAAAAATGCCATGTTGATATGGTGAAAGTCTACCACAACACAGACAGCATCACGGTAGTTATTACGACGTTGTTTACAGTTATTAAGGTTTTCCTGTTATCCACATCCAACATATTTGATATTCATGTTTTGGACTGATGAACATATAGGCACTCTCCACTTGAGCCCAGAAGCAGAGAGTGTTCTCTTTAAGTTGTTAAATGTTTGCACTGTGACTGACAATAAGGTGAAAGTATAACACAGGGCATGCAGGTCAAGTTGACAGTGTGTGAATCATTAACACTCTTTATTGCTTATTCTCCTTTGAGCACATTTGTCTGATAAGCTGTCAAATGTGTCCTGATTGCTTTCTCATGCTCCGTGGGTGTGACTGTGCGTGTGCGTGCGTGCGTGTGTGTGTGCTTGTGTGTGTGTGTGTGTGTGCCCTGCAGTGCCCCAGCAGGAGATGACTTGCCCTACGAGGTGCAGAGAGCCCAAGAGATCAACAAGATGTTTGGGCCCAAAGGCACCCCAGATGCGTACGATGTTATCTTTGACCTTCACAACACGACTTCCAACATGGGCTGCACTCTGATCCTGGAGAGCTCCAAAGACCACTTTAATCTGCAGATGATGAACTACATTAAGGTGACGACCTGGAGGAGCTGAACTTCACACTTCTCTGTATCAGCAGACCTTCCTTCTGCCTGTTCTTTCTTAATATATTTACTAACCGTTTATTAGAGTTGAACATCTGATTATTAAGTTCTGTACGTTCAGTCCATTCAAGGATACAATAAACACCCTTGACAGCGGTGTGTAGTTTGTTAAAGATGACGTTTTTTGCCAAAGTCTGAAAAGTTAAGCTTGTTTAAAGTAGTTCTTTCCCATCTGTGTGGGGAAGAACAATGTTTTTCCTGACGGGCTCCAGTTAACCTGTGTTAATAATACAATCATAATGTGTTGGATCTAAAGGATAAACCATGTAGATAATCCTGAGGGAGGCTGCTTTCGTTAGTCATTACCTGCTCAGAGCCTGAGAACACACCTAATTTATTTCTTTCCTATATGATCCAAGAATATATTTTCCACTTCTAGAAACATGCTACATACAACCCTTACCTTTTTTAGAAGACATTTTTTTACTATGCATTTTTTTTCTGCTTAAGCTTTTGCTCTGTGACACGAGACCCAAGTTATGCTGAACAACACCAGGGAAGAAACGAGCAGCCAAGACCAACACGCTGTTTGTGACACAGAGGTTATGAGAAAAGTCTTTCAAACTCTTACATCACAGAATCCTCCACAGAGCTGAAGAACCACGCTATTATCAAACACGAGTGAAAATGATAAAAAAATAAAAAAAAGAATTCTGTATAAAGAGTGAAATGGGCGGCCGAGATGTGAAGCACTGATGCGATCAGAGCTAGAAGGGAACTTGGAGAGTGCAGACCTCTGCTCATGAGTCACATCTGGATTTGCTTCTTAATGTTATATAGTTTCGTCCTTGAGCCATGCCACGTCCTTCTAACCAATATTCATGAACATCCGGCCTGTGTTTTTTTTCCTAATCCTGTTTACATCCAACAACACCAAAAACATAGCCTTCTATTGTCAGATGAACAAGAATGAGTACGACTCAACTCGATCCATTCAGGTAGTCATATTTCCGAATGTTTGCGTGACAGATGTGTCACGCTTGTTGTCACGGTGACTTGCTGCAGATGAAGCGCTCACAAAGTGCTTCTTCTTGAGACCTTCAAGCTGATGTGCAGTAATTTTTGGATCAGCAGCTGAGATCATGTTTCTTTTCATCATTTTGCGTTGCAGAAAGCCATCGCTCCAGCCAGCTGTCTTGTCCTGCTGAATGAACATCCTCTGTTGAAATACTCCACTTCACGCTCTGTTGCCAAGCACCCTGTGGGTGAGTCTCTCAAGTCCTGCCAAAATGTCTGGGGACATTTTATTTATTTATTTATTTTTTTAAAGATGGCCTCAAGTCAAACTTATTTCGAGTGCAGAGTGTAGTTATATGTTATGTGTTGTGATTGTGTGATCACAGGTCTGGAGGTGGGGCCACAGCCTCAGGGGGTTTTGAGGAGTAACATCTTTGAAGCTATGAGGATAATCCTGAAACACGCACTGGATTTCATCGAGCTGTTTAATGAAGGTGAGACAGAAAAACCATAAGAGCTTAAACATTGAACCTACAACAAACCATATTTATCTGACATTTTAAAACCTGCTGCATTATGGGATTTTAAAGTCTCCTAGAAAAACAAACCCCACAGAAGCCGAAAACCAATGTCATATGTAATAAATATGAAATATAGAGTCTTATGTACAGTTTGCATTTGAAAAGTTTAAGTTTAAGTTTACTCATATTGGATTTCAACTAGGTGTAGCTAGTCCCTGATATTTACTACATTACGAATCCAACAGTCCAATTATGAGAAAGAAGCGCAGCCGCTATTTGACTGCTGGCACTTGAGCCTCGCAGTGTGCCATCTGTGACACCCACAGGTGTTGAGTGGTGACCACGGTTGTCTGTCTGAGGCGGCAGGGATGAGTAAAGAAATGTAAATACGTCATACAGGGCAATCTAATGTGACCGAGCCATCCTTTAGCACTGCAGTCAAAATCTTTGAGAAGCCCGTTCAGGCATCTCTTCTGGTGTTGCATGTGTATGCTAATTGCTGACTATGATGTGAATAGCATTTTTGTACCTCACTGTTCATTGACTCATTGAGAAATGAATCATTTCTGATGGCTGGACTTCTGCTCCATCGTTTCTGAATCGAAGGAACCGTGCCACGCTTGTTGTCACATGGTCTGTTGTTGTGTGTGGACTCGGAAAGACGTGGTTGTCCAAATGTTGAGAAATGCTCTCAACAGCAAAATAGGGCATTTTTTTAAACCTGTGTGTCCTCTTTGTAATGGGTGTTGATTTTCACTCAGGTCTTTTGATTGCTACATGAAACTGAACTTTGAAAGCTGACCCATTTTTACCATTTTAAGCCAATATATCTTAAGTCTTTAAAGCCAGAGCATTTGAGATTGAAGCAAACATGAGCACAAGTGTGTGCATAAAATTGGCTGGCAGGATAAAGCTGATGTTTTGCACATCTGTATTAATTGTTTTTATTTATCCCTTGTATTGTCTGCAGCAATTTTTTGCCCGTATCCGTGACAAATTTCTCCCCGGGGAGACAAAGAAACCTCGACCTTGAATTTGCACGAAAAGCAACAAACCACCTTTCTGAAATCTTGCACAGCGCGTTTAGTAGTGTGAGTCATGTTGTGTGACGTAACAGAAAAACTGATTTGATTACAGTCTTCTTGTTTACCACAAACACTGTGATGAGAAGTCATTTGTGAGTGAACGCCCATGGCTGTTCTGTCTGATTCATCCACTTATACCGACGTATCTAAATGTATCTGCATGTGGCTCGTTCTGCCTCGGCTCTGCTCCTTTTCTACCCCAAGGAACAGATATGAAGGTGCAAGACAGCCTGCTGGTCCCTCTTTTATGTAAACGGGTGCCCAGTGCCAACTGTGAGGTGCAGTCTGCTGATCCCCCCCCCCCCCCCCCCGACTGCTCTGCCGCTGAATGGGCTGCTTGTTGGTCGTTGGTCTGTTTCCACGTCGTTAGAATCCGACTGCCAACATTGTGGTAATCATCTGTCGTTGGGGCCACCGTGGTGTCGGTGTGGATGAATGCTCGGACATGGTGATGAATCGGTGTTCCTGTGCTTTGAAACGGAGCAACAGGAAGAAACAACTTGTTCAGCCATAAGAGAGGGAACAGTCGGTCCAGTTCAAAACGTCTTTTTTTTGTTTTTTTTAAGGATATGAGAAAACTTTCACGGAGGTTGTGTTGTGAACATTTTCTTGTGCTCTCCTGCCTCTTGCATTGAAAGCTCAGTGATTCAGCTCATTTATTGAACAGATTAACATTATTAAAAATACTTTTGAAATAATAATACAGATTAACAATATTAAAAATAATTAAAAATAATAATACAGATTAACATCAGTAAAAATACAAAATGAAAGTGGAAGTAAGAAAATAACAGAGAGAACACAATAGAAAAGTGTAAAAACGAAATATTTGTTTCTGAATTAGCTTTAATTATTTTTTTATTTTTTTAATGTGACAAATGTAGGGATACATTTAAAGTGGTCTGGCAGTGAGTTCCGTAATTCTTTTTCTTTTATTGAAAAAGCAGTTTGAGCTAAAGATGTTCTGCGGATGTTCTACTAGCTGTGTGGCACCTTCAGGTTTATCAAAGTTGTCCAAGTTATAAGACAGGATATTTCTTTATGCGAGATTAATGTGACTGTGTTAGACACATTTACAGCTGATTTGTAGCAAATATGCAC
Source organism: Symphodus melops (assembly GCF_947650265.1). NCBI lineage: Eukaryota > Metazoa > Chordata > Actinopteri > Labriformes > Labridae > Symphodus > Symphodus melops. The sequence goes on from NC_136701.1 coordinate 12,874,022, forward strand.
ACCGGCATGCACGACAAGATGTGACAGAGCCTTTTGTGCTTGACATGACAGTCAGTCTTTCAGTCTACAATCATCAAGAAAACCTCATGACTGTGAAGTGCGAGTTAGTTGTAACGTTCAAATATTAACATGTGATTTGCTGAACTAGCTGGCTGAACATGGTAAACATTGGACTTCTTTGGAATGAGCTCTGTGAGCATGTTAACTGAGCTGTTAGCTAAGTCTCACTTTGCGGCGAGCTCATTAAAAATATCTACAAGAACTGACTGTTATTGTATCTGGGTTTGTTTCAATGCTTATATCAGTACATCTCCTCTGTGGGTACCTATTTCAAAGGTTGCCATTGTATTCTCCAACCTTACTGAAGTTCTGATCATCACCTAGCTGTATTGTTTCCCTTTATACAAATACTCCTTATATTATATATATTATTTATTTGAATGCAGGATATTTTAACATCCTGACACTAAGTTGAATGTGTTTTTGTGTGTGTCAATCGATCAATCAATTAATCTAAGCCTAGTCTAGGACTATAGCAGCATAGCGAGGAGCTGGTCCATACCTGCACCTGCTCTAGCTATCTAACTTATATAACTTTAACTATACTGGGTGCGTGTGTGTTGTTTAGGTATGGAGTTCCCTCCCTGTATGGTGGAGGTTTTCCGGGTGTTGGAGCGTGTTGACTACCCCCGAGATGCCAATGGAAACATCATTGCCATGGTACACCCAAATCTGCAGGTACAAATCTGAGGTTTTCCTTCCTCCGCTCTCCAGTATAGTAATGAAATCAGTTATTGTGAAGGAGTACTCGAGACCTTTTTTTTTTGGTTGATCTGGGAGTATATTGCTCAACATACTCAGGCTCTCTTTCTCTGTGCTTCTTGCGTGTTTTGTTTGTATCTGCAGGACTGTGACTGGGAACCACTAAACCCCGGCGACCCTATGTTCCAAACATTTGACGGAAAGACCATCCACTACCAGGGCCCGGGCACCGTCTATCCCACTTTTATTAATGAGGCAGCCTATTATGAAAAACAACAGGCATTTGTAACAACCAGGCGAGAAACTCTGGTAGCCAGTGCCACCAGAAAAGCATAAAAACTGGTTTGTGAGGCTAACAGGGATCATGATTATAGCGTTTCTTTTAGCCTCAACATTAATCTGTGTATAGTTTTTTTGCACTTTGTTCTGTTACAAAATAACAGACCTTTCCTCACAAATGATTAGAAATCATCTTTTACACACTGATTTAGTTTTCTATGCATTTACTATCAGATATTCTAATAACTATGCAAAGAATATTTGCAAAGAGTCACTGTGAAAGTCTTCGATCTGAAGACTTGTACATTGCTGTGGTAAGTATTTATGATATTGCTGTTATTTAAAAAAAATCATTTACATTAAATTCTTTCAGTTTATACTATAAAAAGAATAGGCCTTGTTATTAATGGCTTATGAATAAATATACACACTTCTACTACAGCTCAGGACGGCCATAGATGATCATAACCTGCAACTGTTTGACCCAAAACTCTTTTCGTGTGTCGTCTTTTTCCTCCTCTTCTTCTTCTTCTTCTTCTTCTTCTTCTCCACATTTATTTGTGACATCTGTGGGAGGGTGTTGGTGGCCTTTTTGATTCTACTTACCTGTAACTCCTGTGGTTGCATCTGTGGTGCTGTCCTATCGTTGCCTTACTTGAGATTTCACAGAAAATTGCACAACAAAATTCGGAGTGAAATGTGTAGATAATGTGTCTGATATTAAGATGTTATTTTGATAAGATGTTGTGTTCCTCTGTACACATGGGGTAGCGTTTGAAAAAAAAACGTGTTTTGTAATAATATACATGTGTCTATTTTGATATACTTGTATTGTATGTTTGGTTTAAAGTGATTGTTTAGAACTTGTTGAATCATGGGGAGTAGACATACTTTCTAATCTTTTTTACGTCTCTGTCGTCTTAAAGTGTATTCACTGTGGTCCTACAGTCATGCGTTTTTTCATTCAGCAATATTCTTAGTAGCACCATTTCTATGTGATTAATACTATCCTGTGGAAAAATCATCCAATCAATAAATCTTGTACTGTGATAATCTGTGGTTGTTTCTTTGGTTCTGAATGCCTGTTTATCCATGTTAGCTGCGCCTGCAGCCACCAGAGGGCGACGTATCAGCGTAGATCGAAGTCCTCTGCTTGATGTGCCTTGCTGCAATTAAAAGTGAAGGGCTATATCTTAACTAAACGTCCCAATTTTTTTTCCAGAAACATACCCTACAATGATTAGGTTTTATATTTCTATCTCTGTCTAGTCATCAGTCATGACAATCAACATGATCAAATGTTTTCAAGGTAAGACAGAACGTTTTTCTCATGGCTTAATTTAAAAAAAAAAAAAAGATGAAGCGGTGAATGTGAAGGGCGTGATGTGCAAACACTATGCCCCACATATTTAATAATGTCTGTTTATATCCTTTATAACGTTCCTCAAATTGTTTGACAGAAAATGCAGTATACCATCAAATTGAATTCAGCAAGCGAGTAATAGTTAAATTTAAAATGTATAAAAAATACAGACACTTTGTTAAAAATAATCAAATAGGTGAAATTTGAAAACCAGATGAACTCTCAATCTTATTTTGTTTCCAGTTGGCTGATGCACTTTTGATACTTGACTTGTGTTTGAACCACCTGCTAATTTAGCCTTCCGATTTTAAGCTCGTCTTCTGAAGACTCATGTACAAAAACATAAATAAGCAGTGATAGTCTTTTTGAAATTTTAAAATAAAGCTATGTGTCTCCTTTGGCATAGAACACACCAGACACTTTACATTAACACAACCCCCACCTGTTAAATTGTTGCTAACATCCTGTGAAGACACTGTATACATTATGTGTCAGATAACATAATCAATGTTTACAGCTGACACACAGGTGTGTTTACAGTTACTCGACTTTTTTTTACTGGCACAATAAATGCTAGAGTTACAGCATTACTGGAGATTGTTGTTATTTGCCTCACAACATTTCCAGATCTGTTTGATAAAAGTCAAAATCGCACAGTCATACTGTAGCTCTATGATGCTACATGTTTGGGGTTTAATGGAAAATGATGCCCTTTGGAAATGGGATTCCAAGAATGCTGCCTGTCAACTATCTTTGTGTGTGTGTGTGTGTGTGTGTGTGTGTGTGTGTGTGTGTGTGTGTGTGTGTCTGCCATTTCTTAGATTATGTCATTGTCTCTGAAAAGAGCAAACAGAGAAAAGTCACCTTGGTTCTCACAATTTCTAAAATGATAATATCAGTAAAGCACAAGAAGTTTGCACATCTCAGATACACTTGTTGTCCAAAGACAGATGTAAAGATGTCAAGATAAACCAGAAGGGTGCTTACATTTCCTGCTATGTCATGTTAGCCTTTCAGATGAGTAATTTAGTTTCATGACTACAGGCTGGCCATAGCCTTTTTCTTCTATTCATTACAGTAACACAATCAGGGCTCTCAGTGATGATCAATGATTCCTCTTGGGTGAAAGCTTTTAGGGGAATGATCTTTCAGTTCTGGGCAGAGATCCAAATAGGCACTCCGAAATACAAATCGTTCATCCCTACCTTCACCCTACCCTGCTATGATAACTGTCTCCTCTGCTGCAAAGCATTTATATTCTGTTTTACTGGAACACTGATACTTGACTGCTTCACCATTTCTTTTTAACACAGATACTGCAGAGATCAAAGTGATTAGGTTTTATATTTCTATCTCTGTCTAGTCATCAGTCATGACAATCAACATGATCAAATGTTTTCAAGGTAAGACAGAACGTTTTTCTCATGGCTTAATTTAAAAAAAAAAAAAAGATGAAGCGGTGAATGTGAAGGGCGTGATGTGCCACAAATCAAGTGGATGGAGAAGCTAAACAAGAGTGCTGCAGAGATAAAATAACAATCACAACAAGCCAGATAATGAAGATGTGTTTTACTAGTGTTAGTTATGGCATGGTCTGTGATTTAACGACTACAAAGCTCTTTCAACAAAGCAAGATATGCAGTACGGTTAAGCCTGATGGTTCTGAGGCACTTCTCCATTGCCTCAAATAAACAGGTACATGATGCATTCAAGAAATGTCGGAATTGTCTGTCCTTTAAGGCATGTTAGAGAGTTCTCATTGACATCCACGTAATTTTTGATGCATTAAGTGGAGATAAAATCAGTGTGCATATTTATTATTTACACTTCATATAAGTGATATATATAGGCCTATCATACAGTGTTATGTAGCCTACTCTGCTGATTTCCAGAATTGCAGCTAAATAACGATTGTGTTGACCCCCTCCCCCTTTTCAATATGATTTTACTAATTCCTTTATATTTCAACATTACTCAGGCATTATAAGTATATAAACATTTCCCCCATAGGAATTTAATAGATAATTGTCTATAGGTCTGTTCAGCTTGATTTCTAAATTTAAAAACTACAGGAGTAATGCCATCGTTGTTGGTGTTTGAACTAAAGTTAATCACCTCTTCTTTAATATTATTGAATAAATGGAAATAGAAACACTGAGTATTTAAAAAAAAATCATATTTAAAGTGGCTTTCATGTGGCGATGTGTCATTACATCTCAGCTACATGCATCAGGTATTTGAAGATAATGAAGTAAAACATGGTTGGTCTTACAGGTAAAACATCTGCCAGATATTTGGCGTTTATTTGGATGCGTTGTCCTTTAAAACATATACACAACACAATTGTTCAAGCAGCACTTGAATGCAGCACGGCTGAATACAGGAAGTCTCGAAACTTTTCATGTAGTGACAAACTTGGTGTCTGCATCTCGCACGCGCTCGCGGCTCTCACGCCAGATTTGCGGTTTGTGTACGAGGAAGGCTGAAGATGCTGAGAAAGTGGACAAGTCAACAGTGACAGGCGTTTCATCGTGAAAATCATAGCAGATTAAAAAAGGCGTGTGTGTGTGTGTGTGTCAGTGACAGGCACAGTTAGTGTTTTCTACCCGTCGCTGCTTCACGAACCTGTGTTGGCGTAAAGCCACATTTAAAACATCGCTATGTGGGAACAGGAAGAATTTGCCAAACATTGGAGGAATGAATTCCCCGACGGAGAAGTGCCCAAAATGGATCTGAACTCTGTAGAGGACATCGAGTCGGAGCTGGAGACATGTAAAGCCAACCTGAAGGCGCTGCAGAAGGCGCTGGCGGAGGAGAAATTCAAGGTGATCTACCTGCAGACCACCATGTCTCGAGGGAAGAAACGCAACGACCCGGAAAGGTTCGAATGCAAGGATGAAAACTTTAACGCTGACACGTTCGGCTTTGCTAAAACGGGACATATTATAAACCCGCAGCGAAGGGAGGATGAAGTGGACGGTCACAGGATGTCTAAGGTGTCCAACTCTGGAGAGCTGAAGCACCACGGTGCGGGGAACACAGCGGGAGTCGCGAGCTGCTTCAGCCGGGAGAGGAGCAGGTTTAGCGGAAAGACGGGGAAGCCCGTCCCCATCCCCGTCCCGCCGCGGAAGCCCAGCAGCTTCCAGAGAGCGGACCCGCTCCAAAGTCAACCGAACGACAACGAGCTGAGCAGTGACCGGGAGTACGAGGACACCGAGCTGAATGAAAATTTTGTCAGGAATAATTTGTTGGCACCAAAAACGGCGGGCAAGGACAACCTCATGACCTCAAGTGGTTACCGGGACAACCGGCGGCCTTTCCGCCACAGCCGGGACTTTGACTCCGGCGATGACGGCAGGCTGTCCCCGTCCTTCCCGCAGATTCTCCGCAGAGCCTCCCGGGGCTCCGGGTGCAGCACCCCGGACAGGAGGAGTGATGGATACCTGAGCTCCGACCATGACGACTCTTCCTCTGCAGGTATTGTATTCAATAGTGGAAATCCTGTTTTAAAACACACAGCTGACACTTCAACAAATCATTTCAGAGTAGAGTAGCCTGCATGGCACAGCCGAACAGACCTCTTTTAATTCAATGGTGGCTATAAGGAGCAGACATGGGAACCAAGGGCCTCTTGAGTGTAAGACATGGGAATTAAAACATCTTTAATGATGCAGTTTAAATGGAATGAAATGCCCATGTTTAATCGACTGAGGAGGTTTCTGTCCCCCACATACAAGAGCTTGATCAACACAGCTTGTCGATGTTTCAAGCACAGCCTCATTCACTGTGATGTTGTGCATTGCTTTGTGATTTATTCCTTTATCTTGAACACTTTCTGACTCCTGCTGCATGTGACAAACCAGCGTCACCTCTATGAGCAGAGTTACCACACTGGAACATGGTATTGTGGTTGGATACATAAGAAAAACCAAGCATCTAAGTTATTATCTTTTTTTTTTAGCCTCTGTACATTTTGAAACGTGCATCTATACAGTATTAGTGGTTCACCTCAGCCCAGGCCCTTACGAGAATATGCTTTTGACAACACATCAGACGAGAAGTTGCATGTGGTTATTTTTGTGTGTACGGTAACTTTGATGAAGTCATCCACATTAGTTTGTAACAGTATGTCCTATTGGAAAAGTGGAGTCGGTTGTAAACAGGGAAACCTTTTTCACATGGACACTGACTTATTCATTCTTTATAAATTGTTGCTCAGATGTTTTTTTTTTCCAATGGTCTTGAAATGAGGTCAAGAGGGGATGTTGATTCAATGATACCTGTGAGCGAAGGCACTGAAGCTTTAGACTACACGTCCAAGAGCAGTTTCACATTTTGGGAAGTGCTTATTTACTTTCTTCCTTGAAGATCAGATGAGATCAGACAAGGACATTGAGACTTCTTCTGTGTGGTAAATGTGAAGAAGTTAGCTTAGCTCAGCAAAAAAAACAAAAACTGAAAACAGTGTTAACAGGGACTTTTACAAATCCTAACACAGTCTGCTTACAGCTCCTCCATGTTTGTTAGGAAATCCTTTTTTTCGTGGTTGACCTTCTGTTCTTACCTGTGCTTCACTTTCTCCAGTCTAGTCTTCCTCCTTTACAGGAAGTTCCTCCAGGAAGTTACCGCCCTGGCCTAGAAACTATAGCAGGTATTTCCCTCAGTCACAAGCAGGAAAGATAAAGTCACATAATAAACATTAGAGGGGCTCATGTGCAGATTTGTTTATTTCTGCTTGAAGTCTGAGCTTTTTGTCGTTGTCATTAGACGGAAAACACTCACAGATCACCAAAGGTACGAGGAAAAGAATCAAATTTAGTGATTAGATTTATAAGAATTTTGATCAGGGAGAGAATTCTAAAGTCTGGTGTCAGTGCACGTCGCTCTGCTTGAAAAACTATGATGGTGGGGCGCCGGTGGCCTAGCGGTTGGTGTCCATGTGCGGAGGAAAGAGGCTGCGGTCGTCCAGGCTTCTTGTGGCTCCTTACCCGCAGGTCGTCCCCCGATTTCTGTTTCTTTCCACTGTCCTGTCCCTAGAATAAAAGCATAAAGGTCTAAAAATAACCTTAAAAAAACACAACAAAGAAATGTTGAAATGTTGACAAGGATTGGACATCAGCAGTCATTTTGTTACAGCGTCACATTCACCATAGATGCTCAAGTGTTTTTAATACTCTTTAACTCTTGGGAAGAAATCCAACTAGCCCAAAATGTTCACTGTCAACAATTTCTGTTTTATAGTTCTGTAAAACACAGGATTTGATGAATTCTCCTCGAGCCGCTTGGAAGAGCAGGGTGCAGAGTTAAATGTAGAATATGAAGGCAGATTTCAGGAAGCAGGATTCAGAAAACACGGCCGTGAAATGTGTCGACTTCCCCAAAGAGAGTGTGGCGACATTGACTGGGATGGTGTGCACGTCATGGGTCAAGAGTCAGTGACTAACTTTCAATGTGAGAATAGATTGAGGAAGGCTTTTTCGAGCAGACATAACGCATTTGGTGACGCATCCTCGTTCCTCTGTCTGCTCGTTCTGTGAATGTCGAGGATTATGGGTGGCTCGCTTAGTACAAACTGTTAGTTTTATTTCTACCGGTCTGTAGACGGCCTTTGAGGGAATTGACAGATATGTATTATAGTGAAAGGATTTGAGGAAGCCACTTGCTTTGATATTGGAAGTGAGAATAATGGATAATCCGTGGGAGGACTTGATGGTGGTTCGACACGATGGAGGGTGTGTGTGGAGCGCTGTGGAGACCTTGAATCATTTTTTTTTTTTTTGGGGCCTCTGCTCACAAGCACTTCTCTCCCACACTCACACTCACAGCAGCAGCAGTGGGCTCATAGCAGGGGTCTTGTTCATTCCGGTGCCTTTGTGCGATGCTTGTTTGCTGGGAAAAGTTCACACAATCAGGTCACGTGACTCGTGAATCTAAGGGTCAGGCCTCTCTGAGTGTGTCTTGATTCATCTCTGATTCATCGGCTGAAATAATCCACTGTTAGTTTAAGCCTCCTGTGTCTGTGTTCCTTTTTTTTTTTCTCTCTTTTGATATTTTCTTAAAATAGAAACATCTTACTGGACAAAACTAAAGAGATTGTACATATTTATTGGTCCAGGGCGGTCATGTAGCCTGAAGCAATGAGCAGACGACTGTTCAGAGTGACAAACAGATTCCAGTTTCCATCGCGAGTCGTTGTGACTTTGTCAAACCTTATAATGGAGAATGTGTCTTTATCAGTGATTTAGGCAGAAATGGGAAAACAGGGGGTGCAAAAAAAAATACAGGGGGTGCAAATTTTTTTCAGTGTCACTAACGGCGGCGCGGCGGTTATGTGCTCCCTAACACACTAGTTTTGAAGAAAACTGAATAAGTCTCTAAATGGTGCATTCTGTTCAATAAGATGCATTGTTACACGTTTTAGTTTTCACATTTTAGTTTTCCCAAGCTTCATAATGTTGATTTACTGTACAGCCCCTACCCTGACACACCCCTTCATCATTTGACTGCAACTCACTTGGTTCATGTTGTCTAAGCCCTTTGTTGGCCCACTGCTTCTATCTGCACTTTCTTTAAAAAACAAACAACAAACACATAAATTCATAATATTACATGTGTCATCCAGTAATAATAGATCCCTAGACCTTGATAAGTCAATCATCTGGAGCTAAACCCTGCAGTCCGTTGATTGGTTGAAAGAGTCGTCACTTCCTGTGTTACGTTGGTAAACAAAACTCCACCGTGTTTAAACCATTGACTGTAACACAGCTGATTGTTTACGTGTGTATTTCTCCTCGCCGCACACAGCCTTCTCTGAAACAAAGCTGGATTGAGTTCTTGTAATAAACAGTCACATGCCAATGACAAAGTGGATGAACTGCTGGATGTTTCCAGCGTTGGTTTTGTTTATGTAGCGTTTTTCTCTTTTGTTGGATTTATTAGTTAGCGGATAGCTGTTAGCGGTTAGCTGCTACCATCTGACGCTATTTACATAGCGGCTATCGTTATCCTGACATTCCGCCTACCAAATAGGGCACGGGTGGCACCGTACAGAAACCCGTGTAGTAAGCACGTCTATTAAATGTAGATTTTTGCACGGCCTAGGTCAAGCCGTGCAAAAATTTCAAGGCCGTGTTTTTTTAAAATAGGCCGTGCAAAAAGCGGCTTCGCGGCAGGCTACCTAAATCAGTGGTCTTTATGGAGTTCAAACAAGAGCCCGATGAAGGTAGAATGAGATGTAATACCATGTCTATTTTTAGCCCACTGCATCTATGAGCTGCCTCTGTTTTTTTTTTTTTTTGTCTTCGTTTCTGCACGGCTACATGGGGAAGTGCGATGACTCACCGTCTGAACAGGTGCTGAAGATTCAGCTGGACTGTGAATTTGACAGTTTACTCAAAGTTCATCTGGTCACATCATGCAGAAGCTTATACCCACAGGATGTCTACTTCCTGTTCATCAGATCGTACCTTTGACACACTCCTCTCATCTGGGGTAGCTCTAAAAAAAATATCTGAGTGAGAAAATAACCAAGCGTACCCAGTGTTGCTGAATGTGTTCCAAAGCGACTGCAGCGGTTTCAAAGCCTTTTTGAGGAAACGACCCATGCAAAGTTAGAGAACTGTGATCATATTGGGTTTCTTTTAACAGATAAGTTAATCTGTCATAAAAGGGAACAAATCCTCCTCTTATTTCCTGGCTTTTTTTTCCCTTTCACAACCAGATGATTTGTATTTTCGCGTAGTGAGGAGAAAATATCCACAGCTAAGAAACTGGAATTTTGGATTGATCGAACCTCATCACCAACCTCAAAACAGTTGGTGATTAATTTTAAACCAATGTATAGATGAAAAGATGAATCATTGCAGCTGCGGATACTTCGGTGACTGCAGCCAAAGAGCTTGAGAAGACGTGTAGCAGATCAAATTTGCAACAAGAGGATCGTCGATCATCATCCAACATACGATTCTGCTCCATGGAAATCTTCATGAGCGTAACTGTGTATATATTTTTAGTAGTCGAGGTGTGGTGTCTAGTAAGGGTTGCGTCGTGTTTAACATTCAGGCCACCAAAAATGTATTTTGGCCACCAATTTGCGGGTCTCGGTGGTCGTTTGGCCAGTGAAAGTGTAACTGTTTATCCCTGATGTTTACACCGACTGGCGATGTTTCATAAACAAAACTCGCGTGAAGAAAACAGATGCCACATTTCAAATGCTTCAAAGTGAGATCGACCCTCGTCACATCACGAATACAGATTTTTTTCGGACAACTTTCTCCAGTCGTTTTTTTTTTTCTCGGACTAAATGTTCAAAATGAATACATCTGTATCCCTGGGAAGACTTGGCAGCACGTGCTGCGTCATCCATTACGACAAAAAAACAATCCTTGTGACTTTAACAAAAAAAAATGGCTGATTGAAAGAGAAGATTTCAGCAACATGAGCTCAGAGAGAACAGACCTGTTCTTGTCACTCAGTGAGAAAGCGGTTGACACACATTTCTCCCCTCTCTCCATGGGTTTGCTCTTCACTCAGAAGACGCCGGGCTTGTCCGGGCTCGTCTTTAAAAGCATGTGTAGCAGACAAACTATGAGCCTGTCATATATTGTTTGCATTTGAACTCTCGCACTCACTTTATTGGATTCTGTTTGAGCCTCTACAAAAGATTAGGAAGTTATGTTATCGACCTTTGAGGCCTCATTTAATGCCCTCCACACTTGTGATTCTGACAGTGGCTGACTGATGAGTGGGAATATTCACATTTTATCATTATACATAACTCAATTGATAATGGAATATCAGCATTCTGAGGACTTTTGACCTATTGTCAACATACCATGGCACCATACAATGATTTGAAGAAGGAAGTATGACACCCATTGAGGTCCTGGTCAGTATTGAATTCCTGTTAAACATACTGTAGACCCGTAAAGCCTGCCTCCAAGACTGTCAACGAATGTGAGTTTTAAATCCTCCAAACTAAAAAAAAAAAAAAGCCAAAATTATTTCTGGCTTGCCATGTGCCCTTGTTACCTTGGTGATGGATGTCTTGTTGTGGAGGCAGGCAGACAGAATGTATCTGTGAGAGAGCGAGGAGGAGGTGTGAGTTCTGCAGAATCACTGCCTCTTTATTCGCTCGATGCAGGAGTTGAATATTTGCATGCCGTCAAAGACCTTTACAGTGACTTTGACGGATCCGTTTCTTTGGGGCTTTTTTTTTTCACAAGGATTTCCCACAGTGCTGTCACTCAGTGCAGCACCATCAGCTCCCATGAGGCAATGACATCCTCCTGTCGTCTGCTGACGTTAGCAGCCACAATCCATAACTGTTGAAACTGCCATGAGTAGTGGAAGTGGGGGAAGTGCTAGACCAGACGTTATTCATTGTTTTAATGTGAAACTAATGTAACACATTGAACGGTGACGCACTGTAGCATGTGGTTTCTTTGTTTTGTGTTTGGGACTTTTACAGTCGTGTTTGAGATAAAAGGTTCATTTGGCACTGATGCAGTTTAAGGCATCACCTTAGCGTGACCAAGGAGTGATTGAACCTGAACATGGACAAGTAGTGCAGTGGTGTTGAAGAACCCAGTAGTCCAGCAGTGTTTGTCCAAAAACTTATAAAGCAGTGTTTGTATGTAAATGTATCAAAGTAGTGTGCAGACGTGATTAAATCCAGAGAAGAAGTCAGGGTACCCAAACCTAAATGATGAGGTATTAGGACCTTAATAAAAAAAACAAACAAACCTGTTACCGAAGTCTAATGACATAGTTCGTACGTAAATCTTATCAGTAGTGTTCGGAAGAAAAAAGCCTTACAAAATACTGAGGCTAGCTAAATATGACACAACAGTTCAATTACCAAAGGCTTAACCTATAGAGCGTGACATACCTCAACTTTACTACCTCGATCTGACATAGTGTCTGAACCAAACGAGCAGTGTTGGTACCTAAACTCAACCTGGAGGTGTCGCTCCCAAAATATAACGTAAACCCTAATCCGGTAGTGTTGTTGGTACTAACCCCAACAGTGTCGGTTCTGTGTGTGAGTGGTTAACGTCTAGACTTGAACACTTCTTTGTTAGGTTTAGGAAAAGACGATGGTTCGGGCTTAAAACAATCCCAGTGGATTTACTGAAAGAGCACGAGAACAAACTGAAAATAAATATAGTTTCCACAGAGGCAGAGGCTTCACAAAAAGTCGGCTATTCTGATCCAGAGCTAAATGTGGTAAAAGTAGAATTCTTGTCAGAATACAGTTAAGACAGTGTGACAGACTGCCCTTGATACGTGTGTGTTTGTGTTCTTATAGAGTCAAACAAAAGCCTGCACCTCCCACAGATTTGTGATTAAGGACAATACTGTAGTTCTCTAGAAAGCTTATTCAATTCAAATTCAAAAACCACTTTATTTGTCCCCGGGGAGGGAATTGATTATTGATTTAGGAGGAGCAGTGAGAGGCTACAAGCTTTCAGAGATGACAGTCATCTACACACTAACTTCTTCTTCCTCCATCCGCCAAAAAAAAAAGTCCCTTCTGTTTCCATCTCTCTTGAGACAGGGCTGAGCTGGACCCTCTCTTCCCCTCGTCAAACTATTTCATGAACAGAGACTGGACAAACAAACTCAGCTCACTATCTCATTTAGTGTTTCTTTCAGAATAAAGCTAAGTGATAAAGCTAAGTGATAGGATTTAACACCAGGGGAAGTATGGAAGTCAAGGAAAAAACATGATCTTATTCTTGATGTGAATTTCCTTCACTTCAAATCTAGTTGAGATGAGCAGCTGCAAACTGAAGTCGGTGGGTGAGAGTGGTGGTTTTCCTGTCAGTTAACTGAATCAAACAGCAGCGCTGAATGATTAAACAGTCTGTGTGTCTTAGATTTACATGACGTCACTTAAGTTTCTCTCACTATTGTTGGTTCTGTAGATAAACCAAAATGAACATAGCACATGTTAGCCAACTGGCTGATCATGATCACGACGTAAAGGTTCAGGTCATTTGTAGTTAAAGTTACTTTCACACTTTTCTCTACAACAGCTTTCCAGTTTCTTCAGTACAACTATGAGCACATCTTATTATTGGGGATTTAGTTCAATTCCAGTTCAGTTTAACTTCTTTTTGTTTTTGACATTAAACTTCCTCTTACTGGAGTGTGAAATCCGGGAAATCACTGACTCACGTCTGATTGGCTGACTTCTGTTGCTGCCATGGAGACCCCAGTGTGGTTTGTGTGGTAAGGAGCCTACGTGTGTGTGTGTGTGTGTGTGTGTGTGTGTGTGTGTGTTGCATTACGGACCAAAAAACCCTGCAGTCTTCTCTGACACACTGCCAGTGGGCGTGTTGCTGGATCAGTTCTTCAGCTACTTTGACCTGAAGCCGGTCTGGATTGGATGATTGGATCGGCGCCCCTGAAATTCTCAACATTGATGGTTTTTAATTCTTAATGATTCTGTTTAGGATGGAAGCCAACATTGTTCAAAAGCATAGACTGTTTCAAAACAGAAATAAAAAAGACCAAATCCTGAAGAGAATAGATCGAGTAAAACTACCAATGTGAACTATGATGTCTTTTATAGCAGCAAACCCTAACCCTCTTTAATACCAGTAACATTGGACAATCAATTATATTTCTTATTATTGAAATTTTTAAATCAAAACTTTTTTTTATGAAAGCCCTTTTTTGCGAACCTTTTTCACCTACCATCAAACTTGAATGAAGTTTGATGGCTTTTAAGGACTAAGGTGAGGAAAAGGCCACATTTGGGGGCCGGCCACACTGGGAGCGGCACAGCTTTACAGCCACAGGGGGCGTCGCCTCACAGACCCTCCCCCCCCAGCTTGGGCAAGCCGGTGGAACCCACAACAAAGTTATGGGACCCTCCAGACGCTCGGAGCGGAGGGAGCCGAGGAACCGTGCCTCCAGCGGGGTAGCAGGCCACCACCAGTGTGGTGACCCCCTAAAGCACAGGTGTCAGACTCCAGTCCTCGAGGGCTGGCTTCCTCAGACTTTTAGATGTCTCCCTGCTCTAACACGCCTGCTTTAAACCAATGTGCTGTCATCAAGCTCTGCAGAAGCCTGATAACGAGTCACTCATTGGATTCAGCTGCGTCCAAGCAGGGAGACATCTAACAGTCTGAGGAAGCCGGCCCTCCAGGACTGGAGTTTGACACCCCTGCCCTAAAGGAACCACTAGAGATATAAGAGACAGTTAGAAGCATAATAAAAATAGATAAAAACAATATATATGTATATGTGAACATACACACACATAAATAAGGATCAGTTAAAAGCCTGGTTAAAAAAGTGAGTTTTTAATCTTTTTTTAAAAAATAAGCAGCCTCCCCGTGGGTCTTGGTCCTGGTATGGGGAACAATTAAAAGGCTGGTGCCGGAGGACCTAAGGGTCCGTGAGGGCTGATCAAAGCAGGTCAGATTAATATGGAGGTGCAAAACCGTTAAGAGACTTAAAAACAAGTAAAAGAACCTTAAAATCGATCCTGATATGAACAGGGAGCCAATGCAGCGATTTTAAAACAGTAGCTAGCTAAAGGGCTAAACACCATGACAATATAGCCTGTGTTTATAGAGTTAGCTTGTTAGCTCGCCTGTTAGTCATTCCAGAGAAATGTCCCAGTTTAGGGACAGTATTTAAATATAAAATAAATCAGGTTGGTTGATAACTGTAAATGATTAAGATCAGCCTATGTCTTAGCGAATTATTTATGGAGATGTAGGTTTATGTGTTGATGTGCGAGGTTGTCGCTTGTTTTCAGAAACTGCGATTATGGTTCAGAGTGGGGACTCAGTCCTTGACCCAAGTGAAGGAGTTGAAGTGTCTCTCGGGGTCTTCTGAACTCATGTGGTGATAACATCAAGTCGGATAAAGGTCCATTTAATTAGGTCCAATAAATATGATTATACTGACGCTTCAGTCATTCCTTAATGAATAATTCATACATATTGTACCAAGCTGAAGTCTGAAACTTCATACAGCAGTTTAAAAGAGTTACAAGAGTTTAAAAAAGAGCTGGGTTTTTACATGGTAACGAGTGCTGTAACTGACGGTGAAACGTTGAACTTGTCAATGCTTGTGTTTCTATGCCAGGACGAGTATCTCGGCGCTTTGAATGTGTTCTTGAGAAACATTTTGGAAGCAGCATATTTGGGTAAGTTACTTGTTGTAGAAAGCGGCTGAAATAACAGTTGGGCATTTGGAGATGTATTACAGTGGTACATCTGCTGACTCAGACGGATAAGGGCAGAGTTCAGCTCTTTCATATGATTTCACGGGTTTATGGAGACGCATATTGACATTGGATGACCATAAGTTCCTAATGCTTCGATGTAAGGAAAAACCACATACTGCTCTAATGATAATTTGATTGTGTACTCTTTTCAAACACTGCCAACAACTCAACCTTTGTAGTAAGACAGATAACATTGCATTGGTTCTCTTTCCTTGTTCCTGAATGTCTAACAGTGTCAGCTGCTTCATTCAGGCCAGAGGGAAAGTGTTGGACCGTCACGTCTGTTAAGGAGTCTTGGCTCAGGCTTAAAGCTTTAATAGCTTTAGCAGCAGGAGATGTTCTCATGAAGGGACTTTCTTTTCAACACACTTTTATTGTCTCTCTCACAGCTCGACAGGACACAGCTCTCTGCCAGCCTTTTCCCCTCCTTCCCTTCTGTGCCATTCTCAACAAGCTGTATTTGTTATAAGGTACACTCAGGTGGCCGACACGAGCACATCAAGTGACCATCGTAAGTGAACGCGATCGCAGATATGAGCCGATATTCGATGTAATCAGAGGATTATATTACATGAGCAGTTATCTTTCTGTGTGCTGTATGGATTACAACAAACGTTATCGCTCTCCAGAGTGTCAAGTGGTAATACATATGCACAGTTACTGACCAGTTGAGGGACCATCTTGTCTACATTAGACTGTACATCTCTCACACAAGTGTTTGAGGGATCAATGAAATAGATGAGTATCTGTTTATTTGTACAGATGGATATTATATATTGTTATTTTTTTACCCCTAATATTGGTATTCGTCACAAAAATTCCATATAGTACGGTGGATTTAAAACACCTGTATTATCAACATAAATGAGTTCTCAGTTCCCTGTCCCATCATGCACTGGTTTTTATTGCAAGGATATTTTATGTCACAATCATCATTTTCACTTCCTTTCATTCGTAGCTGGAAATAGAAACAGATAAAGTGACAAACACAGAATTGAACGGAATTGAAGTTTTATTCTGCACCAAGACTGTATGAAAGGCAAAGGTTGGTAAGAAGGAAAACAGAGTTTGAGTTTCAGGTCACATGAGCTCCTCATGTTGTATTAAGTGTCATTGTGTTCATCCCGTGTGGAAATACAAGCTACACTGAGCCCGCAGGTCAACGGTCAAAAGCATAAAGAAACATTATGCTTCATTGATAATCATCCCAGTTGTTTGTGCAGTGTTTTACTGTAGGTTCTCCTTGTAAAACCACACACCGTTTATTGTTGGCCTTTTTGTTTCATTATTAATTTCTGGGCACAATGTCTGCTTTGAAGACATAGTTTTCCTTAACTGTAGGATTTAATTCAAGGCCACAGAGGAAGTAGGAGGATTGGAACCATACATTCATTTATATTGAAGTTTGACAATGACAGATGTGGAGGACTGGGCATACAGTATCTCACGCTTATAGCCCAGGCTCACGTCTTTATGGTGCAACATTTTTAATTAAAAAAGTGCGCTGAGAAAACTCAGCTAAATCTTTAGTTTCTGACGAAATCTTGTTAAAAAACACTTAATCTTCATTTTTTCTTAACTGTGTCAGTACCACATGCTTTCAAACTAGACTTTCCTGATATACAAGAATGTGACCAGTACTAGCACTAGTGTGAAATAATGGCAGTGAGACCTCACCCTGACTGGAGGGGATTCTGTGGGTTTGTCTTGTGAAGATGGAAACAGCAATCTCTAGTGGACGTTTGTTAAATAAAAAACTGTTCTGCATGTGTGTGCTTGTTTTCTCAAAGGAATGTTTCTTTTTTTATTTACCAGTCATTTTTTTTTAATTTAAAGGAGGGGTTAGGGATTGAAATTTAATAGTTTAAGTTCCGGTAAGATATTTTCACAAAGCGTGTTGAACTTGTTTTCAATATTAAGTCTCGTATACGTCTCAACATTCTCCATACAGGTTAGAGTGAACAACATGTTGGCAGTACAGCACCTCCAGTTCTCTCTGCCTGTGCCTTATCAGAGTTTTTTTTATTGTAAGAAAGGAGACCAGGAAGATTCAAACAAAAGTTCTAGTCAGGTGTATGATGGGAAATGTAGGCTCTTTTTCAAACCTAACTCAATGGGACAAAAAGCGAGCATATCTCGGCCTCTTGCGCTTTGATTTTGATTCTTCTTTTCGTCTGTTTCTGGGGATTTTATCAACTTTAGATTTGTCACATTCAACCCTGAATGTTTCCTTGTGCCTCTTGTGCTGACAGAAAGCAAGCACTAGAGAGCACTATTTCCTTCTTTACACACTCCTGCTCCCCGTGCACCTTATTATGGAGGTGTGTCTTTGTCTTTGTAACCTCATGCTGGCTTGGCAGTTTTTTTGGCAGGCACTTGAGATCATGAGTGCCATCAGAAATCAATTATTGGCTGGAAGTACACACATGGCTTTGTGTTTATTTACAAACATGAACACATGCAGGCAGCTGTGCTCAGACACACATGCACTGTTTCCCTATAAGGCAGTCTGAGTTCTTCTCCTGGCTGGTTTTCAAAAGACATGCTTAACTAGTCCGAGAAACAAAAACTCCTGATGAAGAAACATGTGAGGCGTTATTGACGCCGTGTGTGTGTGTCTGTGTACATTTGTGTTTTGGAGGGGCAGTTCTGCTTATCTGGTGTCTGTCCAATCACAGCGTGATTCAGATGATTTCCACATTGACCTCAATAGATCAAAGTGGATTCAGCTGGCATTGGATGAATACTCTCTCTCTCTTTCTCTCTCTCTCTCTCTCTCATTCATAAGCACACACATGCAAGCACGCACGCACGCACGCACACACACACACACACACACACACACACACATGCACACATACACACACACACATGCATGCACGCGCACACTCAGTCCAGGATCTCTTTGTCCCCTGTTCTGTCTTCCTCCTTGACACAAACAGGCAGAGAATTGTATTTAAGGAAGCTCTATCTTATCATAAATCAGCGGTTTAATATAGAAGCAGCAGACAGGCACACACAGATATGAGGCGGTGGTCTCTCAGACAGGTTTCGTTCCACATAATTGGATGCCGAAGGAGTTGTGGTGGTGGAGGGAGGGGGGGCAGGGCAGGGCAGACGAGGTGAGAGGAGAGAGGAACTCTCGCCTGCTACCCAAACATGCTTCAGATAATTACACGTAAAGAATGATCAAATTCTGTTATTACACCGCTTCTTCCAAAATCCGCCTCCCCCGTATTGACGTTTACATGACTTTGAAAACCAAACATATTGAACTTTTAAATATCGCTATGTAGCACAGCCAGCACACGACACAATATTTTGTCCCACTGCATGGATGAACAGATTTATTCACACTGAAACAAATCTGAGAAGCCGTGTGGGTTATCACAAACCTGGAGGATAGAAAAAGTGACACCATTGTTCTGTTTCTATAAAAGCAAAACCTCAAGGGATTTTCACACCATATCCCAGAAGAAGAAGAGAAATCTAGAAGGCAATCACAAACAATACATAGAAATGCCCCAGATGATTTCAGGCATCCCCCCCTCTTAACAAGCAGACGTTCATCACAAGTGCACTCCGGCCTTTTTAATAATGCATAGTCATCACTCGTCCCGACTGCCATCCCCCCCAACCTCCGAAACAAGAGAGCAGAGAATTAGAGAACATTTCACCATCCGTCCTTCAAACTTCACGGAAATAATTCGACAGAAATGTTTACCACAGGGACATTTGAACTCAATACAAACTAGGTTTGGTGTTATTTTAAAAGGAATGACCTCAATCCATTGTTTATGTACTTTTTACAGCTCACCATTGTCTTTGAGGTGCTAGCATGCTGACGTTAGCATATAGCTCGGAGCACGAGGCGTTTTAGTTATTTCTGTCTTCTAAAGTCTTTTAAAAGAAAAACAATGATATTGTTTTTCCTCCGAATATTAATCAGCAGGTGACATTTAACGCAGACATTTAAAATGTGTCCCTTTAGAGTTTTTATTACACCCTCTCTCTCTCTGCCAGGACTCATTTCATCTAACCTAAATCATTTGTATTTCTTTGAACTCTGTTTCGCTTCAGCGCTTCATTAAGCCTTCTGAAACCACTCATATGGAAACACAGCTGTGTGTGCGTGCGTGTGTGTGTGTGTGTGTTCACAGACCCCATACTGTACACACACACTCACACATACACAAGCACCAGTACTGGGAGTTGAGCGAGTGGGTGTTTGTTTAAAAGCAGGTTGGTAATAAGGACAGATTAGGCACATTTGTGTCCCCCCCCCCCTCTTTGGACAGTGTGCCTTACAGTTGGAGTGTGGTAGTGACTGGAAAATTAGTACAATCAACAGACCACCTACCAACACCCCAATTATCCCGAGGGGGCAAATGTTGGCGGAGATGGGTAGATGTGGGTGGGTCAGGGGTATCTGGGCAGAACAGAGGGGGGTGGAGGGGTGGGCAAGTGTTGGGTGGCACTTTGATTGGCTGGTGGTGGACCATGGGCTGCCTAATTACACAAACACACACGCACACACTGGACGGAGTGGTCCTAGTAAAAACTTAAAACCTCAAAATCCCTTCAGATGCCAGGAGAACAGAATTAGTCTTTTCTTACTTTTAAAGAAAACAAATTACAAGAAAACTCCTGCACACTGTCTAACTTTCACACACATTCATATTCTCTCTCTCTCTCTCTCTCTCTCTCTCTCTCTCTCTCTCTCTCTCTCTCTCTCTCTCTCTCTCTCTCTCTCTCTCTCTCTCTCTCTTCTTCTGCAGAGACTCGTTTCTCAGAGGGTTGATAAGGAGTGCCTTTCTGCTCGTTCCTATATTTTTTTATTGATGCTTTCAAAATAAAGCTTTTTATTTATTTACCTAAAGAGGAGTTTGGGCATCATGCAGATCAGTGTGTTTGTGTTGTTTGTTGTTGGACTTTGCTGCTCTTCGGGGTGAAGCGTGTTGTGTTGTCTTATTGATTTGGATTCATGTAGCCTACATTCGATCGACACGCATACACAGACTGTTGCAGGTAGTTTTAGGCTCCAACTTACTTGAAGCTGATCAAACAGAATGCAGCTTCCCTCCTCAGCACAAACAAAAGAAAACCACTCTGAGGCATTTAAAATAATAATTACCTTAAGTCTCAGTCCTATCCTTTTATTCTTTATACCGACACACACACACACACACACACACACACACACACACACACACACACACACACACACACACACACACACACACACACACACACACACACACAGTAGCCGACTGTTGCTGAATGTTGACCTTTACGGAGAATGAATCATCAGTGATGTGTCGAGTGTTGTTGTTATGATACAAAGAGCCAGACTAGCCAACCCCCCTTAACATCTGCAGCCAGAAGGAGATTCAGCTGCTCCTACCTGTGTGTGTGTGTGTGTGTGTGTGTGTGTGTGTGTGTGTGTGTGTGTGTGTGTGTGTGTGTGTGTGTGTGTGTGTGTGTGTGTGTGTGTGTGTGTGTGTGTGTGTGTGTGTGTGTGTGTGTGTGTGTGTGTGTGTGTGTGTGTGTGTGTGTGTGTGTGTGTGTGTGTGTGTGTGTGTGTGTCTACACAGAGACAGTTGGTAATGGCCCTTCTTAACTATAAAGTTATTAATATTTGATACATGTACATTTGTGGTGCTCCAGAAAGACCAACATGCTGCTTGACATGTTTTGCATATATGGCTTGTGTGTGCGTGTGTGTTCTAAGGCATGGCGTGTGTGTGTGTGTACATGTGTTTGTGTGTGCGTGTGTGTTCTAAGGCATGGCATGTGTGTGTTTTCTTTGTTTGCCTCTGCCCCTTGAATCATGAGGTCTTCAGGAGGGGAGGTGGGCAAACTCTGGAAGTCAGGTCCATGAACACACACACACACAATAAGTGCACACATTGGAAGAGCGATCGCAGTGTGTGTTTGTGTGTGTGTGTGTGTGTGTTTGTGTTTGTGTTTGTGTGTGTGTGTGGATTTGTAAGAGACTGCAACACCACATTGTCCCAGATTGAAAACAAAGGATTTGTGATTCTGTACAGTAGATAAATCTATTTTTGATGAAGTGCCTGCTTCTGCCTGCTGCCTTTCCCTTTACATTAACCCGTGTGTCTGTGTGTGTGTCTGTGTGTGTGTGTGTCTGTGTGTGTGTGTGGGATTTTTGAGTGTGTAAATATGTGTGTGTGTGTGTGTGTGTGTGTGTGCCCCTCAAACCTTGACTTCATCATGCCAGTTTTCTTTCCTTCCTTCGTAATGATACATTTATATTCATTAGTGTCTGAAATATACATTTAGGCAAGCATGCATGCATTAAATGCCTTGACACACACAAATGCACACACACACACACACACACACACACACACACACACACAAACGAATATGACCCCCGGCTAGACGAGCTCTGGGGGTGCCCTGCTGTTGTGTGTGTGTGTGTGTGTTTCTTCCAGCTGGTACATAAGCACTCTGTATCCAGACAAAGAGTGATGCTCGGGGCCTGGTGCTCCTCGTGTCGAGGGTGGTGGTGGAGCAGAGATTGGTGTGGGGGGGGTCCTCTCCTGTCAGCCTTTGTGCCCTAATTGAAGTTTTTCTGCCTCTCAGTGCTCCCCTCTTTCCTCCCCCGTGGTGGTTAGAGGGGAGGGGGAGGTGGAGGACCTGACAGGGGTTTGAGGGGAGGGTTTCCTATCAGGCTTTGTTGCTGCTGGCGTGATGCTCGTCTCTAATTTTTCGAACAGTGTAAGCACAATTGTTCATAAAGACGCTGATAAAGAGCGAGGGCGATAAGAGGTGAGGCTGTCAGATCTGTCTCCGGTAAGAGATGCAACAGGAGAGCTCGTGTTAAATGAGCTAATGGGCCCATAAGGCCGAGTAAAAATGTGAATATTCTTTGAAACACTCTAATCTTTTTTTTTTTTTTTTCAATTATTTTTTGCTCTTGCTGTTTAAATAAAAACAAGCCATCCTTTGAGCTTGTTTTCAGTCTTACAAAAGAGGGTTTGAAAACTCATTTCCAGGAGAGAAGATCTGCTACACAGCTTTCCAAGGCTGTTTTCCATTTTAGCAGGATTTTTTTTTTTGTATTGTGGCAGCTGATAAACCAGAATTCAACTCTGCCAAGCCACCTTGACACACCCCTGCTCATGTCTGTGTCCCTTTCATGTCCTTCCAACATGCCTCTGTGTGTGTGTGTGCGTGTGTGTGTGTGTGTGTGTGTGTGTGGACGAGGGTTGGGGCATAGCAAGTGGCCACAGGAACAGAAAACAGGACTGGCTTTAAACATGACATCTGAACCCAGCGGACGAGATGAATGACTCGCTCTGTTCAAAATCACAGCAGCTCCTCGTCGTCGTGCGCGGACGCCAAGAAGCAGTGATCATGTGCTGATTGATCGTGGTGTGAACTTCACACAGCAGTGAACTGACCTTTGTACATGTTGACTAGGTTGTTGAAATCTAAAGAAATTGAGTGTGATTGCATTCTCATGTGCTGTGTCAGTTCACTGTGTGAGAACATAACAGGACTATCAAACATTTCATTTTGCAGCTGAAAGGACCTGAAACAGTGTAAAAGACGACTTGATGTTTTTCCTGAAGAAGCAGGAACATGTTGTGAAAGTGCATTTGTTTCCACTTTATTGCTTTTTTCTCTCTATTCGGCTGTTTGCCATGTGCATGCCTTAAAACTGTGTAAATGCCTTCGTACTGTTTATGACAGAAATCATCTAATAGTATTTGACTGATGTTTTGTGTGCTTCAATCATCGGCTAGTTTAACTTTTGGCGCTTTGCCTTGTCATTTAAGAAAAGAAAGACCGAAGTGAGACAACGACGATGGAAGCTTTGAAAACTGGATTATTTAAGGAGAAAGCACTTTGCTTCAACTCAAAGAAAGATTCCACTTCTGAATTGGGAGTTGAGTTTAAAGAGGTTAGAGCCACGAGAAGATTTAGCTCATTGTTGGGTTGTTGTTTTTTTTTTCACATTTGACATAAGCCTGGTTGATGCACAATCATAATGCCTCACTTTGCAAATTTCTGCCTCTGCTTGAAGAGAGAGAGCAAGAGCATGACAAGAGTGAGGGAGGGAGGGAGAGAGAGAGAGGCTGATGAGCCATTCGCGCAGAAGAGAGAGGAGGGGTGGATGAGAGCGAGCGAGTGAGCCAAAGAGAGAGAGAGAGGGAGTGCTTCTCCCTTCCCCTAGCAACGGTCGGCGGTGGTCGTCTCCAGCCTGTTGTTTTCTCTCTCTCTCTCTCTCAAACACGCACACACACACAGTGAGTGTACTCGCGTTCCTGCCGCTTGTTTGTTTGCTCGTCTGCCTGTTGGACCCGCGGGTGTCTTTTGGCTTTTTTTTCCTCTAAATGATTCTCACCGCTTCTTCCTGGGAGATGAAGGCTGTTTTTCGAGGATAAGGAACAGGAAAGAGGCAGCGCGAGAAGCAGCAAAAAAAAAAAAAAAAAGGGACAGAAATCAAAGAGAAGTGAGTGAGACTGACAGAGAAGGAGGATGGAGCCCCTCAGCGCTCGTGGTCTGCCCCGGCTCTCCTGGATCGACACGCTGTACAGCAGTATGTATCCCTCCATCCGTCCTTCTATTTACTCTCCTGCACACTTCGCTTCCCATTTACCTCTTGCCATTTTTTTTTTTATCCAGCACCCCCCCTCCTTCCTTCTCCATCTCATGCTCTGCCTGTTTGCGTTACAAGCGCGGAGCTACATGCCCACAGAGAACACTTTGCATTTTCTCTGGACTTCCAATTACTGTGCATCACTCTGGCTGTCCATAACAACATGGTCACCCCCCCCCCCCCCCCCCCCCCCCCCCCTCTCCTTCCCCTTTAATGGAAACGACTCATGTTTGCTGTTATTGAGCTCTTTTTTTTTACTAGCTGTGAGACACAGAGGAAAGCCCAGAGAAAATGTAGAGTGGGAGAGTGTGAGTCATTCCTACAAGCTGGAGGTGGAACTTTATGTTCCAAACCCATCGAGGACACAAGCTGTCTGATGTTGAATTTTTAATCCGCTCTTTATTGTGGTCTTCATGCTGCTCTGGAGACTCAGTCTGACATGTCTCACTGTATGCCGGGTCACTCGGGCGGGTTTCAGAGCAGTGCTGTCAGGTTACCGTGAGCAACAACAACACTTTGGACATCCTCTGTTCTCCATGTTAGACTGGCCGGCTCTTTCCTTTCAATGAACAAAAATGTAACTTTTTTTTTTTTTTTTACAACATGAACATTTTAAAAGGGATGATTTGCACAACAGGAAAATAAACGATAGTTATTCATGCTTTAATCTGGATGGGATGCGATGTTTTACTGAAAAGAGATTATACATCAGGCAATGCGGTGATTCCTTGTTGTTGTGCTCTGTTGTGATCTGCGTGTGTGTCTCCCTGTATAATGTGTGTGTGTGTGTGTGTGTGTGTGTGTGTGTGGAGTTTTAGGCACATGACACAGCCTGTTGGGATTAGCTCTGCTGTGTCACAAATGTGCAGAGAGGATTGGATTGGAGTGAATGGAGAGGAGAAGCGATGTTGGTGGTCAGAGGTGTGTTTTGAGGACAGCCGTGGTTGATGCTCTTCAGTGAGGGACAAATACGCTACAGTCATGTTATTACATTGGTATCTGTATTGGAAGAGTTGCGTGGATTAATTCATTCAGTGCTTATGTTGTCCACGATTACGTCTGTGACAGTGTTCTGTAGCGTTCATCCTTTTGAAGGAACGAGGTGTGAAAATGAATAAATGTAAGACCAACAACGGTGTGACAGCCAGGCCGTCAATGTTTCTCTCCAAGGTGTGTGATGTTGATAAAATGAAGACGTACAAATGAATCGTTTGACTTGCGAGGGAACATGCTGATTTGATTTATTTTTTATTTTTTGCAAAGATACTGCTACAATATCTGTGCGCTAAATACAAAACTGTAGTCAGGAATTAGCGTTAGCATTAGCTTAAGTTAATCTGCCAAGTCTTTGTAAGATTTCCAATCAACACGACACATTCAGAGCAGAGAACAAAAGGCTGGGAATTTTTATTTTTTTTACTCATTGTGTTGACTTTTATACAGCCTACTGTCACTGTGTACTACCCTTCTACTAACACAACACTTAAAGAGACCTCCAAAACTAACTGCTCCTCAGTTTCTCTCTGAGAATATCATATCATATCTTCCTGTCTGATCATCTTCTTAAAGCTGGAGGCTTCAACTAACTATGCTGACAATTTACAAAGGAAATGTATCAAAGACAGACACATGCTCCAAATGAAACGCTTCATAGCAACAAAACTTAGATCAAGCATGGGCTTTGATTGTAAAGCAGCTGACGTGGAAGCGGATTAGCAAACTACTGCAGAGTCAATGAGAGGTGGGCTGCCTATGTTAAGAGTGGGAACACACTGTGTGATTGGATCAAGTTTGTGATTGGCTGTCAGGTCACACTATATTCACGATGCCCGACCAACGCTCGTGATTTATGTTCTCTCGCTGCGGCCTGATTGTCGAGGGCTCTTAACGAGCTGAGTGCTCACTTTGTTTGCGTTAAATCGGCACTGAGCGTTGTCAAGTACATTTCTTTTTTTTTTGGGGGGGGGGGTGTTTATGTTGGTTTATGTTGCAGAGGACGTGAGTCATTTTTTTTCTCTTTGTTAAATGACCGGACACTGAATATCACTGACAAACACAAGCTAGCATACGACCACAACAAACACCAGGACTGTTGACTGGATATGTGGCGTTGACTTATCCACTTTTCACAAATAGATGAGTGTGAGTGTATACTGAAGAAGGGAGGGCTGCACACTCAGTCTGTGTACTCTTTTAATGTTGCTATTTTGGATCTGACTATTGCTGTGAAGTGTGAACACAAACTGCTTACATCACACTTTTACACCTGATGTGCTTCAACACATTTGAATTTCTACGAGAGGCTGCACGGGCACGATAGGATAGGAGACGGACTATTAACATTACAACAGGCTTCACTGTGAGCTCTTGTGAGAGGAAAGGGCATGTGATGCCTTTCATGCACCTGTCATTTCAGCATCCCACTTCCTTTCTCCTGTACTCGTGTGTGTACCTCAGTGTGTGTGTTGTTACGCCAGCGCTGCTGAACTGACCTCTTTTCTCCACTCAGGGGAATAAAAATACACGTCCACTTTTGTGAGCTTTTCAAGCACCGCAGCGAGGCTCGCTCCCTCAATTCCCTGCACTGACTCTGGAAACGACCCATTCACTGTTCCACAGGCCGCAACTCGGCAGCACAACGCTCACAAGAACATAAACCCCCGGGGTTTACCAAACACGAGGCTGTAATCGCTTCCTCTCGCTGCAGCCACTGGATCTGTGTTAATGGCTTTATTGGTAAGCGGTGACCACACGTCCTTAACTGGCTGAGCAAAGTGGGAGTGGATGCTCAAAGCCACAGCTGCCTCGCTTCCCGCGAGAGGCCGAAGTCGTCCTGTTTTGTCCGACGTCCAGTCGAGGCAACATTTCCTCCGGCTTTTCTCCTCCTCACTCCCCAAACCAAATCTAGTGGCTCAGACCTCTCATCAGTCATCCTCTGGCCCATTTGTCCAGTCAGCAGCATAAGTGGTAGACTCCCAGGCGGCTATTAGCGTGTGTGTGTGTGTGTGCCTGTGTGTGTTGTGTGTTACAAAATGCTTGAACACAATACCTCTCATTCCTGGCTTCTCTCCCTCTTTTTTTTTTTTTTTTTGTCTCCCCTCTTGTCTTGATCAAATATGTTTGTTTTTTTTATTCCCAGAGTGTTTCTCTCTCTCTCTCTCACACACACACACACACACACACACACACACACACACACACACACACACACACACACACACACACACACACACACACACACACGAACACACACAAAGGTTTTTCAGTTCTATTATGTTATGCAGCAGGGTGAAGCCATGATCTGATTAGAAAAGCATTTCGGTGGTGCCATTGTCTTCATCGTCGGTCTCTAACTAGTTCAGAGTTTCACCTTGTTCTGTTTTCCCACATCTTTGTTACTACAGTGTTATTTTTCATTGTTGCTTGTGCTTTGCTTGTGTATTTCGCTCATGAATGCAGTTCATTTGTGCTGCTCCGACTTTGACCTAAATTAGGACTGATAGATTATCTGGACGTGTTAGGCCAGGGTTTGTCTTTTTGGAGAAAAAAAAGGAAGTTCTAATGATCCTGTATCAATCCCTGCGTCCCAGTGGATTTGTCCTGGAAACCACTGACCTGAGACTCTTTGTTACACAACTTTTATTCAGGGCAAACAGACTGTGTGAGAGACTGGGAATACAGTGGGGAACTGTTTTTTCATTTAGTCTTTTCTAGAAATGTTCTCTCACCATGTTTCTCTTCCCCATATCCAGATTTGAATATTTGTACAAGACTTGTCACAAACCTGAACAATACAGCTGCTTTTATTTTGTCTTTATAAAGGATTTAATGATCGAAACTGTTCATTCAAAAGAAACAAAGGGCCTGAAGGTTTGTTATTGGGGGACAACAAGGACTTCTTATAAGCATAGAGGGACATTACACTGGTGGCTAGCAGCCGTCTGCTGTAGTTTGTAAGACATCACAGACATTTAAGTTTTCCTTTTTTTCAGGAAAACAGGAAATTGATAAACCGTCAAAGGATTATCGACTGCTGAGCGATCATTTCAGTCACCAACCTTCAGCCGTCACATCTGCATCCAGTCAGTCAGTCTGCACTGTAACCTTCTGAGAATTAGCCAGACTCGTCTCATGGCTAGCTTCAGAGCCATGTGATGCTAAAGCTACTTCAAAGGATAGCTGGATTATGTAAGAGACCGAATATAGGCGTTTTGGCAGAGCCGAGTTGGCACATGCACAAGTCACAAAGATGATCCCTAATCCCAGCCACAGTGAGGAGGGCTGGAATATGTGTGCAGCTCTGAGGGAGGACGTGAGTTCAGTCAAAAATACGTCAGCAGGACAGGGCAGTAACCAGTTTGTAAAGAGTTAATGTATAAGAAATGTTTCTGGTTGGAAGTAATCTGCTGTCAGACCTCGTGCCATCTAACTTAATATGAGCTGTGGTCAGTTCCTAAAAGTCCAATCTGTGAATCAGAGTCGATCATGTTTGGAACTGACGATGTACAAACGTGTCATTTTTACCATGCCTTGACGTTTTAATCCAGGCAAACAAACACACAGCTCTTATAATTTCATCAGAGCAAAAATCCACAGTGAGAAAAAAACCCCTGTGTGTGTGCAGCAGGCACAAGTTTAAGAGTCATTTAAAATCCCTGTTTTAATAGAAACACAGATGTATTGTTTTCATCCCACGTCCCTGCCTGTCACTGCAGACATTCCTGGAAGTGTGTTTTAGTTAAAAGACTGTGTGATTCTTGTTTCCAGAACCAAGTCGCACATTGAAAATGAAACGCATGCCGACAGTTTTTAGTGAGCGCATTTGCACACTCGTGGCTCAGTTGGTGGAGTCGGTCGCCTCTGAGGTTGGAGGGGTTCGATTCCCAGCTCCTGCAGCAACAAGTCCGATATGTCCGAGGGCAAGAAACAGCATGGCTCCTGCTGCCTCGTCTGCGGCGTATCAGTGTATGTGAATGGGAGTCAGTTCAACCTGATGGTCACAACCGCTCCCATCAGTGTCTGAATGTTGTAGGTGTGACATGCTGTGTAAAAGCACTTTGCATAGTCAGAAGAATAGAGGAGCGCTTTACAAGCTCAAGTAGCTTTTTTTTTACCATTTTCCTCACAGTAGTGTGTTTCTCTGGCTGCCAAACCTTTGTCCTGCTTCCCCTCTTCAACTCTTAATAAATGGAGCCTTCTCCAGTGCCACTGGCTCACTTCAGCCCAGCCCCAGTTCTGTCTCTGAGTGTTTAATGTTAGTTGTTACTTGGCTGTCGCGAGGGCTGCTTCAGCAGAGGGGAGGCACACAGCAAAAGAGCGATCCTGGAGAGCTTCCCAGCAGAGCGTTATACAGGGCACACGCTGAGGTCTCGTTCATCATCTCTCTGCACAAACCTGCTTGCTCCAAAAACACCCATCTCTCTCTCTCTCTCTCTCTCCTGTTTGAGCCTCCCATGTCTCCACATGAGCAGATCAATGGGATTCCGAAACATCTCATTTGTGGTTTCACCAACACATCAAAAGGGTCCTCGTACAGGAAGCCACCACATTTGTGGTAAGCTGGGAATAGTTCAGAAGATGTGCTTGGAAGAGCCAATCCAACACTGATTGAGGATATAAATGTGTTATTGAGTCATATTGTGAGATTTGGTGTTCCAATAACAATGATCCTTTTTGAGTCAGTTGCATGTTTAAATCTACACGTACGTCAGGACTATCAGGCAACAGCTCCCCACAATATCCTCTGTCTCTCAATGCAATCTGACCTCTAAAGCCCACGGCATCATATAGAGTCCAGGTGGAACAATACATCAATATTGATTGACATTTTGATTCAGCGCTCAGCCGTTCAATATCATCAACGCAAAGAAAACAATTTAAAAAAAAAACATTTTTGCAATCTTTAGGATGCAGATATATTTTGAGGGTCTTGCGGTTTCATCCCAGCAGCCTGCGTGCATAAGTCAAACTCTGTAATACATGTTTATTTTTTTCCCGTTTAAGCGTCTGGAAGAGTTCACATGCTAACATCACAATACAATATCAGACTTCTGATTTCAACCAGTCACAAGGCCTTTGCTGCAAATTAAAAAAAACAAAAAACAAACCTGATCTGCAAATATTCTAACACCATCGAAGTTGGATTGTTGCAATCAAAGTCATCCAAATGGAATAAGTAAGAACAGGCAGCTGCGTAGCTGTAAGGAGAAGAACTCAGACTCATTAGTCTTTAATGGCAATGCTTAAACAGGATGGACCTTCATTCAGAATCAAAAGCTTCGAAGATGCTTGATCAAACAATAATCAATCAATAACCTGCTGTTAGTGCTCATAAATCAAGCTCTCTGCAGTCAGAGGGTATCGCTTTCCACCAATTAAATGTGTGTGTTGTGTAATCGAGTCCGCTGAATGGCGAGTGTTAAATCATTGTCGTCCCTCTGTACAAGCTCCTCCATTATGCCGATCAATATTTGACGCTGTCCCCTCCTTTTCTCTGGACGCTATAGAAAAAGATATTTCGATGGTTCCTCTCTCTCTCAAGCACTGAGGGAGAGAGCGAGAGAGAATCTGAGTCAGTCTAATGCTGTGTTGTTATGTAACAGCGTCATCTCCTCTGCCTCTTTCTCCGCCGCCTGCTTCTCTTCTCTGTGCTCAGCATCTTCCTCCCATTGGGCCTGGAAGAAGGGTTCAGGCTTATGTAATCGGCTTTATGTTCACTTTTTTTTTTTTTTTTCCTAAAACTGCCAAGAAACTGTTTTGTGATGCTGCAGAGGGAGAACCAAACGCTTCCAGCGTTGAGCGTCGACCAGCCGAAGAGAGAGCGAGAGCGAGAGAGAGAGAGAGAGAGAGAGACTGGATGTTCTGATTGCAAAGCAAACAACCCAATGTTCTCATCCACCTCGAACAACAATCCCCGTTATCTCCAGAGATCCAGTTATTGTTTTACATCTCTTCAAACTGACACCTCAGAAGATAGCAGACGTTCACTTATTTCGGTGGAAGTAGAGAAAAGCACACACTCTTCACGCAGACAGAACATGGCTGATCCTAACACTACTCGCATTTTTTCACCCGTGGGAATTGCGAAGCGGCGATTTGAAATGAAAATTGAACCTTCAGACTAAAAGGATTCATCCAGGTCTATGTGAATCATCGTGCAGGTTTTGGGTTCTTCAATTCTCTTATTTTAAAAACTTGTTGCAGCCACTACTGTGAGAAAAAACAAAATAAATCCAAAAATATGATGGAATTCAGTGATAAAAAACCCCTCAGAAACTTCATCATTTGCCATGCCCGTGTATTCATGTCATACAAGTAGTATCTCTTTGGCAGATCTCTGTAATAAACTCCTGTCCGGAGGTTGTCCACAGATCAGCGGTTATATTTAGTTTCTGACGGTTCCAACTGAGTGAATCCAGCTGAAAGGAGAGGAGTAGAGAGTTATTTGAAGAGTTGTAACATCATTTCGCTCCTCCTCGCCCTCTTGCACATCCCTGCTGGGGGGTTGTACCGAGCCACGGTCGTTCGCTGGGTTCGTTCAGCGACAGCTCGTGAATAATAAATGGCGTTTTGGCTCAGCAGAGAATGTTGTTGTGGCTCTTTCACGCACAACAAATACGCTAAAGCAAACATCTCTCACATTACGTGGGCTGGACTGACTTGGTATGAAACAGCTGAAATGACATTTTCCTGACTGAGGATTTCCACTGTGGCATACAATGAAAACTCCAGACTAGTAGACTGCATATTTTGTCACTTCACAACATCTTTAATGAACGGCTTTTAGAAACTCTGCTATTGAATGTAGCTTAACAATTACAACACGACATGTTAGTGGTGACAGAAAAGCAATGAAGTACCTCGAGCTGCTGTTAGCTCTACCTGTCACTCAAAGGCAGAGCTTCAATAATAAAATATATAGGTCAATCTGCATTCACCCATCCTGGTTTTTTTGGGGTTTTTTTTGCTCCCCTCGGTTGCAGTAACAGTGGCAGCAGGCTAAACAAGTAACCCCACATGTCTCCTCTTCAACCTTCTTGAGCTCCTGTAGGAAGCGTCTGTGTCAGCTGTAATCCCCTCAGTGTGCTTTAGGGGTCCGTCTACCTTGCTACGCGCTCCAGTTCCAGTTTGTCAAGCCCCTCTTACGTGCACCTTCCTGAACCCCCTCCCACTGTCTTCTCTCAATACGAGCCTTCTCAACATGTCTTCAGCTCCTGACCCCCTTGCTGCGTCAGTCTCACTCTTGCGTTCACTCCGCACAGACTCAAGAGCGTAGGTGACAGCTGTCCCACAGATCGTCTGCAACGTCAAACTTTTTGCCCTCCAGCCCAGCTCCTTCTTCACTCCGATGGTCCGACGTTGTTGCTGATGCCACACCAAACCTGCCTGTCAATCCCCACAAACCATTTTACCCTCCCTGGTGAACGCTGCTCTTGGACACCTTATATCATTATTTAAAAAACAAACAAACTTGTAGTGAACTTTAAAGAAAAAAACAAATGAAGTATCTTTTATACCATCTCGCTGTCAAAAATGGACTTTGACTGTCCAAAAGTCAGCCATTTATAAAACCATAAAGAAGGTGACCTCTGTCTTTCAAATATTATTTGATTTGAATTTATGAAACAAATACTGAAAAACAAGAGCTGCATCGCTTGTTTTCTGTCAGTAATGATGCTTGCTGTTTACAGTTCAGATGTGACATTTTACACTACATAGCTGTGCTTGATTCTTCTAACTCGTCTGCTCTGATAATGTTTTTTTAATCCATCTCTTCTCAATAATAAACGTCCCACTTAGTGATTTAAATCCAATTTAAAAAATGATGTAATCAACCACAGGTGAGCCTTTTTTGCTTTTCACAGGATTCTGCGGTTTAAGCTTGCTGTAATCTTACTTTAACACCTCAGATAGCAGCGTTAGCTTAAATCTTCTTCTAATGCCGTTTATCTCTCATCTTCGCGTGGAAGAAGCTCTGCGAATCCTTTGTTGTGCTTGATGTTAGAGGGTGTGTCATGTGTCTGAGCGTGTTTGTGTTCCGTGAATCTGTGGGGACCCTTCACCATGCGTGCCCCCAAGGGCTCCAGCTATGTGTGAGTGTGGACAGGAGTCATCCTGCAGGGCTATGGTAACGACCAACCACGACATCTTTTGCCACCCAGGACCCAACCGCCTCAGCCAATCGGCTCAGAGTAACACCACCTCCCCGGCCAATGGTGTGTCGGGCATGTTTATGTTGCTCCCGGGAAGGCACGGTGCCATCATTAAGCATTCAGGTTAGCCGAGCGAAAGAGAAGAGAGGAGGGGGGTTTGGGGGGGCTGAGGAGGGAGGAGAGAGGAGAGAGAGGAAAGGAAGATGAGGCCATTATGAGTTGAGAGGGCTGATGGATGCACTCGAGAAACCCACCATTCATTCAGACAGACTCAGGTGAACAAAACATCCAGGTCATATACCACCTCAGGTTTTCTGAAAGTGACTCGTTCCAACCTCCTTAAATCAATGGAAGTAAATCTGAACTCTCCAAATGTTTACCGCAGATTGTTTCAGAAACAGCAAGTCCAGGAAGTCATCTGTCTCTTCTGTTTTAGTATAAGTGTGTGTGTGTGTTTACATTTTTCAGTGTGTATGATTTAAGATTTATGGCGAAAAGTCATAAAGAGAGTTCTCAGTGAGGGAAGGAAGAGATGAGAAGAAAAAGACGCATCTATGTGAGTGAAGGGTAAACAAAGCTTTTAAGAGGTGTAGCAGGGGACGGGGTGGGACTTTATCTGAAAGCTATTTTAATGATTGATTTATATGATCTAGTTTAAAAATGTCAATTTAAATAGTGTTGTTAAGTCAAGTCAAGTTTCTATGTGCTGTATATCAGATGTCTAAGTGCGTCACGAGACATCAAAAGCATCGAGAGAAAGGGAAAAGAAAAAATAGAAATAGAAAAAAACCCAAAACCAAACAGAAATATGAAGTGAAAAAAAAAAAGTCCTGAGTTTGTAATGGTGATCTTATCCGCTCTGCGCGCCATAGTAACACTCACAAACAGTCAAACATATCTGGACGTCATATAAAGATATGAATTGCAGATTATTGGATTCCATTTGAATACACGTGATGTCCCTCACAGGGAGGATGAGCAACATTTGTTTTATCTGATAAGATCACTTTTTAGTTCAAAACAATAAACACCTTTTCAAATCTTCATTCAACCTACTCACTCTCGATTGCAGTCAAGTCATCTAATGCACTGAACAATGAGTGTACGCTATTTTTGCTTGAAAAAAATTGTCGATTTCATCAATATTTAATCTTTCAGCACTTTTACTGTTTAATTTATATGATCAAATATTAACGTCTTTTTTCATTTATTTTCTCTAAGCTATGGCATGCTTTTCTTTCTCTCTTTCTTCACTTTTTATTGTAGTGAAAAGAGATCAACCTCCGGCTTACTTGATACTTGATGGTTGTGTATCTGTCCTTCTGTTCCATAAATAGCTGAAATCACTTCAGTCCACGACTGACATGGCGAGGCCACTCCTTTAAATCTCCACCCGCTGTTTATTCATCACTTAACTCTGACCTTTTGTAGATGCTAGAAACTAAATCAATGGAGTGTTATTCACAAGGTCTCCCTGCAGTGTGTGTGTGTGTGTGTGTGTGTGTGTGTGTGTGTGTGTGTGTGTGTGTGTGTGTGTGTGTGTGTGTGTGTGTGTGTGTGTGTGTGTGTGTGTGTGTGTGTGTGTGTGTGTGTGTGTGTGTGTGTGTGTGTGTGTGTGTGTGTGTGTGTGTGTGTGTGTGTGTGTGTGTGTGTGTGTGTGTGTTCTCTTACTTCATCAGTTGTCGCGCTGCACTCGTTTTTACTAACGTATCTTTTATAGAACTATTTCCGGTGGCACATTCGAAATAAATCAGTGAATGGTGTTGGTGCTGGTGTTCTCCGGAGTGCCACTTCGCTTTACTCCTTTTCAAATACGTGGAAATACGGAGTTAAATTCTGAAGGTACATTGAAGCTGCTCCTTTGTTTTCTGATTGGTTGCTTCTTTTTTCTCAGCTTTTGATGATAACCTAAAGACAGCCACAATGTAGCCCTCTACTCAACGTGTGCAGCTCCTCTAATTGTATTTCAAAGTACCTGTGAGTCACTTTAAAAAGTCGCACTAGCTCAGCTAAAGTGTTCTTCTTAAACCAGCAGCTTCTTATTGCAGCACTAACTTTTTAGCCCCAGAGGCCTTTTATTGAAAGCTTGAAAGTAAAAATGCCACATGCGTATCTGACTCGATGGTGCAATCCTGTGCAAGAGTTTTTCACTTCCTGCAGTTTGTTATGCACACAATGATGCAGCAGAGCGTTGGCAGATTCTCATGTTAATAATCACAATGGCTTCATTCAACAGGATGTCGACTTGTTTCACCTTTTCCACAATAATGGTGAGCTTTTTGTCGACAGCTTTTCCTCAACAGTTGGGACTTTTGTTGTCCGTAGGAGTTATAAATTGGGTCAAAAAAAACAAAGCAAAAAACGGAACATAAAACATTCAAGTCATCTGCTTTAACGAATCACAAAATGTCCTCGGAAGAGTGAAATCCTGCAGGAAGTTTGATGTCTTCTTGCTCGGAGTGTTCGCCCACACGCTGCCAGCTTTTATCTCCACGTGTCTTTGCAGCGTAATTAGTTTCAGGACAAATTTCATCTTTGTCACAAACTCTTCCATCCAATTTTCATACTGACTCTGGCTCCCGGAGGGAAAAGGTTTCTCTTTTTGATAATATAAGTCTCTTTTTGTGTGTGTGTGTGTGTGTGTGTGTGTGTGTGTGTGTGTGTGTGTGTGTGTGTGTGTGTGTGTGTGTGTGTGTGTGTGTGTGTGTGTGTGTGTGTGTGTGTGTGTGTGTGTGTGTGTGTGTGTGTGTGTGTGTGTGTGTGTGTGTGTGTGTGTGTGTGTGTGTGTGTGTGTGTGTGTGTGTGTGTGTGTGTGTGTGTGTGTGTGTGTGTGTGTGTGTGTGTGTGTGTGTGTGTGTGTGTCCTTTCATGAACAGAAACTCTAAACGTGTTATTGTGATGTGATGAACCTACTCAGGGCTCTACACTTCTATCTGACCCACCTAGACTGTGTCTCTGCCTTTAATCTGCATCATGCTCATCATCTAATTGGGCTTTGGAGAGCAATACATCCACACTACAATAATCACTGCAGGAGTTACCCTGAGGCCCATCGACATGCGCTAGCTTTTTAATAGCTTCACTCGCCTTTTTGTTTCTCAGCCAGTTTCCATTAAGAGAAGCCCACGAACGCATGCAGTGTAGGTGTAGATGCCCACACATTGGAGCTGCAGTCCGTCCGTACTTTTCTCTGCTGATGTTGAATACAGACGTTTTTTGTGCAATGGAAAACTCTTCAGAACACGTGTAGGATTTAGTTTGTACCTGATTGCTAATGCTAGGACGGTTTAGAAGCTTTGAGGTAAAGTACAGACCCTTTGCAAGTCTCCATCATCTTCTTTGAATTCCAGGTTGCATCACGAATTTGTGATAAAAAGGTAAATGTTTGTGCAAGCCACTGTGTGCAGGATTAGTGCGGAGTTTCTTGAAGTGGTTATTTAGCTAAAAGATGCATATCAACTTTTTTTTGATGACCGTTGGGCTGCTTTTATGATTTAAAAAAAAAAAAAGAAAAAAAAAAATTCTAGCAAAAATTTTAATATTTCTTTGTTTCAGCTTTTTGAATTCATGGAGCTGATGTTGTTATTTTGTATTTTGTAAAAGCACAACGTGGGTCTTGATACAAAAAGAAGCAATTTTATCACAATCTTCGGTTGATGAATCAAATGGGCTGAAATAAAAAAACAAATCGAGGAGTAGATTAATGTTATTGTTAGTTGCAGCCTGAGCTGTGTACTTTTCAGTGCAACCTCTCATGTGTGCGCAGTCAAACCATCTTTGGGCCCCCTTGCACAACAGTGGTTGCCTTAATCTATGCAGGCAGCGGTTCGTATCAAACCGGTCCAAACCTTGGGGATTTAGGGCTAATTACAATGTATAGTGGCTGGCTGCCATGGTAACATTGGTTGGTTGGGTTTGGGGGCTGCAGGAATGGGGTGAGATGGAGAAGGGGGGGGGGGAATTCATGCATTTGACTCTGCGGGGTTCTTATCTCTGGCTTCAGGCACGTGCCACATGAAGATATGCAGCTGTAGTCGGATTGTCATTCAGTCGAGGTACAAAGGGACAACACTGCCTTTTATGTGACTCCTCTCCAGCAGGGAAGGGCTCTGAACGTGTGCTCAGGTTGTGGAGTGGATAACGGGCGCACATTGTTCATCAGAATCATCGGAGTAAAGTGGAAGTCTCAGCTGTCTGTAGAGATGTTCCAAGCTGTTAGGGTTTAGATTTTGGATTGGCAGCTCTCCTGTCATCTCCCATTAACTCTCAACACTTAGTCGCTGTCTCTACCTTCCTACCCTCTGCCTGTCTCGCTCACTCTCTGCAGTAACGATTGTGTGGGAGTTCTGTTGCTTATTGACCTTTTAAAGTGTTCTCAGCCTGTTTCCTGAGCACAGTGGTTGGCTGTATCCGAGGAGGCGACCCATTATCATCGTGATCAGGATGGATCAGTGAGAAGAGGGGGACAAAGACCCTCGACTGAATGACTCAGAGACTGCTCACAACTTCAGACGTGGGCTCAGTTAGCATCACGTAGCAATAATGTCACATCAAGCCAGAAGAAAGTAGAGACAGGACGTCTAATTTGTAGAATAAATGCACGTTTTGGTCTGAATCTAAAGAAAGGCCACTGTGTTCTCTATAATCTCTGGATTATATATTTGCATTAGATTACAATCACGTCCCGTAAAGGAAATAAATGTAATTAATTCAACATCATTTGCAGAACTCTTTCCAATCTTTCATGTAAAATGTGATTAAATGCAGAACAATTCCACAAAGTGATCTAATGTATTTAAATACCGTCCAATCACATGCCAGTATAGGCCTCAATGTTGTGTCAGTTTTCAGCACACATCAGCACATTAGCTCAAAAACACGACATCTCTCCGAGGCACAGGCTTAGTATGTATTAGTGTTCCTACCTGCCATATCCTGCGTTCATGTAAAATTCATGTTGCGGTTATTTTTAGATCATTAGTCTCTTAAAGCTCTCAGCTTGTTGCCAGCAGTGCTTACATCTTAAATAGATGTGTAGCGTGTGCATGTTGTATCATACCAATGGCTGGTTCAAGGGAAACTCGAAGAAGAAGAAGAAGAAGAAGAAGAAGAAGAAGAAGAAGAAGAAGAAGAAGAAGAAGAAGAAGAAGAAGAAGAAGAAGAAGAAGAAGAAGAAGAAGAAGAAGAAGAAGAAGAAGAAGAAGAAGAAGAAGAAGAAGAAGAAGAAGAAGAAGAAGAAGAAGAAGAAGAAGAAGAAGAAGAAGAAGAAGAAGAAGAAGAAGAAGAAGAAGAAGAAGAAGAAGAAGAAGAAGAAGAAGAAGAAGAAGAAGAAGAAGAAGAAGAAGAAGAAGAAGAAGTTTGGTTTAAAGGGGACATATTATGAAATATATTATTACGTATTTGGATAACCTGAGTGGGTAGTGAGCCACAAAATGTGAATGTGTCTTACAACACAGAGAAAAATGCTCTGTTTCACATTTTCTTTACTTGTGATGTCACACTGGGATTCTGGTTAAAAAAAACAAAACACCCTCACCTCCCCTTTTTTCTCAATCCATTGACACAATGTGTCATTTTAGTATTTTGCGCTTCATATTATTGTCAGTGTATTGAACAACATAATCACAGATCAATATTTCTCATATTGTGTAAGCCCAGGCTGTAATTATTATACTATATATGTGATTTACACAAACCTGTGCTTCCCTCCACAAAGCATCGTCGTCATTAAAAAAGGAAAACCAGTCTTAAATGAAGTATTTTAAACATTATTTTAAGAGCTGTGGTTGAATATATTTTCATGTTGGACTCGTGTGTGAAACATAACAATACTTCATCATCTCTGATCTATCAGTGCGCTTCCAGATTTAAGGCTGAGAGATAACAGACTGGAATTGTGAACCTGCGCGCAGCGAGACTCTCTAAACATCTGTCTCCGTGTGCTCCCGAGGATGCTTGTTCACTCACATGTGTGTAAATGCAGCTGCTTGAGCCGAGGTGGCTGTGCCTGCATATTGATCGCTTCCTAGGTGGGATTGATCACAGTTGAGACGGCTCCTGGGGGAAAAGCAGCAGGCAGTGAAGAACTGTCGCTGCACACCTGCCTCTCTGCTTAGCGGCTGTTTGCCGTCATCTGACAGGTTTAACTTTGTTGCTTTCCTTTCTTTTTCTTTTTTTTTTCCATCTAGAGAAATAATGCAAAGACAAAAAAACCCCCCACATCTTCGGCGCACTTACTGCATTCTAGTTCACAGAAAATAAAAGGTGCAATATTTGCACATTTGGATGCTTTAGTTGGTCTCAAGGACGTTCTGGCAAACCATCGGACTGCGCAGGAGGTGAAGGCAGGACCTGCTCAGTCGTGGTGGAGATCAGGTTTGGGGATATTGTAAACACTGAAAGGAGGAGGAGGTGGAGGTGGAGCGGTTCGGTCGATGAGCGTGAGAGACTGCTGACTCTGCTCTGAGTGTAAGAGAGCGAAACACGCCAAAGACTGAGAGACTCAATCTGAAGCTTTTGTCTGTCACAAATCAGTATTGACATTCCCTTTTTTTTTTTTTTTTCTTTCCTCCCACCACTGTGGCTTGTAGGGTTGAGCAATCGGTGTGGCCTCACGCGCGTGCGCTACAACACTCGTTTAAATCAGATAATGATGGTATGATCCAACAATCCACGTCACGACAGAACACAATACCTCTGACGTTACTGAGATCGGTTCACCGCAGACCCCTGGGGTCATGTTGGGGTTTACATGCGGAAACATGGAGTCCCTGCGCTGCTGCTAACCAGCCACCCAAGAGCTGTGTGCGCATCCCTGTTTGTGATTTTCAGGGGACAAGTTCTCAAGGAGGCAGGGTGACTTGGGTGCTGCACTTTGTCTTGGACGTTGGCTGGACTGACGTATGAATCCATGGTGCAGTTGGCCACCACACAGGATTGGATTTTTAGAGGAATGATAAAGCTCTGAGCCTCATTCTCATTTATTTACAGTTTTATGCGCGGTTCTGAAAAGGTTGTGAAGGAGAATGTTGCGACGTTTGGAGAAATAGGAACTTACTTGTCAAAGCGCCTGTCTTTATTACATCTCCCTATGTGATGTTTTAGCGTGAGCTGGACTTCAATAGGTTGTTGGAGTGAAGCTGAATAGCTGCTGCCTTTGTCCTCAGAGCCTCCTGTCAGGTTGAAATACTTTAAATTGATGTACACTTCACAGGCAGTAAGGATAGACCTTCATAAAGGCTTTTAATTTCCCCTGTGTCACCTCCTGATTGACGAGCAGAGGACGGGGAGGTGTGAAAGGCTGCATGTTCGCCATTAACGAACACGGAATGACCGAACGTGTCAAAACACTGGTGTACTGTCACGGTGTCATGGCTCCACGAGGACAGGAGGGAGAGTAACAGAGTGATAAGAAGCAGGAGGAATCACTCAGTCTTTTTTATTTTTTTTTTCCCCCATCTTTCCCCTCAGAGGTTTGGATCTGATGGTTGAGCTCACTGACATCTTCAGAGAGTGAGCGAAGACTGGAACAAAGCACGCACACTTGAAGCTGGTTGAAGAATCATGTGACCCTCTCCAATTCTCAGTTGTCTCTAAAATTACCCAGAAGACACTTTGGACGATGCACTGCATGCTCCGACTTGTAAACTCCATGTCCTCTATTACAGCACGAGCAGCAGTGTGCAGGGCTGCTTCTAGATGCCCACACAGTGCTGGCGCTGGCTGCAGGGCATGATGTAATCCTGTCCTACTCAGGGAGGGAAAAAATAAAAAAATAAAATGCTGAGCAAGGCAGCAAAACTGTTCCCTGATTAAATTCTCACGCTGCAGCAGCAACTTTCTCCTTCCCGTGAATTCACAAGTTTGCAGTTTTTAAACAGCTGGTCCTTGGTGCTATGGATAAACTATATGGAGATTAGTTTCCTTCTTGCACACATTTTATGTGAGCAGTCCACTTGAATGTATGAAGCAGCAGACAAGCACTTTGGTTACTAAACAGCTTCTCTCTAATCACTTGGTTTTTCTTACCGTGGGAATGACCTCACTGATGTCAGGGATTTTAAACTTGAGGAGATGCAAATGATTGTTTTTTTTTTTTTTTTTTTTTAAATAAAAAAATACAAAAAATAAAATAATAAATTCTTAAAGCAAAATAAATACATAACGTACATGAAACATCCCGTTCCATAAAAAGGGAATGGGAAGAAGTATAAACTTTTCCAAAAGTTCCCACCCCTTTAGTCATTTCATTCATTAAACGTAATTAATCACCAACATCCGCTCAGCAAAATTCCAATTTATACAATCATTGTGAAAAACCTCTCTCCTCTTCCTTATACTTGTTGAAAAACAGCTGTTTGTACCTTTTTTATTTTTAAAACACAGTCAGGCTTACACTTTGCTTAATTTCTGGCTCCCAACTATATGTAGCTTGATATGCACAAAGAACGATCTATAGGGAAATATTTGACAATTTAGTGATCGATCATGAGAGTAAGAAATGAATAGATCTTTAAAGCGTGAAGCGATTCACTAAAGTAATGTGCATAGATTGAGGTTGGACCATGTGCATCCTCTTGGACTTCACCATAACAGGATTATGAAAATGAACGGCCCTGAATTAAAGACACGCGTGTTTACTTTTCAGCTGACTCATTCTCTGTTGATTAAGACAACATCTAGTAGTGTTTGCACCACATTCACGCGACCTGCTGCCACTGCTGCTTTGTCCGCACCCACACAGAATCCTCGCTCTGCTATCGCTACCGCTCCGTTGTGTTAGAGTGGGTGCAGAGCGAGGCGACGGCGGTGTGAGTTATCTCAACGCACCGCCGTGGAGAGGACAACTTGATTTGCATACAAACATATTCTCTGCGCTTGTGATGTTTTCACAAAGCGCCACGGTTGTCTGTTGATTGGAGTTGTATGTTTTGTAGGAACGTGTGTGCGTGTGTGTGTGTGCGTGTGTGTGTGTGTGCGTGTGTGTGTGTGTGTGTGTGTGATGGATTCGTCTGTCAGTCCCAAGTAGCCCAGTGGACATGGTGTCTGCGTGACGGATGCCTCAGCAGTTTCTGCAGTCTGACTCACCCATCACATCCCGGCCCGTACCCACAATCCTCCTCTTCGACACACAAACACAAAAACAACCTTCTCTTTAAAACACGGCTACGAGACATCGAAGCATGAAGGTGAGCTTAAAGGAGTAGTCGTTTTTGACTCTTGGCTTTGGCTTCCGAACAGTTAGACCCGCACGCCTGCGGCTCATGCTTCTCTTAGCAGGGTGTCTCCGTGTGATGTCACCTGACAGGCGAGGTGTCACTCAGCTGCACGGCGTGGGCGTGACGAGGGGGACGCTTCAGGAGAGAGCGCCGCTTTTCTCCAACCTTTTTTTACGCTCGCGCTCTTGCGGTGCGGGTGAAATCAAACACACTGCACATAGTCCACTG
The DNA here is from genome assembly GCF_947650265.1 of Symphodus melops. Classification (NCBI taxonomy): domain Eukaryota; kingdom Metazoa; phylum Chordata; class Actinopteri; order Labriformes; family Labridae; genus Symphodus; species Symphodus melops. The sequence goes on from NC_136701.1 coordinate 12,916,905, forward strand.
CCTTTCAAGGAAAATCCAACTCTAAGACAAGATTTTGTTTTGTCATTGAACGCGATAAATGACCCAATATTGGCTCGTTAGGATTTGTAATTTTGTTGCTGTGGTGTCCAAAAAGGTGCCTGATAGTAAATGTTTTTTACTAGAATTGTATCAATTTTTTTTTTAAATCTGGTATTGTGACATCTACACAACATGTAGATCCTTTTTATAGTTTCTCTTGCTACAAGACTTTAAGAGCCAACGCTACCACAGAGAGAAACACACCATCCCTGCAGAGGTGTATTGTTTACGAGGCGGTGTGTGTTTTCTCTCTCTGTGTCGTGTCCTCGGCTGCTTTTTATGACTCAAGCTTTTCTACTTTTCAAACTTTCTCTCGTCTCCTGTTCCTCATAATACACAGCTTTCAGGACACATCCGCCGACCTCTGGACGTGGCGCAACAGCTTATCGGCAAAGCAGGAAGCATTTGCATCTCGCTGGCCCGTTTCCATGGCAGCTCCCCCCCCCCCCCTTGTCCCCTGCTATGGAAACGAGGGCCAGTTATTAAGAGTGACAGGTAGATCGCTGGCTGTCTGTCAGGAGAGGTTAACAGTGAGGGTGATGTGAGCTGACATCGGAAGGGAGGTCAACGGCTGAGCGAGTATTTGGCAGAGTATTAAAGGATGGGACTGAAGATTTAACAGGCTGCTTATGCAACAATCTCTACCACACACACACACACACACACACACACACACACACACACACACACACACACACACACACACACAGTGATTCTCAGGAGAACTTCCAAACTATCTGTATCCCTGGGATTCATTGTCATTCATTGGCCAGCTGTCGGTGTGTAAATCTCATCAGAGAGATCATGTTGGAGTAAAATGCTCCTCTGTGGTCAGATCAGTGTTTGTCTGATCGCCAGCCTTCATCCCTTCAACTCTGACCCCTTCAAAGGATCACCCATATTGTATTTTTTGTCATCCCTTCAAATACGTATGAGCTTCTTCAACTATTCTCATGAGTGGTTTGATTTATTAAGTAGCTATCAGGTACAGGGATGCAGTATATGGAGCCTTTGTTCTCAGTTAACAATGAGAAAGCACACACACACACACACACACACACACACACACACACACTCTCTCGCTCTCCACATTTCCTGTCCATCTGCATTTCCTGTCTCAATAAATTCATTCACATTTAAAAACTCTGATTATAAGAGAATGGTGCGCAATTGTTTTTGTTTTCTTTGCTGCAAATCAGCCGCTGCTGTGAAACGTCACACGTCAGAGCTTGGTGCAGCACGTCAGGCTCGATTCCTTTGAGACTCCATTAGGACAGGAAGGCATTAGTTGGAGAAGCACTCAGTCATATGTTTGAAAAGTAGACTTTGTGTAACGTGAAGGCTTTAGTCTTATTGCTCTGTCGAGAACACTGGCAGAACATTTTCAGGATGTTTTCTGATTGATCTCAGGAACATGGTGAAATAAATATTCTTGGGCTACATGTGGAAGTCTGAAAGTGTGTGTGTGTGGGTGTGTGTGTTCCTGACATGTTTGAGAGGTTTTCTGGTGCAGCCGTTCCTTGATAACTCGATTTAGCTAGGCCCCCCCCCCCCCCCCCCCCCCCCCAAACACACACACACACACACAGAGCAGAGCCTTGGAGTAATTGTATCTGTGGTTTGAGTGACACAGTGGAAGTGCCTGCGTCTCCTCCTGCGCTGCACTAATTTCCCTAAGCATTACCAGGAAAGCGAAGGAGGTCCAAAGAGAGAGACATCAAACACACGATGCTGTGATTGGACTTTAAAGAAGCAGTCGGGACGGGGAAAATAAAATCCATGAAAAGCCTTTAATCTAGATATATTTTGGGATTTCTGGATTTGTTTTGGGGGTTCTTTTCCTTTTTTTCTCCTTGTTTTTATCCCTCTTATCATATGAAGATGATGTAATGTCTCAAGTTTCATAACATGACCTTTCCAGTTTTTCAGTATTATAAAACATCAGCAGTAATGCCAGGTTTTTGACTTTATCCACCGACCCAAAGAGCAACTCTCATCTGGGTATTAACGTTGACATTTAACAGAGATAAGCAGACGGACATCCACAGAGACGTAGAGCACTGTTTTTATTCAAACAGTGCACTGATTCATGTTGGGTGGTGAAAACATGAAATTGCTCCGAATCAAAATATCTTTTTTTTCTTTTTCTTTAAAGTTCAGCTCATTCAGGATGACCTGCAGAGAAAATGCTGGTGCTACAGTAATGACCTTCAGCCATAGACCAAACATGAACTACTGTACATAATATTTCCATTTCCATTTCCATCATCAGTCAATGATTTGTGTGCACCATGTACAGTATGGAGGCAATGGTCCCATTCTCTCTCTCTCTCTCTCTCTCTCTCTCTCTCTCTCTCTCTCTCTCTCTCTCTCTCTCTCTCTCTTGTTCCTAAAATCCTTCAGCCTTACGTGGTAGTCTGCATAGATGTAAGTAATCGTTGATTTTGAGCTGTTATAGCTCCATTAAAGTGGATAGAAAGTCTGACTGACAAAATCCAGTTGCCGTTGGTTCCTCACTGTACATGCTGTGTACCTACAATTCATGCACACCATTGATTTTTTTATGCCTTAGTGACCCATTAACTGTAACAGGATGGTCTTTATAGGCCAGTGGGGAAGTGACATGATGATGTTGAGCTGACAGACAAACAGTGAATCATTTAATAGCTTCAATACTTTAAATCGCTCCTTTTGTGTGTTTGAGTTAGTTGCTTCCTCTTTGGCTGTGTGGGTTGTTGAATACAGCATTGTTGCCTTCATTTAAATGAGAGCTGTCTTCTGTACAGTACAGAGGAAGTATTAGGTGTACTACAGTACACAGCTCTCTTATTTCCCATCCTTCAACAGCGCGGTAGAGTAAGCTTGTCTTGTTGAAGTTGGCTGGAAGAAATGGGACCGGCGGGACTTGAGTGGTGACATAACGTTTGCCCGCTCGCCTCGGTGAAACGGCCGACTGCCAGTGAAGGTGTTAAGGTCAGAATTCACTCAGCGCACTCATGGCTTACTTCTTCGAGGCTGTGTGCGTCATCCGTTCTCTCTTCTCCACTGAGGGTAAGCCTGCTCGCCCTGTTTACTTTTGTTACAGATGTGTGTGTGTGAGCATGTGGGTTGATCCCGACAGGCTTACTTCACTGTAGTGATGTTCCAGACAGAGGGTGCATTGATTTCTCAATCGGGTCTTCCTCCTCTGCCACTCAATCCTTTTACTTGACACTATCTCCTCTTTCAGGACGTGTTAAGTTGATCTCTTCCCTGTTATAGCCCTTCTTGTTTGTGTGTGTGTGTGTGTGTGTGTGTGTGTGTGTGTGTTTTAGGTAACTGCTCTATTATACAGTAATAACACTTAAGGACTGATGAATCCATGCCAATTAAAAAAAACAAATCAAACCCCTCTCTCCATGGAGTGACTGTGCAGAATGGATTTTTGTGTTTATCACGCACACAGATTGTCACGGTGCATTAGCTGAGAGGCAGCCTACATTTCAGCCTGGCAGAGCATGAGCAGATAAACGTGAGCACATGTGAGCATTGATTGTGGCCGAGGCAGGCTTTAGAAAAGAACAAACCGATTTACTGACAAGGAAATGGATTATTTTGTTAATGACATCAAATTGACTGCATGACTGACTGAAAATTCAAATTTGAGGACTCAAAAATCATTCAAAATCTGAAATATAAACCTCACCGCTGCTGTCAATTCAGCAGCTTGATTGACTCCTTTGTCTCTCTGGCCTTCCGTCTGCACACATGCACTTACAACAAACACTAACACACTTTCTGTCACTTCGTCTTTGTTTTTAATTGTGTAGCTGCTCACAGTGGAGACCTGGAGGAGGGGGGACGCTGAATAACTAATCCATAACTTGGCCCGAATAGCGGGCAACACAGTTGAAAGACCAACAGTTCTGACTGGAGTGAAAATGAAAAAAGTGTGCGGGGGGAAAAAAATCATGTTCCTTTTAATCATTGAGATCACACTACTCCAAACTCATTTGTAAAGAGGCCTCTTTGTTCTACCGTTCAGATGGTTTGGCTTGAAACAGGGAAAACACGCGTAGCTTCAAGGATAGCTGTATTTAGCTGTCGTTAGCATCGACATATCTCAGGTTACCTTTCGTTTAACCTGTCTCCGTTTGAAATGAGACACAGTTTCTCAGTCATTTTTATTTGCAACCTAATCTCAACACGTTAAAGTCACATTTGATAAACAAAGAATGTTAAGGTCTGAACTTCATCCAGCACAGTATATCTGACATGATCCTGACTGACATTTTGAATGATAAATGAAGCTACGTGGCTTCTACACACCAGCATGTTTTGCATCTTAATGTTGCTAGCAATGTATTTAGCTTTTCCTGCTAACTGAGTTTGACCACATATCTGAGTGGTATTGAAAATCCAACCTTCAGTTTTCTGCAGAATCTAGTAATTAGAGGACGCTATTTTTCACGTTGCTCTCTTCCGCTGTTTCTCCCTTCGTATCTCTGTGTGTTGCATTCATGTGACAAATGCGACATAATGAGTAGAGCTAATGATCAGTCACACCAAATGGCTACAAGGAGATGAATTCAAACACAAAATAGACCTAATGACTCACAATAACAGTGGGACTCACGCAATGCATACAAAGCTAACAGTCAGCAAACGAATTAAACCCAGGCAACTGTCAGCTCGCTGGAAGTACTCAACATTGCGTGTGTTGTTTGTGTGTTTGTGCGGTAAGAGAGTCTGGTGCACATTGAGCCTGTTCACCGTCTCTCACCCTGTCCTCTGTGACAGACAGCAGTGTTTCTGAATGGTCTCTGTCTATTGATGCTCCCGTAAATAGAAACGAATCATAGACCAGGTCTTTGTATAAAAAAAAAAAAAAAAAAAAAAAAAGGAAGAGACCTTGACTTGTCTGGATATGGCTGCTCTGACGTTTGCAGACATGTGAGGCTCTGTGTGCTTTCAGTCCGTCCTGCATCAACTCAATAAATCAAGGCGCTGGCCACATCATCCACTGGTTCATTCACTGCTTGTTTGAGGCCTCACATTTTGTGGAGAGGAGAGGAGAGGAGAGGAGAGAGGGATTGCAATTAAAATGATCAGAGCGAAGGACTCTACACTCCCAGCTGATTCATTACTTGGAGATTTGGAATTGGACTGTTTGATTCAGACGGGTTGAGCTGCAGCATCAGTATACAAGCATCACTTTAAGCCTTTGTGTAATTTGAATGGTCATCAACTCAATATTCATTTTGCTTTCGAAACATCATCATCATCCTCACTCTCATCCACGAGCCTCAGTAGGTGGGGGTTTATCAGGGTGGTCTTACATCAGGAAAACGCCTCGGATTACTAACAGAGTTGTCCATTTCTCTGTTTTGCTGAAAATAAACTCAGACAACTTGAGCAGATTGGGGGACGAACTGGCCCATCAGGAGGCCAGAAGGTGTACAGGAGAGTCAGAGGGCGAACAGATGGGTGGGAGAGGAAAAATAAAAACATGGCATGAGAGTCACAGTTGCTAGTTAGAGGAACAGATCTTTCCCGTGGCGCGAGAACCTAACAGTCGGCGAGGGCAGATGACCCTGCCGCAGTGTTTTCTTTTTCTATCTTCCTCTTTGTCAGATGCTGCACCCTCAATATATTACAACTATTCATTTCTTTCTTTCTTTATTTTCTCTCTCTCTCTCTTAATGCTTCACAAAGTCAGCTGGGACTGAAATGTACCATTTGTCAGCTATTGGCCCAACAGCTCTGAATAAACCACACGGTAGCCGTGACTCTGCACGGCTCTCATAAATACTCGCATGCGACCAACAGATGGAGGGACTTTTTGATTGGCAGGTGGGCGGGCCAGTTACTCAGGGTTATGATGTATGAAGGTGACAGACAGGGAAGATAGAGGGGTATATTCTTTAGACAGCCATTATCAGTATTGTGACCACTCAGAGAAGATTGAAACCTTTTTTTTTAATTATTATTATTATTTTTTTAATGACTCCTCATTTTGTGTGTGTGTGTGTGTGTGTGTGTGTGTGTGTGTGTGTGTGTGTATGTGTGTGTGTGTGTGTGTGTGTTTTTACAGTGATTCTTAATGAACTCAGTGATTCTCTCTTCAAAATCAAAAACTTTTCACACCCACTCGAGCGAGTGTATTGTGTGCAGCTGTAGTGAACTGGAACAGGTTTGTTGTGTTCAGGCAGATAGGCTCACCTACGCCATCCCACACATTATTTGCCTTTCAAACATTTCTGTTCTGCTTTTAAAGGCAGCCCACAGCTTTATGGCTTCTAGTAATAGTTACTTTAGCTTTAGTGCCTGCACTTCTCCATTTCCAAGTTCTTAAAATGAAGATGTTGTGCTGCTTACCCAGATGACTCAGCAACATTTTAAACCATGAGTGGGAAACGCAAACAACTTCCATGAAAGGAAAAAAAAAAAAAAAGCCTCGGGTTTGTTAACAGTATTCCTGACCTGTCCATGTGGACGACACCACTTATCTCTAACAGTAAGACATCAGATATAAGAGGTGTTCGCCTTCCTCTCTTTTTCTAGATCCTTCCATAGATTGTTGTTCGTCTCCAGTGTTCTTCTGAAGGCAGGACAAGACTCGTTTTAGAGCCAGTGTTGTCCTTCTCCATTCGAGCTGTCACTTTTATTCAGGCCTGAACGCGGGCCTTGTCCCCGGACACGAAAACTGACCTCGATACTGACACCGATGCTTAAAAAGAAACTGAAAGGGACAAAACCAAAAAGCTAAATAGAATCAAAGTTAGCTTCAGAAAGCGAGTTTAAAAAAAAGTTCAAAGTAGAAGAGCTCTTCCTTGATTTAGTAGAAGTGAATTCATACGGTGTGCTTATTGGATAGAAGTAAACAAGACTTTAAATTGCTTTTAAACTGACAGCACAGCTGAAGAGTGAGAGGAAGGAATGTTGGGAGAAGAGAGGAAAGGATGAGGTGCAGTAAAAGGACGAGGTCGGATTCAAAGGTTCCAGCTGTCACAGGGTAACACAGGCTGTACAGGCTGTAACGGGGAGCACGAAGTAACCACGAGGCGATCCAGCACCCTGGACACTGTCTTTTTAAACAAGTGACACAGCCTTCTCATGTTGACCTTAAAGACAGACTCCACACTTCCCTCAGTCAGAACCACTGAAGGGGAACGTGCTGTTTTGGGCTCTGTGGCACTGACTCTAAAAATCTGTTTATCGTCTATTTTGAACTGTGACTCTAACATGAGTTCATCCCAAGTAGACATGTTGAAGGTCATCTATTGCCAAAGCTTCTCTCAAACTGCTCGTCGTGGTTTCGGTTTTGTCGTATGTTGTCTTCTAAAATAAAGGAAAAATGGACATCTTCGCGTTGCCCAACCAAAAGAAAAACCAAATGACTCTTTATTCTTACTCTCATGGTGATAAAGGAAAGCATCAACTCCTCACATTCAGCAGCTGGAACCAGAAAGTCTTTTATTTAAAAAAAAAAAATGTTTTATTGAAAACTGACCAAAAGGTGAAAGCAAGCAACAACTTTTTTTTTTCTTTTCACACAGACGACCGCTCGTCTTCTCACTAGTGTAAAGCCTCGTCCATATTTACTCTCCACACATCTAACAGAGTAGGCATTGAACACCAGCAGAGTAATGCTTGAAAAAAAACAAAACATTATATTGAGAGACTGTGAATGAATCTGATATACGGAGAAAATACTACATTGTTCTCACTGAGTCGTGCTTGTGAGTCACCAGAGCCGAGCGATGGCCTTGTTCTCTGTGATGGAATGCTAATCAGCACATCTCCCTCTCTCTCTCTCTCTCTCTCTCTCTCTCCATCTCTTCATCCCACACTCTCTCTCTCTGCCTCTCTATCCTGCAGACTTTAACTACAATACAGATGGCTATGAGGGCGACGGAGCTGAAGACGGCAAGTCTCAGGACGGCTCCGAGACGCTGCCCTACATAGACGAGTCGCCCACCATGTCCCCCCAGCTGTGCGCACCTCAAGGGCCCGACGGAGAGACGGTCTCCCCCACACCACCCGAGGGCCTGCTGGCAGGGGTAAGGACACACACACACACACACACGCACACACGCGCACACACACAAACGTACAAAGGAATGGTCCTTGGCGCTCGAATCTCCACACACAACTTCATACTGTCACACAATAGCAGAACAGATGGCGATGAGAGCTGGGAACATAAATCACAGAGCTGATGTTTCACCAGATGAGTGATGAGTTCTCCTCCAGGCAGGTCCGAAAGAAACCCTTTGTTGTGTGTTTTAGCTCTGCAGCTTGTGTATTATGAACGGCTACATTTTCTCCAAGCAAACTCTGAGCTGTTCGACACTCGAGCAAAATAGTCCTCAAAGTAACGTCAGAAACATCTTATTGACGAGTTAGTCACCAAATGTTTGATTCACTGAGTCGTGTAAGTCTGCTGGTCATCTGATAACCTAAACGATTGGTCCGTACGTTCATTTATCTTTTTTTAAATGTCTAGAATTATTTGAACGCCTCTCATTTCAATGAGCTGGAGATGAGAGTGAAGTTGCTAAATGTTGTGTATTGAAAAAAACATTCCAAACCCAAGGACTCTTCTTCTCCTCTCACACAGACAGAAAAGCAGCAAACCCTTCCACTTAAGAAGCTGAACCAAGGATTAGATGCTTCCATTTAAAAGCCATGATGATACGAATCAATTTGTTCAACAGTTAATTTTTCTCATGTATCAAGTCATTGACTAATGGTTGTGACTCTGGCTTTAAAGCTCCTGTGATTAACTTTTGGGCTTCTGGAAACTTTGATCCCACCTGCATCTGGACAAAACACAACCTCTTTAAGCGTCCTGAGATGACTCCGAATGATCATAAGTAGAGAAAATGTGATCAGGTTTCTCTCAGAGAGCGTCGTAGTTCGTACAGACGCGACAGTATTACTTTTAAATCTGTTTCCTAATCAGTTCAAACTCCTCATAGAGCTTTAATTGATTCTTGAAGAAGCTACTTATCGAAGCTTCGTTTAAAGGAAAGTTCCAAATATATTGATGATCTTACATTTGTTGCTGTAGTTTAAGTCATTAACTGTCGATGATGACAAAGTGTCAGGAGGGTGATGAAGCAGATCTGACATGTTGGTATTTTAGTTCTATGAGCAGCAGGACTTTGACCTGCGAGGACTTCACTCCAGGCTCCGTGTGGCCTCCCGGTCTTTGGGTCTGTTTCTGGGCTGCTGATTGTTTCGTCCCCAGAGTTAGCTCTCCGTGGTCTTGACCCTGCGTAATTGTCAGCAATTAGCCAGAATAGCCGACTGCCTGCAGCACACTGTGGGTGGTGCGTTCATCACAGCAGCAGGAAAGGACTGCTGACCCAGATGGGGTTTGATGCCACCAGGACCAATCAGCTGCTTGCAGCGGGGATGCAGAGTACATGCCGTTAATGTCGCGATCTGTGCAGTGTGCATCACGAAGTCTAACGATCGGCGATGGCACTATTTTCTTTGTGCGTTTGTTGACAGTGTCTCCGTTTACTGAGGCGGTAAGAAACTCGAATCACTTTGTGTTTTCCCGAAGACTTTACCACTTAATTCACTCCAGGCACTTTGAAAGGCGGATTCCAAATCTCCGACTGGGAATCTTGCGTTCAAGATTCAATGGGAGGCTCAGCACGAGTCACGTCGACCCTGACCTGAACCGAAACCTGCATGACACAGACAGAGAGAGAGAGAGAGAGAGAGAGAGAGAGAGAGAGAGAGGCGCTATGGTAGCCTTCTTACCTTCGCACATCCGAGCAGCTTTGACATGCAGCATGAAAGAACCTGAATGAGTAAAATAGCAATAAGGTTGACTCAGACCTCTGATGATTTACACGTTCACAGCTTTGGATGAGTCTACATTTATGCATTAGGGATGATCTTAGAAAGGCCCACTCACTGACACTTACTGTGTATCACATGCCCTTTTACACTCAGAATCCACGTTGCTTTATTTGTCTTTAAAACCTTTAAAGCCTACTTTCTCCCACTTTTATTTCTCTTGAAATCTCCCTCCCGTGCTGCTCTGTTATCACTGTGTGATCGTAATATTGTAAATACATATTGGCCTTTATCGCTGACCTTTTTGTAATGATAGTGATTTATGAATTATTAAGCTGGTTGTTCTGTTTTATTCATCGAGAAGCAGCAAGCTGGGGCCGGCCCATGTAGATGAGAACATGTCTCCATCTAGTGGCAAGTTGGAGAAAAAGCAGGCAAGACGAGACATTGAATACAAATGGAAATGGGGGCGAATGTGCTCACTCCTCACAGCCTCACTTTTAATGCTGTTCTTACAAGTGAAATACTCAGGTAACAAAATGAAAGTTCTTTTAAAGGAGAGCAAATCTGTAAAAAATTCAAAAGTTAGTTTAACCAAACATTTTTTCTCAATCCTGGGATGCAACACCTGGACGCCATCCACCTCCAAGAAGCCATTACTACATGCATGTTAGTTTGAAAAAGGAGATCTACTTTTTTAATCCTTCAAGGGGAAATTCAGTTTTACACTCTGTAGTTGAACATGACACACACACACACACACACACACACACACACACACACACACACACACACACACATTGAAAAACACACACATGCACCAACAAGATCCGATGCACTAAAAGAAGAGGTGACGCTAGACCATCTTCCAGACTTGGTCCGCACCAGGACTTGAACCGGCGACCTTCCAGCTCTCAACACAAGTCCATACAGACTGGGCTGCCTGCCTGCCTGCTTTTGATGCACTGAGAGGAGATTGTGTGTGGAGTCGCTGCGGTCCTCCTCTCCTCACCGTCTTGTTAAGTCGGCCTTTCTTTCCGCTGAGTGTGCTGCACAGACCTTTCATCTGCTGACAGCAGCGATCCAGCGCTGACACATCCATGCCAACATGCACACATCCAGCCAGAGGACAAACACAAGGGTTTCATTTAAACTTAGAGGAGGTTTTTTTTTTTTTTTAACAGGCTTTTTAAAACCTCACTCCTCCATGTATCTACCTGTGATGGTAAAATGATCATTCGCCTGTTGATCTAGCAGGATTTTCTTTCTCCGTTTCCCGTCTCTGATGGTTTTATTCCCTTTTAAAGTCTTTTTAGTTGTGCTGTAATAGACTTTATTGGGGCTGCTGTGGCTTTGTTGGTAGTGGGGTCGTTTCTCAAACAGAAGGTCAAGGGTTAGATCCCCAGCTCCTGTGGTCACATGTCCGATTTGTCCTTGGGGAAAAAAAAAAAAAACACTTAACCCCAAGTTTCTCCCGCTGCTTCGTCGTCAGACTTTAGACTTTGGTCACTTTAGATAGAAACCTCTGCCTCAGGGTGTGAATGTGTCGGTGTGACCTGCGGTGTCAAAGAGCTTTGAGTTGTCAGATGACTAGAAATACAAGCTCAAGTCCATTTACTCATGACCACAACAGATTCTGATTTCTTTTCTCTTTTTTATTGTCCTCAACATTTTTCCATTCTCTTTTTTTATTTTATTGTGTAACTCCCCCCCCCCCCCCCCCCCCCCCCCCTCATAAGTTCCCCTCATCAGTTTACAAACACTCATTCATGTCTCATATCTCGTCAGTACACTTTTGAACTAGCTCTAGATTTTTTCAGATTATTCTGCAGAAACGGACCCAAAACATGAGAAAATTTGTTTTAATATCATTGATCTAAGGGCCAAAAAGGGAACCCTTCAGTTACGGGTGTCACTTCCTGTAAGGCAGCATGTGAGGGTCAGAAGAGAGATGAGAGGTTATGACGAGTGCAGCCAAAATCAGATTTAAATAATCATTTTTCAGAGTGAAACGTTTTTCTTGAATTTCTTTCACGGCATTCTCAGTGTTTTTTTTTTCTTTTTTTCTTTCTAACAGCTTGTCCTGGTGCACACATTTCTCATTTTAACACTTTAAAAAAAACGAAATAAATAATTGAACCGGATGTTCCGTGCGTGCTGAAGTGCTGTTACCCGGTGAACTATGTGACCTGTAATTAGAATCAGCGACGCTAGCAGCACTTTAGCTGCTCTTTGCTCCACATCTAAGGCCCTCAGCAGATCAATACAGACACAATGGACGGAGAGAAGACAGAGGAGAGAAAGAGAAATGGACTCTGCACTGGAGAACGAGAGAAGCTGAGTGTGTGTTTGAGGAAGTGCCTGAAGACACGGAAGACAGACGTGCAGAAAGTGACTCTCCAAAAGCTCACACAGAAACGGCCTGTGTAGCCATCAAGGAAGTGGCTGGATAGCGTTTGTTGTGAGGGGAGGGGCGGGTGTAGAGGGAGGGCAGACCTCATCGACCGAGGTGGAGCAGTACACACACACACACACACACACAAATGGAGTACACATCCACACCAGGAAGCCCGGCAGAGGAAGGGGGTGGGGCTGTGTAGGCGGCGTCCTCTCTCTTTCTCTCTCGGTGTCCAGACGACGTGCTCTGAAGGGAAAACACTGATGTGTCCGGGCAGGCCCTGAAGACGGGAATCTCAGGCAGAAAGGGGAGAGGAGGAGGCGAGAGAGAAGGAGTAAAGAAAGAAAGAAAGAAACAAGCATGGAGGAGGAAGAGGAGGAGGTGCTGTGCTACTTGGACAGGGTGCTGGAGGAGGAGGAGGAGGAGGTGTTTGAATATGGAGATGGGGAGCTGGATCCCATCACTCCCATGCACAGACAGTTCAAGGTGAGACAGCAGCAGGACAGTTGGGACGCAGGGACTACACACACACAAACTCTCTCTTACAAGGCTTGAAATCTTGGCTCTGAACAGCAAAGTGTGTGGGTTTTTTTTGTTGTTGTCATGGTTCAATGTGGCGGCGTTATGTGCTGCTACGTGTGCCGATGAGCCATCTGCGCTGCAAGTGTGTGCGCGCACGCGCGCGTGTGAGAGTGTGTGACAGCCATTGGTCTCTCAGTACGGCCTGATGATGAGGCAGCTACTCAAAAGCACATGTTTCATTACTCTGGTGCTTCTTAAAGCCAGCTGGTTTCTGTTTGTAATGGTAACTTCTGACTGTGTGTGTGTGTAGGTGTGTATGTATATGTATGTGTGTGTGTGTGTGTGTGTGTGTGTGTGTGTGTGTGTGTGTGAGAGTGTGTTTGTGTGTGCTCCCAGTAACTGTATTGACAGAAAGCAGGCCTGCTCTGCACTGTAGCCGTCACTCTTGATAACTTTATATCACATTTATGGCACAGAATAAGAACAGAGGGCACAACATAAGAACACACAGTGTGTCTGTGTATGTGTGTGTGTGTGTGTGTCTGTGTGTGTCTGTGTGTGTGTTGTCTTAACTGACAAGCGCGCACACACAGGAGCAGGTTGCCATGGAAAAATGCTTTCACCGCTCATGTATTTCTCATCTTGCCCTCTCGCCACACAGAAGCTCTTTGTACAGCAAAGGGAAAAAATGTTCCCACTGGTGGAAGAAGTGTTTTTTTCCCCCTTCCTTTCCCGTCTTGTCACTGAAGGAGTGAAGTCGACACGTCACCAACAAACATGTTGACTGACAGTAAAATGCATTTCTGTGTGCTAAGTGAAGGGGGACGGCAAAGTTAGGCATCTTTAAGCAGGAAAACCTTAATAGAAGTAGCTCTTGGATGTAATTGTATTCAATTCAAGACAGAGATATGAACTGATATTTTTGGAGTCTGATATCGATTTCTAATGGAGGAGTTCATCGATTAAGATATGGCAGCTGATGTTGGGAATTTTTAGGGTTAGGGTATCTAGAATACAAAAAAAACCCTTTTTATTATATGCTGAGAGGATGATAAACTACGGAGTTTGAGCAACAACCTTCTGAATTACACCCAGTGTGGGTTTTCTGCACACTCGTTTGTGTAAAAGTTTTCATTTCAGCGTATAATGAAAAGCCGACACGCTGAAACTGATCACAGATCAGATCTTTTGTTGATAAAAATATCAGCCAGCAGATAAAGTGGTCAGGCTCTAAGACATGCGCACACATATTTGTTTTGAAGCTTGAAATATACATTGAGCTTTAGCATACTGGCATATCAAAGAATAACCCGAGAGTCTGACTCACTGCTGGAGCTGCAGTTGTCATGGGCTTCATATAAATGATCTCTCATAAAAGGGAATAGAGCGATCAGAAATGACTCTGAGGCTCAAATCCTCAAATCCCTACACATGCTGTCAGTTCACTGCAGACATGGTGTAAAAAAAACAAAAAACATTGAAAAAGGACAAATACTAAACAGACAGAAATCAATCGTTCTTTTTCCACTGTGTCGCTTTAATTGAGAGAAGAATTTCCACCAATGAACAGCAGATAAAGCACTAACACTGTTACCGTGTGTGTGCGAATGTAAATACATGAAGTGAAAGCCAGCACAGAGTGGCAAGAGTAAACTTAATATATTCATACTCATATATATTTAGTTTCCCTCTGCAGAGACATTTTTAAAATAAACAATGTGACAATAATACGTCATGTATTGAATAAAAGCACAGGCTGTGTGTACTGCACCTGCTGTATTACAGTTTGCCTCCAGTGTTGAGGGAAACGATCCGTGTCCGACTCAGGAGTGATTGGGTTAAAAAAGATGACGTCACAGCTCCTTCCTTCTCTTATCAGGCAGAGCTGATATCATTATAAAGATGTGTTCGTGTTAATAATTCACCTCCAGCTTCTTTCACACAGTCGGTCTTTGGACTCACATGTACAGTATGTACATTCACTTTGTGACACTCACGATGTGTCTTTGACTATAATTATTGCCTTTGACCTGTGTGTGTGTATGTGTGTGTTTGTGTGTGTGTGTGTGTGTGTGTGTGTGTGTGTGTGTGTGTGTGTGTGTGTGTGTGTGTGTGTGTGTGTGTGTGTGTGTGTGTGTGTGTGTGTGTGTGTGTGTGTGTGTGTGTGTGTGTGTGTGTGTGTGTGTGTGTGTGTGTGTGTGTGTGTGTGTGTGTGTGTGTGTGTGTGTGTGTGTGAGCGCGCCCAGAGAGCACGAGTGAATGACAGCTGGGAAGTCGAGATGAGCAACATCAGCTGCTGCTGTACATGATTTTTATTCATATGACATATTCAAACACATTTTTCATTGGTCTTATTAATACAGCGTCCAAACTCGTCTGGATTGTTATAGCTGAGAGCTGAGTGTGAATCATGCAACAGGTCCTAAACGAATCATTATTACAGATGTGTGAGGACGGATTATCATCATCATCTCACCATCATATTGTGTTCAAATGACTGATGAACAGCTTGATGATCAGAGGAGTGTAGAAGTGATCAGTTAAATCAGTGTATGGAGGCTCAGAACACGGATGATATACTGGATGTGATCACAGACTCTCAGTGTTCTTACTGACGGTCACCTGTCACCATTTCACAAGTTTTATGTCATTCAGTTGAAGCAGTAAAACATAGAAGTATCTTTTTTTTTTCCCTTAGGTGTATGCAAAGAAATAAAAGGTGCAGGAAGAATAGAAACTTATCAACCTGCCCTTTGAACATATGTACAATATGCTAATGTACATTTGTATGTACGAAGTCCAAACCTTGTACTTTAATACGTATGTAAACCATAAGTATGGACAACAATCCATCACACATCCTATTTATACTCCTGTACACAGGCTCAACAGAGACAAGAGAAACATGCAGGACAATTTTTATCACATTGGTCAAAAATCCATATTTTTACTCACTTAAGTAGATTTGAATTGTTGAATGTTTCCGCAGTACTGTAAGGCTCTCTTTTCATCATTCCCTCAATTGAAACGCATCTTTTGTTCGACTGCTGTTCTAACAGAATGGAACCTAAACTGACATTTCTCTCCCCTGTTCTACTGAGCGATCTCTTGTGCTCGCTGCTTTCTGTAAACTAAAAAGATCATGAAGCACATTTTTGCTTCCAACATAAATAGCGAGATTGTTATTTCAGAAACAATTTTTCCTGAAGCTTTCGCCTTCACAAATCCGCCTCAGACTCTCATCCTGACTTCATTGTTGAAGCTCGACACCAACCAAAAGTCTCTCGCAGGGAAGAGCAACAGAAGAAGAGCTGATTGAACGACAGACAAGAAGGCAATGGAACTTTTTGCTGTTTGTGTGAGATAAACATAATGTTGGTCTTTGAATATGTTCCAAAAATTCATGCACATTTTAAAATTGTTCAGTGAATGTTGACAGAATAGTTTCATCATGTTGCTGTTTTCACCATGACTGTTTTTATAATCCCTAAAAAAACATACAATAAACTGCTTTTTAAATAAATAGATCTATATTGAGCAGAATTGAGTTCAGACTCTTGGTCCAGACTCTCCGTAGAAGCACCCGTCTTCTACTGACTTCCCTTTATTCAACCTGATGACTAATACATGTTTCTGTTGTGTAAAACATTGACTTATATTAGTTTTGTTTTTGTATATTAGTCACACACACTGAAATGAGTCTGACTTTAGTCTTTGTGGTTTATGTTGTCTTGTATTAAATTATAAAACGTCCTGCACGTATCGGCCATTTCCCCCTTCGCCTTCATGCTGTGATTCTGTAAAGAATCGTGTTTAAAAAAAAAAAAGTTGTTTTCAATAAAACAGAAACACTCTCATACACTACAGCTCAGTTTAACCTGAGCTCATTGGTTATAAATATTATGACATCACATTATGGTTCAGATGATTGACTTTTGCTCTCCCGGCGACTCCTCTTCGACTTTGAGGGCTTTTTCTTCCAGATGTTCACAGGTTCCTAAAAAAACAACTCTCTTTCCAAAGCACTTTGGATGTGTCATTAATCTCATCATGTTTAGCTGATGTGATGACTTGAGCTATGCATTATACACGAGTATGATATTTAGGTTTTAATTGTTTTTGTTTGTTTGTTTTTCTGCAGGGAGAGATTGAGAAAGGACTGGAGATGAAGAAACTGGTGCTGTCTGGTTTTTTAGCCAGTGAGGAGATCTACATTAACCAGCTGGAGGCTCTGCTACTGGTGAGACACACACACACACACACACACACACACACACACACACATTGCTCTTTTCAACTTTCAGTGCACCATTTGTGGTTAAAGGTCTGACTGAACACAAGGTCACCCTCGAACAGTTTCCTGAAACACTAACTGAACGTGCTCTCCCATACCAAGCCACCACTATGTCATATCCTGCCGCCCGTTGTTTGACATCAAGCACGATGTTTGCATGACAGTTGTTAGATCGCGATCACGATCACACTTATAGCACGACGCTTCCAGTGCTTAAAAAGAAAGGTCATACAATGCAGGCGGTCAATGAGGTAAAAAAAACAAAAACAAAAAAAAACCTGTCAGCTCTCAATGACGACACCGAGAGTCGTTTTACAACGTGTTTGTTCCTGTCCTCGTCCACTTCCTCAGTCATTGAAAGAATGACTGAGTAACTTTTTACCTTTGTTGCACTAAAATATTTAACAACATGCACTGTGACAGTCACCACTAAATCAGTTTACTGCTCACACTAGAGTCATTCTAACAAAAGTAAGAAGGTAGTAGGCTGACCAGGAAACAAGCACAGTGTGAAATCATAAATTACAGGCGGTTGAATAAAGAAGATTGAGACGCTGAAGGGGGCTGAACTTAAGAACAAACATTGTTTTTATGAACTGAAGCAAAAACTACACTCGTGTATCAGTCATCAGAAAAGTGTTCTTCTCTTCAGTCGTCTCTCTTCTCCTCCTCTCGTCCTGATAATAACAAACACACACTCGTTCTAAGCTGAACACAGAGCAGGCATTAATAGATCAGATGACATACTGTTTCAAAGAAGTGTTTGAAATCCTTTTTTAGACGCTTCAGCCTGGTTTTTTGGAGTAATTTCTTTTTAACAGCACTGTCAACAGACAATTTGACCCGAAGAACAGAACACACGATATACACGGTGTGTAAAACAAACAAAGTCAAACAGTAATCAAAAGTTCCCACCCTGACCTGTTTAGTAGGGAGGCCTTTTGTGGATCAGGATCAGGCTTCTCCCAAGGCGAGCTCTGCTCAGTCCTGAGGGGGAAAGTGAGGGTGAGGTGGATTGTGGGATATGCTGTTCTATTGAGGTTGTAACCTGTTGAAGAAGCAGGTGCAACAGTACAGAAGGATGGGCTGGATCATGCTTTGATTTTACTCACCTGACTGTGGAGCCTCGGGGTGCACCATACTTTTCAACCTGGGAAGGATCCATTTTTTTTAAAGGGCAGACGCACACTTTCTCTTATTAGACCCAGATTTTACAGTTATTGAACCTACAGATGTGAATTGGCTGCTTAATACATTAGAAAGTAAAATGTCCAACAACTCTGTTATTTCGCTCCAGTGCTGTAATCCCATGATCCTTTCCTGCAATGGAACAAATAACATGGAGAGAGAAAAAAAAGATGGAATATATTATGTCACTTTAACACTTAGCATTGTTGTTGAAACTAATAAGGGCTTTTTAACCTCAGCGCTGTTCCATCACACATAGACGTGACTGGAGGCGTTGATTGTTTCTCCGACTCTGCAGCCATTGTCTGTGCTTTTAAAAGTGAGCCAGTCTGATTACCCATCAGACGACTCGGGGGGGGGGAGAAGCTGACTCACCTCCAGCCTGGGAGAACTTTTGCCTCCATGAAGTGAAAGCTTTTTTTTTCTTTTTTTCAGTTTTCACTGTATTTCAGCCCCCGCCATCACCGCGTCCACCCCGCACACGGCTATGACTAACTGAGTTGGCGTGTGATCTGACCGGTCAGAGGCTGCACAGCAGTGAACACAGTCACCCAATTGCAGAGCAGAGAGGCTAATATTATGCCTGTCACTGGGTGACATGTGGCAAGACCAGGCATCAGCCCAATCAGGCCACTGATTGGCCAATTTTCTGACCCAAATTATAATCATTATCACAGCCTGCTCTCAAAATAGACACAACTTCAACCCACTTTATTGACAGTTGTGTGCAAATGAGTTTAGTTTGGGTGTGATGCCCTGACTTCTACACTTTCTACGAGGCCCAAACTTTGTATTTAACCACAAAAGCTGAACTGCGTTTACTGATTCTTGCCGTTTTCTCTGTCTGCTCTACTCCAGCCCATGCGTCCTCTGAAAGCCACGGCCACGACCTCCCAGCCCGTCCTGACCATCCAGCAGGTAGAGACCATCTTCTACAAAATCCAGGACATCTTTGAGATCCACAAGGAGTTCTATGACGCTCTTTTACCCAACATCCAGCAGTGGGATGAGAAGGTCACTGTGGGGCATCTGTTCCAGAAGCTGGTGAGTCTGAAAAAAGAAAAGAAAGAAAAAAAACTGCACTGAACATGTAAATGAGTGTCTAAAAGGGGAACTGTTTGGTTCTTGCCTTTCGTGTTTGTGAATCACTGGTCTGAATTAGAATGTGTGTGCGCCAGCAAGCGTGCGTGCCAGCGGTCTGAGTGTCTTAGCAGGAATGATCCTGCCTCCTATCTGTCTTCTTTGCTCTGGATGATGTCACTTTAACGGGCTCTAATGGTCATAATGTAATACGGGCATTGTTATGAGTGTTGATGTACAGAATTAGCACAGCTCCAGGCCCTTCACTATAGTCTCAAAGGGTGTTAGACCTCGCTCTGTGTTGGATCTTTACGTTGTCAATATAAATAAAATCCGACGCTTCTAATGTTATTTATGATCTTGTGTACAAAACATCAACTCACCAAAAGTATTTGAAGTAACCGTTTTTTTTTTTGGATTTTTGGACGTTGGGTGATAAGTGGGGAGTGTAAACGCTGAGATTTATTATGTTAGAAATTACAAACCAATAATAAGAACATCCTCACATGTCCTGCCCAATCAGGTGCAACAACACTACTCTGCTCCCGCCGCTCAGCCTTAATGCTTGGGAGTGCAACATCAGGCTACACATCTACCTTTAAGGATGACTGCTTGTCTCGCAGTTGATTTGGACAAACAGTGAGCCGTGTTTTGGCCAGCTGTGTAAAAGCACTCCCACATGCTGACACCCAAAACCCCGCCGC
The DNA here is from genome assembly GCF_947650265.1 of Symphodus melops. Taxonomy (NCBI): domain Eukaryota; kingdom Metazoa; phylum Chordata; class Actinopteri; order Labriformes; family Labridae; genus Symphodus; species Symphodus melops. The sequence continues at coordinate 12,936,949 of NC_136701.1, forward strand.
CCACCTCCGCTGGTCACCTTGAATCGAAGTTACTATTCAGACAAAACGAACACTGCACAACGTTTATTTGGACACAATGATGGAGGTAAGATGTGAAAAAAAAAAGAAAGTTGCACTGCTAGCTCAGTTAGCATGGCCAAGTATCCCAGGATGCTCGGAGCAGCGAGTTGCACCGTTAAATTTTGAAGACATTAGAAAAAGACATTACAGTTGAAGATGATACATTTCAGCATAAATTAAACAGCAAATCAACCAAAAAAACAACTCACTTTACAGTTGACGCAATTTAAAAAAAAACCTGTCTAACAATTAACTTTCTGTGTGATTAGTGAGAAATGAAACATTGAAATATTTGGCTACCTGTTACGTCCGTTACGTTAAACTCACATGATGATGACATTTGAAAACAGACCAAATCTCCATAGAAGAAAGAACTCATAGATCTCCTCGTCTCTGTAAACTCCCACCTGTCACACGCATACACAATGATTAAATGCACTTGCTTCTACAGGAGTCGGGATGGGCGTTGTAATCCGAGGTGCCTGCCGGGACTTGACTTTCCTGTAGATAGACTTTTATGGGGGGGTTTAGTTTGAACATTTAGTCTTCTAATGTCGCAAATTTTGATTGACCAAAGTGAGAAATGTCCTGAGCTGCACATTGTGCTGCTTTTTCAACACAGTTTTCTAATCGTTCAGAATGTTCATTTTCACTCAGATTGTTGTGAAGGCTTAATGATCAGTACATCTTTTATATCTCATTAAAAGTAATTTTATTTCTATTTCGAGTCAGGTTTTAACATTGAACTTGTGTTTAGTGTTTAAATCCAGAAGCAGTCATTTTAAAAAAGGGAATTAACTTCAACAGTAGGAATTCAGATGATCACGTTCATGTAGTTACAACAGATTTTTCAGTCATGTAAACTTTTGTGTCGAACATTGCCACCTTAAACTTGAATTAAAGCTTTTTTTTGGTAATAATTTCTCTAATAATTAATATTTCACTACATTTCCAGAGAAGCAAGGACTTTCAAAAGTGCTCCTTCAAGCTCATAGGATTACATTTACATCGCCCACGATAATGACTGAGGAAATGTGTGATTTTTATCTGATGAAAGAAAACATTAAACACTGACTGGTTTAAATGCTCAGAGCTTCTTTTAATCAGAATAGAAAACAAAACAGCCGAGCTCTCTCTCAGAAATTCAATTCTCCACATAATTAAAGTACCCCCCCCCCCCCTCTCTGTGGCCCCAAGGAGTCTCACCACCAAGTGACACCTATTAGTGTAGTCACCAGCTCCCATCTGTGCTCCGTATACAGTATGTGCGTACATGAGCATGTCATGTGGCAGCTAAACATTTAGTCAGAGTGGAAGTGTGCGTGTACAGATGGCAGTGTAATTAGCTGGTCTGCTCCCTACTGCTCCCTGTCAGCAGCACGGCGGCTGAGGAAGCGACGCAAAGAGGGACCGAGTTCGAGAAAAACACAGGCAGGTCCACTTTGTCGCCGCTTTATTTAGACGAGGAACGAGCTCAGCTGCTGGCGGCGACGCCAAATGAAATCCTGTCAAATTCTCCGGAGGCAATCTGTGGGAAGGGTTTAAGCTTTGGTGCCGTCGCGGCTCTGGAGAGATTTGAGGCTAATATAAAGACTTTTAAACTTCTGTCTGACACCGACAGTCACTGTAATCCATGTTTTATGTTATCATGGCGAGTGGACTACTGCTTCAAGGTGATAACCTGGAACCCATGGAGTACCTGTTTAAAGGCAAAGTTGGTCCATTGGTCTGTTCAAAATTTTTGTACAGACTGAAAAGTCTCAATAATGTTGGATACACACATTCACAGCCAGACTTTAATAGTCTGAAGAGAATGTAGGTGTTACCCAGTACAGGTTAGGGAAAACCAATCAGTGCTTGTCCTTAAATATCTTGCTATAGATGCACATGGGAGCTAAAGAAAGCTATTTTGAGAAGCTGAAATCAGGAAACACTGCCTTTTTCAATAAAAAAAAAATCCCCTAAAAAATGTCTGTATCCATTCATCATTGCAGCTTACAATAGAAGTGTCCATGTCTGGTCAACTATTGAGCACGGGCTCCCTCACTCTCTCAGTTCCTGCTTTCCTTCTCCCCCTCCTTCATCTCCTGCTCCCCTCTCTGCTGCACTCAAACACTAAGTGTTGTTTTTGCAGCCACTTTGACCTGTGACTGTGTTTCAAGTGAAGGAGCCCTGTGTCCAGTATGATGGTGAAGGACAGCGCCGGATAAGGCTTTTTCACGTCAGTCACAGCCCCAGGTTGTCCGAGCAACACGTTACGATACCGCTATGACGTCGTTGTGTTCAGTTTGTACTTTCCAGCCGAGCTGCCAAATCAAAAAAAATCTCTATCTTTGGAAATTCTGTCGTCGCACCTTGTGGTTTGACAAATGAAGCCTGGCGCTATGACGAGGCGGTAAACAGACAGCGAAGACTTGGGCAAAGTGTCTGTGTCAGGGTTGTGCGAAGATGACTGTATGACCAAACAACTGTTGGATTTTTATTTAGTTCTCTCTATCTTCTTTGCCTGTGAAAGATATATTCATCTCATTATCTTTTAAGCTTCATCTGTGGCCCGGAGATTCCTCTCTTGAGCTCGATTTTCCACTTCTTCACACTCTGAGGGGAAGTTGTGGGAGAAAAGGAAATGAAAAATAGGAAGTGGTGAATTAGGAAGGGGGGGGGGGCTTTAAATACAAAAGTAACAAATCTTCCTCATTCACTCTATTCAGCTGAATCCAATCTTATTGCTTTAATAGGGTGCAGTCAGCTCTTCAGCCCGGGCATTCAGGCATAGCTGTAGGAGGATGCATATTCATGCACTGCTGGCCTGCAGCTTGTGTTACAATGCACAGACAGTGCAGCACAGAGCGGCTCCTAATGAAAGGAAAGCGAGAGAGAAAGTGACTGTTTCTTTGAGGAGCACTGAAGAGAGTCACCAGTGGGGTGGCATTGTGGGAAATTGATTAGCCTGTTTGCATTGTGCGTGTGTGCGTGTGTATGTGTGCGTGTGATCATTTTGTATACACTGCAACAGCATAAGCTGGACGCCATCACACCTCACGGCTTTTGACTTCATAATGCTTCCACATGCAGAAGTGATACAGCAGTGTCAGATAATAATTGAATAATCAGGTAATAATCTGGCTCACTCTTGCGTGCACTGTATGAACATTGCCTGTAACTGTTGCAGCTTTAGTTATACTAAACATGTCAGGCAATGAACCAGAAAGCGAATGTCTCCTTTACAAGCTAAAGGTCACTTGTGTCTTCTGCACCTGACTGTCTCTCTCTCTCTCTCTCTCTCTCTTTGCAGGCCAGCCAGTTGGGAGTGTACAAAGCCTTTGTGGACAACTACAAGGTGGCGCTAGAGACAGCGGAGAAATGCAGCCAAGCCAACAGTCAGTTTCAGAAGATATCCGAGGTACGTTTGTTTTCCAAAGATGCTCAGAGCGGCTAACAGGATGTGAAGAAGACATTCATGGGAGGGGAGAAATGCAGAAACTTCAGTATTCTGTTCATATTATAGATTATAATTGTTGTATTCCTGGGTAGGATATTATTTTTAAAATGTAATTTATGTTTTCTGCCAAAAGGTTGCAGTTAATGTAGAGTTTGATTTTGTCCTCTCAAACTCTTCACGTTACAAAACGACTGCCAGTGCTCAAACTGTTCACTACTTATTTAACGACGCGCCGATCTATTAAGTGTCTGTCAATGAAAGAAGAAAACCGATGCACATAAAACAACAGCACAGAGGGGAAGCAAGCCGGGTCAAAACATTTCCCTTTTTCTGAGTGGACGCAGCAGAATTTATAGGAAATGTGATCTCAATAGGAGGAACACTAGTTTAAACAATACAGTAGCTATATATGACGCTCCACAATTTAGCTTGTAAGTGTTCGAACATACAAGAAGTTCACAACTGAAGATGTTGACTAAGTCACACCAACAGACAGCGAGGTGGGTATATTTAGTATTAACAGCTAAAGGGAAACATCTGTCTGATGGCTTTTTAGCTGTTAGAGATGCTCAAACTCACTAGCACGCCTCTCAGTGCATGCTAGTTTTATTAGTCTCTGTTGATTTGTAAATGTATTTGACTTTAAATGAAAATGTATTCATTACAGTAGAGGACATTCGATTGGGGACTTCAGTATAAAAACTCTTCCTATAAAGCTTATACTCGTGAAAGAATTGTCTTCTTTTTTTTTTAAACGGATACAAGCCTCTGTTTCCTGCCGTGTTTTGACCTTTTATGTATACCTTCGCAGACACTTAGCATAGTAAACCTTGCAAAATGTTAGCATTGAGGTACATTGAGGAAGTTAAAACATGAAACTATCAAATATCATATTTTAAAGTTTCTCAATGCTGCCACAGTCAGAAAATGTTCTGTTACAACAAAGCTGAACGCGGACTTTTAGCGTTTGAATGAGTCTCATTACTTTGTACTTCTAATTATCTGTAAGGGACGTTTTCAAATGTTGCGTGGTCCAGCCTCCTTCAGCTGTCTCAGTCTGCTGCAGTGACTCTATACTTCTTCATTAGCCCTCCGCTCAGCCCAACATGTAGACAACTGTGTGTGTGTGATTAATGAAACTGATCTTCCCTCCCCTCTGTTTCTTTTAGAACCTCAAAGTAAAAGGGCCTAAAGGCTCCAAAGATTGTACTACATCTGTTTCAATGGAGGGTAAGTGTACCGGTTACTGTTATTGTGTGTGTGTGTGTGTGTGTGTGTGTGTGTGTGTGCGTGTGTGCGTGTGCGTGCGTGCGTGCGTTCGTTCTTGTGTGTGTGAGTGTGCATGTATGTCTGTCTAAGCTGACGTTTGGCTTTAAGACTCCAGTCCGTCCCCTTCTACTTGTGTATGCAGTGGCAGGCTTTTGAAGACACACACACACACACACACACACACACACACACACACACACACACACACACACACACACACACACAGCATACAGACGCACACACTTCCTTCTCTCTCTCTGTCTCTCTCGCCCTTTCTCTCTCTCTCTCTCTCTCTCTCTCTCTCTGTGTCTGCCTAAGAGAGGAGGCAGTGAGCAGGAGAACAGAGTGTGGAGAAAAGATGAGGGATATGGAGGTGCTTCTGGTCCTCAGGCTGTGTTGTAACTGCACATACGGTAACGTCTGCATGATTTGACTCGCTTGATGTCGGAAACTTGGACAGTTGTGTCTCCTGTCGTATTTCTAAGAGCCCGGATGTCAACATCGTTGTCTGTGTGCTTGATTTGTAGTGTACTGTGTTTGCTGTGAAGTTGGGACGGTTGTTAATAAGCTGACAGACTGAGTTGGGATCCCAGCAAACAGGATTTTTGAAGCCTTGTGAACTGATGCAGATGGTCTCGGTGCTTAATTTGCCTTTTTCTCAACATTCAGTTGCCACAGCCCACACGGTGAGCCTTTAAAATGAGCTTCTTTTGTGTTTCTGCAGTCTATTGATGACATACCAGAATTTACAGCTCACTGGGACCGACTTCACAGAACGTATAGCAGCTTTTTGTGGGTCTGCTTAAAGGCAGGGCACGTCGAGTCTGTGTAGGGACTGCTTTGCCTCAGACTGCTTCTGATAGTGGACACTTATCACCAGAGGATCGGAACAAGTCTGATCGCGAGACGAACTGTGCAAACTGTATGTGTGCATGAGGAAGACGTGGCGTGCCTTAACTTAAACTACAGAGATGGAAGACGTCTCTGTGCAGGTGTAACTAACAATGAATTGAAAATCAAACACGATGAGCGGACCGTTGTATGGGCTTGTTTGGCTGGGTGAGTGTTGATCAGCACCATGTATCTGTTCACTGAAACGTTGTGAGGAAGAACTCAGTCATTCAGCTCACCTTTGATCAGGCTAACTGAAACATGTGTGGCCCTATGACAGATATAACACTATTGGTGTATGTATGTAACCATGCAAACTTGTTTAAGATCAGATAATCCAGATGACAATGCTCGGGCGATTTAGAGACGGTGTTAAGTTTGCCAGTAGACTTTACCTCCGTAGTTTATAGTATTTAAATTTATTTTTAAAATGACAGGACCGTCTGCTCTGGAAAATCTTCCTGAGTTGCTCTACCACATATTCCTCACTGAAGGAGATTTCCCACGTTGGTCTTCAGAGGAGTTTCTTCTTGGAAGTTTGACTCATAAAGAGCAAGAAGGCTGTGAAAGACACGATGAGTTTTTGTCTCATTTCGACGCTACGGTTAATTGAACTTCATTTTAAACTAACGAGCGGAAACAAAAATGCAAGCAAGCGGAAAAACCGCGCGTGAGAATATCGAACGAGTCGAGCGAGGTGTCGCGTGACGTAAGGTGATTTCTTTTCCTGATGACCACCTGCTGTGTTCTCACATCGGCTCATCCTGACGTCTCGCGGGAGACCGGCTGGAGAAGTCTGGAGAGGGTCGGAAAAACATTCACCTGTTTTCGTTCACACATGCCCTTCAAACGTTCAGGTTATTAAGACTCGTAATTAAAGATACAATGGGAAAAAAACGAATACTCTCTGCACTCTGTCTCCAGTAGAAATGGTTTACAGCTTTAATTTTAACATATTCTTGAAAAGGACTATTTGCTTGTGGGGGAATAATCGAACACAACCTAGCAAGGAAAAGCCTTACTTTGTGTCAACTCAAATTCTCACTATGTCGCCGACGCTAACATATTTCCGCTTCAAAATCTTGATCGTGTTATTAAAAATCATTCTCAATCTAGGTCTAAATATAGTTGTAAAGCAGCATGACCCTGGTTTCATATTCCCTCAACAATCAGTGTCGGTCAGCACCCAGGACAGCTGCTTTCATTACTTGTTTGTAATATGGTTCCTTAATTAGCTGCTGAGACAATCGGGGGGATTCCTCCACCTTCACTCTGACAGGGGCGTTCTCTTTCTTCTCCCTCCGTGTTGTAGCTCTTTTTTTCCGCCCGTTCTCCCATTTGCCTTCTGCCCTTCTCTCATCCGTCCATCCTTGTACTTTCTATATGATTAAACTGGACCCCAGCCAAATGAGGGGATTTGTGCTTTCGCAATAATTCAGTTTGTCCGGCTTGTTCATAATTAAGTAAAGCCCAGTGTTTCATCTGCCCTCGACCCTCTAATGAACGGACGCTAAAGCAACGCAAGTACTAAATCAAGCAAGCATGTGACATCCTGTTTTACATGTAAATGCGGACTTTTGCTACGCACTACCGTTTCCTCGCTTTTTCTTAATCACTATTTTCCCCCTCTCTATTCATCATTTTGCCTCCTTTATTTTCCCTCTCCTCGTGTCCTCCTCGTCCTCCGTCATGGCTCGTGGCTCATGGCTGCCGGTGGAAGCTGATTTCTTGCCAAATGCTGAAAGCAGGCAGTCCCCGAGTCCTCGCTGTTGACCCCCTGAAGTGTTTATGTGTGATGTGCCTGTTCAAAGACTTCACCCACATGGTCCTTCTATCCACTTGTTAGCAAAGATGAACCACGTGTCCGTCAGCCAAGTTGCCGAGGCGACCTTGAGAACAGCACCAATCAGAGGCACGTCGCGGTGGCAGGTCATCGACTTCCAATAATCTGCCTCTCGCTCTGATTCTCTCTCTCCTCATTAGTCCTGACTCTTGACTGGACCTTGAACTTAAGTTCTCTGTCCTGTAGCAGCATGAATTGATCCTGCATCAGTACTGTAAGAGTCCTCCGAACTAAAATACTTCAAAGGTGTTTGACTGCATTCAGTGAACGAGAACATTTAATGACCTAATATTTCAGATTTCTCCAACTTTAAGGTGTGTAATGCACAGAAGACAAATTAAGAGAGAGGACATGTAAAGGTTTCTTATTCCTGTTCAAACTGTTACAAATCAGTCTCTGAAGCCCCATCATCCGTAGCCTGAACTTTTCATAATAAATTATTATGATATGGGAAAAGACTTTTCATGTGCTGGTCATTGTAAACAGTCCAACTAGTAGCCTGAGACTTGAGAGTACATCTATAACTGGATTAGTTAATGCAGATGTCTGGTTTGATAGGATTGGATTTTGGCCAATGTTCAGCTGGCTTTTTTTTCCTGCCTGCAATCAAAGCCTGATCATTTCTACAGAAAATACCAAATAAAACGTCCAAAACTAGCTTTTAGATTCATGTATACTCGTCTATGTGTATGCTAATTGACAAAGTGTAAGACAAACCATTTAATAACAAGTCACGATAGCTGAGTAACTGAAGAATATCAAATGCAAACGATAAAGTGCAGGATCTGTTCTCTGCTAAACACGTTTTATCTCCTCGACTTCTTCTTTGGTCGTTCAATTTCAGGTTCACATCACCTCATTCACGTCAGAAGCGCCATCATAAACAGTCATGAAGCAGTGAGTCAAATTTGCATGGAAATCTGAATTATGAATATCTGAAATGATCAATCTGATAGTTGTAACATATCTATGTATTACAAGATCTATATTCAACCATACCCTATTGATTTGAAAACCTGAATATGCTAACCAGGCCTGTGTACTGGTATTTATGTTTGCTAACAGCAGTAAAAGGCTTCTATCACCTTCATTTGACTAAAACATCGCAACATGTTCTGACCTCCTTCTTAAAACTACAAACATCCCCCTCAGCTTCAGTAAAAGTTAGCATGCTGCTAACCTGCTAATTTCTTGATCAAAGCAGTTATGAAACGTTCCTAGCATCGACATACTAGCATTGACGTCGTTTGCATTCAGATGTTACGAGCATAGCTGCAGACTGGTGTTTCCAAACAGAAGCAAGTTGTATTAGTATTTCACATCTTCATCACTCCGACACAAAGTGCTGATTCATCGGCTTCCACAAGCGGCTGACCTGCTCACAGCTTGGGAACTTCAGTAAACTTCTTTAACATTGGATACTTAAGTTGTACCCACACTTACCTCCCACCTCCCATAAATTGCCTGTACCTTACGTGAATACAAACCTTGCCTATATGCATATAATGAGAGGCGTTCACATGGCCTGTAGTCATTGCAGGTGTTCTTGTTATTCCTCCAGAAGTATTGGTTCATTGAACCAGGACCACTGATGGGCTTCACAGTATTAATAACCAGAAGGTGGAAAAACTTCAGAGAGCATCGTTAAGGCCTTCTGGAAGATTCTCTTTAATCTTATACTGTAGCTGTATGTGTTTAAACATATGAGAATGTGTTTGTAGTTCTATATGACGAGCCTGACGATCAGAACATGCTCCCTGTAGGTTTCTTTCATTATTTTTAGCTAAAGGAGAGGAAAAAGAGAAGTGACAGTACATGGCGAGCGGAGAGAGAGATAACAGATAAAATATAACATAAGAACTGAACGACTGTAAATTTGTTAAAGAGAGAAGTGTAACACCGGAGGGGACGGGTAACACTGTGTGGACCTCTCTGTGGGAGCACAGCGCCGTCCTGCCCTGCATACAGAATGCACGTCTTCGCTCTCGGTTTCGCTCGGCTGCATTTTCTTCCCTTTAATTTAAAAGTCAGTTGTTTTAAGCCAGTCATTTTTATTAAATGGAGATGAGCTTCATCACGGGGGGGGGGGGGGGGGGGTTTGTCAGCTTGTGGGTCTGTTTTCCCTTACATTCCCTTCTTTTTTTTTCCATAATGAGTGGGGCAACATTATTCTACATTTCTTTTCCTTAAACCTTCATGGCACCAGTGGCATTATTATTCTGAGACCTTGAGACGTTTTTGGCATTTTCATTACACGACTGCTGGAGCCTAAGTCTGACAGGACAAACCTGCCTCCCCCTCTCCTCTCTCTCTCTCTCTCTCTCTCTCTCTCTCTCTCTCTCTCTCTCTCTCTCTCTCTCTCTCTCTCTCTCTCTCTCTCTCTCTCTCTCTCTCTCTTTTATAGATCTATATGTGGGTTTGCGTCTGATTCGTCACTCCCCATCTCATCTGTCATCTCCCCTGTATAATCCCGTATCTCCATTTTATTTCTGTCTCTTTCCTCTGTCCTGTACGTGGGAGTTGCTCACCTAGAGCTGTCATGTATGTCAGACCTGCTGCTGTTCGCACCAACTCAGCATTGGAGCCATCCCACGGGGCAAACTCGCCAAGTTTGTTGGTGGAGGCTTAAGTTGTGATTTAGAGATGGGAAAGGACACAATCTGTGTTTTATATATACATTCTATGTTTAGAGACGTGCTTGTAGTTGTGCTGATTGCATTGACAAAAGAGATGCCTCGAAAGTCCTGTCTTTGGCTGGCTGTAGTCTACCTAGCAGCATCTTCAATATTCAGAGGAAGCAAACACTTGAAGAACCAATAGGAGGCTGCAGCAGCAAACCCAGAGGTGGACTGCATGTTAAGCAGCCTGCCTTTAGACTCAACCCTTTTTTTTCTTAACTTCATGTGCAGAAAACAACAGTCCTGTTTTCTTTTAAAGCAACACTCACCTCATGCTCTAGTGATCCTCTTAAAGAAGCTGTATTCTTGTTCCTTTCTCTTCACTGGGGGGGGGGGGGGGGGGGGTCAAATCCACACTGAGCAGAGTGATGTTATCAGCTTCTCTATAGGTGCAGCGTTTAACTCGGCGGGAGCGACGTGCGGGAGGGTTCGCCCCTTGTTCTGGCTTTTAAAGCTTTGACCACTATGTTTTCGTTTAGGTGTGTGTCTGTGGGGGGGTTGTGTGTGCGTGTTCAGGATTGTGTGTAAGCGACATTGACTCACCTCTCTCCTATCCTCTCTCTCTCTCCCCACAGCTCTCCTTTACAAGCCCATTGACCGTGTTACCAGAAGCACCCTGGTACTTCACGTGAGTAAAAAAAGCCTTCTTATTTCCTGGGATCGTCATTCAAACAGACAAAAAAAAAACACACAGCGTTATGTGTTTGGTTGAAGCCCCTTCATGTAAAGACAGTTCCCCCTATTTCAATTCTGGAATGGTTGGAGGTCCAAATATCATCTCATATGTCACAAAACAAACAAATACTGGGGTATCATGAACGGCCATCATTGAAATTTGTTGATCACAGGCGTCTCTAAGCCTTAATAGTGTATAAATAAGATAAGATAAGATAGAGTGTGTTGGATTGACTACGTTTGGGTGAAGCTGTCAAAAGAACATGGCAGCCAAAACTCATTGCGTGTTTGCTTCAAGCAGCGTGTTCCCGTCAGTCGTGCACATTAAGAGGTGGTGAAAAATGATTGGATTTTTGTTTTGGTTTGTTTGTTTTGGGAAAAGACACAGCTGCTCGTTGCTCATTGGCCTGCTGGACGGAGGAGAGCAGCTCCAATCAAATTCAGGAAATGAGATTCTCAGAGATTAGTTATGCATTGAGTGAGAGGCATGCGTGGTTGTGATGTGCAATTATGTTTTGAGTTTAGAAGACAGGATTGTCTATCCACTCGTTGCCTCTCCGGATTTTTGTCAGAAAATGAGAATGAATGAAGAGGAATCGCTTGAGTGTCTCACTGACTGCGAGGCGTTTTGCAGACTTTAGAGAGACGACCTCGAACAGGAAATGAAAGATGATCAAAGGGAGGCTGTTCTGAACTTACAATGAACCTCCTCAACGTGTGTGGACACAACTTGATACAACACAAAGTCGTCCTGACAGAAAAACTCCAAAATGTGAACTTTTCATGCCTTTGCTGTGCAGGTCAAGCAACAGATAAAATACATTAGTCCTGACTTTGTGTCTGTGCTGAACTGTTTCTTAAAGACAGTACTTCAAGCTTGTGTGTGTTCCTGGTTGTGATAGAATCCTGAACACACTTGTTTGTGCTTTTTGTTGCAGGATTTATTGAAACACACTCCGAAGGACCATCCGGACTTCCCCCTCCTGCAGGACGCTTTGAGGATATCTCAGAACTTTCTCTCTTCCATCAACGAGGAGATCGACCCTCGCAGGACGGCTGTGACCACACCCAAAGGAGAGGTGTGTGCATTGATGATGGGGCGGTTGTGGCTCAGTTACTTAAGTGCATGTGGCTTAAGTATACAACTCAGTTCGGAAAGGTCGAGGGTTCGATCCCCAGCAACATGTCCGATGTGTCCTTAGGCAAGACACTTGACCCCGAATTGCTCCTCCTGCTGCCTCAGGCGTCATGAATGTGTGAATGGAATTAGTTACCCGATTGCCATATAACCAGTATGAATGGTGGTAGGTTTGACCTGCGGTGTCTGAGTAGTCAGAAGACTAGAAGAGCACTATACAAGCTCAAGTCCATTTACCATTGTGTGGTTTTTGTGCAAATGATTCACTCAAATATAAATTTCACAACAACTTCTAAGTTAGAAAAAAGTCTTTTTAACGGCACACAAACAGTCTCACATACTGTACATACCTATCCTATAAATATATCCTATAATCACATTCCTCTTTCTCTGGTCACAGAAAACTAGGAGCCTTGTGTATGGATCGTTTTCTTGAAATGACAATGACAGTGGAGACAGTGTAGGAAAATCAGGTATGGAGAGTAGAGAAAGACGTGGGAAACAAGTCCCAGGTCGGATTGGAACTTGGACCACCTGCTTTTAGGGCTACAGCCTCCGTACATCCTGTGCAGGAACTAACCGCTGAACCACAGCAGCCCCATGTGGCTTTTAGAATAAGTATTTAAATGTCAGGCCTTTAAAACATGTATATGAAAATGGAACGTGGAGCTGACTTGAAGCAGATGAACTAATTTTGGTGTTTTTTTTTCACTCTGACCTTGTTGGACACTTGGCTGCCATATAAAAACAAAATAAGAGTGTAAAATCATTTAATGCATCAGTCACCGCGCTAACAAAGAGGTGATTTCCTCACATTTTCTTGTCAATATGTTCCTAATTTAACCTGAAATAGTTTGACTTGGGTTGTTTTCAGTGGATCAGCATGTGGTGATACAACATGGGTTGACATGTCATCTTCTCTCAGGCCCGTCAGCTGGTCAAGGATGGCTTCCTGGTGGAGGTATCAGAAAACTCCAGGAAGCTCCGGCACGTTTTCCTTTTCACCGATCTGCTGCTCTGTGCCAAGATGAAGAAGACTGCTGTGGGGTGAGGACTTATCACATTTAAAAAAAAAAAAAAAAAAAAGTCACCGTCATGTGTTTCCAACTACAGTATATGTCACTTGTTCTGGCTTCCACACCAGCTGGTGAACCTCTGACAGTGTAACACAGAGAATGACATCAACATAGAAGATAAGATCTGGGCTCATATTCACAAACGTGCCACATGTACACATACTCTTTAGAGATCTCCTAAAATAGCTTCAAAAAAACCAAAGAGGAGCCCTAGCTCAGGAGTGATGTAGTAACATGCTCAGACCAACACTGAGCAAGGAAGGAACAGAAACCTTTAGCCTTAGTAAGGAGGCGTGTTGCAAGGTGTGACAGGTTCTTTCAAAAGCTGTGATTGGTTTATCAAAAAAAAAAAAAACAGGGGCAAAAAAGTCTCAACATGATCTTGGTGATAATGGGAAAACAATCAGTGATTAGACAAACCTGTGGAGGTAACCACATGCACTTAAAAAAGTCTGTGTGCATTAATAGTGTGTGTGTGTGTGTGTGTGTGTGTGTGTGTGTGTGTGTGTGTGTGTGTGTGTGTGTGTGTGTGTGTGTGTGTGTGTGTGTGTGTGTGTGTGTGTGTGTGTGTGTGTGTGTGTGTGTGTGTGTGTGTGTGTGTGTGTGTGTGTGTGTGTGTGTGTGTGTGTGTGTGTGTGTGTGTGTGTGTGTGTGTGTGTGTGTGTGTGTGTTTGACTCCTTCCTTGTATTTATTTACTCATGTTAATTAACCATGCTGCTAATTACAGCACTTAATCTAACTGATATATTAATATGATGCTGTGACAGAGCTGTGATTGTTTGTAAGACTACCTTTGTCCTCTGCTTGAGAATCTCTTTGGCCTCTTAGAAAGTCCTTCTCTCTGCTCTGAACAGCTTTCACCGTAGGCGCTCAATTAAGGGCTCGGATGAATAACTTCTACCAGGATTGTGTAGTCCTTAAATCGAAGTGAAAATGTCATGATTCGAAGAATTTTCAGAGAATTTCATCATTCGTAACAAATCTTTGTACCACTAAAGCTTTGTGATTACGGCCCCTAGTCTCTCTATCTGAGAGGCTTTTTTATTTCTCACTTGCAAACAGAAACACGAGCAGGTAATTCACATCGCATGTTGAGAGAAAAAAAAAAAGCAGATATTTATAGCCAAGTAGAAAGAATTAACAGTGTTAATTCAGATAAATGTGCGAGCTCACACTGATGGTGCTCTGTTCCAGGAAGCAGTCTGTTTGTGCGTGACACTTGACTCATGTCCATTTATTAAACGTCACTTTAACAGGACTGCCCGCTGCTCTCCTCGTCAGCACGCCTGCTGATGCTGTTAGCCCGGTTGGATCTCATTTCGCTTGACATTCACGAGTTGTGTGTGACATTTGCAGCCACTTCTCACTTGCAGGAACACAAAGCGTTGCCATAACTACCAGACCTGTAAATCAGGCCATTTAGGTCTGAGGTGTTACCTCAGCAGGTCCGCTACAGAAAACGCACACATGCAGACACACACATTTGGAGGAGAGCAGCCATACAAAAACTCTGTCAATGAGGATCTTTAAACCATAGTATCCTGATTATCTCACCCTTATCATTTTGGGCTCTGCCATGTTCTACTTCTTGAACCCATATTTGACCTTTTTCTTTAAATTTATTTCACTTTTTCTGTTGGAGATTTTATACAACGAGCCTAGTCCCACGCTTTTATTTGTCTGCCTTTACAATATCTGCAAGGGTGTGTTCAAGTGTAACTCGATCTGCTGTACGCAGAGTACACTACAATGACAAAAAAACAAAAAAAATCCCAAAGGCCAGAGAGCATAGAGACACACAAGCAGCTTATTGAAATAGAAGAGAAAGAGTTTGGAGGCTTGGGAGTGGTCGCAAAATGAATGATGTTTGTACTATAAAGAACATAAAGATCATCTTTCCTGTTTTACAGTTAGTAATTACCAATCAATCGAAACAAAACGTAAAAACCTGTCACAGTAAGAAAGATACATGTTTCATCAGTATTTGCAGTATTTAAAAAAATGTCGTCTCAAACAAGAAGACTTCATTGCAGTCCACTGACAGGGATAATCACACCACTCTTTCTGCTCCTTTATTCAGTAACGTACTTTTCCTCAACAGAAAAAACAAACTCCTTGAAAGGCCTCAGATTTCAACTGTAGAATCAAACAGTTGTATTTCTCTTATTGATAGTCATTATGAAGCCATATGACGAGAGTGTGTGACTGCTAATACATTTACAGTGCAGCGACAGGAATGCTAATGAAAGGCTCATTAGTAATGATGCAGATCCATCGTCTCAGCCTTTGAACACGGAGTGCTCCTCTGAATGTAAATGCATGCTTATAGCCTTGGAGCTCCATGACTTAGCTGTTTATTGTCAAGTTTGGAGCTGAGGTCAAACGAGAACAGAAAAGTTCTGTGAATGTGTCGTGCTCTCAATCAGCCTGTTCGTGTCTCTTGTTTCTGTCACCTGGAAGATATTAAATGTTTTCCTTTTATTAAGCTTTAAATGTCATACTAAGAATAACAATAATAATAATAATACATTTTATTTGTAAAGCACTTTACATTTTTAAAATCTCAAAGTGCTACAGAGTTTAAAAGGATAAAAGGGTAGTTAAAAACACATAAACCATAAAAAGCAAAAAGTTACAGGAAGGCTTTTCTAAAAAAGATGAGTTTTTAATGTTCAACTGTTTTATTATAACAATATGTATGAGTAATGATTCCAGACCATAAGTAAGTAAGTAATGCTTTCTCAAAATGAGGCCAGAGCTACATAATTGATGGCATTTCTAAGCCTCCTTAAATACTGACGTCTATATCGGTGCATCTTTTCCATATTTAATGAAAAGGGCCATCTGGACAAACTTCACTCGTTCGAGAATGTGTTTAATGAATTACCCAGTGTTCAACGCATGATTTCACTGCTGTTTGGATCTCTGATAAAATTGTCACGGTTCTTCAGCTGATTTGTTGAAATCTCCTTCCTTTCTCATCCTTTCCCCACCCATCCATCCTCAGTCGCCACCAGCAGTATGAGTGCAAGTGGTACATCCCTCTGGCAGACTTGACCTTCCAAACCCTGGACGACTCCGACTCTTGCCCCAGCATCCAAGTTCTGCCCGAGCACGAGATCGAAGAGATGAAAATCAAGATATCAGTCCTAAAGAGCGAGATACAGAAAGAGAAGGTAATCCTGTTGGTTTCAGGACTGAGACAAGCACAGCCAGTTAGTGACAGTCTGTTCATTGATTGAGTAACATCCTTATTTCAAACATGTCACTATATTAAAGGGGCTATATGTAACTTTAAAAAATACTGCGTTTGTAGTGACACAACATGGCCGTCAGGCGAACTGCATAACGGCCTAATGATTGATATACAGCTACAAGTTACATATTGAATGCAACTTTTTACATGTATAAATCCTTTTTTTTATCGCCCGCTTATAAGCAAACGTTATTTGCTAAACTGAGGTGAAAGAGTAGATGTTCACTGTCTATCTCTGTTGCCTGTATAAAATCTGCCACATGTCTGATTTTCAATCAAAGCTCCAGGAAGTGTCATTTTATTTGCGTTCTCAAAGTCTTCACTACAGTTAACTCCAAACTCATCACACACTCCCGGCCCTTCACCTGGACAGCCAGAGGCCGCCTTCCACACACTTCTATCCGCCTTAGGAGCTCTTACCAATTTTTTTAAATGTGTAATACTAATAATATGAATGATAGTAACATATTTGAGTTTTAAGCCAAAAAAAAAAAAAACTAAAGCTAACCCTGCAGAGACGCCTTACATTTAATGTGGCAAACAACACAAAAGTTCTTGACATGTGTAACGACTGAACGCTGTGGGAATGACTCACTTTGACTTTTTTATTCGGGCTGACAGAAACTTTCCTAAAGTAAAGTTTCTATGTGGTCATTTTGTGTTTGGATGAATACGCCATTATCTTCTGTCATACCGCACAGACTAGTAACTATTTTTAAGAGCAGTGGAGCTGGATAAAAAGGAATGGTAACTGGACCACTGAATGAGTCATGGCATACAGACAATGACGATATGAAAACATCTTCACAAAAAATCAACAATAGAAACTTAAACTACAGAGGAAAAAAAATTAACATTATTTTTCTACACTAATGGCACTTATGTTAAAGTCAAACGTGTACTCCATATTTCCTCTATAAATGACTGCTTTGAGCACAGTTGATCTCATGTGCTGTGTCTACTCAGCCTCGTTTGTGAAAGAGGTTCAAAGAAAAGACGGCATTCATCGTCAACAATTTCCAGTCCTTGGAGGACGGGGGTATCTTTTTTCAGCAGCAGAGAGTTTCTGTTATTCCGTCTCACCGCATTAATCCTGCCCACCCGGGGGCGCAGCCAGTAAACGTAGCTGGTATTTAGAGTCAGAGGAGGCCAAAGTAGAGAGAGAGAGAGAGAGATGGATCTGATTGTGTCCAGACTCTGACTCACAGCTTCCTGCTGAGGGCTGGGAGGATGTGGGTATTTGTTTTTCTTCAAAACTGGCCTCAAGATTAGATCCTTGAATTATACATCAAGCCTCTCACAGCACGGCACTCTCTTTCGTGGGCTTCTTTACGGTCTCGAGGAATATAGGAACGATTTCAATAAGCTGATACCATGCTGATAACAAACTGACAACAGTAATGAAGGAGCAGTCGGAAAACATTACCTTTTAACTTTAATACCTTCTTTTTAAGGTGACAGTAACACACATGATACAGTGTTATCACATCCCAAATGTATATCCCTTCCTTTAGTCTGGGATTTTAAGTATATTTGTGGATGTTTACATCAGTATTATCATATATCATATTTATTGTGCAAGTCATGCTACAGCTAAAATGATGTTAACAAAGACAGTGCAGTAAGATTACAGATAGTTTTTAAAAACCCTTTAGGGCTTCTGTGGCTTTTAGTTTTGACGTGAAAAATGTTTTTCATTTTCTTTGTCTCCTCGTGGATTAACATCAGTCTCAGCACTAGACGAGTGAGTCAACTTTCTTGTTTTTGTGTGTGTGTGTGTGTGTGTGTGTGTGTGTGTGTGTGTGTTTATGTTTATGTGTGTGTGTACTGTAGAAAGCACCCAAGGGTCAGAGTCGTGTGGAGCGTCTGAGGAAGAAGATGAACGAGCAGGAGTCATGGCTGCTCCTACACTCGCCGACCATCCCCTTTCGCATCCACAACAAACATGGAAAGGTGATGATCTATGTGCTTTCATCCTGTTGCACACGAAATCCATTTAGCTGCAGTGATCAAGTCTGATCACTAGAGGGAAGCATTTAGCTGTTTAAAAAAAAAAACAGAGCATTTTGGTAATGTAGAGTTTTAAGGTTTCCAAAATACAACCTTGTGACAGATTGGACTATTTGATTTAATAGCTCGTTGAATGTTTTGATAATAGGTTTTCGTTTTTTTGTTTTTTTTTACCAATCTGTTTAGTTTCCGAAATGACAGATCTCAAATATCTTGTTAGCGCAGAGGAAACATCCCCTAGATGTGTTTAACATTGTGTTTTCTGTGTGTATGCAGAGCTACTATTTCCTCCTCTCCTCAGACTATGAGAGGTCAGAGTGGAGGGAAAGCATCCAGAAACTACAGAAGAAAGGTAACGCTGGCCTTGAATTCAATTCCTCACTCTTTCTCTCCTTGGAATACCTTGTGTGCATGATCAGCTATACAACTGTTTCTACACCCTGAGCCACAGAAACGTTTGACTACAGGCCTTTTTGTTGGTTCCTGTGTTTTTCAGATCTGCAGTCGTGTGTATTAAGTTCTGTGGAGCTCCAGGTCCTGACCAGCTCCTGTTTCAAACTCAGAACCGTCCACAACATTCCTGTCACCAGTAACAAAGACGGTAAGAAGCCTTCAAACACCAATTGTCTTTCCTCTTCCCCTGACGTCTTAGATAGATAGATAGATAGATAGATAGATAGATAGATAGATAGATAGATAGATAGATAGATAGATAGATAGATAGATAGATAGATAGATAGATAGATAGATACTTTATTGATCCTGAGGGAAATTCAAGTGCTTTGTATTCTTTCACCTAAACACAAACGCATATCCTCATATTTGTCCCTCTTCTCATTTCTTTCTGAATGTTAAATTACACACATTTTTACGCTGTCTACGTTAAAAAAAAAGCCACATAATAAGGGTGGGGGTGGGGGGAGGAAGAGTATCTGGGTTACAATATGTTTCTGGTCTAGCTTGTAGTCGTCCATGCCATGCTCTGTGTGCCCGTCTGAGCTCCCTGCTCCTTTCTGTTTGTTCTCGCTCCAGATCTCCACGTTACGTTGGTAGTGACATTAAAGCCATCTGGCTGACCCTGTCTCATCTCTCTTCACATGGACACACAATACACATGCATGGCCACAGAGCTGACAGTGAGGTTGTTCCGAGAAAGTGTGGGGGTTTTTCTTGTCTCGTACGATGGCACCTCGATGCTTCTGAGACATTCTTTTGGCATCTCGCACTTTAAAAGTGACGGTCATTGAGATTTTTGCTGTTTAATTACATTCTGGTTAACCTCTAAAGACAAACATACCAACTGGAGTGCTTTCTGGATTTTAAAATGTTGAACAGGCTTGGCTTTTGAAGTGGAAGTAAGCAACTTGAACATTAGAAGGGAATAACTCTTCCCTCTGTCCCTCTGCTATCACTACGTTAAGCCCCTCCCACCAAGATGAGTCACTAAATCAACCAGCCAATCATTGCCCCTGCAAACTGTTTGTTCCACACGAGTAGTAAAGTCTGACGTGGATAACAGAAACACTCTTCAACAAAGAAAGTCCAGTTATTGCTACTGGTGTGTGCAGTCGCTGTGATTGGCTCTATGTAAGCTAAACCCTTATTGGTTGTTTGATTCAGACCAGATCTTTTTTTTTTTTTACTATTATTATTATTATTATTTTTTTTTTTTTTTTTAAAGAATTCAGATAGATATAGGGATATATCATTTTTTGAGGACATTTTTAATTATACAATGTTAGTGATATGCTTGGTTCAATTTGTGACACATTTCAAATGGGTACTGTCGTCACATTTCAAAACACTGAAACGCTTCAATCCCCAGAGGACCAGGAAGATTTAGCATTTATCCAGCTCTGTGTCACTCTTGAAGCCTTTCTGCATTGTAACCTCTCTCCATTT
This sequence comes from Symphodus melops, assembly GCF_947650265.1. Lineage (NCBI taxonomy): Eukaryota > Metazoa > Chordata > Actinopteri > Labriformes > Labridae > Symphodus > Symphodus melops. The sequence goes on from NC_136701.1 coordinate 12,957,190, forward strand.
CTCAAAATTATCTCCAGCATTTACCTTAAAATGCAGAGGGCTTTTAGGTCGTGTAGAATCATCGAAACAAGTCCGCTTGCTTGCCGTCGCTGAAACACCTTGCGGTTTGCCGTTTGCCTGGCAAACCGAGCCACGTCCGCAACAGATCTTGCTTGTTGGGGTTGTCTTAAAACCAAATGTAACAAAAGCAAAACCCTTCCAGACTGTCATCGTAGAAGGAGGCCATATTGGCTCCTGCGATGTTGTCAGAGCAGCCAGCACTTCAATGTGACGTGTATGACGTGAGATAAAAGCTGCGAGGAGGAACACGATCAGATGTAACCATTAAATTCTTCAGATACATATCTCAGTCATGATGGGAAATAAACCAGTGTCTCCTTCAATTTTAATCATCTCTTCCGAGTATTTTTGCATCTCAAGCTGTTGAAGCAGTATACATTTTCTTTTTAATAAGGTCTGATGTGAAGCACTCTTTCACAGTGTATGTACGAGTACAAACTGCCTCCGAGAAGGACGATAGCTTCTGTATATTGGATGAACAACATAACGGCTAGGCTGGCCCCCTTACTTTATTTTTCTAATTTGCTTGTGTGTTTTTGTGTTAAAGCACAGCCAAGGCTCCACATTACACACTAAAACACACACACACAAACACACACAAACACACACACACCTGAATGACATTGGACGCAGTCAGCGCAGCACAGGGCAGCTTTAAATGGAGACCAGCTGGTGAAGGAATGTTACACAGAGGATGGATGATGTTTCATGAGACTCTTCTTATGCTTATACTTTATTAGAATCCTTCGGTGGAGTCGTTATCCATCATCACGTGTAAGTCTAAATTTAAAAAGGTTTATTGTGATAGTCAGACATAATTAAAGGAAAGGATTCAAATGGCACTCTAAAAGCACACAGGCCCCCGCGAAGCTGAACCTTTGACCTATTTCCCCGTGGAACCCCCCCTGTCGCCTACAGTCAAAACACACACACACACACACACACACACACACACACACACACACACACACACACACACACACACACACACACACACACACACACACACTTACATTAGCACCCCGTAGGGGCAGACGGCTCTCCTCTCGGCTTCCTGGAGCGGACCTCGAAACAGTCCTGCAACCCTCCAGCAGAGTTTATTTATCAGGAAGCAGCGAGACTCCGCGGGCCTCAGCCACGAGTGTTGAACCCCTTCATGTTTCTTTTTCCTGCAGGATGAGGGGGTATATCAGGCCACCTGACAAATAAAACACCCACATACCTCCACTAAGCAGCCAGTTCAGATGTTGTATCAAAAGTAGACTGTGCGTATCGATCTGAGGCGTAACATTGATACGAAGGAAGATTGTGATGAATGATAGTTTTCTCTTAAAGACTCAGAGAGGTTATTTTCCTCAGACAAGGGTGTCTCTCAGTGACAGTTAATGAAATGGTCTAAGGTAATTAATAATAGTTTGTTCACACTTTGGGCAGCTCTGCCTTCAGTGAATGTAAAGCAATCATGCCTTTTTCTACATTTCGTGTTCGATTTGAACACTAAAATACGTCAGTCATAAGATACAATGACAGTTTTACTTCCCGCTCTTCCATGCAAACAGACCTTTAAATACAGTATGTACGTCCAAGTGTCAACTTGGCGCTGGACTAACTGCTTTGTGTGCTTGCTTTCCAGATGAGGAGACTCCGGGCTTATACGGCTTTCTGCATGTGATCGTCCACTCTGCCAAAGGTTTCAAGGAGTCAGCCAGTAAGTCAGCCAGAGACGGCCTCTTTTTTTTTTTTCTCTCTCTCTCTCTCTCTCTCGTCTTATTTCTTAACCACACTTGCGTACAAATTCCAGCTCAGCATCGACGTAGCCGCTGTGCATTCACATGTCTGCCAGCAAAACACATGATCTGGTCAATCACTGCGGCATGCACATGCTGTTTCCATCATGCCACGGCAGCAACACGGAGAGGGGTCAGATGGATGGAGTCTTACAGGATGAGTGAGAGCCACATTAGAAGTTCTGTTTTTGTTGTTATTTAGCAGACTTCAGCAAGGAGGGAAAAAAAACCAAACATTAAATGCTCGTTCAAAGAAAAATCAAAGAGCATCTAAAATCCATTACAGCAAGCAGAAGGGAGTTTTGGTACACGCACACATAATGCCAGTTGTCGCTCCTATCTTACACAAGGTTTCTTTGTGTAGCAATGAGTGCAGATGTGTGTTTTTCATCAGCCGTGTGTGACGTTGGCAGAGCTGTGTACTCTCAGACGTGTCAGCAGTGGACAGCTGGGGCCGCGGTACACTTAGTGCCCCTGTTGCTCTAGCCACAGATCAAATATCAAATATCTGGCGGGTAGAACGAGATGAAGGAATGTGATTTCGCTCGGTTACCATGACAGCCTTCAGAATGTGAGAGCTGGAACTTGCCGGGTAATGGATTGGAAGCTCTCTCCTCTGAAAGCCTGTTTGATCCTTGATGGAGCGCAGAGAGCCGAAAGGTTTAAAAATGAACAAAGAGTGCGTGAAGAGAAGTTGGGCTGCTTCACTGATACAGTTTGATGTCAGTGTGTCCAGTGAAGTGTGTAAAGCCAGGGTGGGGCATTCAAACCATGGAGGTAGTACGGAGTAGGGGATATGTTAAGATATTAAGGGTCACTATTTATGGTGATGATGATGGCCAAATATCCCCAAAGGGATACTTCACACATTTGCATGAAGCTTTGAATCATTAGAAACCTGGTAGTATTTTTGAATGATTGTTCATCCCACCCTCTGCGTCATCGGAGGCTGTGGGGAGAGGGGATGAAACTACTTCACCAGTTCCTCATGTTTTCGACCCCCCTGAAGCTACAGACCTATTACAGATCAGTAGATGATGGGACTTCACAGCCAGAATCTAAAAGCAAAGTCTGCCATTTTGCTAGGAAGCTATGCTAACAGGCTCTGTGGAGAAATCTGAGAGGAACCGACAATAGTGAAGATTAATAATCATTTCTAAGACGCCAATTTTTTTCGCAAATGTCGGAATCAGAAGGAAACAGCCGTATGTGCTGTAGACTGTAAACAGAGCACAGTAGCTTCAGTGGGAGTGGCCTGCGGTTCTGTGCTTTCTGGGAGTTGTTGTCTTTCATTGACATGAGCTAAAAAGACACTTTCTGCTTTTTCTTGGTCATGACGGCACCAACTTTCAAATTTATTTCACATTTCTACTACATACATAACCCAATGTTAATACAGAATCATGTTTCCAACAGGTGAAGTGTCCCTTTAATGAACACATGGTAAACACTATGTTGAAATATATCACTTTATAAAAGGCGTCAGAAGTTAACAGATATTCTGTCAGGGTTGTAGAGGAGAGTGGATGCTTCCAGTGTAAACGCTCTTTAGCAACTGTTAAAATCTGAAATAGCCTCCAAACACATTCCCTCCGGGCTCTCTGTGCAAGCAAAAATCCCTTTCAAACGCTCTTGGACCGCTCTAACCACCCACTCCTGCCAGGTGAAGTAAACAAATAAAATGTCCTCTTCGCTGAGTCCAGCAAAACATGTGACTGAAGTTGAGTCTCTTGGAGCAGAAAGACAAGCGAGAGATATCTCAGGGTATTCGAAAATGTGCAGCATGAAATCCTTTCTGGATCTGATTCAGGACCAGAAGTTCATTATCTGCTAATATGTGCAGTGTGAGCAGTAGAAGTCACAGTAGCTCTTTAAATTTGAGGCAGAAAAAAAATCTCAAAAATAATTAAAAGGTGCTGTGATTAATTTTAGTAACCGCGTCAGATTTAGTTTTTAACAACACAGTTCTATGTCCCGGGCTGGCTGCACCAAGAATGCACCATGTCTGCTACAGAACACCTGTGTTTGAAGGTTAGAAATGTGTTGTGTGGATGAATGTTTTATTTTTGTGCCTGTGTGTTTATATGTTGTAGTTTACAGTACAGGCTGCACTCATGATGCTGAAATAAGCAGACCTTTTATTCACTATAGCTTTTTTTCCATCAGTGTTCATTCCATCAGAAGTGCAAGTAGGACACAATACCCTATTGTGCAATTTATGTTTTATTGTTTTTTTATTTTATTATTTATGTGTTCTCATATCTAATCTAACTGAAGTGTTAGCAGTAAGTCATCAGTTGCCTTGCTTGTTTAGGTTTGAAGGAGGGATTCTTTATATTTCTAAATATCTCACTTGTGGCATTGTTTCACATATAAAGATCAAAATGTATTTTGATGCATATTCTTCTAATCATCATCTAAATTTAAATGTGAAGAGTATAAATGTGTAGTGTAATATTAAATATCGTGATTGTTCTGTCGACATGCCGTAGTCGGTAAGAGCCTGGTTTCGTGTTTCTCTCTTGGTTGAAAACTCACTTCACATTAGCACTTACTCAAATATCTTATTGGAGTTGTGTTGTTTGTGTCACAACAATCGAACCCCCTCCTCCCTCGCCAGTGGGAAAGGGCTTTAAGATCCGCCCGGGGCAAAGTATTCAAACTAGGTCACTGAGGAAGAAGCTGAGAGTCGAGCATCTCCCAAAAAAGTGTGTTAGGAAAAAAAAACGAGAAAAACACGAGCGAGTAGAGAGTTGCAAAAGGATGTTTGTGCTGTTCTGTTTATATTTGTGTACACTTATTCCATGTAGTGCTTTTTTATTGTCTGAATTTGAACCAACATTTTTATTCAATGGCCCCTGTTTCTATAAAAACTAATGGTTAAAATGCTTCTCGGTGTACACATGACTTCTGCTTGTAATCAAATCGAGCTGCAGCTGCATGCATGCCCATTTTTTGCTTGACGTGCTTTTATTAACTTTCTTCCTCTGGTTTCTATGAAAACAATTAGATTTAGCCGTTCCCTCCTTGAATATTTTTCTCCCGCAGCCAAACAGTCCGACAGTGAACAACTCTTCCAATCGTCTGGACTTCGTAGCTGTTGGAGCCTCTGATTAGTTTAACTGATTATCACTGGCCTTCTAAATCTGTGAACCCACGGTGTGACCCGTCCTTCCCCACAGCCTCGGGCAAAGATTAGCCTCCTGTATAAGAACACACATGATCCACCAGGGCTGCAGGCCCCAGTTGATTGAGATGGAAGAGGATGGGATCCATTAACCCCTGCATTAAGGGGTCAGAGACCCCATGCTGACCAAAATATCCCCCTCGTACTTTGAGCCTGATGATGACCTGCCAGGAAAATGAAAACCCATGGTCTTCCAGGGCCTCTTTTTTTTTTTTTTTGAATGTCCTACTTCTCAGTGCCCTCCTCAGAGCAGTGTGAGGACACTAAAAAAGACCTCCTAAATCAGCCGTCTGTTTTTGTTTGAGATTTAGATCTGGGCACATAAACCCGTTTTAAGATGGAGAGGAAACTTTACTTACTGATAAATATGAATATACTCTTCATAGCAAGATGAAAAGAAATTATTTACATACCTGCAGTGTCCCTCTCTCCTCTTAAATCAAAATAACCTTTTTTTTTTGTTGTATAGGTATTGATTGCACAAAATGTTCAGTTGTACTGTGACTAGACTTGAGCTTGTATGGCACTTTTCTAGTCTTCTCGCTTTTTAAAATGCTCTTCAAACCGCAGTGCACACATTCTTCTTCACACACTGATGGCAGAGGCTGCTATGTAAAGTGTCCATCAGTGTTAACCAATCCATTCATACACATAAACTCAATGCTGGGGTTCAGTGTCTCGCCCAAGGACACATCGGCGTGTGACTGACCGACAGTGAAAACACACCTCTGCTAGCATGCTGGCTATTAATTATGTTCATGTGCATCACAGATTGGAAACACACATTTCAGAAAGAGTTTTTATTAAACATAAATAAAACTTCCTCCTGTTTAGCGGAAGTGTACGATAAATGCACTGAGTTACCCCTCCGTTGAACTTCCCATCCTACAACAGCGGCTAATCTCTTCCTCATTGGTCGTCATTATGCCCGAGCCTTTCAGGACGCTGAGAAAACAAACAAAGATGTAATGAAACCAGATGGATCGAGAGTGTAGTATAGTGTAAAGTCCAGTTTATGATTGTTTTATAGTACACATGTGGATGCTTGCTCCACTCCGTCATAACTCACCCAGGTGGGATGCTTGGTATCGTTATACTACATTTAATAAGGCGTAAGCCACACTGTTGTTTTGTATGGTACACACAGTCTCTGCCTTTCTTCAGGCGTCGCAATCCTTCTTTGCATATCATTTACAACCTGCCTCCCCCCCATGTTCCTTCCCCCAATCTCGGTGACACTCAGGTCGATCCATAAATCCATCCATCTATCCATCATGCTGTCAGAAAGAGGTTTACCCAAGGGATCGTGTCTGGGCTGAAGGACGTACTTGGGCTGCGGCAGCATTTAAAGAAACACATTAACAGACTTTAATTGCTTCGTGTTAGAAGTGATTGCAGGACGATCCCAGTGGAGCGACTGCTGTGATGTGACCATGTAAAGAGTGGAGGGGGGCTCAAACTGATAGTGTACACAGACAGGACATTGATGTCTCGACAGATGACAACATATTAAAGATTTAAATAACCCCTTTACTTCTTTGCAATGTGAGCTTTATTTCTATAATTTCAGTTCATTAAATATCTTAGACACTGCTTCAAACGATTTGACTTAAAGATAAAGAGTGTTTTTGTTTTTTTTCTATTAGACTTTTACTGTTGCAAAACGTGAATAGAGATATGTGCACTTAACTATACAGGGGGATTCAGTGCAGTGTATTTTTTGGACTCTAGAAAGTCACTAAAAAGAAAACACCATTAGCATACATGATATCTCTCCCCACTAAATGTCTTTAAACGCACAGTGTGTAAAATGCGCCACCCAAGGGTGTCTCAATCAAAGCAAAAAGAAAAATGTGAAATTAAGGCTGGCAGGGAATCATGGGAGTGATTCTCGCTGCTACTTTTTTTGCTACATTTTATCACAGCAGCGCATACAGCAACAGTACGGCAGCTTTCAGTAGCAGCTCTTCCTTATGCAGTGGTCTTTGACGTAACATCCGGTATTTCCATGGCAACAGTCAGCCTTTAGTGTCTGCCATGACGCGTCCCGTTACAACTATAAAATTACAGATTTCTCCTGCTCTGATAACTGTTGAAAATATTTGACATAGTGCAAGTGATGTAATGATGACATCACAGTGTTGCACAGATCATGTTACCAGTCATCTTGTTTTTACGTCAGTCATCACAGCAGTGACAGAACGGTAAAGAAACATGAACGTGTAGTCAGTGCTTTGCTTGAAGTCTCCTCTCTGTGTTTCCTCTCAGATCTATACTGCACCCTCGAAGTGGACTCGTTTGGATACTTCGTCAGCAAGGCCAAGACCAGAGTCTTCAGGGACACCTCGGAGCCGCATTGGAACGAAGTCAGTCACAAATGCATCTCCCTTTATGTACACTGCTCTGTTGTTGTTGCTCTCAAATAGCATTTCCATTTCCCCTCTCACATTTTCTGTATCTTTGGCGTTGAATAGGAGTTTGAGATTGAGTTGGAGGGCTCCCAGTACCTGCGGATCCTGTGCTACGAGAATTGTTACGACAAGAGTGTGCTCAACAAGGACGACAATGAGATCGTGGACAAGATCATGGGAAAGGGACAAGTCCAGGTAAGAGGACGGCTGCCAACACGAACAACCAACAAGAGGTGCCTGTGTCCCTCCTTGCGACGCCATGCGACTCATTTAATTAGCTGTCTCGCCTCCACACACAATGATGTGGTTTTGCTATTTGTGGCATGTAATGATGCTGATTGGGTTAACAGCCTGAACGTGAGTTTATTCACGGGGGTTTCCCCTGTCATGTTGTGAGAAATGTTCCTATAAAAATCCCTCTCAGTCTACTTAACTAGATCCTGCCTACTCTGCGGAATATGTGGTTTCTTCGAATCGAGGCAGAACACTGCTCTGCATCGTTTAGATTTTGCAGTGCAGCCTACAGTACAGAGGAGTTTCTGTTTTCCCAGAACTTCTCTGTTTGGTCGAGTGACGCTTGACTTCTGTCAGTGTCTCGGAAACTCAGTCCACTTCTGCTGCTGAAGTTTCTCCTCATGAATCCACTTTAGCTCTGAGGGTTGAAGTCCCTCTTACTTTCTGTTCATGTTCTCATGTTCCCCTTCAAGTGATGCATAATGTCAGCGTCAGAGGCATCACTCGTACCGGGTTCTTTATGAAACTGCTTCTGAAACTTTTTCTCCGAACTCCGATCTTGAATGACTGAAATGATTTACGTCTATATGTTGTTGTTTGTTGCTGTTGCTCAAAGAATCACATCCAGAAGTCACATATCAAAGACTAATGGTACTGGGAGTACAGATCTCTCGTCTCAGATAGAGTGAGCGTGGCAGATGTAGATCACTCAATGCATTTTAAAGCAAAGCAAAATCTTCTGTTCTCCTCGAGTGGCTTTGTTGTTCCTCAGAGCGACATTCCTGCTGTACGTCTTGCAGGCAGTCTTTGACTGAGGGGATAACGCAAACACCCACAACATATCTGATGGAGCATTTCCTGTTTTTTCACCAACACTTTCCATGCTTTCCTCGTTTAGTTTGATAGTTTTCGTCCTTGAGTGGTGACTTGGATTTATCTGAAGAGCAACACAGAACTCACCAACATGCATTTAATGTTTTGCTTTGTATTTCTACTTTAACAGCCGTTAACGCGTCTAGAATATTTAGCAGAAGCACAGATTAACTGGTAACTATCAAAGGAGTTTATTATCTCCATACAGTAGATGTTTGTAAGTGCAGCGTGGGGATAATAATTCAACCATGCCGCCTGGGTGTGATGGGGTTAATTGGGTCAGGAGTCTGCTGCTGATGAAACACTGGCTGACTTTTGAAAGATTACACACACAAAAATGTGCTTATGTATGTGTACAATTGTCCTGTTTCTGTATAGAGAGCAAATCTTTAAAAAATAAATTTTAAAAACCCTTTAGTTGTAGCCCTCTAAAATGGTATTTCTTACTGTGGTTTTCAGAGTGAACAGATTTCAATTAAATTGTAATTCCTATTTGTCCTGGAGAGGTACGAACACTATTCCACTTAATTTGAGGTGTGTGTTGTGTGTACTGTATGTAAGGTTGCTGGGATACTGAGTGTGTAGTTAAAGCCGCAAAACTGTGTAAAGCTGAAACGAGAACGTGAATTAACCAACACACAATAAATTAGCAAACTTTTAATATGATAACCTTTAAATCATTTTTTTTTTAAAAGGCCATCTTGAAACAAATCGAGACATTTGACAACATCACCTTGCCATAATGGCGTAGTGTCACAGTCGTTTTTCCACACATTTTCAGTTATAATATTGACACAATTCATCAATACCGTGAGGAGAGAATTGACTAGCTGCTGCCCTACAACCTTTGTGAAAATGTTTAGTAAAGGAGATGTCAACGGTACTGAGGTTGAAGCCAGACAAATCCCCTCTATGTGTAGAGTAAAGACACTTTGGCTGTGTAAAGTCTCACCTAAAGAACCTAAGAGCCGCGCAGACCTTAATCTATGCTGTCATTGGCTGACTTTGTTTTAAAGAAGATGTGGACAAATTCGATACACAGTCATTTCCGATCCAGTTCTAAAACTTCTATTTACAACTTAATTGGTCATCTGAATCAGTCATGTGCTCAGTCAGAGACATGCTGGAAGTCACGTGTCATCACATTGGAGATATCCTGCGTCAGATAGATTCAGCAGCATGGGAAGTAAAAATCCCTTCTTCTAAAGGATTAGCCTTCGGGACATCCGTCTGCTCTAACAGTCCAGAGTACATACCTAACGAGGCTTTCACTTGGACCCGAGCTGTTTGTTTTCTTGGTGAGGCTGAGTTTAGAAGGAGCCGTCAGTGTTTTGCTTTCCTCTCTGGAGACCCTCTGATTTATTTAACACGCTATTTGGAATACTGACTGACCGTAAATGGGCATATCAAGCTGAGCGCTTTCTTTTTCTTTTTTTTTCACCCACTGCTTTTACTTCACTTTATAGCTGATGAGAAAGTCAGTCGCCTCTGACGTCCGACGTTTCTGTGTTTCTTGGAAGAGGTTTTAACTCTGGAGTGCGTTCTGTCACTCGTAGGATTGTTTATGATGTGCAGGAGGAATCATCACACGACAAACGAGGTCAAGAAAAAAACAAAAGATAACGGAAAACAGTAGCGTGCTTATGTTAGTTGATTAAGTTGCCTGTCCACAGAGAAAACACACCAATTTATTTCCCTCCCTTCACCAAAATGACTTCCCCTTGAGCAGATAACCTCTGATCCCTGAGGTCATGTTACTAATCCTCCATTAAATGGCAACAACGTTAGGCTTACACTCCCCCTGTCTCTCAAACTCTCAACACTAATGATCTCTTAAAAGTCTCATAATTGGAAAATAAATCAGCATCAGGTTGTAAAGTTTCCAGGGAAACAAGAACTGCCGTTAATGTGCTATTTTTACTGTGACCACTGATTGTCCCCTGGTTTAAAACCTTCATGACCTCGATTACAATTAGAGACATTGATTGTTTTTGCTGTCCGATTTTGACACCAGATTCTGTAAGATCTAATTAAAAACCCTGCAGGCTCAGACCGTTTTTAGATTCCTTGTCAGTGTGATCCGTCACAAAACTTTCCTTGCGGGAATTTAGTTCCGTCGAGCTATAACTGCACCCCAAGTCCTGAACTGGTTACCGTTGAAAAGTGCAAACTGTCTCCTGCGAAGCTTCCACAGTGACCCCCGTGTGTCAGCTGTAGCTTGCAATGCTCGTCTTCAAAGGAGCACTTATGTAACTGTTTAGGTTAACAGCCCCAGTGCTTTGTGAAGCAGGAATGCATCATATCACCAAGCGTCAGAGGTGCTTTCATCTTGTAACTCGGCCCCTTGGTGCACCCCTTACCAGCCCACTGGCTCACCTCTTCGGGAGGAAGGCTTTGTGATCTTTAATACACTCACCAGCACCTTCTGTCTTTAAGTCGGTCTCTATCAGCCGGTGCACTGTTGAAGACAAACTAGACACAATGTGTTTCACTGTTGAGCCACTTTCGCTGAATTTACTGACATTCTCATTCTCTTAATATTTTCTAGAATTGCCCCACACACGGTGTACCTCGCAGTGGGAGATCTCATAACTAACAATTTGAGTGAGGGGTGTCAAAGTAGAGAAAGCAGAAGGAGTCTTCAATAACGCTGATGATGTATGTTGAGGGATGTAGACTGTGCAAACACAGTTATCAAAACATGATGAAGACGAGTCAACAGTAACCTTTGTGAATATAAACGAAAACAACACCATCCCCCTGCCCACTCACTCCAAACTATGACCTGCTGTATTCACAGAGGATGGCTCAGCATGACTCCAGACGAACTTTTCGACTGAGCAGCTGGCAGGAGAAAGTCTGCATCAAGCTGGAGCGAAGTGAACACATTTAGCCTTTTGTGTTCACACATGCAAGCTCCTCCCCCCAACATGTCGTGAGATGGGCTTAAATTACATGTTGCTTTGACTGAAGTTGTTTCTGAAAGCAGAAGAAAAGGTGGTGGGGAAAGGCAGTCTTCTGAAAAGAGAAGTTCACTCAACAGTTGGTAAGCTAACAGAAGTTGTTCATTGAGGTATGGTAACATAACGGCTAACATAAAGCTAATTTACTGCTGTAGGCATTTAAGGAAACGTATGACCGTGAGAAGATAATGCTGCAATTACATTTACTCTAAACAAAGTGATGCACATTGAGTGGATTACACTTCAGTGACTCACTCTTCCCATGGATATTTATCCATTTATCTATCTATTTATATCTTTATTTTTTGCCTTTATTTTAGAGGAGGAAAGTGGATAGGGTCAGAAACCAGGGAGAGGGAGTGGGGGAGCAAAATAAAAGTAATGAAACAGGCGTACACTAGTGTACCATTTACAGAAGAGATCAAGGAACAAACTGCTGTGAAATGTTTTCCATATGTAAGCCATTTTTAACAAGTTAACAAGTCTTCATTTTTAAAGTGTTAATCCAGTTATAGTTCCCCGTACAGTACATCCTTCAGACAGATCGCAGGGAGTGCCTTTTGATCATTCTGCTTCTTCCTAATTATGTTAGGGGTTTTTTTCAGGATGTAAATAAAGGCTTACTGTATGAAGAGTAAGTAACTGACTCACTTACAAAAGCCCCTTAATAACTCCTAAAACCCCCAAAGTCTGGGAATTGTAATTCCCAATACCAGAGCCTAATTACCCACCTGATCATAGACAGGCGGAGGATAAGTGGGCAGTTTTTTTGGAGCATAGTTGTCTTTGTTTTTTGTAGATGAGGAGTGTCAAACTTTAAATAGCCTTGTTTAAGAGCATCTAGCGTATCGCTAATATAAAAGGAGATTGTGGATACGTGTACACAACGCTTTACTAACTGTCACAGTGTGTCGGGGGACTGAATGTTCTCTGCACGGTCCTGTACTTAGGTCACTGCTGCAGCTGAATATGATCCTACTAAATATGCGTTATAAGTCATGTTGCATGTCCAATAATGTCCCCAGCAAAGGAACAACATCGCAACCTCTCGTCTTCACATTCCCTTCCCATCATTCTTTGCACTTATGTGCCTCTATGTGCGATGCTGGGGGTTGTTTTTATTGGATTCATTCTGGGTTGGATGCATGTCAACACCCCGTTGCTGCGCTGTTTGCAGACCTCAACAAGCAGTAACTTGATAGTTTTGAAGGGCTTCCCGGAGATGATGGAGGCAGAGAAGTTGGGCATTGCAACCCAACCAAAAAAAAAAAAGTGTGTGTTGGGGGGATGAAAGAGTTTGTTCCTGGCAGCTCTTAGCTCTCCCCTCTTCTGAATCCACAAAGCTGAACATGGACGCGCGCATTAGCTTGTGTTACTGTAAAACTTACGGCTGCAGAGGGGTTGTAAAGTTTGAGGGTGAGCGTCTATCTGCACTCTCATTCCCACTTAAGAGCCAAAGCACTTTCCTCTACATGATGCATTAGATGAAAAGTTTGACATTACCATGCTATGTGAAGGGTTTATTGGTGAAAGGGACGTAGTTTGGGCTAATAGCCGACGTGCCATCTGGAGGATTGGTGGTGAAGCTTGCGTACCTGAGGCACCAGAGTGTGGACCTCAAGCTCTGATCAAATCTCTCAGTGCTCGTATCCAATATGATGCCAACATCAACGTGAGTGCTTTCAGCAATATATCCCATGGTCATGTAAACAAAACTTCACACTGACGGAGAACTACTTTTTTTTCTTTCTTCGGTTCTCATGGAAACTGTGCCCAGGGCTCCCGTGGGGTTATTTTTTTTTTTTTATCAGTGTAATGTCATACCTCTGGGGCATTCAGTATTTGTTTTGAACACTGAGCTCAGTGATTCCAACGGGGGTGTGAGGAGGTGTGTGTGTGTGTGTGATTATACTAGTATTTATTTAAATTAGTGTATAATATGTGGGGTCGTGTCTTTTGTTTCTGGCCCCTATCATCTGTCATGTTTCCATCCTGCACACTCCCTGCAGCGACACACACACACACACACACACACACACACACACAGAGCTACAACATTAATAGATGAGACTCACTGCTTGTGTGTGCAGCCCCCTGAGGACAAACCAGACATGTATGCACAAAAGGGTGATGGCCTAATGCATTGTAAATGATCTTAATAACTTCAGCCTGGTGTTTATTAGCTTGTGTCTCGTTTGTCTGGAGGTGTGTGTGTGTGTGTGAGATTGGTTGGGGGTTATAGATGGGTGGGGCCTGTACATTAATTCAACAACAAAGATCACTGAATACTCTTTCCCCTCCAAACTTATTTTCTTCTTTATTTTTTTCCCCCCACCATGTTTTTTTAATGAAGCTCATCCCTCATAGCCTGTCTCTGTTGGAGCATATGGGGCTTTTTTTTATTGATGAGCCCTAATTAAGCCGACTTCCTCATCAGACGACGCTTGATCAGTGAAGCTGATAGCAACAACTGTGATGGATTTTAGTTTTCCTTGTCATCTTCCCGCAAAGAAGCTCCTTCGTCACGCAGCCTTTGTTCCCTCTTAAAACATTCCCTCCCTGTCACTTGGGATGTGCATGCCCTAAATAACTACACGCACTCCTGTGAGCGTTCTTAGATCATGCAAACGTGCAGATAACCACTGTTTTTTTTCTCTCTTCGTGGGTAAACTAGGAAAAGCCCCAACCTGCCAAAACAGATCCATTTTTATTTCCATTTGTCACCCAGGAAGGGGGGGTTTCTTGGAATCAGATGTTCAAGGATGAGAGGAAAAAGCAAGAAGGAGAAACATGATGTTGTAATGCAGATACATGAGAAATAATAGAAAAGCTAAAAAAAACAGAGTTAGCATTTTGACAGTTAAATATCTGCACTTTTTGCATGGTAGCTTAACAAAACAAGTCTAAAATTGTATTAATAGGCAAGGAGGTTCTTATCAGTTGTATAGTCATCTGCAGAGGCCCCTCATGTAAAAAACAAACAGACCTGTTAAATTACAATATCTCTGGTTCTCTGACGCTTTTCTTCACCAGTCAGTGGACTTCAGTATCTGCAAGAGTTTTTGTGTCTTTCTTCTTTGAAGAAGATGCGCGGCTTGCTTTAAGTTTTTAGGTCTCTAGATCTCCAAGACAAATATATCAGTTTATTGAGATGGATCAGATCGAGGACTAAAGCAGTGTCACGTTTGAAGTCTGCAAGTTCTTCTTCTGGTTCGGCAGATTCTGAGTCGGATAGAGCAGCAAAATGAAAAAGGAGCATATTAACATAGAGAAAATTGATGTTTGTACCCAGAACTGTTGTGAATATGTTTAGAGTTGAATTCCTTCGATCTCATGAAGGCTGACTTGTTCACACTAAATACTTGGAAATATTTCATTTAAACTAAACCAACTGAAAAACCATCCCAAGAAACTCCTGCAAAGAAGAAAAAAAAAAAGGAAAAAAGAATTTTTTTTTTGCTAAATGCAAAATTGAAGTCCTTCATGACTGAATGGAAAGCCAGAACTGCTCACACTGGAAGCTGCTTAAATGAAGTTGAAGGCATTTGAGGGAACTGTGAACCGTGGAGGAAGAGCAAAACAGAAAAGCTCTGCTGTTGCTTTTGACTGATTGAGGATCCTGTGAAAGAATCAATTTGGGGAACACAAAGTTCAATTTATAAGCCAAAGGATCTCTAAGCATCCTCTTTCTTTCTCTTATTTTTTCTGCTGAAGAAAAAAAAGAAAAAAATCATCAGAGATGGATAAATGGGATGGCGAGAAGAGAAAAAAACCCAATACAAACAAGCTGCTCTGTGACAGACCTGAGTTGTGGAGGGCAAGCTGCCTCTGTAATTGGCTCTCATTAAAACATTACATAATGTTTCAGGGAAGTGTTAGGGATTGATAACAGATGTATGATTTCCTAACATGAACATGCATATGCAGCGCATATGGAGAGCTCTGCAGTGAGACACAGAAGAGACAGAGGAGGACGAGGAGAGGAGGAACCAGAGCCCCAGATGGTGGCCAATTATGTGATGCTGAGAGTTAAAGTGAGAACAAAGGAGCTCATCACAGCCGGAGAAATGAAATGCTCTCCAGAGGAACACCGTGAATCTCTCGGCACATTTTATACCGTTCTTTTGTCTTGTGGCAGAGTCAGGGCTCAGAAATAATTGGAAAGGGTCTAAGGGGGGGAGTCAGCTGATTGTGTTATATTTGAACACAAAGGCCACTTATGTCTTCGAATAGATAAACCAGCGAGAGGTTACAAAAGCCAATAATTCCAGATACAAGAACTTGAGATTTACATTTTGACCAATCAGGAATAACTTGGTTGTTCCCCATGGTTCCTCTTTTATTTGTCAGACTTGGCGAGATTAATACAGGGACAGACAAACGAAAGATTACAGAAAAAAGCAAAAAGTGACGTAGACCTTTTTTAATGCCTGTCTTTGTCTCCCTTCTCTTTTAAAACTATCATTTCTTTACTACTGTTGGCAGAGCATCAAATAGTGACAAAATACATTCCTCTTGATAACCTCGGTTTCGGTCTTTGGTGGTCCTGCTCTACCAACAGTTTTTTTTGTTGTTTTGTATTCTAGGACATTCCAAACATAATCCATTTTTTTTTCATTGCTCCGGCACAATCATCTTTTCTTCTAAATCACATTTGAACTTCACATTCACACATTCCCTGGCTGCTCTCAAGCTGTGTGGATTTATAGACAACAGATGACATTGGGAGAAAGGATTCACCTCATCCCTCTCATCACAGTCCCAGTCTGACTCTCTGAGGGGCAAAGCTCATTTCATGCTCCGCTCTGGCTGCCAGTGCATCCAGAGGATCAACTCACGGATTGTCCAAGGTTCACCTCCGCCAAGCGTCTGTGAAATCCCTGTGTGGTCGATGCAGGAGGGTCCTGTGTGGCGAGGGCCACATGGAGATGTGGCCTTTGTTTCTTCTCTTCAGAGAACATGAAATTCTAAGCATGTGCCGTTTATTGCATTGGCAACTGAGATTTTATTTGGTCACAAACACAGTTTTTGTAACAGTGATTTGTTTTGACTCTTATCTGTAGGAGCAAACGAGGAGAGAGCAGTAAAGATCTAGAGCTACACACAAAGTTGGCAGAATAGGTCGATAGTTTGATCAAAAAACTCCGAACTCAACCAACAAGAAAGCGCTGGTTCCTATTTTTAAACAAAATTTAATGACAGCTAATGTGACCCAAACCCTTTTGAACATTATACTATGCCTAATTAAATGAGTTAGTACAAACTTAGGCAACATCTTCCTGAAGTCCTCTGCTAAGCCAAGCTAACCAGCTGCTTAGTTAGGCCTTACGGTGAAAGGAAGATGAGACGGTAGAAGCCATGATCTCGCCTAAATCTGTGAACGGAAGCGAATTAGCAAATTGCCAAAAAATGTCAAAGTACTCCTTTAAAGCAGCATCCTCTGTGTCTCCCTTACACATCCCTCTTCCCTCCTCTCCTGACTGATAGAAGAGGAGACATCCCTCGGCGTCTCTTTCCGCCTCCTCTTCTTTCTCACTCAGATTTCACATCACTGCTAGAACCGAGTCTCCGACCGCCAGATGCGACTGTGTCTGTTTTGTCCTCAAACACCCTGAGAGGACAGATTACTTCCCCCCTCTTCTCTTTCCTCTTGTTGTTGTTGGCGGCAACCTTTTCAACCATGTTAAAGTAAATGGACCTCAGCAACACACTGTGTCCCAGCTTTGGAGAGTCTCTTCTGTGACCTGTCTGGGCACCAGAGCCGTTCCTTCAGCAGTAAGATGTTGATGGTTATGCATCTCTATCTCGGGATGGCTTGTGTTTCGAGGCCTGCACCCCCCCCCCCAAAAAAAGGGGAAGCTAGTGATCGTTTTGGACAGTTACGAAGCTGTAGAGTTTACTCAAACGTCTCTTTGTTAGCATATTCTCCACGGCTGTTTTGTTTAGACGTGATGGTTGTGCAGGAACGGAACGTCAATGCTTTCCACATGGCCATAGCTGGGGTCTGAGATTGAGCAAGGATTTGCCCACTGTGGTTCTGCACCTCATTACTCAGGCTGGTTGATCCACAGTGAGGCCTCTGTGAGGTTTGGTTACTTCTTGGAATTAGGGACAAGTTGGGCAAGACAACGTGGTAGGTGTCAGCACCAAGAAAATATCGCACTGATTTACTGTATTTTTGTCTTTAATCCAAAGTGTTTATAGCCTAACAAGTAAACAAGTATGTACAAGCATATTCGCTCTAAGCCACTTTCCTAGCTCGACATGGTTTCAGCAGATGGCTGTTCAACATGAGTCTGGTTCTGTTCGGGGTTTCTGCCTCTTAAAGGACTTTTTTGTCCCCTGTGTCCGTACAAATCCGTGTGGTTGTGTAGAAGTGTGTCAGACAGGATACTGACATCCTGGTTTTCTGTCGAGACTTTCACTACGACAAGATGTTCAAAACAGCGTTTTGAAGTACTCTGACCATCACAGTGATATGAGGTTTCGATATTCCAGCCATAATCCATTTTATTGTTGACTGAATCCCTGTTGACAATTTCAATAATATATGAAAGACAGATATCTTCCTGTTGACTACCAAAAGCTTTTGGTGTTTGCGTGCTCTTTCCTCGGCTGCACCTTGTCCTTGAGCCCTGCAGTCTTTGTTGAAGCACCTATAACTCTGAGTGTGTCTGTGTGTGTTTGCCTCAGTAAGCTGTCACATCAGTCTTTCTATGCTCTGCTTGGCACCAGAACCTCTCACACAGGTGAACGTATACCATTCTTCTGCGAGCTGATAATAAGACAAAGAAGAGTGTCTGGATTTTTACTGAGACATTTTAAGAGGGGGAAAAAAAAGAGACAGCTGATTACACTTTATAAATGTAATACTTTGAGATGATTGCACGTTTCCTCTCAGCCATATGAAGATGAAACATTAGCCGATTGCTAATCAGTGGCTTCAGGTCCTGCAGCTGTTATTTTTGGGTTTCTGCGTGCACTTTTTGCATGTTTATCGTGCTGTAGTGGCATCTGCTCAGCTCCTGTTGTAATCCGACTGTGTTCATGGGTGAGTCAGGAGAGAAAGCCCCCACAGCCACAACCAAACACACATTAGGAATTCAGCTGTTAGACACAGAGAGAACAGAGTGGACATGAAAAACGTCTCGCTGAAGGAAATACCCGTATTCATAGCATTCTTCCTGGACGTGTAAGGAGATTCAAAGTGAATGCAAGCTCCTTTAAATAGTGCGTGTAGCTTTTAGCTTCTCCCAAACTGTGACCTTTAAACCTCGTGTAAGCATGCGTTGTTACAGCCTTGCAGATGTGCTTCAAGACATCCAGAGATTTTAAATACTCAAAAAACAGTTTTAGAATGAGTGAAAGGCCAATAGACGCCATCATTCAGTAAGTGCAAGACAACAAAGAAATGAGTGTAGTGTAGATTCTGTCTCTTATTGTCGTCCGTTCAGCACTCTCAGGTCAGACCTCAGAGCTACGTGCTTTTTGTGTCTGTTGTTCCTCTCTTCACGTTTCCTCAGTCCTGATGACCTTTCCTTTCCCTTCCTTCCACTCCACGTCACAGACTGGTACCATTCATCTCCATCTTTAATATAAACAACACCAGAAACTGGCCATTGGTGGTGGTGTTTTACTCTTGAGCCGAGCTCCGACTTTCCTGTATCATTTCCAGCTTTGGTTATCGCAGAAGCTTTTGATTCATTTTGTGCGTCCATGACTTCCCTCGTAATTCTGATATTCATACAGCTGGTTGGTAAGCGGTGCCAGGCATTTGATCCGGCTTTATGACTTCCTGTCTTAGGGCAAAGGAGGGAACTACTCATTCCTGTTCAGACTGTACGGACCACATGAACATTACCTCCCTATGTACAAGGCTCTTATCTCATTCGTTCACTGTATCACTGAATATCGAGCACTCCTTGCACTCTTGAAAAAGTTTGGCAGTGACGATGTTTTTCAGGTCTGCTAACAAAGCTGATAGTGGCGCTCGATTCCAGTTCTACATTACAAATCTGCAGCAGACAGCCAAAAACAAACGTCTCACTTGGCAGGTAAACACACTCTGTAACATTTCAAATGATGTAAACAAGTAACAATAGTGGATATATATTTCTTTCCTTACTAAAATAACAAAAATCTTTCACTTGGCTCCTCATATTCTCGACCTTGGACCTCACATGCTCCTTTCGTCAACACAAAGGAGGCTAATGATGATGTAATGTTTTCATGGAGGAGATCCATGAGGTCCCTCCTGACTCCTCGTGAGCATGTTTTGAACGTGTCAGCTGTGTAACAGATGAGCTCATTGCCGGCTTCACCAAATAGCAGTTAGTGGTGCTGCAGAGTTGACTGGTGCCACATGAAACTGGTCAGGGATCAAAGCTGGATCCAGAGGCTTGAGTCACACGTCACGCAACGCTCATTTCTATAAAACTCCTTAAGAGTGCTGCTATAGTTCTTAAAACGCTTCCTTGATGCAACAATAATGTTTCTTATACAAACATACAAATTAAATTGTTTTAATAGAAAGACATAAAATAATAGCCTGAGTAACTTAAAGAAATGACATCACTTTAAGGTTGTACTGATGCAAAAGATGTGAAGACAATCTGAAAACATCACTGTGAACAAGAACCTGATGACGGCACTTCATGCACAGTTTTGCGGAAGAAAAATGGAACAACACAACTTGGAGCTCATCCTCAATCGTCTGCAATGATCAGAAACATTCAGTTCATGTTCCTACACAGAGATGTGTGGAGGACTCCAATGAAATGTGCGTTTAATAAAGAGAAAACTGTTAAAGTAGTCAGATTTGTAATCTTTATCTTTGACACACTTTGAGGGATTTTGTTAGTTGTGATGATTAATTAGCTTGCATTACTTTCTTTCCTTTCTGGGTCGATTGCACGTTTCTTCGGTTAAACTTTATTGAGGGCCCGACACTTTACGTTCACATTCAAGTTTAATTCGAACACGTTCTGGTGTGCAGACTTAATCTTTCTCTGTGTTTGGACGTTTTTTTGTCAGCTGCCAGTACTAAACTTTTTTTTTTTGTATTAAACTGTATTGTTACAAAAGCATCCAAAAGTACAAATGTTCCCTCCAAAGTCAGTCATCTATGCACTCTTTTTCTTGTTATCTCGCACAAATCTATGACTTAACCACTTAAAATGCAGCCATTTAAACAGCCTTGAAAACAATGCTGTTCTCTTGTTTCTCCAGTGACGAGTGCTCTCTGTGCATCCCTTCGCTTGAAGCAGCCTGTTGCATAACCAGTGTGTCATGCTGAATTCATCTGCAGACTTTTTTTTTCTTTCTTTTTTTTTTTTTTTTTTTTTTTAAACGTCCCTGGCAGAATCATTGAGCTGGTGCGCCAGCTGCAACGTGTACCTGTTCCCTCTCCTGGTCCTACTTTGTAAAGGGGTTGTGTGGGTGTTAAGGGGGCGAGGGCACCTCAAAAGTCTGTTCCACATAGTCACAAACTGTTTGAATTATGTAATAAGAGTTGTATAATAGCCTTGAGAGGCATGTGTACTGTATGTGTGGGTGTTCATGGAGCCGTAGAGGAGCTGTTTGGGTTGATTGCATCTCTTCCCACTTGTATCTCCTTCCTCTCTCTCTTCTGTTTAACCTGATAATGGTTCACTGAGCTGGTGTGATGGAGGTGGGTCAGCACTGGTTACAAAGAAGCCACTGTGATCGAGCCTCACTGAACTCATCACCGGGCTTTTTGGTATTGATTATATATGAGAAACACTTTTCTTTAGTCTCTAATCCGTCTTCATTATCTGTGAATTGGAAGAAGAAAACTCGAGGATGAAAGCAGAGGAGCGTATAAAAGAGACTTGGAGACACAGTTGTGTATTACATCAGAGTCAGCCTGAGGCAGTTTACTCTGCTGCCCTGCTAACACTGTTACACACTCTCACACACACACACACACACACACACACACACACACACACACACACACACACACACACTGGTGAGCAGAACAACCATGCAGGGCCTTGTTTACAGGCTGAATCTGGTTGATTCTCCATCGATTGACTAATTGATTTTCTTCCTCCAGGTTGATGGCTTCTTCACCTGCTAATGAGGTGCTGACCTCACACAGATTTTATTTGTTTTTACCTCGTTAAAGGTATAGGAAAGGGGGGGGGGGGTGGGGACAGTTGTGAATTAGTTAACAGGTGACCCAGTTACATTGGAAGGAAAATGTCAGAGCTGGCAAAAAAAAAAAAAAAAAAAGATTGTTGATGATGGATGTTTCATGTCCCATATTAAAGTGATGTATTGCCTCCTAATGAGACAATTCAACCTTGGTTAAAGTGTGCAATATTTAAAAAAAAAAAAAATATTTGACCTTTTGAGGTACAGGCCTGGTCAATTTATTGAAATTTAATTTAAAGATCTTTTGGCAAAGTTTCAATGGTGCAAAGTTTCTGGTGCCAAATCATCAAAGCATACTTTGATGATACAAATATTCCAACAACTAAAATAGATTTCTATTGTTTTCGGCCTATACATAACAATATATTTCTGTCTTTTTGTTATGTAATTAGTGCCATACAAAAAAAGAGGTTGATTGAAATATTCTTCGTAATTTATCATTTTCCCATTAAGTGTTTGATGTGAAGATTGATAGAAATTCATAATAATGGAAAATGTAAACATATAGCCAGATAGCTTAGCACAGTGGTAAACTCTCCTATGGCTCTTTTTAAAGATCAGAAAATCTGCCTAGCAGCACCTCCAAAGCTGCTACAGGGTGGACTCCCCAGACCTCAACAAGTGTTTGATTTGGTCATACCGAAGTTAATAATCTGGCCTCTCTGCTGCCTTTGTAGCATCAGACTTTGCATGCTCTTCATCGGATTTTGTGTTTCCTCTCAGAGGACTGTTGACAGAACTAGTCCAACTTGTATAAAACACTGTAATCTGCCTACTTCCCGAACATTTAAACACTAGAAATAGTTTGGTGTCTGCTCGTTTTGCTGTCACCTCCAGTTGCATCATACTTTCTTATCTCATTTTCGTGTCATCCTGCTGTCTCGACTCCTCTGTAACCAAGCCACTGTCCTCCCCGCTCATGTCGTCTTCCAGGTGGCTGCATCCAGTCAGCCCTGGGTTTACACTCGCGACTGAATAATTCAAGCGGGTCAGCAGCGTGGTGGTCCTGTGGGGCTGCACTCTCTTCTTCCCTGGAAAACTGGGTCACGCTGTTCAGATGTAACACAGTCTCGGTCAAACAGAGGGCACAACACGGACATCACAGAACATCGAGTGTAATCTGTCGACATCACACTAACAGACACGATGGTTGGTATGTAAAGACACATATTGGTGCTGAATAGGAAGGATTGTGTCATCGGCACCAATCTTAGTCTGGCCCTGATTTGCTGATGTCACCGGTGAACACATCTGTACTAGAGATGTACCGATACATTTGGGTACTCACCGATACAGAGTACCATTACGTGTACTTATTAATGCCACAGACAGACAGACAGACAGACACATTGGTACTTTACCTCGGGTCGAGTAAAGTAGCAAACACGGTGCCTGTGATGTGATGACGGCTGGGAACGTCTTACTTCGGCTCTAAAACACTTAGAAGACGACGAAATCCTGTAGTATCGAAAACTGACAACAGCTGTGGATCAGGAGCGATGAACTGGGTCAGAGCCTCTGTTATTTTTACCACACGCCAGTTGTCTCTTGACACTTTCTCTCACTTCTTTAGCGTTAGCTGCAAAGTTGGCTGTAGCTGTCTCACCTTTAACACACCGCTGACATCTCGCTTCTCTCCATCTCTCCATCATTTATAGGGGCGCACGCCCGCCGCAAGGTGGTATCTGTTGTGCCCGCGTAGTTTTACGAGTACTTAAAGAAGGCAGTGGACCGATGCCGAACACTGTTATCTGTATCAGCGCATCTTGAATCTGTACACATGATTCTAAAGCCACAACAAAAAGGAGAATGCTCTATCTGAAATTAAAAAAAACAAGACACAGCAATGATGGCCAAACTTGATGTGGAAACAGTTCTTATCACAATCTCTTCCCTGTGAAGTCGAGCCAGAAACCCAGCGATCTTTCCATGTGATAGTGATTTATCAGTAATGAAATGTGAGCACTTCCAAAAAGTTATTTTGCTCTCACTCTTGGAGTTTCAAGTATGCACATCTTCCGACTTGACTTTGAGTCAGTGATGTTTATTTGAAGCAAACAATCCTTTTGTTTTCCTCTTCTTCTTCTTTTTTTCTTCCGCTAAGCTCAGACTGTGTGATGTAACGTTTGCAGAGGACGGATGGAGTAGTTATAATTCAAGTAAAGTTAAGGTTCACAGTATTGTTTATGTTTCATTTTTTTCCACTTGGGAGTTCCTTTTTTCTGTCTGACAGGTCGTTGTTGTTGTTTGGTGAATAAATACACCCTGAGCACAGAAAGGATGCTGTCGGATAACAATCACATCATTCTGAAGAATGATGCCGGCAGAAATGAGGAATAATGGGAGCAGTGATCAGACAAATGTAATCATCAAAACAAATCACAGTGAAGATGTCAACAAACGTGTATGCAGAGTGTGACCTCATTGTTTTTAAATGGACGTTTTTTGGGGGGGGGGTTTTAATGTAGAACCTGCAGCGTTACTGCCTCACCATCAGCTCTTGCATCACTCGTCCTCTTTTTGTGCTTTTTGTGTCCTGATGCTTTTTCCTCCTTTATCTGCATCCAAACATTCTGATCACACTCTTTAGTCCTGATTTCATTTACCTGTTAGTGCTTTAAATAGCTAACTCTATTCATATCCTCATGCTTTGTTTTTCCTCCCGCTCTCTGTCTCTCCATCCTCACCACACCCAACCACACACACAACAGACTCCAGCTCAATGCTAATGAAACCATCTCTCTTCCTTTGCTTCCCCTCCTTTCTCTCCGTCTCCATGTTTGTTCCAAAGTGCTTAATAAGTGATGGAGTAGTTAATCTGAGGAAGACTCCCCTCCCCAAAGGTTCAGATGAAAGCGAAGTAGGAATAATCTGCAGGGCACCCTAAGGCTATGATTTCCCACCCTGCCAAACCCTCCTCCTGCCGCATGCACTCCCCATTTTAGCACTCCCACTGTACCCTGAAGGACCCTGCCTCGAAAGCACCCCTTCACATACACAGCCCCCCCCCCCCCCCTTTTCTTTCTCCACTCCCTTCCTCTTCACGAAGCTCGACTGAAGGCAGCAGGAAAGATCAAAGAGGTGGAAAAGGTCAACCCCGTAAACATACTTAACGAAACCATTAAAATCAAATCTGACTGAATCATCTGCCCACAACATCGCCTGCAGCTCTCAATGTCACCAGCCAATCACAGAGGCACGTGATGAAAACTCAGCACTTGGTCATTTTTGATGAGTAAGTCAAACGAGCCTCGGGCTGCTTTGCTATTGCTTTTTTTTTTTTCATCATTTTTTCACACTAGAGTCCCAAATGGTCACCTCTGCCTGCTTCACAGGGACCCAAGTTAAGCACAACACAGAGCATTAGTCAGGAGTATCAATGTACTCCCAGTTTCAGAGCGAGGCTAGCGTGAGTAAGAAGCAGCAGTTCAAAACTGGTATGAACAGAGGGTACTGTGAAACCAGTGGAGGCTGTGAAGGAACACAACAACACAGTAACAGTGAGCGGTCGTTATGGTGGAGACCAAACGCTCCTTAGTAAAAATATTAAGTGTTTGGCTGGTCCTCTCTAAAAACGCTATTGACAAGATCGAATAGGTAAAAGGGAAGTTTCAATCGTCAATCAAACTCGGCTGTCTTTCTGCAGAGCTCCACTAGAAGACACAAATCACTCTTTTCTCTTTTTCATTTTTAACTAAAGCCTTGAAGTAATTGATTGGTTGATGGATCGACACATTTCAGACTTGGAGACAAATTCTGAAACGTGTCTGACTTTACTGCAGCTCCATTTACAGCATGAAAAATAAAGACAAGATGCAAAGAGTTCACACAACATTCACACATAAATAGTTTGCTTGGCTTAACGTAGGTATTCGAATCAGGAGGGGAAACAGCTGTCCTGGCTGTGTATAAGAACAAAAAGCATGGCTACCAGGCTCAGTAACGTACGTATAATATCCATACACAAAGATATCGTTTTTAAGGCGAGCTGATTACTGAACTCTGTCTCGATACAGTAATGATGTCCTGTGATTTATCTTTTATAGCTCTCTCCGACTCCCAAAACATAAAAATATCCTCTGAAAAATCTTATTTGCCTCCAAGATGTTACTTTGTCAGAACATGACAACAAAGAAAGACACCAGCAGCGAGCTGGATTGAAGCCCGGGACCTTCTCGCTGTGAAGAAAGCCCCTGCACAGCTTCCTTTTGGAAAATCTGGAGTTGTAGTTCACAGGATCTTGTTAATGTCAAATATTCCAGCTCGTTCTGACGGAATTGCTTATGACATGAAAGAACTTCATTGTGGACTGTTCACATCACACTCGCACACGGTGTGTTTCATACAAAAGGGGGGAGGCACAGGGAAGGTCAACTACAGAACATTTAAAGACGCATGTTCTCACTAGCTGTATAATGTTCCTGGGAAGCCTAATGTACAGTCATAACGGCCTGTACATGGCTGCTAACATGCTGAAAATACCAGTCTGACCGAGTGTCAGGACCATTCCATGGACAATATCCAGGCCTGGAGTCAGAGCTGCTCCATATTCATGCCGTAACTGTTAAATTGATCATTAATTTATCTCCGGCTCCTGAAGGTCTCTGTGGTTGGCAGGGCAGTGCTGAAGCCTGCAGGAGTGGAGGCCAGAAGAAACGCAGAATCAACAGAATCACAGCGTCAAGCCTGTCAGGGAGCAGCCGCAGTCCCCCATGGAGTTTAGCTTAAAAAAAAAATAAAAAAAAAGCTGGACCTGAATGAACACAATCCCTTCCCCCTCTCTCTTGTCTGGTCATATAGAGCAACTTAAGGAAGGGCCGTGCCATCCAGCACATCTATAATTAAGAGCTAGGACTTGTCCTGATGTCAGAGCAGGGCTCAGCAGGCTAGTCTTTCACCTTGTTGTGTTTAATTTGTCTTATTTTTTAAATAAAAATCAATTGTGTTTTGAATAGTCTAGCGTACTAAAAGTAGTGGAAAATTAGTGAACTGTCATCAATTGTCAACATCAGCTATTAGCAAAAATTGCTCTTGGAAACAGTAGAAGATAAAACAAAAGTTTCAGAGAAATACGGGTTGTGCTTAACTGAAAATGTTGAATCAGATTTGGCTCTTGAAGCTTCATCTTTTATATTTTACATCAAGATCACATGAAAATCTTCCACAGATTTTCTGTTTAACCTTTTGAGAAGAATGATAATCCGTTTTTAAACAAGTGAGGATGCCGACCCGACATTCCATTTCCTTGATTCCATTTGAGCCCAAGTCGGATTGTTTTGAAGAGAAGTAATAATCTTCCAGAAGAGTTCACTGTCTGCTGTTTAATTTGACGCAACCAACAAACAACAGAACAGATATTTTACAAGTTGATTCGATCTCCTCGAAAGAAGATCCCAAATGTTGAACTTTTTTGGAGGAAGCAGTACAAGTGTAACCCACGGTGTCACAAAACGTTGGAATGATTACGAGCGAATAAAGGTACGCGATGAAAACATGGCAGCAGACCAAAGCAAAACACTTTCATCCCCAAACCTGGCAATAAACATTCAAAGACTACGACTTCTACTAATTACCCTTTCTCTCTCTCACTCCCAAAGAACTCTTAATCTTATGTCTGTGTGAGACTTACTCCTCCTCCTCTGCTTACATCTTTCCTCTTTTTTTTGTATCATTCCCATGACTCCTGAGCTCAAGTTCCTTCTTTTATATGGTTAATTTATCTCTTTCAAACATTTTCATCTTTACCTCGGCCTTTTGGGAAAAAGAGGACCCATTATTTCTCTCTCCCTCTCTCTCTCTCTTTCTCTTCTGATGCACAAAAAAAAAACCCAATCCAACCAAACCAGGAGATGAAAAAGTTTTCTCTCCAGACAAATATTATCCTGGCACATGGCTATCCTGTGATTACGTTATATTTAAATGTTACATGTGGGGTGCATTTAGGGTTTGGGGTAACTGTGGCGTTCTGTGTGCAGTCTGTTCAGGACTGTTATTAGTACAGTATTCTGGCTTCACGTCTGCATGTATAGTATGGAGGCATGTTTTTTAAGGCCATAAATAGTGTATGAGCTAACACTAGACACAGTGATGCACTGGTGATATGAACGTACAGTGTTTGTGTGTGTGTGTGCATGTGGCTGGGAGAGTGCTTTCTGTATGTGTATTTTTTCACCCTCACAAGTTTTCTGATGTGATGTGCTGTGAAGTGTTGGACTCTGGGTGACCTCGTGGTATAGGCGCCTGACAGCTGTTGCTTTACTCTGTAGAGTAGCGGTGCTCTTTGCGACTCTGGATGCTTACACATGGAACGTCTTAAGTGATCGACCACAATGATATTTACCATTTGTTGTTTTCCGCATACGGTTCTGTCATACCTACGAAAGAAAGGTATTATATATCAACAGCTGTTAGCTACTCGCCCTGAACGTATGTATGTGATTGACCTCAAAATCAAGCTGAGTGCCTAAAAAATCTTGGTTTAGCTTATAGAAAGAAGGCCCCCCCACACACACACACACACACACACACACACACACAGATAATTTTCACAATGTTTGAACCAGAGGTTTTCTTCAGGTGATCCTTTTTGAGCAAGCATCTATAGTGAACATCTTTCTAATATAACTCCATACACAGTTAACATAAAAAAAGGCAAAGTACACTTTGTCAGAACCTTCGAATAAAAAAGACAAACATCAACAACAAAGTTTGGCTTGTAGCCCCTTTGGATGTTTTTGTCTCCGAGAACAGAATAAGAGACGGCCTGATTCTAAACATTAAACAGCTTTATCTTGTTTTTCTGTAGGTTTCAGTTACCACCATTAACTTCTGTAGCTTCGACAATAGGAAGCACTCGTAAAGTGCTGCTCAATGTTCTTATTTGTAGCCTGATAACATTTCTAGTGGCAGCAAGAATATACCGTTTATATCGTATTTCTGTGCATGCTGTGGTTTCTTTTTTTTTTTTGAGGGAGTTTATATGTTATAGTTTGATATCCTACGTTGATACCACTTCTTTATGCTGTAGTGTATCAGAAGTTCTACCATTACTCACCATTATCACAGTTACCGTTTACACACTTACATTCACCCCATCTATTTCTGTGTTCCCCTTTCTGTCTCATCTTCCCCAAAAATATCTCCCAGTGGGTTTTTCTCTTTCCACATTTCCAAAACATGTCTTTCCCAGACATTCTTTCCAGGATGTGACGCATGAAGTGTGCATGTCTCATAGTTAGAAACTCTGCAAGTTAAAAATACTCTGTGGTGAGGGTTGGCTGAGTTCTCTTCTATAATAACCCCCCCAACCCCAACCCCTTACATTGTCACTCACAGACATACAGGCTGTCCTGTTCCATTTTTTTTATTTTTTATTGACACCGCAGAACACAGGCGTACCCACATGTTTTTACAGCTCGGTATCATTCTGTCTGCTGATATGAGATGGCAGGATGACTCACAGATAGAAAACGGGAAAAAAAAGCTAAATCCACATTTAAAATAATAGTAATCAATGTCTTATAGAAAACTCAATCGAACAATGTGTCTTTCCCCCCAACATGCTGTCTGATCACATATTTATGCATGTTGCTTGCAGCAGTAAACACAGCTGTGTCCAAAACATTTCTGAAGATCAAGGAAACTTCAGACGTGTTCTCATTCTTTTTTCTGAATCACTCGACAATCAGCGGGCATCAGTCTCTAGCAGAAGAGACCCACACTGTATTCCAACCACCATTCAGCGTGGCAGACAGCCCGGCTTACTGCTTCTAATGTTTAAAATGCATCCTTGAGTCTGTACCCTTTCCCCAGCCGAATATGTCACACCTCTGATTCAGATGGGAAAAGGGACACGGTGGATGGAGATTGAGTTTGACAGGCAAACACAGACTCCCCCTGCCCCCTATCGATCCATTATACAGAGGAATACGCCTTTTAAGGGGCTGCCAGCCCTGCGCGCCCTGATGAATAAAGATGGTGATTGGCTCTGCGTGTCTCGGAGGATGTGCGAATGTGAGAAGAAATCAGAACTGTAAGAGCATGGTGAGACGAAGTCATCTGCAAAGACAGCCACAGTAACAAGCGCACGGACACGAGGAGGAGGAGGAGGAGGAGGATTAGGGTGACAGAAGGAGGAGAAAATGTGGCTCGTGACATGTTTTTTTTTTTTTTTTGAAAGAATATGCCGAAGCTTTTAGGAGCATTCAGGTCAATGTTTTCCACCCTTAAAAACATTGTATCCTCAGATATGCAGTAACTTTCACTCTTTCTCTACCTCCTTTGATTACATTCCTCTCTGTGCTCACTTCCTGTGCGCTGACCAGCCCTGGGAATGGTTGACAAGGGGTCAAAGTACTGAACAAAACACAACGCAGCCCTCCCTTCTTCCCTCCTTTCAATCTCTCTCTACTCTCTCTTAGTCCTCATTGACTGTTTAATGCTCCCCTCCCCTCCTCTCTTTGGAGGTGTGTTCGTCAACATCTGGAGAAGCAGGGCCCACTCAGTGACAACAGGAGCTCATTCACTCCCTCCCTCCCTCCCTCCCTGCTCCTCTCTCTCTCCTCTCTTCCCTCTCTCTGCCTCGCTCTAGTACTCTGCTTGCCGTGGATGAAGTCAGATTGCACAGTGAGGAGATGTTGGCAGCTGACTGTGGAATAAGCTCAGAGAGAGAGAGAGACCGGAGTGGAATTATTATCAGTTTGTTCAAGGATACCATGGCAGCATCTCCTTCTCCTTCTTGTTTTATCACATGCTCCTTGTTTGAAGCGAATATTTGACTGAGAATCAGCAGAGGGAGACTTTTTTTTTGTTGTTGTTGCTGCTGCTGCTTGTAAATCCGGTGATAAGTGAGAGGTAACGTGGGGAACCATCCTCCCCCCGTCGTCTCCTCCTCCTCCTCCTCCTCCTGGTTCGTAAGCGGTGTGCTGTGGAAGGTGCATTCGAAAGGTTTTTGAGATGACGGAGATCCTTGTGCCGGATATAAACTTGAACGAGGTTTGCGAACGCCTGGAGCAGCACTGCTGCGTGGACCAGAACCAGCATAATCTGTCCAGCCAGCCACAGACCCCTGTGCTGAAGAGGCACAGCAACACGGGGGCCAAGCTATGGGGCCGCGTCCGCAGCAAGCTGCTCAGACAAAAGGTCTTTCTGCCTGACATATGCACACACACGTCAAATGCACACACGAGCGCTGTGTTCTTCTCTCCCTTTTATCATCTGCTCGCTGCTGTTTATCACTCTGTCACTTCCATCTGTTTGTTCTGCCTCTCTTTTATCCTCACTGTTTCCTCTCCATATGTGTGCACTCTGTGTTTCTTTCAATGCAGACTTGACTATTGTTCTGATCTGATGGGTATATTGACTGCAGTATAGGCATGGACACAGTGTTGAATTAAACTGTGACTGAGCATGAGCTTCATCTTAGTCCTAAAGACTCACAAAGACTTCTGTTCTGATAACAACTTATAAAAAGGATTAATGTTAAAGTGTTGATGAAAAAGCAAAGACCCTTTGTTATTCTGACTAGATGCTAAACTGTCCAATGTCTTTACCAGGAGGAGAAAATAACCATCACTTTAGAGACCAAGTCTATGAGGTTTATTTTATAGATATATATGTAAAAAAATGTTTGTCCTCCATTTTTGTGCTTTTTGGTTTAATCCAATTTCTCTGATATCACAAATTGACCAATTACAAATAAGTGATTTTTAAGTGAGTTGTATTGGTTATGGCATGTTTCAGTATCAGATTAGCTCCCCCTGCTGTTCTTATTTAAGTATTGTACGCCTGTGGTTGAGCTGATCTCATGCTCCTTTGGCATTTGAAGCATAGCTTCCACTAATTAACTGTCACATTATTCCAAGCAGCCTCTGAAACATGCATGTGGCATATTTTAAATTTTAATCACAGGTTTCTCATACAATTATCATGCAAGGAGAGGAGATTTGTGTTCAAGTAGGCATCCTTTTTAACGTCATGAAGGTATCACGGGTTTGAAACTGTATCAGAGAATGAAGCTAACAGAGTGAGATGTGTCTTCCTGAAATGAACCTTCAATGGGCTTTTGTTTGAAGCGCTATCATAGGATTGGAGTTAATTTAGAAACGGAAATTGTTGTCGTCAGGTTTGACTCAATGACCCTTGTGTTAAGGGTTCCAGTTCCCAAAGATTGCATACACACACACGCGTGCTCATATGCACATAGGTCCAGTTTGGCAAAGTTTAAATGCTTTTGCTGGATTTTTGGCTCAAGCACGGGAGCAGGAAGAGGCTTTTTTTTTTTACCCTCACTTTAATGCTTTTGTTATAATTTATGAGCGATAACTTTGAAGCGTGTGCTTCCTGCTCTGCTTGTTTGCGTAGCTTCACATAGGAAGCGTAGGACTCTGACTTTTTCCATTTTGATTCGCCGCACGTTTGCACATGCTTATTCAGCAGCCTCCCTCAGCTTTATCATGAGTGCATTTCCAGCGATTTGAGCAGTAATTTGTGTGCATAATAAACAGCTTCAGTAAAAAGAAGTTGGCCTAACCTTTGCTTCAGTGCCTTCCATTATTCAACAGAGGCCTGAGCGCTGCTGGCACTGAGCAGGATGAAACAGGGATTACATATTAAGCCCAGACTGACCTGCAGGACCTTTATTGATTCACTCTTCCCCCTCTCTATACAAATGTGTTCTTCATGACTTCATCTCAAAGATTGAGACAAAGGAAGTTTCTGTCTTTTGTTGCATTGAGTATAAAAAAAAAAAAAAAAAAAAAAAAGGAAGCATTGCTGTTTTTGTATGTGATCCTGCCTTCCAGTTCTCACCCCAGTGCAGAAATCCCCTTTCACTAACCTGCTCTATGAAGTCCCAATCAGCCTTCTTCTTCTTTCATGCCGAATGCCGGGTCTTACGCATAAACTTGTGTTACAGTTTTTGCTTCTCCGCTCTTTTGCTTTTTGATGGTATCAACCTCTAGTACAGATCTCCCTTTCTTCTCTGCCCGTGCTGCATTTCTGCCTTCATATGCTGGTGGAGGATGAGTGCGATAACACGAGAAAATGCAAGCAGAGGTCTTAGGAACAATCTGAAGAGTGAAATGTCTGAAGAGATGAAAACGTCCTGTTATTATTTGAACACAGAGAGGTCATGCAACTATTATTCTCCAATGTGCTTCTTTAATCATTTTAATAATGTATGTTAATGATCATCTGAGTTCTAAATAATGTGTTCATAAATGTTCTTACTAAAAATGGTCAGTCCCTGGGTGTAAAAAGACTTCTGGTGTTATTAAATAGGGGTGTGTGTGTGTGGGTGGGGGGTGGGGGGGGGGGGGGGTGGGGGGGGGGGTGCAGCGAAAGCAGACCTCAGGGCCTATTATTATTTCTGTTTGTGTACATGTGTACATCTGTGGCATGCATCATGTTATTCACGGGGTGTTGAGAGGAATGCGGATGTTCGACGATGTGTAAGAGTACAGGAACACACCGGGGAATAGTTCTCCGGCCTAAAGCAGCAGCTAATTAAGACACGGTGTGATGAGATGTGAGTCTGGCGGGGAACACTAATTGGACTAGAACCAGACATAATGTATGGTGCATGTCGCAGCAGAAGAACAAATGATGATTAGGCCGGCCCGCTCCGTTGTCCCGCGTTCTTTGGCGCTCCGTTTGACACAGTGTGTTCTTCTCGCTGATGACCTGTTTGCTGGACAGGTTTGGTTTTATTTTCCTTGTGGAGTCGCTGCCAGCTTAGTGCCGGGAACAATAGAGATGTTCTTTCAGTGAAGCTGTGGAAGAGAATCAAATCCAACCATTATCATCTGCCCTCATCCCACCTCTCGCCCCCGCTACATTTTAGCCCAAATACAAAATGATGCACTTCCATTTGAGTCTGTTGATTAGTGCGGATGAGATATTAAGGTTTCATCCCTCCTGAGTGCCTAAAATGCCAGCCAGCCCCATAATGGCCTTTTATATAGGCCACATAAATCTCCATCTGTCCCCACCACAGGGCATAGCCCTTTATTGGCCCCAATCCATCCCTCCGCGCACAGGGTCTGCAATTGGTTAATGAGCTCCAGTAAGGGAGCGACAGGTCAGTAAAGCATTCTCCGGTTGATACCCACAATGAACCCAGGTGGGATGAGTCCAGACTCATTGCTCCTGGCTGGACAGCAGGCCCTTTGCAAGGTGACTTTAATCTCAGCAGGGTGACAACATGACATTAATCATGTAATTAGGTGGTGGGACTGTGGTATGTTCAGTACATGCTTTCAGTGGTCTAAGCTTCAATAATGAGAGGAAAGTTGTTGGGGGAAATAGTTCAAAGAGGATTACTCAGGGTTATCACCTCAATTCATGGGATTAGTTACATTTGTGTGATATAGACATGGACCATGGGATGTTGTTTTTCCACCACATTTATGATAGTTTTCTCGTCAAATTAAATTATAGAACAAGAAAGAAGTTGTACTTTTTGAGCTTATGGAAGCACTCCAAGTTAGCAAACCCAACTTCCTTTTTTAAAGAAGTTGGCGAATGTCACTCCGGAGTTGAAGTGAGATCTGATCATCCTGCTGGCACTTGCGTCAACACTGACACGTCTTACTTCCCTTCGTAACTTTGCCGACTCCAGAGCACCCAGAGATGATCTAATAGCTTACAGAATGGTACATGCTGTTCGAGGTAAGGATCACAAACCTAACCTGAAATGTGAGATAATGAGCTCGCCCTCCACTCTACGGTCTCCCAGAAAGCCGATGAGGGAAAAACATCGCTGTAGTGTAGGCCTGTCCAAGACAAACATGAAGGGTTTATCACAGAGCGAAAATGTGACTGAGTTCCCAGCCTCTTGATCGCATAATAAGTTTTATCCCTGCTGTGCTGGAAAGAAGTTAAATGAAATAAATGTCTGACAAACGAACAAAGTTTTTACATCTGTGATGTCTTCACAATGTGTGTTTTAAATGAAAGCCGGAATGGGACAGGACAGTTATTGTTTATATTAAGTGATGTGAATCAGTGGAGGGCGTTCATAAAGTCATGCTTAATTATTTTTAATGTGTTTTAAGGAAGAAAAAAAAACCTGGGGTGCCTATTTTTAACTCATCTTCATAATCTGATTGTCTCTGCTTGTTAGTGCAGGATAACTCCTGATTCCGTGTGCCGGCTGCAGGCAGGATTGTGTTGCGTCATTGTGTGGTGTATGCATCTCTGAGTCGCTGTTTACAGGCCCTATCAGAGACTCACACTGCCTGCAGGGTTGCAAGACCACACTGCAAATCACAACCTTGTGCCGGCTGGAAAACCCCGGTGATTGGCTCAAATGAGGAAGCGAGGGAGAAATGCAACATGGCAACCGAGTCAAAGGCCTCACAGAGCCACTGTGACATCAGCAGCTGCTGAGTAAAGCGCCTCACCATCACAGATGTGCATATAAATGTTACGGCCCTGTGGCTCAGTTTTCTAAAAATAGTGATAGTTGTTTGATCTCAAACATGTACAGCGGCGTGCTGTGTTAGGGGTAAAAAGAGACTCAATTATAGCACAAACAGTTTCCCGTAATCCCGCTAAAACCAAGACGGCGTGCAGTCGGAGCTACGTTCTAATTAAAGTACTAATAAAAAGCTTTGAGCAGCTGAATGAATATTTAATCAGCCACAAAGCAGCAATGGAAAACTGCGATGAAACACAAAGGAGAAATTAAACATAAAGTCATTAATTTAGCATATCAAAAGATCAACTTGTGTTTGGAATATTGTCGCCAGCACGAGCTAATTCTGCAGCACAGGAACCGAGGGCTAATTAAGTGTGTAGGGATTTCATTATGAAAGGCTTAAAACATCATTTCAGGGACCTGTGTTTTAGCACAATGTTACACCCACTGACTGTACGTGGAGTCCTTTTACGTTTGAGACCTTGTTTTAATCAGCACAAGTGTTTTGAATAGACTCATGTGTCTGCAGGACGAATAATAACCAAACAATGCACTTTATTCCTCTCCAATGACTACAGCTGAGAAACACAAGATATTCTCCTTAAAATAAAAAGTCTCTTTAATAAAAAAGAATGTGTGCATAATTTAGGTGTCCACTTTTTACTTACTTGTCAATAAAAAAATGCATCCTTGTTTAGTATTCTGATGGGAGGATTTTACCACTGAGGAAAACGTGTTCAAATGGAACCTTATTCAAGGTTCTTGTGTTGCCTCTTGACAGTCCATGTGCTGCTTTTTGGACTCATCAGGAGTCTTTATGCTATTCTCCTGCTGCTGTTCTTCATGTCTTTGCAGCCTCCTCTGTGTGTTTTGGAAATGTCAACAGCTCCCCTCCACTGCAGACCTCTGACCGTCCCGCTGAGTCAGCCTGTTGCTGCTGTCAGTCTCTTACGGTCTGCAGGAGCTCAGCTTCCATGTCACATGCTCTCAAAGGAGACAGATTATCTTTGAACAGACGACGGTGGAGGGGGGGGGGGAGTGGGCAGCCAGTTCCCGTAGTGTAGTGGTTATCACGTTCGCCTAACACGCGAAAGGTCCTCGGTTCGAAACCGGGCGGGAACAGCAGTTTTGACTTTTATCAGAAGTAAACTGGTGGTGTCATTGGTTCATGCCTTAAAGTTAGCGGCTGGTTGTGTGTGTTAAAGATTGTTCGCAGTACTTTTTATTGATTTGTGAACAGGTTATTAATTGTATCCAAGTGAACATTATGCAGGCACTTTATAACTGATGTATGGTAGTTTAACTCCCTCTGTTGCTTCAGCAGTTTTTATAATAACATTTTTAGTTGTTCTGTCGAAGGGGTTTGCAACACAAACTAATTTTGACCCTTAAAGATCCTTGTAAAAGCTAAAGAGGTCAGGAAACGAGCTTTAAACAGCACTCGTGTTTGTTGCCTTAAGTGTCAATGGACTGCTTGTTCCTCATGTGGCAGCAGAGCAGCCGGCCTTATCTTATCTGCTCGGTTTCTGTCCCTGTAGATCAGTCACAGCACAGTCCATGCTGTATGTACTTCCTGGATTACAGATGTCTGTTTTCTTCTTTGAAGTTAAGACTGTTGATCACAACATTTCTTCCTGCATTGTGCTCGGTTGTCGGAGTCTCCAGTCGGAGGCAGGAAGAGATACCATAACCAAGAATCATTTTCCTGCAGGACCCAGAAGTGGATCACATGGCAACCACATGCTTCTGTTGCACTCCGACTTACATTAGATACTGAAGCACACCAGAGGGGCGGAGAGATGAAGTGTGGGTGTGTGGGCATACAGGGGTCAGGATTAGTAGGCCATACACAGGTTGGAGAGAAAGTAAACAGGGCAGCACAGGACCCAGCTGAGCCCCAAAACAGGGGACCTGCTCAGAAGGCTTCTGAACGAGCTGACCCACAGAACAACAAGTCCCCATGTAACAGAGCTACACACTCTAATGAATCTCTGTCCTGTCAACACACGTACACACACACCTTTACTGTATTGTAAGTAAGAAAAAATCAGTGCCCCAACTGGAAGGTCCACTACAGTCAAAGCTTATCTCTGATTGTTTACAGCATCCTACAAAAAGAGCTCTGTCACTGGAGTGATGCAATCTTAATCAGAACCAAATACCACTGAGGATGCCTTTAACAAAACCTCAGATACATTCAGACTTTTATCTGTTACTAATAAGTGCACAATTGCACACAGCAGATTCTAATTTTCTCAAATTCCCCTTCAAGCATTCTTAACACTGGATAGTGGTCATTGCACTTGTTTCTCTTCTTTTTCTTTTTTTTTAAGTTAGAGAAAGGGCAATAAGGCGTTGCTGGTGTGCCTGTCTCAGGTCCTTGAAAAGAATTGAAGTGCAGTTTTACTATATATCTACTATATTTCTTTTTGGAGGAAAGTTCATCCAAGAATGTTTAATAAGTAAGGATGCCGGTGGAGGCTACAGTTTCTCAAGAGGTCAGTGAGTGTAACTGCTGCCTGTAAATGATCCTCTTTGTTTTTACAACCCTGCTGCAGCACATTCATTTTTAATCAGGTTTTTTTTTTTTTTTTTCAGAAATTAGCAGAGGGTAATAGGAAGGAAGTAAGTTGGAGGAACAGTTTTTGTTTTCTCAGTTGAGGCCACTTGAAGGGGTCGCGGGGAGCCGTCAGCAGTGAGTCCTGGATCTTTGCCCGGTTCTTTTCTTGGCAGTCGCTGTGTAAAGACAGAACAGCAGTGATTACCTGTCCCCTGTCTCAGACCTAAACCCTGCTGGGAAAAACACGCTTTAACCATAATAGGAATGCGTGAAACCAATGCTAAATGGCCTTTTTACGAGGTAATGAAATACACTCAATGAGAACTTTTAATGGTTGCAGCCTAATGCTGACAATAAGAGAAGTGTACTCACCCAACCACCGTTATTTCCCTCAACGTTGAGCACATCACTGCATTGATGGAATGACGTAACAGTGAAGAGCAGATGTCTATTCAAAAAAAGACATTAGCTGTTAGTGTTCTCTTGATTTGAAATCAAATGTGTATAAAATGTACTGAACTTCAGAAACATCTCAAATGCTGTATAAATTAGGAACTGAGTCAAAATGAAATCTCTTCATTTATAGTATATGAACTTATTCTTCAGAAGCTTGTGATGATCGTCCATTATTTTCCATCAGATTGTTGTTTGGATGATTACCATCTGTTGTCGTTCCTCATCGTGCTTTCCTGCGTCGTATTTGTCTCCGACTTGACTGGTCTGACTTCAGGTTCATCCCCCCGTGTGGAACATGTCATATGATTTCATCTTGGTAAGAATCTTCTCTCCTTATCGCTCTGTCTCTGTTGTGTCTTTCAGCTGGATCCTCAGACGGTGCAGTCCAAAAACTGGCACATGGACGTGATAGAGATGAACGGGGTAAGATACACGTCATTTTAGTCCCGATTACAGAAGGCATTTTATACTGTCAATATTGTTATGAGGTGTTTTCGTTGTTTTGGCCAGTAATTCTGATTACACAGGGTTATTTTTTATCTTTGCTTGGCATCCTAACAACCCAAACTTTTCTATAATCCTGCAGGCGGTCAAAATAAGGCTAAACTGAGTGTTTTGTCCTCAGAGTAGAGAAATGTGTGAACACTAAGACTGTGTGATAATTCAGTTGATAATATACTGGGTGGAAATGTCTACGATGTTATAATAAATACAAATGTGTCATGTCTTAATGACGGTTCTTTAGTTTAATTTTCGTGTCCAAACACTCAGACTTCATGGAGCAATCTGTTGACTTTAAACTTTGTGTGTTTGTTTATCTTCAGATCAAAGTGGAGTTCTCCATGAAGTTTACAAGTCGGGACCTCAGCTTGAAGAGAACGCCTTCCAAAAAACAGAGTGGGGTGTTTGGAGTCAAAATCAATGTGGTGACAAAGTAAGTTTGTCCGTTCTAAAAGGAGCTTTTTCTCAAAGCACAGCTGAATAAATATTTCATGAAACTTAGAAAATGACCGCAGTTTCATTGATCATGTTAAAAGTGATGAAACACTCTGTCGTGAACAGAATCAGGTAAACCATCAGTAACACACTTTCTGCTCTTTCTGCAGGCGCGAGCGCTCCAAGGTGCCTTACATCGTCCGTCAGTGCATTGAAGAGGTTGAGAAGAGGGGCATTGATGAAGTGGGAATCTACAGGATCTCAGGGGTGGCCACGGATATCCAGGCCCTCAAAACAGCATTCGACACCAGTAAGACCACAAACATCTCGTACCATCATCTTTAGTGGATTTGAACAAATTGAAGTCGAAATTGAACATTATTTTGTTTTTGCATAGCTTCAATACAGAGCACAGAACTGTTGTACGGCGCAGAAGATTTGTAGCTACTTCTCATTTTTAACCCCTTGTGCCTTTATTAGGCAAGGCAAGTTTATTTATATAACACATTTCAACAAGAAGGCAATTCAAAGTGCTTTATTTATTTATTATATATTTTACATCTACTGTGGAATTAAATCAGAATCGAATTCTTTGCCCAGTTTGATCGCACATACAACGAATTACCGTAAATTCCGTACTATTGAGCGCACCTGGATATAAGCCGCACCGGCTAAAAATAAGTAAATAAATGTATTTGTACATGTATAAGCCGCACTTGATTATAAGCCGCAGGTGTCCACGCTATAACAAGAGCTATTTACACAGACGTAGGCTACCGGTAACATCCGCAAATACTGTAGCGTCCGTACGGACGTTAAAGGACGACGAGAGCGTTCAAATAATAACTTTTAATAACCCGATCACTGTCGGCCGTGACCACGCCGTTTACAGCGGAGAACAAAACCATAACTTGCCGTAACAATCCAACTCTCTCCCCCAGCGTTCTCTCATACAGCCACTCAACACGTTCTCGCTGGTGCATTCACTGACTCTCCACATAATCGGAATTATGAACACATTATCAACTACTGACTTTACAACATGAACCGTTACAATACGAAGCCTAGCCGACGGTGTCTGTAACACGGCTGATGAAAAAGATGACCGTAATATATTTCACAAGAAAAAGTCCATCCATTCACTGCCTCAGAATGACTTCATTACTCACTTCCTCAGTCTCTGTTGTCGCTGTCAGTGTCATCTTAACGTGCAGCAGCTCTGTTAGCTTCTTTGACAGCCAGGTCGATCGCCTTTAACTTGAAAGCTACATCATATGTATTTCTCCGTGTGTTTTCCATCATGAGGGTGCGTGCATGAAGCGCAAAATGACTGATATTAAGATCCGACGTGACGAAGTCAAATGTTTTTGCGGCAGAAGCTCATTGTCCCCCATAAAAAATCCATGCATTAGCCGCACCGGAGTAGAAGCCGCAGTGCTCGAAGTGTGAGAAAAAAGTAGCGGCTTATAGTCCGGAATTTACGGTAGTCTCATTAACACGAGTCCCAGTGTTTCTGGTCCAAAGAACCAAGAACACAAGAAGTAGAATAAAATAGCAGAAATGAAGAGAAGAGCAGTAGTAAAATCAAATGAGCTGTAAAAAATGTAATTTATAAAGCAGTGTCAAAAAAAAAAGTGCAGCTGTGCTGGAAGGTTTAGATTTACAGTTTTCAGTATTTAAAAAAAACCCAACAGTCTATAGATACAGTATGATATTTGTGGGAAGTGAACTGGCAGGAGCAGCAGCTGTTTAATGTTCAATTTTGCGTTACATAACAATCTCAGATCATGGCTTGTAATACTTTCCCAACCGTATTAAAGCCCTGTGTGTTATTTTTATTGTACGTCTTCATCCGTGCGTGCCTGGATGTGGACTTCTTGAGAGATGACTTCTCTCATGAGTCTGTAAAATGTTTGTGTGTTCAGACTAATCAGACTCCATTTGTGTCGGACCTGCAGATACCAAAGACATCCTGATGATGCTGAGTGACATGGACATCAACGCTATCGCAGGAACATTGAAACTGTACTTCAGGGAGCTGCCGGAGCCTCTGCTCACAGACCGCCTCTACCCTGCCTTCATGGAGGGCATAGGTGTGTGTGACTCTTAGTCCTAGAAGAGTGTGTTCGTCATCAGTGGGCCCGTTATAGAGTTTAAACAGGGAGGAGACATTTCTCCAGGTGGAAGAGATAAGAGGTAAAAAGGTAAAAAGAAGTGTCATCATAATAACATCTGACATCTTATCACTTCCTTGCAGCACTCTCAGACCCAGCAGCCAAGGAGAATTGCATGATGCACCTCTTGCGCTCCCTGCCTGACCCCAACCTCATGACCTTCCTCACTCTGCTGGAGCACCTCAAACGGTACACACACACACACACACACACACACACAGAAGTCCACATTTAACCCTCTCTCTGCCCTGTGCTTATCACCAGCTCGTCTTAGATATGTCATGACAGGATGTCAGACCAGCCTCACGCAAGGCCGCTCCACCTGGTAGCACAATCAGGTGCTCAAGTCTCTGACTTCAGCCCTTGAGAGTTAACTGACTGCTAACACGTCCTTGACCCCAGAAGAAGCCAATCCCCTGAGGACAATGTTTGTCCAAAAAAACACTAAATCATCCTCCTATATAACCAGTAACTTCACTCAGCAATCAATATCAGCCAGCAAAGGAAGTTCTGTCTTCATTTGGACCTAGTTAAAGTGGGATGCAGACTATGTCTACCATCAATTAGCTGAGTGACCTGGGAGTCAATGGACCGGAGTTATGGCAGACCATCAAAGGAGCCTCTCAAGCGGCTGAAAGAAGCAGCCAGTGGATATGGCTTAAATGTAATGAAGCTTACTATTCTCATGATCCAACCAAAACCCACTTCGAAAACAATTCTCGTTTGGGCACAAGCTCAGGTCTGTTCCCCTCTGAACCTGCCCTCCTGGGGAGGGAGTTGAGGCCAGGAGTCCACTGAAGACGATATTCTTGATATTGCTCACATTAACATCCATTCAAAGGGCTTACAACCAATGGATAGATAACTGTCCTGTGATCTGCTGATACGTCTATACAGTAAACTGCTTGTTGCATTTGTATAAAATAAAATACTCCTTTAAAGTCTGAGGATTATTTGGAGAAAAAAACAAAACATGGATAACATTGAAACACCTTTTACAAAGGGGATTTCTGGTTTACATTAAGTTGAGGTATTAAAATGCCCTCTTAATTGGTGCTTTTGTGCCTCATGAATAATTATTTGATGGTTTGTTTGAATAAAACATAAGGGTGATGGTGCTGATAACTGCTGTTCAGCATCTCTGAGTTGGAAAGAAAGTTCAGCCTTCTTTATGAAAGAAAACCTGTCTTGAAACCTTTTTGTAAGGGCTCCACAGCGTTTCAGTTGTTGTCCCCGGTTAGCATCTGCTTATGTTACTGCTGCCTCGTTATGATGCGCCTGGTTCTGTTTGTTCCTGCAGGGTGGCTGAGAAGGAGCCCATCAACAAGATGTCCCTCCATAACCTGGCCACTGTGTTTGGCCCCACTCTGCTCAGGCCCTCAGAGTCAGAGAGCACGAAGGGACAGCACATCACCTCAGCCTCTGACATCTGGTCACATGATGTCATGGCACAGGTACGCACAGACGGTGTCTTTGAATGTCGTTAAACAGTTACTGATAAAAGCAGAGCAGAAATCGGTCTGTAAAGCCTGGTTCACACGGCAGGATAATTAGGCCGATTTTGTCCCCCATTCTCCCCTTCCGATAATCTTAAAGACGCTCCGATCATCGTGAAATAATCTTATAAAATAATCCTGCCGTGTGTGGTGTGTTAAGACTGTTCTCGTCTGCTCGGAAGGATGTCGGGACCGCTCCGATCTCAAATCGGGGATATTTTATTCAGTTGTGTGTGTTGTCCCACACACAAGCACGGGTCTGTTGACTGTGACGAGTAGCCAATCAGAAAGCGAGGTGACTTAGTGGCGAGGAAACGCCAGGAGCATGCGGGGAATCCGAAAATATGTTTTATCTCGAGAGGTTTTGCGAGATTCCCCATCTGCTCGGGGGATGTTCGCGAGTGAAAACTGTTTGTGTGTGGTGTGTCGATGTTGCCGCGTGGCCGCACACCACACACCGTACAACCAACACCGTGAAATCTCCGATTATTTATCGCCATGCGTGTTTGGTGTGTAAGGTTTGGGAAATAAGTTACCGTGGCGATATACCCAGGTAAGACGTGAACAACCCCTGTAGGACTGAAAACCCAGGGTTAACCCTAAAGTCACCTCTCTAACCTCAAATCCTGCTTCATAGCACAGTCCCCAGGTGTCAGTCTGTGACTTTAAATTGAAGTACATATCAAAAAGGCTAAAATGGATTACATCTGGATGAACCTGACTATTTTCTTCTTAAACAAACATGTTTTGTCTTCTCCTGTCAGGTCCAGGTACTGCTCTACTACCTGCAGCATTCTCCCATCTCCTTTGCTGAACTGAAGCGTAACACGCTCTACTTTTCCACCGACGTCTAATCCCCAACACCTCCCTGAGGGCAGCATATGGAGAGGAGGGAGTGAGAGACTCCAATCCCATCTAGGTCCCTGCCTCTCAGTCCTCCTGCCTCACCTCTTCTCCTATCAGGCAGCTCATCTCGACTGTACAGCCCCCCCACCCCATCCCACCCCACCCCACCCCACCCCGATCACTCCTCCCGTCTTTAACCCCAAAATGAACCACCTCACCACCCCTGTTCCTGAAAAGAGATGGAGCCAAGCACGAAGGCAGGTGGCGATGAGATATTCTGGTCATCTGTTCGTCACATGTCATGTCAGTGAAGTGAGGCGAGCAGAACAGCCCACCACCCCTGTCTCCCACCAACAAGACAACATGGCAGTCTTGCACCATGTTCGGGAGAGATGGGAGGGTCTGGAGGCCACAGCCTGGCGCAGTGGCACAGAATCTCACCGTGTCTAGTGGTGTCATCCAACGACTCTTTTTTTGGACGCTGGATTTTAAGATTTGATAAACCAGTTGACTCGACCTCCTGCTTTGTTTCGTGTTCAGAGGCATTCCAGTAAAATGGCATTTACATGTTTGATAATTATGTTCAACAACTGTTTAGTTTCCTTTTCGGTCTTTTGTCTTTGTGCATGTGTGGTGGAGGAGGCTGGGTGTGAGTGACAACGTGGATGTTCTTGAGTGAGTGAGCAAAGAGTGTGAGTGAGTGAGTGTCTGTGTGTGTTTAAGGGACTTTGAGAACTTGTGAGGTTTAGAAGTGGCTGGGAGCCGTCCTCATGAATGGCTGTGTCTCTCTGTGCTGACAAACAAGAGAGAGCTGCCCTCCCCAGTGAGTCTTGGCCAAATTAGCCCTATTTATTTTGAATATATATAATATTTGTGCCTGTACAGTTCTGTGCAACTAGACAAATGCTCTAAGAAGTCTGTTTTTTGAAGTTTATTCAGGTAGTGATGTTATTTTTTAGTCTGATTTTCTCATTCACCACGTCCATGGTTGGTAGGCTGTACGGAAAAGAGCACCAGAAATTCTGCCGTTTAATTTCCGATCACTTAGTAGAGGGGAGAGGGCACTCTGTGACATGAGGGTTGTTAGAGGTAAAAAAAATAAATTAAAAAAAAAAAAAACACAACAAATGGAACATTTAGCTTCTTATTCTTCTTTAGTTGTTTTATTGCAAGCCTGTTCCAAGTGTCTTACTGCACCAGAATAAAGTATAGGATGATTTGTGTAGTTGCCCTCATTGCATGTATCAGCTTGTCAATCAAACCAGGCAGGGTAACAAAAAGGTAGGTTGTCTCTGAGAGGCCCTCA
This sequence comes from Symphodus melops, assembly GCF_947650265.1. NCBI lineage: Eukaryota > Metazoa > Chordata > Actinopteri > Labriformes > Labridae > Symphodus > Symphodus melops. Next base: position 13,002,078 of record NC_136701.1, read on the forward strand.
TTTAAACGCCCACAACTGCTCTGTACAAAGCCCACCTTTCTGCTATCAAGCCTGCGACATATCTTAAAATACTGTAAGCACTGCTAGATGAGTACTATTTGATATTTTTAATATAAGATTAAAATAAAATCAAAAAAATGTTGTATTTTACTTCTTTGAGAAGAATTTCAATATACTGTAATATTGAGGCTAAATGTTAATGTGAACTTTTCCCCCCTTTTATAGTAAAATAAAAGTTACCTAAACACTCACTTTGTGTCTGTCTGTGTTCACATTAAAGCTCTTTATCAGTTGGACTGGTCTTTCTAATAGCACGTGTGTATTAACATAGTGACAAGACATTGAGCTGTGCTATTTAAAGCGACTGTATTTTCAGCCTTGCAGCACATATAGTTGTGACTTCATTGTTGTACTCACTACTGAATTTATTTGTTTGGCCTCATTTAGTTGCAGATGGTGACACATCATTTATTATGTCTTAGCTAACTTACAGAGAGATTCCAGCTTTACATTGTCATTAACATGATGAATATCCAATATGTGGTGGAGCTACACGTGTGCAAAAATGTTTAATATATACTGGACATTACACTTTTACTTGCACACTATTTTTTGAAGAGGAAGTTGGGTAGGATTATGTAAACCATTTTAAAAAAACCTCCAGATTTATATTTTTTAAATCCTCATAAAGAATCACATCTGTTTAGTTGGAAGGATTAAATACATTTGATGATACCCTTCATGTATTGATGGAGCGGCTATCTTAATTTAATGTATTTGCCTTCCTATTTATGTGTTTTAATGTGATACACATGCATCATCTAGCATGTCGACTGACTCTGTCAGAGTACAACAAACGCTTTACAGTCCTGAAAGGTTGAACCACAGTTGGAGGCTTAGAATCCAACTTTAGCGTATTGCACCCTCTTGTGGTCAATCGTGTGCAAGTTAAACTTTGGCACTAGTAATGCAATAGAAAGAATAAAGAATTTTCTATTTTCAATGCAATAGTGGAAGTGCAAACCTGTATATGAAGATTTGAATCCTTTCCACCAATAAGCTTTTTTTTTGCCCTACAAACATGAACTCAAAATTCCAATAAGATACAAACTTGATACAGGTTTATGTCACTATCATTATTATCATAGGCACTTACATTTAGAGACATCAAGAACCTGCAGCCAAACATTATTTTTTCTTATATATATTGGATTTCTGATAGACTTAGACTTAGACTGAACTTTATTGATCCTTTTGGGATGACTCCTTTAGGGAAATGTGTGTTCCCAACAGTATATCCAATAAAATGTAGCAGGTAACAAAAAAGTAACAATATAAAGAATAAGATAAAATAAATAATAGAAAACTCTTCTGTTGGAGAAAAAAGTAAAAAATATACAAAAAATGATGCATGGAAGAAGCAAAAATATACCAAATATGGCTAAAAAAACAATGATTATTATTATTGAGATTATTGCACATAGAAGTGAAAGTGTCCATGTGTTATTGCACAGTGAGGGTAAAACAAACAGCGCTCCTACTCCTACCCCTCTGTCCCATGTACTCTAGTCCTCCTCACCCAAAGTGAGGAGTTGTAGAGCGTGATGGCATGATGGACAAAGGAGTTCTTAAGTTCTGTCTTTCTTTCTGCCACCGTCACCAGAGAGTCCCGCTTCATGCCGACCACAGAGCCGGCCCGCCTGATCAGTTTGTCCAGTCTGGATGTGTGCTGTTTGGATATGCTGCGCCCCCAGCATACCATGGTGTAAAAAAGGATGCTGGAAACCACAGACTGGTAAAACATCCCCAGCAGTTTGCTGCAAATGTTAAAGGACCACCATCTCCTTAGGAAGCACATCCTGCTTTGTGTCTTCCCGTACAGGTGGTTGGTGTGTGTTCTCCAGTCCAGTTTATTGTTTAGCCACAGCCCGAGGTATTTGTATGAGTCCACAGCCTCCACTTCAGCTCCCTTGACCTCCCAAAGTCAATGACCAGCTCCTTGGTCTTAGAGGTGTCGAGCTGTAGCTGGTTAGTGTGGCACCATGCAGCAAAGTCCATCACCAGTACTTCTGATGGTCACTTTCGATACAAACTACTGCTATCAGTGTGTGAATGAGTGTGCAGTGTAGAAGCACTTTTAATAGTCAGAAGACAAGAAAAGCGCAATGTAAGCTCATGTCCATTTACTATGAATGTGAACTTTGTGTTGATCAGATACCCTTGGCTCTTTGGATTACAGTATGTTAAAAAACCTCTCCTACACACCTGTGCGTGTGCAACCAGGGAAAAGCGCTGTCCTGCTAGTCGTGTCACACTGTTGGAAGTATTATTAACAATTAATGACTGCGATATTATCATTTTGCATTACATCATGGTCCAAAACTTCTCCAACTGTTTCATCATATAAGCAGCCAGTAAATAATCATGTTTCACCACTGTTCTCTGAATTAGCCATTAGATATTGTTAAATTATTGAGTTCTCTGTTACTTTAGTGTTTCCTGATGTATTTTGCAGTTTTTGTCCCCAGTTCTTCTTGTCTTGTTTTTTTTCCTGCCTCTGAGTGTTTATAGGTCACAGGTAAGCAGGAAATGGTAGCATGGTGGGAATATACGGTTCTTACCGTACTTAACAAAGCAAACAGAATGTCAACAAACTCAACAACTATAATCTCGGAAATAGGAACTCATCATTTCATTATCACTGTTTGTTTTCAAACTTCACAAATAAATTTAAAATTATAATATTTTGTTTATTTTTACTCATCAGACCTTTCCATACACATATGCAAGTGACTAAAAGCATGATTAAAAATGTAGACACTAAATAGTCACAACAGTATGTATTTAGTATGTACTTCTATAACTTTTTAGAAGTAGAAATAAAATGCTGCAATACAACCTGAAATGATAGGGGCAGTGTTGAGCAGTGTAGTGAACAGTTTAAGTCAGACCAGCAAAGCACTACAAAGAAGAATGGCATGACTTGGGTTAAGCTAAACTAAGTTTATTAGGAATATGTAATGTATATCTTGTTACCTTGCCTGTGCACAGAGACAGACAATTTCAACATAACAGATAAGTGGAGATCTATATGAAACAGTGCCCTCTAGTGGCTGGCTACTGAAAAAATCCATCCTAATGTAAAGGGTGTGTAGGAGTATACGTAGAGATAGTTATATTGTTTTAACATGTTTATCTATTTTCCTTTGTTAAGGAAGCATAAATGAGCCTTAAGACTCAGAGGAGGAAATATTAAACTGATGGTTTATTGCTAAATAACTCTTTGGCTCCAGTTTGGCCCTTAAAGTTAACAACAATGAGAAAATGGCCTTTCACTCCTCATTTACTCCCTCCACCACATACATACATGCAAACTGGGCTATTCACTAAACTGTTTTAACTGTTGCTGTCTTTAAACTGTACAATGTTTTTGCATCAAAGTCAACATTTAAGTCATTTGCTGTCTGAGGAACTTGCAGGGTCACGAGGGTATGTGTATAAATGTGTTTTTGTGTGTAGCTGGCAGATGAATTTGTAAGTACTGGAAGCAGCAGAGTGTGTGGGAGGAACACAACGGGTTTTTTTTTTTTTTTTTTGCTTTAAAGGCAAACAAGTCTCTCTCACTTACTTTAAATTCACTTTTTATTTGAACATATCTCTGAAATACACTTAATGCCTAAAGTTACCATTACTTCTAAGAAAAACAGGTATATATACTCCACTGCCCACAATATCTACCTTTTACTATAGAGACTTGTGTTTACTTTTTGTTTAGACCAGAGGGATCAAGGTGAACCGATGCAGAGTCTGCATTGTGGGGGCGTTAAGTTCAAACAGGAAGGTTAGACAAGGACAAATACACGCCCACTCTGTTCGTCATCATTGTATGTGTGGGGTGCTATGAAGGCACACAGCTGACTGATTGTGCACAAACCAGCTTGAAAGAAAGTTTTTCTTGCCGGTGTTACTTTTTTAAATCTTGCCAAGCCATTTGCTCATGGTAGGTTAATGTTGGGATTTGTAAAAAATATATTTATGTTGTATTGTTTATTTTAAAAGTTTACTCATGTTTAGCACAGCTATATTGTTAATTTAGAAAATATGTGCGGTTTTATTGTGTTTATTATTTGTTGTCTTTGTTATTTCAATGCAAAGGATTAGTAGCTCTATCCCTGATTTCTTTTAAGACATGTGAACTTCTTTTTAAGACTGAGTCCAGCCACTCTGCAGCCACACATTGCATCAGTCCCACAGGAAACTCCAAAAAGGCTGAGCCTTACTTTAATGAGTTTCAGTCAAAAAGAGATGACCCTCTTTTACCTAAACTCCAACACAGAAAAGCAAGAGGTGTGGTGATACACCAAACCTCTCACCAAGAGCCTTTCACCCTAGGCAACTCTGGAAAAGGAAGAGAAGAACCCCTCCTTAGGAGTTTGGTTCCATAATTTATTTTTATTTTTATTTGTTTTGGAGTGACAGCTAGTTTATTTTCTCAGCAGTACTAGATCTCTCTACACTTAATTATTCCAGGTTCCTTTCAGTATTCACAGAGCGCATTGGTTTAAGGCTGTGGCATTGTACCTTTAAGATTCACTCATTTACTTTAAGAATGCTTCTAAATCCTTGTCCTCATCCCATGTCCTCCAGAATGCATTCCCAGCCAAGTATTTAGCTATGTAAAAACCAAAGTGTTCATTAATATCTAAAAGAAACGGTCTCATGAATACTCTTACTTTTACATTTTGTGTAACCAAACATACACTAGGCATAATCAGTTCAGGGTTGACTATTAACCAGCCAAAAGGGGGGCGGCAGTTGTTGAGTTCAGGCACTACGCTATCTCGCCTTGTGAAGGTTTTACTTTATCTCTTTTTTCTCTTATTTTATTCATCACATCTTTGTACCATCTATCACCCTTTGATTTGTTTAACTTGTGACTCCCCATCACACAAATAAGGTGAGTTCAGACAATCTGTAGTTTTACTCCTTTTATTGTCAATTGGAGTTAGTGTCAAGAGAAAAAGCTTTTTCAGTGTTGTTTAAATAATCTGTTCTTTAAAGTGATTGCTTTAAATTGCATGTAGGCAGAGCAGAAACAACTTCCTAGGTCCACCACTTTACAGTAAATTGTGTATACAGCATATATGATTTGGGGGTAGCAATAGTTTGTGTAGTTCTAAAGTATGTATTCGTTGCTCTGTGTATTTAGTGTATTGCAGACAAGCAAAAAAGACTTTGTAACCTTTAGTCTGCTGGTAAACACAGCAGCCATATTTGAAACCTCAAGTGACTTTAAACTGAAGTTTAAATTTAAATTGATGCAAAACAGTGTCTAATGTGTCAATGTGTACCCATAGCAGCATAAGATGATAATGTTGCTCTGTCAACCGAACAGTTTGGCCCGAACTCAAACATTTTGGCAATAATTGGATAGATTATCATGAAATTTGGTTTTAGCCAATTAACTTGCAAAATAATTTTATGATAACTTAACCCTTTCTTTGAACACATTTGGTAGAGTTAATCCATGTATTCACCGAACTGTAATGTTGGAAAATGGCAACCTCAAGGTTGTCCGAACATTTCAGCTGTTCTTTTTTCATGAGAAAATAACTACTTTTTATAGACAAGGCATGTGAAGCTACTGAAGTCTAATTAACCACAATCTCTTACTTGCTTCCACTTGATGTTTTAAAACTGACACACTCAAATGTTTTTTTTTGTCTTTGTTTTTCAGGTTATTTGGAAATGAAGCTGTGTATTCTACTTGTCTTACTTTGTCTCTGCATTCTGGGACTCACTGTAAGAAAACCAATCTTGTGCTGTATTAATTATTTGCCTTTAGGTAACTGTTCTCATCAGATAGTTAACCCTGCCTGTCATCATATATTCAGGAGGACCCAAGTCCAGGAACCCCTGATGTCTTCAGTCCTTCAGATGAAGCGGAGGAAATGGAAAGGGATGTTCAGAATTGTAGTGGACAGTGGTTGTTTAGTTCTAAGGAACGAAGGGCCATAGGGGGCGCCATAGAGCGATTGGGTTTACAGCTGCTAAAAAACCTTCCTGTTGATCAACAGCAGCCAAATATAGTCTTATCGCCTCTCAGCTTGGCCTTTGCCCTTGCCCAGCTCACTTTAGGTCAGTATATATAAACTTTGGTTTGCATAAGAAAAGAATAGCTGATGGGCTCAAAATGTTGTCGTCCACAACTAAAATTCAAACCTCAGAATTCCTTTTTATATCTTAGCACATGTAGAACAACATTTTGAATGGGCTGTTCAAATGTGTTTTATTTATCCTTTATCAACTGTTTCAGTACATGACTTGGAAAGAATTTGTTCAGACTATTTTTCCTCTCAGGTGCCAGAAATGAGACAGAAAAGCTGCTGTTGAAGAGCCTCCATGCAGACAGTCTGCCCTGTTACCATCATATACAGGGGGGTCTTCTACCTCATTTCAGAAACACATCATTGGAGGTGGCAACACGCATGTACCTGAGACCTGGTGTGTGGGGATAAATCTGATGGTGGTTGAAGACTAGATGTTTTTGGATCAAGATTGGGTCATTGATTAACCTTTTAACTTTCTCTCTGTTTTTTTCAATCTCCCAGGATTTGAAGTCAGGCTGTCCTTTGTTGAGGAGTCTCTGGCCAGGTAACAACTACAATCAGAAAATACACAAAGTTGTTTAATGCAGTCACTAACAGCAAGAAAAACACATCTGGGTTGGACTGAATCGACTGATTTTCCCATTGAATTGTCCTAGCTTAAACAAGACCCAAATTCAGACTAAAAAGAGATTAACCAAACAGTTTATACTTGGTCAGGTAGCAACAGAACCTTAGCAATCATACATTGGCATAAACGTGCATGCAATGGGCAGGAAACTTGCCAAACTGGTAGAGACGCCTAAGAAATGGAAAACTGGCAGATAGAGAGACTGAATGACAATAAATACTGGAAAAGCAAATAGGTAAATGGGAAACAGCTGTGGGAGCGTGAGTAAATAAAGTGTGGATTTAGCTGGGAAACTCCAGTGAAAGCTGCTGGTCCACAAAAGAATACCTTGGTGTGAAAAAAAAAACCCAGGATGATATGAGATGATTATTTGCGGAAGTAGGCATAAATAACAAAGGTGCTTCTTGTGAAGAAAGTGTGTGAATAAAAAGTCTGTCTTGGTTACATGAAGGACCAACAGGTGATCAACAAGTGTCTGAAGAATCCTTTCAGAATGGAACACAAATCTCCCAAATATATTCCCTCAATGCGGGAGATTTTGATGCCACAGAGCACAGTAACATGCCAGTCATAAATCATTCAATAATCAGCATGAAGGCGATGCCTTGGGAACATTTTGTAACGTACTGTATATGTCCTTCTAATGGGCCAACTGGGCCTCGACATCAAATTGCTCACGACCACATACTTTGCTTACACTATAGGGGTTAAGCATGCAGGTGCATCCCTTAGTAAAATGTATGTTTTGTACAAAATGATATGTTCCAGCATGCATCATGTTTAATGTGGAAGTAAAAAGACTTGTTGTTTTTCTGTTCAGATACAAATCACAACCTGTCCCTCTGGTTGACGTGGACGAGGTCAACCAATGGGTAGAGAATGCAACCAATGGTCACATACCTAACTTCCTGGAAAGTATCCCACATGATGTGGTGCTTATGCTAATGAATGCAGTCTACTTCAAAGGTGAACCATTCTACCAAGGACCATTGAAGACTGAAATAACATATATAAAAAATATATATATTCCATTGATCAACAACAAGACCAAGTCTGATGTTGCTGCAGTAATATAAATGCCCAGAATTTGAAAGGGGGTGATCAATCATTTATTTGAATGAAATCTTAACGCTTTACCTCCTCAGTCGATTTGCTAATGTCAGTAGTAATGTTAGTGGAGAAGCTCAAAGTAAATGGATTAGGCCCAGTGCCACTTTAGAGCCCCATACTGGAGCAGATCTTTATGGTTCCGATACCGTTTTTGTTTTCAGAATGATGAATCTTGAGCCTTAGGTCAGGCACTCTACACAACTTCCTAAGCCCCTGTAGCTCTAACTGAGGGAGTTGTTGTCAATCTATCTACTGTTTTGGTAATATAAATGTGCTACCTGCAGTGTTTTTAAAAGAAATGTTGTGGCTGTCTGTCTCAGTGAGTGTAGATAGACTCAAGATAGGATTGAAAAGAGGTATCATGAAACCATTTACATTGCAAGTTAATTAGGATGCCCCTGAACAATAAGACAACTTCTTTGGATGCTGTCCACCGTTTTAGTCACAAAAAGGCTTGCCAGCTAGCACAAACATTCATTTTTGTCCTTGGGTTCCATGTCGGCCCAATAAAAGATGGGTTGATGGGCTCCATACATGGCTGTATGGGTAAAATGTAGCCCACTTAGGATCCATCCGTCACCAACATTGTACTGGATGCCCATTGCAACCCCCTGCATATTCTTCTGGGTTCCTAGTTTAAGCCCTCTCTGAGCCCATTTACAGTTGATGCCTAACCAAGTTAAGCCCAAAAAGGTTGGTTTATTCATGGTAACTCCACATGGGAAATCAAAGTGTGACCCAAAAGGACATTATCAGTAAAAAGCCACATGCCACACATGTGAAATCACCTGACACTTAAACCAGGGCAGAACCTCTGTGGACATGAACTTGGGGTGAGGTAGTAAGTTCTACTAAGGCGCTACCTTGCAAGTGAATCTGTCCTGCATTCCTTTGTGCATGTTAGGTGAATGGCAGACAAGATTTGACCCCCAAGCGACATCAAAGGGAATTTTCTACCTAGACAACCAGAACTCAGTGTCAGTGGATATGATGAAGTCAGCCCAGTACCCCCTCCGTCTGCTGGAAGATCCAGAATTGGAAGCAAAGGTAACACGAGCATTCATGTGGACATGAATGTGACAGTGTGGAAATGTCCATTGTCCATTATCACAAACAGTTTCCAGTATCTCCTTGAAGCTTTATCAATCCAAACTAGAGTTTTGTCTGCAGCATAAACAATCATTTCTTACCGAAAACAGAAGCTAAAGTGAGAAGGAAAACAAAATATTGACTAAAAGCGTTACACCAGCAGATTAAACAATTTTTTGTATAAAAAAAACAAACATTGATTAATTCAAGACAGTGGGTGGAGCCAAGCATAGCTAAGTATAGCATAACTATAGCGAACTTTGCAAACCATAGCTGTATTGTCATGGTCTGCTCTTAAGTGTTTCTTTTTTTTAATAGGTTGCCAGTTTTCCCTTCAAAGGAAATACCAGCTTCTTAATTGTCATGCCCTTGCCCGGTGGAAGAAACGTGACATCTGTTCTACCAGATCTGAACATTTCCGACCTTTTCAAACGTCTACCTCAGGAGAAAACAATGCAGGTCAACTTACCTAAGGTGAAGCTGCAGTACCGCAAGGAGCTAGAAGAAGCACTGACCAGAATGGGTAAGCTTCTCCAAAAGTACTTCTTAAGTCAAGACATTTGGAAATACTCAGCCAGATTTAGATAAAGACTGTATGGCTTCTCTGATCATTAAATATATGCAAGAAAGTAGTAAAAAAAAAAAACGTGGTCAAATACACAAAACACATGCAAGGGTTAAATTCTTTCCTTACTGTGCTGCAGAGAAAACAGCTTCTCTGTGCGCTGGTGCTGTCGGCACATATTCAAATGAACTGTTATGCAGTCATCTGGCGAAAAATAAAGCAAATTAGTCTCATTGCGAAAAAGTGCCTAATTCACAACACTGTTACTAATAGCAGTCACTGTGAAAAATTATTGTCTGATGAGAGTTGATGGCACCGATATTATTTATGAAGGATTTCACATGCAAACCTCCTATATCCAGAAAGCAATCCCATCTCGTTTTAAAAATATATGACCTGTGAATAAAGTCTGTATATATTAACAAACATTACTAACCAGGTTTTAATCAGTATTTTATCAGTGTGTGAGCATCATGATTTGTGAATTATACCTTGAGATGCAGCAGCGTTAATTCATTCTTGATTTCTGACACACTTGCACTGTTAAATAAAACCTTGTAAACTGGCTGTAACTCCCTTTCTATTTTTTTTTTTTGGGTTCTCTCTTAGGCCTTGGTTCTCTGTTTTCGGGTCCAAACCTTGCTGGAATTTCCGACCACCCACTGAAGGTGACAGGTGTCCGCCACGCCAGTACCGTAGAACTCAGTGAGGAAGGCGTGGAGGCGTCTGCTACCACTGTTATAACCTCCATGCGCTCCGTTTCTCTCTTCTCAGTCAACTCCCCTTTCATTTTTGCAATCATCGATGACGCCACCCTGACCCCGCTCTTCATGGGCATTGTTACAAATCCCGCCCCTGACAACAACCCAATGCCCAATGATGATCCCCATGTTGGGAATGACACCCTAAGCGACCAATCTATGACAGAGAATGTCAAAAGAGACATTATTAACGACAACAGCAGGTCGTGCAGTGAAATAGATCCAGTAGATGGCAGCGTGCAGTCATGTAGCGCCCCCACTGGGGACAGGGAGTAGCTGCAGCATGAAAAATGGACTGAAGAGCAGTGAAAAGAAGAAAAAGCTAAATTGAAATGAAACCTGTGTCAGCCAGTTAAATGTATCTGCCCAAAGCTTAAAAAGATAATTTTTTACATTTTTCAAACATGACTTGTTGGCCTTTCGCTAAGAGTAAAAAAAAGATGTTGAAACCACTCTCGTGTCTGTCAAGTTCATATTAAGGTACAGCAGGCAACTGGAAAGACTAACATAAAGACCGGACACAGGTAAACAGCTTGGCTCTGTCCAAAACATAATATGCCCATCAGCACCCCCAACAGCTCACTTTTACATCTAACATTTACATCTTTATTTTGTTTTATCTGTAAAAAATAAAAATAAAAAAAAAGAATAAATTGTTTAAAGTGATTGTATTTTTTTTTTTTTTTGGGGGGGGGGGGGACTATCCAATTGCAAGTGCAATTCCATGCTGGTAATTGTAGTCAGATGGTTCTATATTAATGAGTAAGATGGTTGATTTTGCAGAACGTGTACAAAAAAGTATCAGTTCATAGAAAGAGTCATCTATTAGGTTTAATTTTTTTTAGGACCAGGAAATTTGAAAGAATTATTGAAATAATTGGTCATGTGCAAAGTATGCTCTTTTTGTCAGAGACTTACAATTACAACTAATCAATTAATTCGCAGAGCACAAATTTAGAACAAATGTTATCTCAAGACACTTCAAATGAGCAGGTAAAGATCTTTTTTGTTCTATAATCTACAAAGACCCAACATTAATCCATCATGAGCACAGCACTAAAGGAGGTTGCAGCTTGTGAAGTTGCCTGCTGTTGGCCATTAGTAGGAATGCAGGTACTGTATACATTATTTTCACTTTTTTAGAACCAGAGGCTTTGTCCTTCTTATATTTAATCTTCACACATTGACTTTCTGATGAGAAGTGTTATCAATTTTTCATCTGACTCTCTTAAAAAATATAGAATATTTCCTCAAATGTAAAACAGTTAATTTAAAAGGACATTCATGTGTTTAGCATAGCACAACTACCTTGGTTATGTGTTCAAATTGGTGTTCAAAAGGAACAAATACCAATGTACAGCTGATTTTAGATCTATTTCTAGAACTGCCAGGTTACAAATAAAAAATATCTGTCTGTTATCAGTGTTGTGTGAAAGCTTTTTCCTGCTCTAAGTTACTTTGAAGGCAGATTTCAATTTGATTCATGCATATATAAATATAAGACAAAAACAGTGAAACACTAGATAAATACACATTTATTAATTCAAAGGGGCTCATTATTAAAGATATAGTACAGTATGCAGAGTTTAATTACAATATTTACATTAAAATATCTGAATTAATTAAATATTGACTAAATCTACGTTATATTTTTTGGTGAAGTTCTTGCATAACTCATATATTTCCTACAGTTATGAAAGTAAACAGTCAGAACAGGGTTGACGAGTATCAGTTCATGACCTACACTAGGACTGCTGCACCCTAATGTTTAGGTTTCCTAAACGCCACGGCCCGCTTGTTACCTTTCCTGTCCTCTGTCTCTGTCTTTAAACATTTGTTGTATCTTAATCCAGCAGCGTCTGTCTGTCTCGCGCCGCTCCGCGCGTCCCCGGTGCTATGTTGGCAGCAGCGGAGACGCGCGCGACTGAGGGCCAAGATCCAGGAGGCGTCAACGAGGTAAAGATTTGTTTCATCGGCAGAGAGAGAGAAGCATAGACTGAACGAAGTGGACAGTCCGGGAGCGGAGGAGAGGTGAGCGCGCTTTGTTTGTCATTTTACGCTATTACGCATGAGACTAGATGATTGGTTTTCAGTTAATGTAGCCTAAGAATGATTTCATGCTTCAAGATGTTAAGAGTGGTCCTGCTGTTAAAGTTGCATTTCCGACAGAAATTATGCAAAAAATGGAAACATAATTTTCAACCTGCAGAGAATTCTCTTTGTCATCGATACATTGTTTTGTTTTCATGAAATACAAAAATAATCTCTCGCACTTTTGATGAAAAGCATTTTATTATTATTATTTTACACTAAGCCCATGCTGTCTGACACATTGTGTTTCCACCCAATGAAAATCTTTTTGCACAAAGCAACCTTTTCCAGGGTTCAGAGTTTCCAAGTCTGCTCAGCTCTGTGCCAACAAACACACACTCAGCTGTATGTTTCCATCCAGCATTTTATATAATAGTTCTGACTCCTGAGCAGGTCAGTGGAGCAGCAGCAGTGCCAGCCACAATACTTAACCACCAGATTTTAATAATTTTAAATAAATCTATGAGTGTAATGTCTCTAATAAAAATATATAATGTTGTAATTTTTTTAAAGTTTGTTACATTGTTCCAGGGGTTATTCGGGGTTTTAAAGACCTTGGTGCAAAGAACATTTCTGCACTTGTTTGAATAATTTAGAGGTTGTGACCTGCAGATATGATATCAGGTGGTTAATGAGCAGCCAATGAGACATTCCTCTGAATATCAGAAACAAGTTTCTGCAGGAAACTGTGTCTGCTGTTCAATCCAGAGGCTGCTGCAGGACTCTACAGGTCTCCAGAAAAGTGAACTGAAGGTAGTTTCCCTTGTTGTGAGAAATTAAAAGGACTTTTATGAACCCTGTGAAATATTGGCAATTGGAAAGAGCAAACAACAGTTCTGCTTTAGATTATTATTATTATTACTATTATTATAGACTAGATGATGTTTTTGTTTATTTTGTTGCTTGCTTTTCTAGTGTGCTGGTTTTGCTCTGAAATGAGACATTCTTTGAAATCACAGTTAAAGCAGACCCAGTATGGAGTTACATCTCTTAAACAGCTCTCATTATGTTGAAGGGAAACACATTTTTCTGTTTATCTGGGTTTTTTTTGTTTGTTTTTTGAAGTTATCAGGCTTCAAAGTCAATAAATGAACAAATGTGGGGTTTCAGAGGATATTTTGGGGCTTTAAGGAGGACAGTGGATAGAGTTCAGAAACTGGGCTGAGAGAGAATGACGTGTCAAAATGCTGAGGGCGGAGGTCGAACCCTGGATGCCCTCTTTGAGGAATACTGCCTCTGTACATGGCATATATACAAATAAGCATTACTTATGGGTATACTTACATTACTTAAGCATAAAACACTTATCACCTTTTTTGGGGGATTCATTTAGTGGTGTGGCTTTTCCCACCTGTTTGTCTTCATTCATAAAACCAACTTTTCATTTGCAGTTGGTGATTTGAATATCTTGGATCATGTAGGACTGCAGAGTTTTGGAGACAATGGAAAGAAAAGATCAGGAAAAGGAAAGTGTTCATGCTAAACCTTTGGAAGAACTCTTGGTTTCCCATCAGGCATGCTAAGTTTGTGGGTGTGTGCATGTGTGTGTGTGTGTGTGTGTGTGTGTGTGTGTGTGTGTGTGTGTGTGCGTGCGTGCGTGTGGTCTCAGGAGAGAGTTTTGTTTATATGAAACTACGGCAACCAAATCCAGATGTGTGGAGAGGAACAAAAGAGTAATTGTCATCATGTGTGTGATGTGTGTGTGCGAGTGTGTGTGTTTGAAGCAGTGTCAGTTTGGAAATGTGTGTGCAGCTGCAGTAACATCAAGATGATGAGTTTCACAAACTTTCCCTGACCAACCCTGAGCTGCAGAGCTTCTGTTGTTCAGACTAGAGGCTGCTCTAGTTTATATTTTATTTTTTCCTCTTCTTATGGTCCTGACAGCATCATCTGTTTGTTTAGAAGTCTCAGGTGGCTGTGTCATTTTTGGTATCTATACCTGCAATTATACTAAACAATGTTTTCAAAAGAAGTGGCTCAGGCTGTTTTATATGTCTCTGAATATGACAGATGTAAAAACTAACAGAAATGTTTTCCTCTCCTTTCCTTTTTCTCTTGCCCTATGTGTGTCTCTGTGTGAAATGTCTTTTTGTTTGTCTTAGCTAACTAAAGTGAAATAAGGTAGATTTTTGACATGACATAATATGTATAATCATTTGATTGATATAACTCCAGGGGTTGCTTATGCACCTCAGTAAATCTTAGACAGATACTGACTGGAACCTGGGACTGCTCATTCAGGCTGGTCATTGTTTTTGTTAGCTTATAATAACAGTGTATGGAGTAATAGAATGTGTCTTGTCTCTGGTGCTTAATAACAAGCTTCATCCAGTAAACAGGTGTCCTCTTAGCATTAAGCATCTTTATAAAGTCTCAGTTCAATCAACCATTTTTCATCTATACGAATAGATAATACTGGTCCTAGGTCGACAGGTTTTCCACTTGTGTGAAACACAGAAGACTTGTCTGCGGGTTTTTTCCTCTCATGCATGTGCAAAATTCACAAACAAATTTGCAGAAGGCTGTTACTGTATCAATGAGGTGTAAACAGTGCTTAATTTTAGGCCAACAATGTTGAGGACCCAACACGATGCAACAGTCTGTTTTTGTAGCAGCTTGCTATTAGCCTGTCACCTTCCAGTCCAGTCTAAGCCTATAACAGTGTACCTTTGCCTGACCAAGCACTAACTTAAATCTTTACCAAAAAGGACATTTTTAAGCCTATCTTTAAGGTGGAGAGGGTGTCTGCATCCTAGACTGTGACTGGTAGATGAGTCCAAAGAAGTTGGACCTGATAGCTGAAGGCTTCACCTCCCATACAAAATGTTAAGGCTGTATGTTCTATGAGCAGGCCTGTATTCTGGGAGCATAATTATGCAGCGAGGTAACTATAGGATTTTTAAGAAATTATGCTGTTTTATCATTCAGAGCTATGTTTGCTTTTTATATTTGGTGCATTGGACAAGCTGAAGAGGATTTATAGACTTATAAAGGCAGCCTCATTAATGGTAACAAATGTATGTGCTTGTTTTTCTGCATTGTTGAAGGGTGTTTATGTGGGAGTTGAAGTACACATCCTTAGGATTGAACAATTTTGCCGGCTACCAGGCTGATGTCATCTAGGAAAGCTATCATTAGAAAACGCTGCTTTGAAGTGTATAAGGCCAAGCACAACTTCAGTTTTCTATGACCAGCCCAGGATGTACCTCACCTCTGGCCCATTTACAGCTGGGATCCTGCTCCATCGTCCACCCTTTTGACTGTTCAGTCTGAACACCTTTTTTTTATCATTATGTCTTTGTGACTCTCAGGATGAAGCATACAACTTTCCTGTTGGCGTTTGGAGTTGTCCTGAGCTTCTGTCAGGCTCAGGTATCTATCACCTGTTTCAACATGTTCAGATTATCAGTCTCTATTTCATGCACAGTATTTTAAAATGCAATAATCATATCTGCTACTCTGGTAGAATATGTCCATATCTCAGAAGACTTTTAGACTTTATTAATCTGTGTCAGACGGAGACAGGAGGCGAGGAAACGGGTGGGGAGGAGGAACATGTGGAGCTCTTTACCACGCCAACGACTAAGATGGGCGCCGCCACCTCAGACTTTGGCTACAACCTGTTCCGCGCTCTAGCAAGCAGTGAAGCGGCAACAAACATCTTCCTGGGCCCCATCAGTGTGTCTGCAGCGTTGACGCAGCTGTCCATGGGTGAAGACACAAACACAACAAAAACTGAATCCAAATGATACTTTTGGTGTTGCTAACAGTGTGTTTGGGCTCCTCCCAAAAAATCACTGTCAGGGTGTCGGCTGCATCACATGTGTTTAGTTTACTGTGCAACATGTTAATTTAATTTTTTCTCCATACCTTCATTAGGCAAAACCAATTTGCAGCTTCAAATGTTTATTTGCAAGTTAGAGAATGTGCAGGGGTTTAACTTTATGCCACTTTGCATAAGCAGCAGGTTTACTCTGTTTAATTTTTTGAGAGACCAAAGAAGGCAGTCTGTACCAGCTATCTTAGATACGTCAACTCACTTAACACATTCTCTTCTGTCCTTCAGGAGGGTCTGAGCGTGCTCAAAGGCAACTGTTCAGGGCTCTGAGGTATCACACCCTGCAGGACCCTCAGCTCCACAACACCCTGAAGGACCTCCTGGCCTCAGTCAAGTCACCTGGGAAAGGCCTGAGCACCGCCGCACGCATCTACCTGGCACGACGTGAGTGTGTGTAGAGGGCGGTTAGGCAAGTTTGTGCAGGAGAACTTGGCTTTCTCTATCAGTTAAGAAAGCAGCAGTGAAGAGAGCTTGGAGACAAACATAAACAAATACTTTCAGTCTCTGAGCCATCAATTCCATTAAATTTGAATGTATCAGCAACTGCAGTGCTATTAAACGATGTCAGAGCTGTTGGGCATCCTGTGTGTGTGAAAAAAAGCTAAGAGGCAGTTTGTTTTGAACTTGCTGATGTATTACCATCTTTCTAATGTGTCCTCTATAGATCAGGAATATACTGTGCCAGTGACTGTGGACAAAGTTTTAGGTAGTCTAAGGCCCAGGCCAAAAATACCAATAAACCAATCAATCTTTAATGTTTAGCACCAAATCATAATGTAATCTCCAGTCTCTTCATAAAGAGAACCGGTCTAGACAGTACATAAATTGTGCTCAATTGCTCAAACTAACCACTAAAGTTTGAACTTATGCATAGCTGATTTATCACAGGACTGATCAAATATTCTGTGTGAGAGCTGCTCTACCTCAGACAGTCTTTCTGTTACTACTGTTGTGTGTATTTGAACCTGTTCTTACTGTACGTCAACAGATTGGCCTCATTCAAAAAGGAAAAATCAAGACCTCAAAAGATAGGGGAAACAAAAGCCTGGTGCAAGAAGGGCTCAGGTTGTTATGGGTGTCCAGAAGGATGTATCTGTAGGGCAGTCAGTGAAAGTTGTGAGAATGTTGATGTGTTACATTACAAACTATTAGAGAGTCTAACAAATGTTTATGGCACTGGTTTTATGTAGTTTGCATTTTTACTAGGTCACTGGAGTTTCTGTTGGGATTTATGTAGTTGTGTCTTATCTAATCTGAATATATCTATTTTCACATCTCTATCAAAACAGAAAACTTTGCATTCAGTGTTTTATAACATCACAATTCTCCAAAGACTGACAAATCAAATATATACTTTTCCTTGTTTGGTTATGCCCTGGTTTTCAGGAATTCGTACAAAGCCAGAATTCTTCACACTTGTAGAGCAGCAGTATGGAGTCCGCCCAAAGGCCCTGCAGGGAGGACCCAGAGATTTGAAAGCAGTCAACGACTGGGTGGCTCAGGAGACTGGTGGTAAGGTTCAGGGCCTCCTGACCAAGGCCCTCCCCAGGACTTCCGGAATAAGTGCTATCAGTGGCGCCTACTTTAAAGGTATGACAGCTTTCTGCAAATCTTCCGTCAGTTTTGACGTCAGAATGGTGTTTTTGGAATACAAATTTAGGTTTTAAGAGGAGGACCTATGTTATGATTATATCTAATTACACAGTTTAATGTCTGTGGGTGTCAGGGAAGTGGGTGACTCGGTTCGGTCAGACTGGCTTGATGGAGAACTTCCAAGTGGATGGAGGACCTCCTGTTCGCGTTCCCATGATGCAGCAGGACAACTACCCCGTGAAAATGGGTGCTGACTCTGATCTGAGCTGCACAGTAAGAATTCTTTGGGACATTTTATCACTTTGAGTCCACGAGTGATGACCAAGCTTGAGGTCTGCTTCCTGACATCTCTCCTGAACATTCCCACCTTTAGATCACTCAGCTCCAGATGCAGGACGGCATCAGCATGTTCATCTTTCTGCCAGATGATGTGACCTCCAACATGACCCTACTGGAGGAGAGTCTGACTGCTGAGTTTGTTCAGGATCTCTCCATGACACTCCTTCCCGCCAAGGTGTCACTCACTCTGCCTGTTCTTAGACTCAGCTACTCCACAGACCTGCTGCCACTGCTCGGGGATGTGGGTGAGTGCAAGTCTGCCAAACAGAAATTCTCAGCCTCAAAGGATCTCCAACAAATACGGAGTCAAGGAAAGAACGAATGCTGCAAAACAAAAGTCTGTTTACAGTCCAAGAATTACAGTGTTCAGAGATAGATAAACAAGTTGTTGGTTTGACAGCTAAAATGTATAGAAATGTAAAAGAGAATAAAGATAAAAACTCTCAGATTAGGAATCTCAAACGTGAAATATTTAGTATTTTTGGCTCTCATTACAAAAACAAATAATTTTACTTGTACCAATATAGATTGATTCCTTGTCATAAAATTAACAACAGAATAAAGAATAGAACACTGTCTGCAAAAAAGGATATTTTTTGCTCATTTGTTCACGATGTTAGCTTGATCTGGTGGGAATTGCATCCTGTCTTTCATCTCTTCTTCATTTCCACTGTTGCCTCTATTCCAGGGTTGGCCAACCCACGGCTCTCGAGCCACATGCAGCTCCTCGGTTCATATCGAATTGTGTGTGTTTTTTTTTTTTTTATGTTTGTGTTAAACATTGCCCATGCACGTCAGTAATTTACACATACTCTGTGCACGCCGTGGTCCTTCAGAGCTGTGCGCTACACTGTAGACCTACTTAGCCGCCACTCTAGTCAATCATTGTGTTCACACAGCGAGCGCTGCGTCCCTCTCCGTTTCAAATACACTGCAAGCCTACTTTTGACGGGGTGCGTTGCAGGCACGCGTCAAGCTGGACAGAACAGAACGACCAAACAGGAAATCAGACAAGGAAACGCACAGAATATCTGGTCAGTTTCAAAATAAGATACAATACACAGAATTGCTTTGATTTTCCTGCATTTTGTTTGTGTGGAACACTATTGTAAATCATATTTTTACAATAGCGTTTGTGAAATTGATTGAACAGAGACCTTCTATGGGAGACAGTGCATTGTTGACTATGACTGGCCTGTGGTCTTGGCTAGTTTTGATTCAGTTTTTGGTCAGTATCATGTTGGTGTGACATTTACAGTATGTGTCTGTCTGTCTGTCTGTCTGTCTGTCTGTCTGTCTGTCTGTCTGTCTGTCTGTCTGTCTGTCTGTCTGTCTGTCTGTCTGTCTGTCTGTCTGTCTGTCTGTCTGTCTGTCAGGGATAAAGAAAGGTAGAGAGCAAAAGAGAGGGGAAGGGACAGGGGACATGTTTGTTGTGATGTGGCTCTTCAAAGTTAGTCTCTTACTTGTTGGCCACCCCTGCTCTATTCTTTTTATCTCCTTCTTTTCCTTTCTACCCTTTTCTCCGCTTTCCCCATCCCAAAATTTCACTTCTTTTCACCTCTCCTTCTCCTTCCCTGCAGGTCTCTCTGAATGGCTGGCAGACACAGACCTGGAAAAAATCTCAACCCAGCCCACTAAGCTCAGCAGCGTCAATCATAAGGTTATGATGGAGACCGCGCCCGAAGGGACTCAGTACGCGACTGTGACCGACACTGGGAGCTACCTGTTGTACCGCGTGGACCGACCTTTCCTTTATTTGATCCGTGACGAGACATCAGGGGCGCTGCTCTTCATCGGCAGGGTGGTCAACCCCAAGGACCTGTCAATATAACACACACACAAGCCCGCACACAGACATAGACACAAACACACTCTTAGCAGGTCCTAGGAGGGATTTCAGGTGTTTGCCTTGCATTTGTTGTGGCATATATTTGCAAGGATATTTGATTTTTGATTTGATTTGACATGATTTTTCTTACTTTTCATGTTGAAACATGTTATCATGATCATGATAATCTGACTAAAACACACTGACAATACTATGAGTTCTCTGTCTTTTATCCAATCAATTGTCCCTTTTCTTATCTGAAATAAACCTGACAATGAAATGAAGCCCTTTTGTTTGGTGTTTTTTGTGGTGTTAAGATGATGTGAATATTCTTATATAACTTCAAATTCCTTGTTTTGTTTAAATTTGTTTCTGCCCATGTTGTTTACAGTAGAGATAGGTCATATACATAATATCGGACTGACCCCCTGTCTTCCTCTGCCTCAGAGTTACTCACTATCACACTGACTGAGCACTTAGGTATGTGAGAGTGAGAGTCTGCTTGCAGCTGAAGTAGAGAGGTTTGAGGAGAGAGCAAGACACAGGCCTGGATCATACATGTGTATCTACTCACCTTACTGTGCATCCATACTTGACCAAATATCTATTTGGCTGGTCAGATTGTGTGCAAAATTTTATTCCAAAAAGGGCAATTTCTCTTTAAATAGTAAAATGGCATGCATTCAAGTCCCTGCTTGTCCAAGTATGCACCTGTCTACTGCCAAGCTCCTGTCATGGTTAGGCACCAATTGATTACATGGTCTGCCAAAGTTGCTCGTATTTCACGGGAAATATTGGCTCGCCCTTGACTTCTTATTCTTCCTCCTCCTCGTCCTTGTTCTCGATGGCCTTCACAGCCTGCTATGCCTCCTCTTACTTTAACTTTTCCTCTGCTGCCCTATCGTCTTGCCTTACACCTGCCTCAGTCACTTAAGGCCTCTTTTCTACTCGGAAAATTACTTAACTCTAACTGCATGCAGCTGTTAGCAGTGGTTTGTTTAGATATGTGCAACCGTCAAATACTGTAGACATATGCCGCATTCAATGCTCCTTGGAGGTCCCAGTTCTGATTGTCATTCCTCCGACTTCAGTGTGTTCTCATGATTTCAGTTCAAAAAGTTGAATGTTGTAGCAATTAAATAAAAGAGTTGATGCTATGAAGAGTTAGTCATATTTTTGCAAAAACTGTCTGTGCAACATGTGAACTCAAAAACCTATTTTGCCCCACATGTGATGACGTCAAGTCAGGCACCTAATTTTTTTTACAGAGTTTTGAGTTGGATCAATGTTGGAGATGCTTTTGAAACATGGAGAGAGGTTAGAATGCAGAAAGGTTTACAGACCGATGCGGAGCTGGCTAAACACTGAAGCTTCAGTGTCCACCACATGGTGACCTCTAAAGAGTTCATTTTGGATCCATAGCGTCATCATTAAGGTTGTAACTTTTTGAACTTTCATAGTTTCTAAGTGAAAGGTTGCAGGTGAACAGCTGACTGGATGTGATGAAGGCAGGTGAAGGTGAGCTCCTCTCTTCTAAATGCTGCAGTGTATCTCTGTGTACTTCCCATTATTATTTTAATGCTTAACCTACTTACATTTGTAACTTTTTGTGTTTTTTTCTTTCTGATATTCTTGCACACTCTTTGAGACACCGGATCATTTAACCCTTCATCACTTTATAATTTTTTCATCTATATTTGATGCTCTGTTGCTGTGTTGTGCACTTGCATTTTCTTCAATGTTAATCAAATCTTGTTTTAGAGATCATACCAAAAAACAATAAAGATGATGTTTGTTTCTCTCTCTCTCTCTCTCTCTCTCTCTCTCTCTCTCTCTCTCTCTCTCTCTCTCTCTCTCTCTCTCTCTCTCTCTCTCTCTCTCTCTATCAAATATTACAATCACAAAAAAATGTGAAGCTGTATTTATTCTGCAGACAGAAGCAGCTGTTTGGATCATCTCTACACATGATCACGACTCCTCTCTCACATTACTATAAAATCTTTATAGGACATGCAGGACAGTATTCCATTATCATGTCTTATTATTACCTAATTTTGGAAGCATTAAGGATGCTATAGAGTCATGTATTTGTGTGTGTTCACATGTGCATATGCGCATGCATGAATGCGTGTGTGTGTGTGGTGCACACATATGGCATTGGTTATCCACGCTGTCAGAGATTCCTGAGGTTTGAGGGCTTGAAATGCTGCCTGGGAGAAAGTGAGCTGGCGGAGAAGAAAAACAGAGGCCAAGAAGAAGAATCAGAGAGGATCAAGACAAACAAAACAAAACACATTGACATCAAGAAGAAAATAGACTCAAATCCTCTTTATGTTAGTTTTTATTCAGCAGTGGTACTTGACAAAAAGAATCTAAATCCTTTTACACATATAAACTCTGCACATAAAAACCCCAGTTTGTTAAACCCAGCTGGCCTGTTTAAGAATGATAAATAATCATTTTTTCTTTCTTGTTTATATGTATCTTAAATAAAAACATTGATTAAAGAAATGTAATTAAAATAATTTCAGATTACTGTAAATAAATTCATGTTTTCTGAAATGCAATGAAAGTGTAAATATTAGGTCATTTAATTCAACAAAATATCCCATTTTATAAGCTTGTTTTGCTAAAGCAAAACATTTTATTTGTGAAGTTACTAAAGATGGAAGCACCTCAAACTTGTACTTAAGAAGCATTAGTTTAATAATGTTGAGTGTTTTTTTTTTTTATTCTTTCACATCTGCTCATTTTTTACAAACTGCTTAAACACCTCAGAGTTCACAAGAGGGAGACAAACTCAGTAAAACCTTCCTTTGTTCTCCATAAAACAGAAAAACACAGAGTCAGTTCAACAGCTAAAGGTCTATTTTCATATTAAAAACACAAATAAGCCATCATACAGGAGGTTTAAATCCGGACAGATTTTATAACAATGAATCCATGGTAGTTTCTTGAATGGTGTAAAATGCTTTTTTAAAGAAATATTCACTTCAATATTTTTACAAAATATCAGAGTCAAAGCAGGTTTAATTGTTGGAGTTTAAAGAGCTCATTTTAAAGTATTTTGTTTGAATAATCTGAGGATTGTTTTCTCCATTAATAGATCTTATTATCAAAGCTATGGAGTTGGATTTGTGTCTTTATTACATTCGAGAAAATAAATGATCTGAGAGAAAAAAAAGTTGTCATACCAATAGCAAAAAATAATAATATTTGAGAATAAAAAAGTTTTGAGAGAAGGTATTATTTCTCTCTCAAAATCCTTTTGTTTACTCACAAATCTATATTTTTGTCATTTGGTTTGATCTCAGGTTGAAGTGAGAGAGTGCCCATTTCTCAGTTCAGCCAACTCATCTGCCACATCTGTAGCCCCGATGCTAAATTCTGATCACATGTTGCTGACCTAAAAACAACCAGGGCCTTCACAAGCTGGAATGTAACTAACCGCGAAACAACGTGAGACATGCATTCTGGACAAGCTACGTTTTTATTTGTCAAACAGGGAGCACTTGACTCATTAATTACATGGGACTTTCTGCTGTTAGCTGAGGCTGGAGCTCACTAATTATTACTACGCAAAAAGCGTCATATTGCATCACATGAAGAAAACTTCCAGGCAAAGAAAAACATATTTTTCTCGTCTCAGGGCAAAATGAAGGTTGGACTCACGACCATTCAACACTACTACCATGTTTCTAATGATACAAAGCTTCATGTAAATGTTTGAAGTATCCCTTTAAGTGAATAATGACAGGTTATATGATTATTTATTCAAGCTCATATTCTGGCCCATTATATTGAATTTGTCAGCACTTTTTGTAAAAACAAACAAATTATTTCGGGGGGCTTCAGCCCCCCTAAAATAGGCTTAATGACAAAACTGTACACAACACTTGCAAGACACGATCAGTTAAAGACACAGAGTTGTAGTAACTAATTTAATTCTCTGTCTTGTATTGAAACATGCTTCTGGCTTTAACAGAACCTCTAACCTGTTTCCACGTGTCTCTATCCATCACTGAAACTAGCTGTCCCTTTGCAGTGATGGCTATCTCTCTCTGATGTCTCATGATTCATCTGAACACCAAGCATCGTCCAGACAGTCTGATAACTTTAATAAATATTCTCCGTGCAGAGCACACAGCAAAGCAGACAGCAGACAATCCATTGGGTGTGATGCTTAGCATAGAGGAGAATAAAATACCTGTTTCCAGATGCAGCATGGCTCACAGACAGTGCGGTCTGAATTCAATTAATTAGACCATAATTTTTGCTCGCTCTGCTCCTAATCCTGTTCATTGTCCAAGACACAGTTTAATGGGATGATAATAGTAATAATTAAAAAAATTGTGGATAATGTAAAACAATGCAGTGCAATACTATCAAACCAAATCTCTTAATCAAGCTGTTTCATTTATATCTTGACTTCTAGATTCAAGGGTTGAACCAACAAGTAAGTGTTGATTCTTAAGTTAAGTTGTCATTGTTCTTAGGTTGTCTCAGGCAACTATCATGAGAACCAGAGGAGAAAGCTCAAAAAGTCCTTCACTTCAACATACCTCCGTTAATTTAAGCAGCAGAAGAAAGATGTGCAGATGTGACAGTTTATTAATGGCACTTAAGATTTACTATTTATTTTATTTTCCAACAATGGGAGAAATGTGTCTAGAGTGCTACACCCATGTTGCCAAGACAACATTCATCTTCATTCACTTTAAAAACAGAAAACCTTGAGGGATTAATAATATCATAAATAAGAAACATTAATTACTTGAAAATGTTGGGATCAGAGCCTATCCTACAGGAGGGCCAGACATGATTCATTGTTATCATGCACTTTGAGGAAAAAGTCAAAATGAATAATGTTTGGAAACGTCATAAACAAAGTTGAAATTTCATGTAATTGTATTTGAACTTAATTCTATTAATTTCAACTTTATAAATCAAAGGTATTCAGAACTCCTGACTGAGTTGGAGTGATACATATTGTAAAAAATCCAGTTGATGAAACTGAAGATTTTTTTTTTTCATGAAGTTCAACATTTTTAAGGGTTACAACTGTTGCTGACTGGAACACCCTTCAGGAGCAACTCTGTACGTTTTTGACCTGAGGAGTCATGTAAAACATACTTTAAAGCATAAATGTAAAATATTAATAATTTTAAAGAATATTTTTGCTTTCAGCTCAAATCTTTGCAGTTAAACCACAGCCTTGCTTTGCTGCTTGCCTGAGTTCCTGTCCATCTGTCTCCACTGAGGAACAGTTTCACTAAATCTAATAAGTCACACTAAGGTTTGCTGAAATACTGATACTGCTGTAAACTAACTGTGTTTTAATAATAAAAAGAGTGAAACAATGCTGAAACCACAATGCTAAAATTCAGAATTCATGATCTGCAAAGGTCTGTCTGTAAAAAGAGAATAAAAC
Organism: Symphodus melops; assembly: GCF_947650265.1. Taxonomy (NCBI): domain Eukaryota; kingdom Metazoa; phylum Chordata; class Actinopteri; order Labriformes; family Labridae; genus Symphodus; species Symphodus melops. The sequence goes on from NC_136701.1 coordinate 13,027,461, forward strand.
TACTTTAAAAACACTTGTTTCCGAATGAAGTTTAGTTGATGATTTCTGATGCAACATCAGGATATCAGGAGTATGTCAGCACGGACAAAGTGTCATGACAATGATACAAAAAACTCAGATGACAAGATTTCAATGCTTGCATTTTGGGCAAAAAGGTATATATGCTCTGTTTGTGACTATATATTTAGTCTTGTACTTTTCTGAAAAACACATGATAGCCATGGCTTATTTATAACAGTTACACATAATTGATTCTTTGGCTAAATGTATTGTTGAACTACATTTTTAAAAAGAACCAACAGGAGCTGTGATCGGTTCCTCTTCTTTATTCTTTTGTTGTTGCAGTTTAATGAGGACATTGACCTTTAAACTGAAAATCTGTTTCCTGTCTGTCTCTGACCCTTTGACTTGAGAAGTATGACAAGTTTGTGTAGGGTTGAATGGAAAATCATAAAAAACAATTTGAAGGACATAAAATGATTGACCTTGACTGACATTAGTTGTCGGCTGCAATGAAATCAAATGTTTGTTCATGTTCACATAACTGAAGTCTACACCGCATCTTTTCTGTACACAACAGCAGCTGTCTGGACCTGTATGTGTCTGTGCATGTCCATCAACACAGCTCAGGAATGTCTTGTATACAAACCTTGATTAAGACTGTAAATACATTATTTAACTCTTCAATTTCATAAATCTGTAATTCAGTGAGACTTTTTGGGAGTTTTTGTTAAAGAACGGGTTCACAAGAGAAATTCAAATTCAATTAAGTTATTTTCCACATTGTTTCAACCTGGAAAGCTTTATTTGTAGGGCAGTATCAGCTATTCACGTTAACAGGTCTTTGAGGCTGTACTCACCTTGACTCTGGTTCCAAGCCAAACCATGCAGATGCCTCATTGGTCAGAGGGTATCATCACTCACCCAAGAGGCCTGATCTCACTCCAAACTCAATGTTAACAGCAGCTTTGTTAGAGTCCCAAAGGAGTCAAAATACAAAATACGAGTCTGTAGATTCCTTTTAGCATCTGTCCTGGGCTCTTCCCTTAAGCTTTTTGGTTGAATGTGATGATTGATGTCAGGCAAAATGTAAGAGTTTAATCTGTTTGGATTGGTGATTCATGAGCTTTTGCAATGATGAAAGAAGCTCTTACATTGTGTTTCTGTGTCAATTAAGAGTTACATATTATACTCCAGTTTAAATAAGTCTCAGAGCTCCCTATACACATGTCTGGGAAGTTTATTGTGAAAAATCTAATCTGAGCCTATATTTTATCATGCCTATAAACCCCTCATTCCAGCTATGCTCAGAACAGGCTGTTTTTGTGGCTATAGTTTTAAATTCAAATGAGCTGAGCTTACTTTTAGTTTGCCTTATAGCTACAAAGAGTCTGAGACAGTCAGTGAGGTGTCTATCAGTTCGGCTGCTCTCGTACATTGTTTTGATTGTTTTAGGTAAGTGGATCCAAAGTTAGAAATCATTATTAGTGCACGTGCAGTGAGAAGAGGAAACTTCTCTATGTCAATAAGTCCCCAGAGTCAGTGTCCCTTGATCTGGCATTCAGGTCTGTCATTTTGCAAAGAAAATACTTTGTTGCCATTTTGTCCAGGTGTACACAGTATTACTCAGGTTGAAAAGTATCCTTGTCTTCGATGGCATGTGACTTATCATGCACTTATCATGTGGGGCAGGTGGTGGTGTTGACCCTGGAGCTTGTTATTTAGTGTGTTCAGTTTTGCTGTCAGACCGTCAGAAACCCCAGGTCCAGTAGCGAAGCCTCATTGGACAGTTGCTCATGCTGCTCGTTCTTTATCGACAGGAAACCCCATACTATACCTCTGGCAGCAAATCAACAAAACACTGAAGCACTTTGCCTCGACTCAATAAACTCCAACAAAACAGCAGGTCTAATTAATTTTAACGTATTTTCAGATTTATTAATTTAAGTGATTTAAATAGTAATGTTTTATTTAAATGTTTCTTTTTTTCTCTGTCATAATAATTTTGAAGTCTTGTGTGAGGCACTGTAAATTGCCTTGTTGTTGAAATATGGTACTTAAATAAATTTGCCTCACCTTGCCTTTGTGATGTTACGGCCTGTATGAACACACATTTTCTAATACAGTAAGGGGAGCAGGCAAATGATAGAGAGGAAGGATTTTTCCTCTCCATCATTTGGGGGTTTGACAAACTTGGGTCATATTAAAGGTTCAGTAAAGCATGGGCAAAGTGTATTTGTAATAATAAGCAACCTTTAAACTAAATATTTTTTTCTAAAATGAATTATTTTGGGGTTTTATAAAAAACAACTCAAAACAACTTAATTTGTGCTCAGAAATTTATTACAATTCACTCACAAATGTTTTTTGGCTCAGTTTTATAATCTGTTATCAAAAGCTAGAAATCACATTCGTTGAAAGAAGTTGCAAATAACCTGAACCACATCAGACTGAAGTGCAGGTAATACAGCAAACACAAAAAGTGTCAACAGAATTCTCTGTGTTAGCCAGTTGGCTTCTTCCCACTCAAAGGGTTTTTTCAGGCTCCTTTAATAAAAGTACATTTTATATAGCAGGAAAAAATAATATTCAGCACTCTAATTCAATTAAGTAAAAAATAAAAATCAAAAAAAGGTTAAAAAACAATAAACATTTCTCAAAAGAAGTATTTAATCAATTTGCTTAATAACATGAAAAAACAAAGATTTTTTAAATGAAATTTAGGAAGCTTAAAGAAGATCTATAAAAATATGCTCTTAAGAATACAGCATATACATTTATTGCATAGAAAAATGCATGACTGTAAGTTCACAGTATAAGAGCTCTTTGTTAATAATGAACAGTATTACAAAACTTTAAAACAATGATACAAAAGAAGTGTGTTCACTGCTCCATCATGTTTTTTTTGTTTTTATATTGTTTTATAAAAAAAAGAAAAAAGAAAAGCATATCATTTCAGAAACCCATTTTGGCATTTATTCTTTCTATTGTCCAGGAGAGGGTGATTGTATAGAGGTCTGTGATACAATTGTGCTTTTTCCTGATAAGTTTATGGTCTAAGTCTCTAATTTTAAATCTTCAATATAGCATGATATTCATTTAGGAAATGATGGTCCCCTTTAGAGTCAAATAAAGCCTTTACATTGACCGCCCACTTTTATGGCAACTCTGGATCAGGAGGGTTAATTTCCCCCATTCAAACGCTCCTTTGACATTTAACAATAACCTAATATCGAGATAATAAAAACTGTTCATGCAAGTGTTATACTACCTTGTAGTTTATATTTTCTGAAAATATGAATTGCATTTACTGGGGCATAACGAGGTCATCAGTATAATTTATGTTAGCTACCTATAGAGGAATTATCTCTGTGCATATGGTGCTGGAGGCAGGAAACATTTCAACTGCAACATCTAGCTCCACCAATCATAGACGTCATTGTGACATATCTGCTAAGGGAGTGTATACCATCGTTTCACAGTCAGGTGTCTCATGATAATTATATCTTGTGATGATTGTGACATAATGGCTAATAAGCAAATCCATTATTGTGTAAATGAATGGGATTTTCAATTCTGGAAATACACTGTTGAGCTATACAGACTACAAAGCAGAGGAGTAAGGGCGGAGCCAAATGTGATTGGCAAGTCACAAAGGCCCCATGTCCACCTAACGTGTTTCTTAGTGGCAGCACTTATTTTAAGTTGTTTTCAGTGGTAGAGAGCATTCTCAGCAGAAAGCGGCCACCTGGAGGTAAAACGCAGCACCCAGCGTCTTTTTTACAAACGCTCTGGCTTTTTTTTGTGGCAGCTCCAAGCGCTCAAGTTGAAAGTCTTTAAACTCTGCGCTCTTTTCCAAATGCATGGTTTATCCCGTATTTAAGCCTCCTACAGATCATATCTTATACTTTCATCCTCTTTGCTGCTGGGGTAAAAAAAAAGGATCTCCAATTTAAAACATGCAGTAAAAAGTCATACAGTCACATTTGTATATCATTGACGCAGCAGAACATAGTTTGTGTTTGGCTTCAAGGCTCCAGCCTCAACACTCCTCACAGTTTTATATTACATGCAGAAATCTGAAGAGTGGTGAGATGATATCTGAAACCCTCCAGTCAGAGCTTAAAGGTGGGTGCTGGTATGCTGGTGGTGCTTGACAAGAGTGCAGTAGTGGTGCAGGTCAGAAATGGTAATGAAAGAACAAATTGCATGTGCAATGCTGCTGTGTGTGACGAGAGAGGAGGTGTTATGTGTCTGTGAAGATATGAGAAGTCGATAGACCCCGAATAAAAAAAGAAATTCTCAATATGACTTTTGAAAAAGGGGGGTTGTCTTATAATCAGGGTTAACTTATACTCAGGCCGATACAGACGTTGTAGTTTTACTTATTAAGTCATTCTCTATGAGTTATTTTTCCAATGGTAGAAATGTAAGAAGATCTTGTGGCCAACTGTAATAAAGCAATAATCAGCTACTGTATAAACAGTGAAGTATCTGACTGGGATGTTGCAGATGGGCAAGTTGTTTTCGTTGAAAAGCAGGGGAAACACTCAACTCTCTCTCAGCTTCGTAGCATAGAAGCATTTTTCTGAACTCTGAACTCGTCCTTGTTGTCTTCCCTCTTTGTGTCTCTGTCCCATGTCACTCTCTTCAAGTTTTCATTCCTATGAGTTCTTTCTCTTTAGATGCACAGTTTTCTGTTGTTTGCTGCCCGTTCACCAGCTCATAGCCTCCCTTACCGCCTGCCTGGAGCTCCTGAACCCTGCCTCTCCTGCGCAGGACCACCACTGTCAGCAGGAAGCAGAGCAGCCCCCCACACACAAAGACCACCTGCAGACCCAGAAACCTGCAGAACACACACACACACATACATTATACATGTTATTTTACAGGAGTAATTTATAATAATCTCTTTATCTCTTTGAATTTTTAAAGAAATTTAAGACATATTTTAAAGTTAGTTTTAAATTAGCGGTTACGTAATAATTTATCATTTTGTTTGTTTTTAAAATACACATTATTTATTTATTACTTGCATTTTTTAAATTTTAATAATTCGTTTTTAAACATTAAATTGTTTACAATCTTATACTGCAAAGCATTTTGGACTACACCTTTACATGAAAGCTGTTTTATCAATAACTGTAGAAGGTATAAGACTGGTATTGATTATATTTAGCTGATCAGGTTTGTTATAATGTATTTTAATGCTGTCGTTGGATGTATGTTGTCTGAATGTCCTTTGAACTGTGAATTAGTATCACAGTAATGTGTTGTGTTTATCTGTGGAATATTCAATGTCCCTTCTGCACAACAAATTGACCTTCTTAGATACAAATAAAGTTTCTCTGAAACTTTAATTATTTTCTTTATATCGTTATTAGAAATTTCTGCTGTAAATTCCTTATTTTTGATAATTGTTTCCAACCTCATCTCAAAGATCCTTTCTATGTTTGTATGATTGGATAATATACTTTAATGGTACCTTATATTTATATATTTCCTCACCATGTTGTTTCAAAAGTAAGATTCCTTCAAATAAATATATGCACTAAAATCTCTTCATGACAACTTACACAATTGGCTAAGTTTGCTTAACTTCTACCAGTATATGCAAAGATAGGAAATGTGTATTTGTACTACTTTGTTTGACTTCCATTGTCACTTCACACAATTGGGTTCTTTTCATCTGGTTTGTAAAAAAACTTCAGACTATGGCTGTTGTGACACCTGTCACACCTGTAAACAGTGCGTTCATAGTTTCAAGTTGGATTATTTCTGAATGGATCACCTCTGCCTGAAGCGGTCCAGGTTGAAGTAGAGACAGGAGGTCTGCTTGTCACACTTTTTGCCCCACAGGAGGCAGGTGGTGTCGATGACACTACCATACAACACTGGTCCGGGCATGAACGCTGAAAACACACACAAACCAACACTCACATTTAAGATGAATGAAAGAACAATCGATATCTCTATTAAGTGGTTTGTATGTTTTTTTTTAATCACGGTGAAAAAGAGTATTGAGATTTTTGAAGACTAAACTACTGGACTCACCGAGTACTCTGAACAACATGTACTGAACTCCCACTGCAAACGACTTGTCCTCAGCTGGCACTGTCCTGATGAAGATACAGACAAATTATGTGTTTATTTAATGTGTGCAGTCATCAGTCTATGTATATGTGTTTCATATGAAGCAATAATGTTAATTAGGACATTACAAGTACATTTTCTATTACTTTTCTGTATTTTTAAGATGATCAGAAAGAGGTCAACACTTGGCCAGTGTAGAGGGATAGTCCCGTTAGTTACATACGTGTGTGTGTGTGTCTGTGTGTTAACACGGTCTGAGGGGGGAGCTGCAGCAGTCCAACAAAGCTCAAGAAAAAGGAACTTTAAAACTTGCATTTATTACAGTCATTAACAGAATCTAACACGGTGACTTGATTTACATGCTTTCAGATGCAATGTGACTTCTTTTCCATCAAGATGTGTCCATTAAAGCACTTATCTTGAGTTTTTAATATTTGGCTACATATGAACAAAGTTGTGTATCTTTAAAAACATTTTGTGCATGTGTGAGAGAGTTTAACACATGCAGACATAATGTGCTCATTTAAAAAAAAAAACATTTTGTAGTTGTACAATGTTTTCTGTATTTTTTTAATTGAACGTGTTCAGGACTGTCGTAAACACTGAGGGTTCACAAAGTTGCTGAGATAGATACACAAAAGTAATATTTTAACCCCATCCTATTCACATATGCACAAGCTACAAACCCCTTTTACACACTAATAGCATTTTACAATCTCAAAGTTTGTGGCTTGTAGTTGTGTCATGATTTGTTCTTGCTTAGTTTTATATCTTGTAATTTTACTCTTCAGGTTCATCTCGCAAATTGCTTGAATCCTTGCGTATTCTTCTGTTCATATTTCTGGAATAAGTTTCTAGTCCTTCCTTTTTTCTCATTCATATCCTCTTTCTCTTGTCCTTTGTATCTAACTTTGTAATTTTGTATATTTCAACTTTGTACTTACATTTTGACACTTCATTCTTTGATGACACTTTATTCTTTTATTTTTAGTATAGCTGCACTGTCGTTCATTTACTGCTCTGTGTGCCCTTGAATTGCCTCCCGGGTGCAAATAAAGTTTTTTGAATTTGAATTCACACGTGGCTGATTAGAGAATGAGGAATGAAAAGGGGAAGACTTCACATATTTCCAGGAAAGTGAAGATAAAAAGAGGTTCTTCACATTCCTTCTTGGCCCACCTTCAGCATTAACTTCCATATCCAATACTTTGCTCTTGTCCAACTGTTTCCTGGCACTCTTACACTCCCATCTGGATATTTGTTTAAAGTTCTGCAACTGTGCTACTGCGTGGCACAGCACATTTAAAAACACATCTTTTTCTCTCGATTCTATTTATAATTCTGTCACTAGTCCAAGATAAAGACACTACATACCAGTGTAGAAGTGAAACGAGTTCAAGATTTAAGTTTGAGAAGAAAATATTGTCTTTTCATACTCAAGGGATTCAAAGACGTGTTAATTAAATTATTTTAATTCAGTGACATTTAGCAGACACTAAAAAGCTCCCAGCTGTCATTTAAAGTTTCCACACCCTTTATTCCAAGCCACTTTAAGCCATAATATAATTGAAACAATGGTTAGATCTGTAAAAACTTTGCCAGTACTGTCTTGAATAGTTTATTTCTGTTTTAAAGTTGGAAATGTAACATGTGGCTCTATGAAGATTGGCTCACTGTTGGAGACAGCCTAAAGTGGACACTAGAGGAACTGCAGTTTTTTTTAGCAATTCCTCGTTTTTTTAGACGTGGAGGTAGTTGCTTTGTTTGACTCTTGATATAGACTGTTTTTATGATCGATAGCAGTAAAGCTGATCACATCCATCGGTTTCTGTTATAATGACTGTCAACAGACGCATCAGGCAGCACATCAGTAAAATGTGTATCTTAATGATCTTTCTTACCTAAGGATCATCATGTAGGAGGGCGTCTGAGAGAAGGAGGCAACGAAGGCAGTCAGGCCAATCAGAACCATGAAGGGAAGGAGGAGGTGGGAACATCCACTGCCGCAGGTCCCCGGGGAGGCGTACCCGAGACCGCTGACACATCGACATCCGGTGTAATTCTGCACGAACAATCACACACTGTAAACATTCTGCCATGTATTATTCAGAAAAGAAGTACAAACATGACATGGGAGTAGTTGGTCTCCCACTGCTTGTTATTTGATTTCTTCTGTAGATCATGTGACCTGGGTTTTCTGAAAGGTAACATTAGGTTAATTGGGCTGAGAAATACAATAAATGTCACCAAACACACACATTTGACTAATGTGGTGAACTTGAACAGTAATGTGACCTTTTAGTGTTATAATAATGAATTTGAATTGAACTGAATTTTGTCTAAATGTGTTTAACACAAAATACTAACTGACTAAGAGAATGATGAACAGCAACTACTGTGTTCAGCTAGGTTGAATGTAGACTGGTTTGATTGTAGAGTGACGTCACAGCTGTTTGTGGTTAAAAAAATGATCTCCCTCAATTACAAAAAGGTCTATTTTCTGAAGGAATCCTTTTTGTCGTCGGAGACTTCTAATAGCAATCAGAGTCTGTCTGTGATTAAAGCAAAACCTGTCAGTTATAGATTTTCCTTATAACCAAGTTACAGCCATTACAGCCTGTGTCTCTGCTGCAGTCATTTTATTGCAAAGGCATTGGGTGAAGGGTGTTTAAACAATTACTTCACTTTCCTCTGTTAAAGAAATTTCTCTGGAAACGTTTCTCTCTGGAGTTTTCCTGGAAAGCTGTATGGGCCAATTAAAACCGACACATTCACTGATACGTAGAAGTCAGAGGAGAAAGTAAAAGTGAAATCAAGAGGAAAATGTCCTGCAGCTGAGGAAATGTCAGGTTTCTATTCTATCAGACTCTTGCTCAACATCTTGATATGATATAAAACCCCACCCCGAGAGAAGAGAGTAGAAGAACTACAAACATGAAAACATAAATAAAAATGAAAGTCAGAGAAGAAGAGATCTTTGAAATTGACCAAAAGTTTATTTTATATCTTTTTTTTTTTATTCAAACTTTTTTTTTTTCAAAGTTTCTTCTTTTAAATCTGTCTGTTATCAAAACCACCAATAAGAGGACACCTTTCTTGTTTCCTCTGAAAATGTAAGTTGAGTAGTTTGGTTCTCTCTAATAATAAAGTCAAAGTGTTAGTCTAAGCTTTCGAGCCAGCAAGTTCACTTCAGAACTTTCGTGGATTTTCTCATCGACATTCTAGCTTCCTGGAAGGTACATCCTCAGGATTTAATAAAACATATGTTCCTCTTTTAGCATTATACTTTTAGGCTGCTTCTAAAAAGAAAGAAAAACGTTTCAATCCACATTACATTTCTGCTTCCATTTGAATTGAATGGATTTTAAAATGTTAGTAAAACCACAATTGGACTATCTTTACTCTTTGACCTTATCGCTGATGTTTGTTTTTTTCTTTTTTCTTGCACACTTCTTTTAAGTTCATCTTAAACAAAAACCATTAAAGATACAGCACAACTTTCAAACCCACAACAGTCTTTAAGGCTAGTGCAGCATTTTAAGGGTTTCGTTTTGGATTGGGGAGTCATTCTGAAGGGGACAGGATGTGAGTGTGAGGTATAATTTTGAAAAGGCTTTTATCAACTTGTTAGGCAATTTGATTTAAAACCCTAAAAGTGCGGGGCTAAGCAACCATGCAACCAGGTTAGAAAAACAGAGTGCACTAAAGCTGCAAATTTTTGGTGTATATCCACCCACATGAAGACCACAGTGGTTTTCACCAGAACATACATAAATGTGATATATCTACAGTATGTTAGCAATTTTAGAACCACAATGGTGTGGTACTTTACTGTAGGGAAAAATTGTATTTTTAACTCCAAAGCTAGAAATTGTTTGTGTATTTCTCAAAGCTTGTTACTCTCCCAATAATCATTTGACAACCCTTCAGATTTGTCTTGTGACCTGTTGAGGTGTCCACCCCTTAGGTTTGGAACCAGACTAGTGGCCAGTAAGAAATTCAGGCAGTCTCCACCTGAAACAGCCGCACAACCACTACTTACTTTACTTTTATGCTTTAATAACATGAAGCTGATAATATTATAATAAGTACTTATTTGTTTCAGATGTTTTTTTGTGAACTTTACTCCAGTTTGAAGCAGCTGTTGGAGTCGCTGTGAAGCAAGTTTTATTTGGCATCCAGATTTGTTCCCTGTGTTTCTTTCTGATGCTTTCTTTTTCACTTCAGACCACTGACACATAAATAGATCTTAGGGGAAAGTTGGAATGCAAATACAGAAACAGGGTGTGATTGTGGGAGAGACAGTGAGAAGAAGATTGGGAAAAGATGGGAAAAAGTGTCTTTTATATTGGACAGAGCCAAAGAAGAAAAGATGATCAGAGTCTCTGCAGCTTTGATAAACAAAAGAGTATTTAGACAAGCAGATATACGTCATTGTACTTATGAAGAATTCTGAAAACTCAGGGGGAATTCAGTCAGAATGGATTGTTGCCACTAACAGCTCCATTAAGTGCACATCATTTACTATCTTGGTATCTGCTCCATTTTAAGGTCTATTTCACAACGTTTATTAGCTAATGGTATTCTAGCAGAAATGTGTTTCATAAAGTTGTCCTGTTCTGTGCAGTTTGCTCTGAATCACATGAAGCCTTTTTAGCATATTTGCAGATGAGGATCTGAGATAGCGGTTAATGGTAGTAGTTTGGTATGCCGTTAATGAACACAGCATAGATCACAATTGAAAGCAGTATATACTTGAATTGATTTAAAATTCAGTGTTGTCAAAGACTACAATTTGAGTGACAATTACAAAGACAACTGATAAAATAATACTTACAGTGGCCTTGTTGAATGTATCCATCTCCATAGCCATACAACCTGCATGGCAGGGAGATCTGAACTCCACACCATCTGAACCACAGACTGGGTTAAAAGCCTCCTGAGGACAATGACAACCAGCACTGCACGACAGTGCATCAGTTCTGAAAAAAAAGGAATATACATGGTGAATTGTGTAAATGACATGGACTCACTTAATCCAATATTTCACTGTGCTCCTTATTTTCTTTTCTTTTCTCTCTCTCTCTCTCTGAGTGAACTAATGAAGTTAGTACAATTTCAGTGGTAGAAATTGTTCTGTTAGTGGTGAGGTAAGTTCCCCTGCAAGTTAAGGGTTTACTGTATTTAAAGTTAAAATTAGTTGTAAGTTATTAGAGAATTAATTGTATGTCCATAGTTAAATTAGTTCCCTGCTTAAGACACATTTAACTTGTGTGTAGTGATATAGGTGTGATGACTAAATTTCAGTGAGATAACGCTTGTCTTTGCCATAATTTAAAATGTTTATTACAGCAGCCAAACCTAGATTTAGTTTGGCATCCAGGCCTCTGACCTCCTCAAATTTCAACATTAAAATCAATCTGTAAGGTTTGAGAAATGATCAGACATTATCTTAAACTCCGGCAATGACACAGCAGAGGCAGTGAATCTTACAGCATAGACCACCAAAGTGAACTTGCTTGTGTTGTGATTAGTAGAGAATGACACAAGCTCACAGATTTTGCTCCATAAGTTGGGGCAGCTGTGGCTCAGTTTGTCGAGTCTTCGTCTCTCAACCGGAAGGTCAAGCTCCTGCAGCTACATGTCTGACTCAAGACACTTAACCCAAAATTACTCCTACTGCTCCGACAGAGGCGCATGAATGTTAATGAATTTAGGATTAGTTACTTCTGTTGGTCTCACTAAATAGCAACATCTGCCATTAGTGCGTGAATGGATTTGAATGGGTGTGAATGGGTAATTGTGACATGCAGCGTAAGAGCGCTTTAGGTAGTTAGAAATTTAGAAAAGCGCTATATACTGTAAGCTCAAATTCATTTAACTTGTCATTAAGTTTATTGTTAGTATTGTAACTAGCCTCTGAGGCTAGCTTATGTAGATGATGTGTTTAAATTGAAGCTGCAGCTACCTTTGAGGAAACACTCCGGCGACCTTCTGTGTTGGGCAGCCAATGAGCAACAGTGGCGTTGAACAGAATAGACCAAGCAGGATGGCAGCGGTGCACAGCTTACTGGCACTGCCAATGGACAAATTCAGCCTCCGCATCAGAACTCCACCTAGGATGGTGCCCAACACTGCCAGAGGAATACAAACTCCTCCTGAAAGATGGATATCAGTAAAACGATCAATTCAATGTCATTTGATTTGAACCTTACTTTTTGTACTATAGCTTTTCCTTAATTTTACTGATTCATGTAACACACATTATTTTAAATTTAAGTTCTGGGGAAAGTCTCCGAAGACATGACAGTCTCACCTATCATCATCGTGGAAAAAGAGACAGTCTGGTTGAACTGTCTCTCTATGAACTTAGCCATAAAGGTGGCTAGACCTGCCAGCAGCGCCGCTAAGTTGACCTGCGCCAGAACCACCAGCAGGTAGATGGGGCTCCGCAGGGTTCGCAGAGTGATACGAGGAAAACCTGAAGGACATTGAAGGACAATGAAGGGTAATGATGACTGATGAAAAGAAGAAATTTAAAAAAGTCAGTTTTACACTTAAACTGACCCCCACCTGCAATTATTATTTGTATGTTTCTTCAGTTATTTTTACACCTCCCCTGTTAAAAAATGTGTGTCTGCTTGAGGCCGGCTGCAGAAGCCCTGGAAGTCACATTCAAAAAGGTGAGTTTTTACAGCAAAGAAAAATGTTTATAGCCTTGTACAAAAAACATTATCGATTTGATTAGCTCATGTCTCATGAATGGGCACAACAACAGTATTGGAGGACAACTAATCTGACTAATTCAAAGTAAATTTTCATAATTTAGCAACAATAATTGCTGGTGAGAAGTGTTCTGAAACTGAGGTTGTAGGGCGGTACATACGCTGGACACACCCAAAAGCTATCTAGTGGCTGAGTGAACTTTGTATTCTGACCTCAACTGTAGTCGTATCGGATGTCATTGATGCCAATAAACTGTAGAAAATGTAATAAAACTGAAGTATTTTGCCATGAAAAACAACGTCATACCATACAAGCCAGTCTCAGTGTTACAGTATCTAACCGGCAAATAAGATACACACATCAGTATACTTTCACAGTTGTACTTGTCATCTGTGGTAATGCGATGTTGTGAAACAAATGAGAGGAGACTGAGGATTAATATCTCACTGCAAAAACATGTTTTGCGTTCATCACTGATTTACATTTGTAGCAGTCTGTGTTTGCTGGATAGTTTGGAACACAGCTTTTTGATTGGATAATAGACACAACATAAGGCACCAACACATGGCTCGTGGACAGCTAACAGGTTCACAACCTATACGTTGAATATCACAGAAGTGAGTTTGGGGACATGGGACCTGACAACATATGTGCATGAAAAATTAAGATTGCTTAACTTTAAAGGAAATTTGTGAACATTGACTAAAAATACAAAATACAAAAATTGTTTGGTTGGTTGAATTTTTTTCACAACATCCAACTTCCTTGAGGGAATGAAGAATACTTGAATGTTTAATATTTTATTGTGTGTGCACTAAATATCATTGGCCATATTGCAGTTATATATCTCACTTTTATCGAATGAAATGGTTATTTTTCTGGGATTTTGATTTTGACAATTTGAGTGCATTTTGTGATGAAATGAGTGTCTTGCTTTGAGGAAGGTCTGATGGTACACAGTGACCCCTTTTCACCACCGATACCCTTTAGTTGCCTCTGTTGCCTCAACAAAGTAGATAAAATAAGACTTACTTTTAAGGAACTGAAGGAGAGAGAGTTCCTCCAGCTGGTTTTTCTGCGGCTGCTTGCTGTCTGGTACGGACTCGTCATCGTCTGCTTCGTCCTGGACAAATATGGAAACAGAACATCACATGTTGGACTTGTTGTTTCCCCTGTTAGTTTCAAAACCCCTTTAGTTTGCAGTCAATGCTGCTTTTGGTGAGTTTGCTGAGGCCCTGTATTTGGTTGGGTAAAACCATGATACTCAAAGAATGAGATTTATAAAGCATAAAACTTCAAAGTCAGATAAAATCCTTTGAAAAAATCCACACGCTTACATTTTTCCACCACAGGTATAACATGTTTAATGAGATAGTCAGAGGTTGCTTCATGGTGGTCTGAGCAGGAAAAATGAACAGCCTTTGCTTTTGTTGAAAAGATTTAACCTTCTGATAGCTTCAAATAAACAAACTTACACAGACCTTGGAGCCTAGTTTGGAGGTCAAGATCTGGATTTATCAGCAGATCTGCATTTCACCACAAACCTCCAGTGTGTGCTGACGGAAGATCAACTGATGGTGGATGGTGCAGGTGATATTTTTATGTTCATCCTGCTTAGACTCAAATGAACCAGTAAGCACGGAGAAGTTAGTTTGAGGCTATAGTGACTGACACTTCTTTACCATTGTGACCTGAAGACAAACATGCTTAGGTATTTGAGTACTTAGAGACACTTTGTCAGCCGCTCAGGAGTCAAGAACTGTTTTGCTAGCTAAAGTTTTTATTCAAACTAAGGTCAGGTGTTGGAATTTATTTATTTTTGGGATCTCATGGGAACTAGTTTCTTCATGGGCTCTACACTGCATGAATGTAAACATTGTTACATTAATGTGATCATGAGTTTGCAACAGACAAATCATGCTTATCTCAGTGAACTCCTGTAATTTCTTATTGTAGAAGTACCTTAAATATACTGTATATACTATATATATAATCTCTATACTTGCTTAGTACGATAAACTTACCAAGTGTAATTTAAACACTCTAAGGGTCTCCAGAACCTCTGCACCATTTGGACTGAATATTTCTGATGACTGTGAGAAAAAATCAGCTTAAAATAAAAGTAAACACCCAACTGAAAGAACATGTTGTTGGTTCACTGATGCTGGCGAGTGTCTTTTAAAAAAACACATGACCATTTATCATACAGTTTATATTATTTGAATGCAGCTTTTTTTAATCTCACAGCAGAGAAAAGCGTTTCATTGAGCCCTGTCACAACAAAACTCATGTTCTCATGGAAATAAGCGTCTGCTGCCAGCAGGTTGTGCAACACGAAGCTGTAACTGATACGACTGAGTTCAAATACACACACACAACATTCTCTAGAGTATACTGAGCCAAAACCCAGACGTACCTCAGAGCTACTTTCGATATTTAAACGACTTCACATGAGAGAATTTAAAGCTGAAGACTACAATTTAACTGAGCACTTTTTAGACTCCATTTAGATCATTCAATGGTGTCGTAACAGAACAAACCACACTCAACCATCTGAGATAAAAACAGATGCAGAGTCTTGAATTATCTTGTCAAGTGTTGGTGATATTTAAAAAGCTCAAAATAATGGACCAAATAAATCTAAAGGTAATTTTAATAAAGAGCAGGTCATAACCTTCATGTGTAACTTTATAAAATATAAACAACACGCTTAACAATAGCAGCAGAAAGGGTGTTTAATTTAAGTTTGGTAAAATACTTGACAGGGTGTCCATCATCAGAACTAGAAACTGTTGTTGTTTAAACGTGATACTGGACCCCATAAAGGCTTCCGTCCTTTAAGTTCAGTTGCAAAGGATTACAATGCAGCCATAATACTTTGTTTTAATGCATTTTTTAATACAATATAACGTTTATAAATCCCTATATGTTATATTGCAATGAAAATGTCTGCTCTGCTTTAGCCCAGTTATAAACATGAATGGTATGCTAGCAAGATTCTGAGTCAAAACATTACATGCAGTTGATGTGAGGTACGACAAATAATTTGACAGTATAATATAAATCACTGCTAGCTAGCTCACCAGCTAATATATCTTCTGTACACTTCTCACGAGGTGGTGCCTGCTTCTTGTTTTGGTTTTGTGTTATATAAGGTAGTGAGGAGAGGACTCAATATTCTATATTTTACTGCTCATGAATGATTAGCAAATACAACGCTGTGGAAACCTGGCATTGTATGGTCAATGATAAATACTGTGCAATAAAATTGCTGTCTCTGTTGACTGTCAACTGTCTGAGCTAACCAGCTATCCTGACAGTTCTGCTAACTGCTAATGTTACAGCCTCTCCACCTCCACCAGCCATGTTAAACTGGGAAGAGGTGAAACTGGGTTTTGTAAATCCCGTCACTGATACAAGGCTGCTCCTAACTCCGTTTCAATAAAAATGTAAATTCAGAAAAGTTGGCGTCTTGAAGGTGCAGTAGAAAACCTTTCAGAGTCCTTATTTTTAGAGGACTGAACGTTGGTATACAGAGGAAACACAACATTTAAACCGCCTTGCACTGGGTTCATCTTTAAACCCCCAAAGACAAACTATCAATGAAGGCTGAAACACTCTTGCTCTTCAGCCACTCAACAAATAAGTCCATGCTCTCAGCGAAGGACCTTAGACATTCAATGTATTATTCAGTGAACTCCTTCTCTCAGACAGGATTAAAAAAAAAGTGCTGGAGCACACACTGCCACCTCAGAAAGATGTATATAGGTGCAAAGGACGAACTACGTCTTCCTCAAAGTCAAAATGTTGGAAGCTTAATCACATTCATGTGAGGACAGACTCTGAGTCAAACATCTGGTGCTAAAAAATAGAAAGTGCTGAAACGTATCATGTCACAAAGGGAGTCATTGCAGCTGGAACATTGTTGTGCAATCGTTTGGCTTCATTCATCTAAACTCAACAGCCTGAAACCAATTCTTGTAAGGACTTGTTGAGGTTACAGGAAGACAGTTCATGAGCATTTCTTAAATGCTGCGTCACTCTCAATTACTTTTGTTGACTTGGTATTAATTTGTTTGGAATGTTGTTGCTTATAATCTTTAGACAGGACGTTGTGCACACCATAGTTTTATTAACCCATCAAAGTTTGCAACGACTTAATGTTCTCCGTATTTTATGGGCAACATGCATAGAAAGATAAGAAATTAATGTTGTGCCTTAAATCTGCACATTCCAGAGCTGACTTACATTTAACACTATAAAACAACAAACTCACTGCAGGCCATCATCCTAATTAAATCAGTCTGAAATGAAAAACGGTCCCACGCAAAGCTGCAACCTTTGTGGGTTGAAAATGTCTCTTTAATTTAGTTATCTATAACAAACAAAACTCAAACAACCTTTAGACTATTCAGACTTTAAGGGATGAGTAGCCAATGAAGCTATTCTCATAAATGGCTTTGAGATCAGAAAAAACAAAATGTCAGACAATATTCATATTTCAGAACTTGTTCTGTTTATATTACTTCAGGAGTATTAAGAAATATTAGTATTAAATTATTAGTATGAATAGAAAAATCCCCTGGACCTGAGACCTCTCTGTCTGTAATATGTTGTAAGCAAGTTATGTTAGTGTCTTTGACTCTGCTACAAGGAAGCTCTCTGCAAAAAACATTTAAGGCATTATTTTAAGTAATAAAAAAATACAAACATTTGGATGATGCAGGGACTGAAAGAGAGAGGCAACCTGCAAGTGACTTGTTCACAAAGTAACTGTCCAAGGCAAAAAGTTGGGTTGTCTCGTAGAAAAAAAAAATCTGGCTTGTACTTTGAAAAGCATCTATCAATCAATTTTATTTGTAAAGGACCAATTCATAAGGTATCTCAAGACACTAATACACAGCTAATACACAGCGAATAAAAAAAGACTACTTTGTTGGTTAAATATTTTCTTTCTTTTAGCTCTGTTTTGGTCTCCCCAAACTCCAGAGATAAATAAAGGTCACCTTAACTGCTAAATGACCCCATTATGTTTATGATGTGGTCTCTGAAAAAAGAACTGAATCTTTTAAGACACTACAGTGTAGTATTAAGGCCACATTAATGAAAAAATAGATATTGCCCAAACAGGTTCTATTACAATTAGCATTGTTCCAACGACATTCGCTAATGTAGCTGAGTAAATGATGCTCAAGATATTAAAAGTGTTTTCTCATCTGACAGATTAACAATAACAAGTGTTCAGAATACACCATATAGATATAAGGGGAAGTGTAAAAATTGTCAAATAAAAAAAAGTTGGAAGTTATTTGGAAAATGGGCTGAATCCCAATGCTTTAAACTTGGATTTGAACTAAACAGTCATCTTGACTTCATTTTAATAAAGTGAACTGAACTTCTTGAGTCTTCAATATTGGGACTTTAATCCAACTTTAAATCTCATAATATTACAAACTCTAATCCCATAAATGTTGCAGCTCAATGTGAGTTAAATAGCTTTCAAAAGTGAAGGAGGATGCTTCATGTTTATTTATAATATAGCAAATAATAAATCTTGAAATTAATGTGTAAGGAACACGATTGTGTTATGATTTGGTTTCGTTTTAATTGGCATCAATCTTTGTCTCTCATGTTCTTGCTCTGAGCTCATTTGTTTCCAGTGTCTTGTAAGCACATGCAGGATTGACACATGAACCAGAATAAAAAAAACAACAACAGAATAAACAACAATTAACGCACTCACTGTATGAGTTGGTGAAAATAATCTCGGTAGCACGGGGGGGACACGGTAGCTTGTTCCAGCTGAGTGATGGCTTTAAGGGTCAGTTGAGATTGTTTGTGCTCACCTCTTTAGGCATGATCCTGGGGAAGAAGTAGTAAGGCAGCGCGGTGAGGAAGAGAAGGCAAGATGCCACAAGGAAGCCGAGCCACCAGGCCCCCACCCAGCGCAGGTCCTTATGGTCCAACTCGATCTTATCTGAAATAAACCGCACAGACAGAGTCAGTCATGAGGACAGACATATACTTAAATTATGTTTTTCTCTGACATGTGCATGTATATTTGTTTTTAAAACTAGAATAAGACTAGAATAAGTATGGTTGATATTTTAGCCTGCATCAGTGAAACAGGATATAATGTCTGATGTCTTTGGAGAGAGGAATGTTCAGCTGTTTCTAATCTAAAAAAAACAAAAAAAAGAACGTTTTGAATCACAAACTAAAGTCTGAACAGAGGCTAAGTTTCCCTTACATACTTAAATAAATAAATAAATGCCAAATTAGTAATTAACTTTTTGTGTGCATCAAATTTCAGACATTTCAGACAGTAAATGAAGTCCTCAGAAAGCCTCATCATGAAGTCCTCTCTGTGAGCTTTGAACCATTTATGCACCTCTCTACTAACCGAAGAAGCATTGAATAACAATGAGTAAAATAATAAGTATGGAGTAAGTATGCATATCGGGTGTGCTTATTTGCTTTAACCTACAAAGAATCAGTTCATAAAAAAAGATGTCATTATATAGTTTTTATTTTAACACTACAATGTTGGTGCTTTAATGAGATGCTGAAAAATTATTCTTGATCCAAAAAAATGTCATTGACATGTTTTGGTAACTTGATCGTGAACTGTTGTGTCTGTTTAGAGGCTTAACCACATGACATTTGTTTGCTACTTGGACATGTCGACCTTAATATTTGATTGAATGACACACTGACCGTTTATGAGTCACACAGGTGACCAGTGCCAATGAACAATAAAAAACCTGTTTCATAGCAAGGACAGAGCAAAGCTACATCATCTTAAATCCCTTAATGACACACAAAACACTTGCACGCACACACACACACACACACACACACACACACACACACCCTACACACTAAAATGTTTGCATTGTGAGACAAAAGAAGTTCTTTGCATGGAACCATGTCCTCTAAAAACATACATATTACACACGCATGCTTAAACACAAAGTCCATCCTGCAAACACAACATGATGTAAAGATACACACATATTTGCCCTTGCACAATCACTCTCTCCTTCGTTCTCACACCCCACATAGTGGGAGGAAATAGGTTTTTGTTTAAACAAGCCTTCACATGCCTTAACAAGCTTAGGCGTCGAACCAAAACAACTGGGTTTCATTGAACATTAACAAATTCACATGTATTTTTAGTATTTTATTTTTGGATAAGACCCTTGAAATGTACCATCTCATTTTCATGGCAGTCCTAACAATGTCGATGTCCTTGATGATTACATGTACGGGATCATTACATAAACTTTTTTTTGTGTGTTGTATTGTATCGCGGAGTCTCACATATTAAAAAAAGGACCTTCAATTGTAAATCCAGAGTTAAATCACATCACACCAAAAATCAAAATGGCTTTCATATTAGCTATACACATTACATACGTTTTGCTTTGTTTTCTCTCTTCAACTGCTGGTCTGAAAATTTTAAGTCTCACGAATTAAAGCACTCAGCACAAAAATGACACAACACTCTGACCAGGCCAGCGTGGCTAATGTTGGAGAGGCCAGCGAAGAAAACCTATTACATGGACACTTTAATAATCAATAAGCACAATTATCAAGTGGGTAAAATGAAAAGAGGGTTGCATGAACATTGTCAAATGTGCATTTAAGATTTTCAAATTTATATGAAAGTTTCTTTTTAACCTTGTTATCTCCCAATAAAAATGCATTCGGTCCAAACTGCTGCTGTTTAGCAGAGATGTTGATACTCAGTTTAAACAGTAATGAATGCTGCTGCCATGTGTCTGTTTCCCACAGAGAAAAGGAGGTCAGCAGGGTGTGAAACAACTGTTTGCTTAAAGGAAACCTGTTAGATAAACACACAAAGGCCTTTGAATCAGAACATGTCAGTGCAAGTATTTAAAATCAAAATAAGTGTTTTTTTAATGTAGTCTGTTTGTGTGTTTGAAGAATTACAGCTGTCTCTGTAGGGATTCTTTCTGAACTGTTGTCCTACAACAATCTGAGCTGTCAGTGACAAAGACAACTTTTAGTTGACGAATTTTGATTGAGGAAGGATTTTTGCAGACATTGCAGCCTTTTTTACTGCTGCAGGATGATCTGTAGGAGAAATTTCCAAACATTTTTTACGGTATGGTAGAGCTGGGAACGCTAATCTGTTAATCGTGAATTATCGCTGTAAAATTGAAATGCATTTTTTATTTTATTTTTATTGGAAGACTGGACTTCTGTTAAATTTGTTTTCTGTTGACAACATTTGCGTTGAGTTCACTTTCACCAACTCAAGTCAGCTTACTTCACTGTTTCCTTTCTACATCTAATGCCTGGTTCACACGGCAGGATAATCACGCCGATTTTGGCCCCGATTCTCCCCTTCCGATAATCTTAAGGACGCCCCGATCATCATAAGATAATCTTATAAGATCATCCTGCCGTGTGTGGTGTGTTCAGAACGTTCTCGTCTGGTCGGAAGAATGTCGGGACCGCTCCGATCTCAAATCGGGGATATTCAACATGTTGGATTGTTTTGGCCCGATCTCTCATCATGTGTGGTGTTTCCCCCGAGGAGAAACAAGCACGAGCCTGTTGACTGTGACGCGTAGCCAATCAGAAAGCGAGGTGACTTATTAGCGAAAACACCGGTAGCAAAACAACTGCTACTCACCTCCATATCAACATGTAGCAAGTAGAGTTCATGCTCCCGTTGTCTCCACTCCTTTGACCGACGCCTCTTTTTAAAACGTGTTTTTTCAGATAAAAACAGCACAAACGATCCCTATAACATCCTCTTTGTCCATTTGTTGACTCTGGAATCACGTTTGATCTCGAGAGGTTTTGCGAGATTTCCAGTCTGATCGGGGGACGTTCGCGAGTGAAATCGGTTCGTGTGTGGTGTGTTGATGTTGCCGTGTGGCCGCACACCACACACTGTACGACCGAAACTGTAAAACCTCCGATTATTTATCGCCGTGTGTGTGGTCTCTAAAGTTTGGGAAATCTGCCGACAATCCTGCCGACAATCTGCCGACAATCCTGCCGTGTGAACCGGCCTTAAAGGCCGGTTCACACGGCAGGATTTTAAAATTGCACATTTCCACATTGCACAATTGCACATTGCACATTGCACAATTCCACATCTGCATCATGTGGAATGCCTGTGTTAGGGAGAGAAGAGAAAGAAAGCCCTTATTCTGAGAGCCCTTATGAATGCTCTCATTGGCTAAAGTAGCCTTGGAACGGTGAATGAATGCTCAAATTGAATTTCATGCTGAGTACTTAGTACAGAGAAAAAAGCTGAACAGTGATGGACATTTTGAATAAATATGTGGATCTTTTTTGGTGTTGTGTATTTGATTCAATTGTGTTGTGTGTTGGATCATAGGGACCCTTATGATGCCTTGCCCTGCCTTGTCTTTGTAATAAGCTTCACAACCAGAAATGAAAAAATAGAGAAGTTAGAATCGAGAAAGGTTTCAAGACCAACGCATAGTTAGCTGAACAATTGAGCTACCGCACCTGAGACATGGCAACCTGCTTGTCCATCAGCAATCGGCTTGCTCCAATGTTTTGAATTTGGAATACAGTACCCATTCTTACCTGAATAATGGTTAATAAAGGTTAAATGACTTATGACTGTGCCCTTCTATGTTCAATATTGATCATTTAGACCTCAAATGTGAAAGAAATGACCTATGGGTTTAAAAAAACCCTCAGAATTTTCATTCTGACTGTTCTAGAACTAAATCCAATGTTGTTTATCTTCAAAGAGTGGCACCTTTAATAGCCACTCAGTAATAATCTTTCTTTATAGAGCACTTTTCTAAAAAACAAATTATTGCTTAACAAGGACATGTTATGTCAGTAATTCATCTCTATGCAGCTGCCCTCTGCACTGTTAACACGTTTCACCCTCAATCTGAAGCCCTAGACTCAAAATAAGTGACCGCCTCCTGCAGGATATCCTCCCCTTCCTTTTAAAAACAAGAAGAACAAATGATCTTGACCGGAGGGATTCTGCAGTATTTCAGTCCAGCTGTGAATTGTCATGAATTGTGTGTATGTGTCTCACCTTTCGGTAAACTGTCGAAGTCAACATAAAAACGCAGCATTAGGGAGCCGGTGATGAAGCCAAAGGCCGGGCCGATGGAGGTTACGGCTAGGAGGATTCCTGAAAAATATGATAAAACATCAGCAAAACAAAAATATGAGGTTTCACCTCTTTGCCAAAAAAAATATTGCACACACTGTGTGACAACCTTATTATCCTTACTCTGAAACATGTTGCTGCAAGTTTACGATCTACTGCTTTTTCTCACAACATTACTTTGTATTAAAATGATATCAAAAAAAAAATTGCTAAGAGTATGTAACAGTTTCTCAATGTTTATTTTTTTTAATTTGGTTTTGAATGGGAGCTTTATCTATTGAAACATTTCTGTCAAATGTTACACTCTCTAAGCGCTGTAAGTACAGAGGAAGATTAGGGGGGGGGGGAAAGAAAATGTTCATAAAAAAATACTAGTTCTGCAATGAATGTTAATTGCTTTTTCTTCCTTTTTTGGCGTAACTTGATGGTTTTTCCAACTATACAGCATAGAGATGTGTAATCTGGACAGGAATAGAACAAGGGAATGGATTCAGCAAACATACTGTAAGTGAGGTGAAGAGAAAATGTAATTCCAGAAAGTGACAGGAAGAAACCCATTCTTGAATTCAACAGCTGTAAAGCCATTCTTAAATTGTGTCTCTTTGTCTTGACAAAATGATTTAAAGTCTCATATTAAGAACGTCTTTAAACTCAAAATACCTGTTGAAAATGTGTCCACTTTTAAAATCTCAAAGTTGTGAGCGCACAACAACACAGGAAGTATTTGTACATTTAAACCCCTGTTACAGTAATGAACCACATCAGTGTGGATTGTGTTCAGCTGCAGAACTCTTTCAGTGAACAGATTAAAACTTGGTATTTAAGCAGAGAGTCTGCAGATTCCACAGGCTGCTGTTAGCCTGCGGGGAGCTGCATGCCGTAAGTGTGGATGTGGTTCTGCCTGAATCAATAACATCGATGCCTAATCTTATTTCACATGGAGATGTACATTTTGGACATTTTGTTTTTGAAGGTTACAAAGATAAGAATTGTTCTTCTGCTGCTTTTATTGCTGACTATAACATGATCAACTTCATTCTTGTATTGTGAGTCAAAGCTGCTTTCAAGATTAAAAAAAGTTCAATCTGCCGTTAAAGTTAGATATTGTGCAAATGTCTGACTTTTATTACCACAGAAGACTTATTTAGTCACACAGTTGCAAACAAAGACTGCTAGAGCTGTGTGAGCAGCAGGAACTACAAACGTCACCAAGGTTTTAAAACATGGGCAATAATTTGATATGTGACTTAGGCCTATACACAAGGTTTAGAATTGTTCCAGTAGATTTCTTTATCATGTAGCAGTGATACAGGCTGTAATGTCTGCAACATAATCCTTATTTTGATCAAAGTTTGTCCCCTGAAAGTTGTTGTTTTTGTCACTGACATGATCAGATTGATATTCAAAGCGGACAACAACTTTACAGAAAGGACCCCTACAGAGACGGATCTTTTTAAAAAAAAAACTGTCACCAGACCCCATCGACAAAGTTAGTAACTTTACCATGCATATCTTGTGAGTCTTTCGTCTACTGCTCCATGGTTTCAAACATTTTTTATGTGTTTTGTGTGAATTGTTTAAAATAAAAAGTTGGAAACCAACACAAAGTTTATTACACACATTCACACTAGTATCTGCGGAAGCAGTCGACCTTAAAGCATAAAGCAGGTTTTTGTTAATATAGTATGGTAGCTGTTTCTGGTTTAACACATGACCGTCATCTCTAACAAAAAGGTCTGTTTCTGTCGTGCACTTTTCTGTGATACTGTCAGACACTTAGAGCAACAATTTGAGCCTTTCAGTGACACAGTGGACACACTCTGATTCATCAATGATTATGTTACAGACTATACAGCCAGTCAAAATGAGGAATTTTACGATGTATAACATGGGAGTTGTTGGTCTACCGTGACTGTTACTTTTGCCTTGAACTTGTGAGTGTAGGCAGCAGTGGACTACTCACTTCTGTGTTCTTGAAGGTAAAATTGTGTTATTTGGGAGCCTGGTGGAAAAGTAATGGTCAATTCTGGATGGGAAAAAAACCTCTCTCATCAAAAAAAAAAAAAAAAAAAAGTACTGAGTGGCCGAACAAGTTCTGATCTGCCATACTTTGGTTGTTTATAACAGTTTGCATCAACAGAAGTTGGAACAATTGATTCTGAAAAGTTGTAATTTGTTATTCATGAGCTCTTCTCCATAACTCTTTTTTTCTTCTCCATGTGGAAAAATTACTGAATCAGCCATCATGTCACTTTACTGCTTAGGAGAAGACTGTCACATAAAACTGGATTGAGGGTTTGCTCAAAGGGCGTACCAAGGTAGAGCGGCGAGTTCTTCTTGCTGGCATAATCATCGATGTAGGAGATGCCAAATGGTTGGATGGGGACGGCTCCGATCCCCAGCAGCAGCTGACCCAGTAGCAGCAGAGGATACACCATCTGCTGGGCGCGGCTCTCCTGCTTACTGCAGCTCTGATTGGAGGATGACGTGAGGAATGTGTTCTCTGATTGGCAGAGTCCAGTGCTGTTATCACCAGAGGCTGTCAGGAAACACAGGGTTAGAGGTCAACACATCTACATAAACACAGACAGCCATAGAAATCCTCTTTAAGGATCCTTTCCTTTAAATCTTTTACAAAACGTTTCCCAACACTCCATTAAAATCTATGATTTAATAGACTATATGTCTGACAGTTGCATTTTTGTGTTGCATATTTCTCATATAAGGGTAAGTTTGCTTCAATCTTTTTTGTTGATGTTTTATTCCTAAGCACTTACTTTGAGGCCTTTATTTCAACAACTGTGTGTCTAAAAAGTAGAGTAAAAAAGAAACCCACTTTGCAATTGAAAATAGTATAAAGACACTAAATCAAATGCAAAGCATCTCAGTATTTTAGGAAATTGGGTTGTAAAATACAGACATTATTGACTATGTTATTATAAATATGGGCAACCAATGCAAGTGTCTCCTGTGGTTTTGGATATAATGAAGTCCTAAAGAATATTTTGTCACAATCGGTCTGATGGTTGTTTATTAAGGTGCAAATCCAATTGTCCAGACAAACGGTTGTGTGATGGCCATTCATAAAGGTAAACTAGTTAGTTTCGGTTTGATGGAAGTTTAGGAAAACAGAAAATGTTTTGGTCAATGTTAGACTTTAGGAAATGTTTACATTTAATTTAATTGTCTTTTGCAGCTGTATCTGATGTAATAAAAAAAACAACAACACGATTTTGTGTGTGTGTGGTGCGTGTGTGGGTATTAGTGGGTAGGTGTGTTGGATCTCACAGCTAATGCCGTCTGTGTACTTGTACTGTCCACTCAGAAAGTGCGGCAATGCAATCAGCAGAGAGGCCATGCACGCCAGCAGAGCTCCGCCCCCGATGAACCTCGGCCGGTGGACTCGACTTCCAAAGAAACTCACAAACACGATGAGCACCGTGTTCCCGACCTGGACACACACACACACACAGACACCTTTAGAGTAACAACTATTCAAAGCAGGTGGAGAAGCCCCCTCACTCTGACATCTCTTTATCAGTGCATGTCCATCCTGTTTGTGCATGTGTGTATGTATTTCAGCCTATTTGGGTGTAGCATGTTCAATAACATGTTAAATAACAGAGTGTGAAATTGAATTTCCCCTCACGGGATTAATAAAGTATATCTTGTTCTTCTACTTATACAACTGCTACATGTGGTTCTCCATATTCACACTATAAACAAAAGAGGGAAGGAGATCACACTTGAGAGGAGAAAACATTCAGAGCAGTTTTAATACATTCATGGAGATTGCCATTGCATGCAGGATATAAACATTATAGATATAGATTTAATCCCAAACTTTTATTTTAATGTTGCTTTTTGCAAAACTTCTCTCCTCAGCTGGTATGATATGAAAGAATGAAATGGATGAAGACATTTCATACCAGAACTTTGGCTTTACAAGTATATAAGATCAGATGAGACACTGAATGCACAAACTGCCCCACACTGACCTCGTTGAAAGCAGCGAGCAGTCCAGACTTCTGGCTGGAGAGGCCGTAACGTCTCTCTATGGTAGAGATGGAGCTCTTCATATAGCCCGACACTAACAGTTGAGACAGCTGCAGCAGACTGTGGCACAGAACAAAGAACTGTAGAGAAGAGAAGGAGGAGATGAGAATGAAGAAGAAGCACAGTTGTGTTGACCTGATTTGGTCGTGTTGACTTTGTTGATGATTTTCAACAAAAAATGTTTTTTTTAAGGACCAGTGACCTGTATTTTGTATGATGCTATTCTTATTTGTTACTGCTTTCAATGGGTTTGTGTCATTTTCTACAGCCAAGATTCAGAGTTGGTGTTACATGTGACTGTTTAAACTTGGCAGAAGGAGATTTGTCATGAGTTAACAAGAAATGGTTAAAAAAAAGGTAATTTTGGTTTAAAAAAATTGTATACAACCTTCCATAAAAATGACATGTTCAAGTTATGAAAAAATATGGTTGTGCTTTGTTATACCTCAGGTAGGGGTATCTTCAAAACTAAAGACTTTTGGGGGTTTGTTTGTTTATGTTTCCTTTCCTTTAAAGGCATTTCTTTTGTCAACATTAACCAAAGTTAGGATTGCTCACGAGTTTAAAGGACAAAGCGTAAACAGAACATAAGCAGTAAACCAGGGCTAACAATGTGAAATTATGATAGATTCATGACACAGTGATCTCATCAGAGTTATGTGACCTGTTCTGCAGAAAGGAAATGTTTACTGAGATCTCACAGAACAAAACCAGGATGAACTTCAGGAAGTGTAGCTCACTCCTTTGAACACTAGATCGACACAAATTTCTGTGAATAAGCAACAAAACATCAGGAGCTTCAAAGTTATATGTACTGTAGGTAGAAATCTACTGTGATAAATTCTACTGTAATTTCTCTGATAAAATGTGCTCTTATCCACTCTGAAATGATGAATGTGAAATAAAAAACCCTCCCAGGAGGCAACACGTGGCGTTTGCACACCACAGAAATCACAGTGTGACGTTACCAACACATCCAAGATGGCAGACAAAGCACCAGAGTCTGATGCTATATTATGACAGTGTTGGTCTTTATATCGATTCTATTGTAATTGGGCTGATTCTTTGATTGCTTTACCAGTTTTGTATTTTTTTTAAAGAAATGTAAGAACACGTGTGCTTCTTTTCTGACTTAATGACCCTTGGTCTGATGTAGCCGTCAAAAGAGATTGTCATATTTAAACAGAACAAAAACCAATCTAGATTTAAGCAATATCAACAAATATCAACATGTTTATGTATTTACTCAAAGAAAAATAATCATACAACCGTGCACGTTCTTTTTTTGTTTTGAAGAAAGAAACAGTGATTTTGGAGCAAACACGGACCTTGATGTTGTTGAAGGGACCCCTGGCCTGGGCGGGAGGTGGTGAGGCTGGCTTGTTCGCTCCCATGCTTTATTCACCCCACAGTGACTGACGAACAGAAATACGCCTGTGAGATACAAACACAGTCTGTTACATGCTACACACACACTGATGTCTGTCTTTGTATGACAATAAAGTGAGACAAGAATGTTTTCAGGAGGAGAAAGTTCAGACCCTCAGACTCTCATCAAGTTTCTGATGATGTCACACAGAAACTTTTACCGCTAAAGGACTCTATTTTGAACTCAATCAGCTCACAGAGACACACAGCACTCTCTCATTTCACATGTGTCAGTCGTCTGTTTGAAACACTGCAGGTTTCTAGAATGGCCGAGCGCATAAAGGACATACATGCATGTGTTTTGTGTTTGCACAAAGAGAGATGACGAGAGATAACAGAGAGTGAAAGCTTTTGGCTGTGTGAGGAAGAGACGATTACATAGAAAATCTGCAGGTTTATATGAAAACTAATTTAAAAACTGGACCACCAACTGGATCTTGTCGATCATTTGTAAAGAAGTAAATATTTTCCTTTGGATGTAAGCATTTACTTTGCCCCATTTGTTTCAAAGAGCAGGTTGATTGTAACTGTTTGGGGTGTTTTTTTGGGGTGTGTGACAGAACAGTTTTTTTATTGGAGCCAAAAAGCACTATTATTAAATGAAGGTGAAGCTGAGGAGCAGTGAGGGGTCGAACTAGTTGATATCTAGTTATCAGAGTTATACAGTTCACAGGTACCCAAGTCTTTTTTATAAACTGGCTGATTCATTTGTAAACAAGTCAACAAGCCATTCTATGGACAATATGTCTCTGTTTCCTCCCATTAAAGTGACAACAAATTGGATTCTGACATATTGCACTGGTGAGATAATTTGGTACAAATACATGCTCAGAGTGGAGCAGACTGACAGACTTTAATTTTATAAGTTGAACCGCATGTTGAATCTCTTAACATGGAAGAGGCAGACTGTACTCCAGTCAGGGAGCCTCACTCCCAGGCAGCAGTCGCTCAGTCCATCTTAATATGCAGTCTATTGTACAGACAGCTGATTATTGTGGCTTAAAAACTCAAACTAAATAATGTAAGAATTTGAGTGTAAAAACTGGAGGGCAGGCTTATTGGACAGTCAGTTAGTGCAGTGAAGCACAAAGCACGACCAATTAATTTAAACAAAAAGATCTCCAAAAGGCACAAACTGCACAAACTTGGCCAAGAGGATAAGTTCACAGATTGAATCGCAGCCCTCATCAATCACTCAAATAGGCCACTCTTCTAATTATGAGCAACATTTGAATTATTATAATATATTTTAAACAGGGTGAGTTCTATAAACCTGCTGCCTGTACAGTTGTCATAAATACAGCGAAATGAGGCGCAGAGACCAAATCAGTTTTCCTGCAGGCTGTTCAACATGTTTTTCTGCTGTAAAGTTGGACATTTTAAAATTGAGCTCTATGGGTATTTACTTACTGCAGGAGACAGCTCTTAGGGGACACTATAGAGGAAGTGCCTTATTTAATGCTTGCTAGATTGGTTGCAATCCATCCTAAAGTGTGTAAAGTGAGGGACTGATCTAAAAATGCTGCCTATCACATCTGAGGATTAAAGGCTGCTTTTCACATATTAGAAGCATGGAAGAAACACCAGGATGGTTTATTTCATTATTATTATTATCATTGACTGGCTATTTTTGATCTTGGTCTCTTTGTTTTTATTAATGGTTGTATCCATTTAAGACAGATATATTTGGCATTTTAGTTTTTATATGACAATAACAATAATAGAAAATCAAGTAAATAGAAAAAGACACAAAGTGAAAGCTAGAGCATCAGCCTCACATCAGCAGGAAGGACAATCAGCAGAGGAATGTCAACAGATAGATTTTGTGTTGTCGTTTTTTTTTCTCTCATCAGGGCCCGAAATAAAAAACAAAGTGACGCCCACCACATGCAATAAACTCACTGAACGAGATGATTATCTTCAATTTGGGACACAAATGTATTTATTTTGGGGTCTGTTCACATTTTCAGAGCAGCATCTAGTGTCCATTAGAGGAAATTCAGTGTGATTTGAGTTCAGTCTTGATGCTCTGTGAGTATTTTAAACACTTGTGGAAAGTTTCCACTTTTGGAAGTCCCTGTGTAGTTTGCTCAAAGCAAAAAAAGCTGCATGCATGAAGGATCATGTAGGGAAAAACAGAGGGGGCAGGTCCATAGCAGCAGGCCATGAGATAATATTGCTATGCTTTAAAAAGACGTTTTGTAAAACAAAATACAGGAACATTTCCCACATAAATAGCAGAATTGTCCCCAGCTCATTGATATACCAATTTTTTTTTAACTGGATCACTCAAATACTGGGGAAAAGTTGAAAACATGATGGTTCTCAAACAGGTTCTGGTACATTTCGGCTTCAAGGTAATTAATTAACTTCAAAAAGAGAGTCCAGCCTTTTTAGACTGGGGTGGCCCGACTAGGATCTGACTTTTATATGGGTGGAAGATCTATAAGGGTGTGATGCCTTGCTCAAGGGCCCTTCAACAATGCTCAAGAGGTGGTCTGACCAGACCGACTTCCATATTTTGGTCAACATCAGGACTTGAACCGACAACCCTTCGGTTCCCAATCCAAGTCCCTACAGAATGAGCTACTCTGTAACCATTTTCTACTACTTTTCTGCCCCAATCTACTTTTAAATACACCAACATATAGATTTCCACCTTCCACATTATAAATGTCCATTTCTTTATAACTTACTTTAGGTCACGATTTTAAGCACTAAAAAATATAAACTCCTGCAAACTATTTAATTGTGAAAATACATTTATTGATTTCATTATTTCATGATCACGATTATTATTTCATTTATATTTTATTTATTTGCTATATTTTATTTCGGTCCTGTAACAAGTAGGTTCATTGCTAATAGGCCAGTTGGATACTTTTTATAGAAAACATGTTGAGAAAAAATTCAATTTATCTTATTTTAATTATCGATAACATAATTTTTTTTTAAAACAAAACAAAACAAAACAAAAAATATTACAGATCAGATTTCAAACTTAATCCGAAGCACTGTCCATGTTGTACACATTCATTGGAAAGTTTCCCAATGTATTTGATTAGTTTTGGCAGTGTGCAGGAATTTGCCTGCATGTTTTAGTCATTCAAATCAGGGAATTATCTGATATTTTTGCAGCCTATAGGAATTTTTTGTTGCTGTAATATCAAACTGCTATTGAGGTCATTTCAATTTTTACTAGAATTGTATCAAAGTTCAAACACAAACAGTAGTAGCTTTCATTCATGAATCAGAGCAGCACAGAGTCAGGATGTAACTCAGCAGGAGAGTCATTAAATCAGACTCTGCATTGTTTGAGTTGTGTTTGAAGAAACAAATCTGCTGTTTTATAAACCAGGAACAGAAAAGTTTGATCAGACTCACTGTGAAGCAGCAGCTCAGCTCTGTTTCTCTGATTCCCTCTCGTGTTGTTTGACCAAACTGTTCAGTCGTCCCAGCATCTGAGAGTACTTCCAAACCTCCCAGGAAGAGGGAGGAGGAGCTGGAATTTGAACCTCTGGTGTAAAAGGCAGGACTTAACATAAAGAAAAAAGGAGGAGCAACACGCTTTGTTATGAGAAAGTTCTCAGACCCACATGTGTGTGTTCTGACAGCCTGCAACACAACAGGTTTTTGATCAAAGGAAATTAAAATGTTAATTAGGGTTTGTGTGACTGTTTGGACCATTGACAGGAAAACACAACCTGTTTTTAACAAGCATACCTTCTGTGCATGCAAATATTCCCCTACATTAGTATGCCACAGATCTGTCCCATCTCCTCTTTGAAGTGAACACATTGTACACTTGTACAAAAAACTGTCACCAGATGTGTTACAATAACTTTTTGCTTATAAAATCTTAGACAAAAATTGAGAAATATGCTAAATGTTTTAGGAAAATTAAAAAATACACAAAAAAGAGCAGAATAATATGTTCCTGTTCAAAAAAGTGTTTTATATAAATATGAGTGCTCAAGAATAATCTTCAGTACATCATCTGAACCATTGTCCCCTTACACAGTCTGCACTCCTGTCATAAAGCCACAATAGACAATGTAATGTACAGTATAGTATCAGTTTGAAACCATGACAATGGGAATCATGCATGACCAGCAGGTGGAGCTACAGTACCATCAAGTGTTGTTTAACCTTTTGAATCAAATCAACTGTTTAGACTTAATAATCCTTTAAAGATAAAAACGGATGGCTCACATTGATGAAACTTTATACATCAGATCAGAGTGGCCACTCATTGAGACATGATTCAACATAACACTTGTGGTTCAGTGCCATGCTCAAACATAACTGCTGGACACTTCTAAAGGCTCTGCATAATTTCAAAAAGATATTATCATTATCAGGGCCATGCCAAATTGATCTAGACTAATCTGTGACATCTAGGAGCCTGGAGTGAACAAAAACCTTCTCCCAAACATCCTTGCAGGTAGCCAATTTACATCCCTGCATTGACTGTTTAACGACTGTACTCACACCTCTGGCATAAGCTCAAACACCTCTGTACATGCACATGTAACTAGTTCTAGAAGGCCAGCACTTTGTTTCTAAGGCTCTTTAACTGTTTACAGGTCTCTTTTAACCAACACATGTTTTTCTCTCCTCACAGGTTATGTACATTATGCTATATAAGTTTTAAGTCTAATTGCTAATGCCAACTGCACAGGTTTAACATATAATTATGTTTACTCTTAGTCACATAGGGGCTGCTAAATCTTGTTTGGGGGATTATTGTATACAGAGGGGAGGGGGGACAGCGGGTGTGTATTGTAACTAATGTCTTGTGTCCTGCCTGTCTGTATACTGCTACTGGATGCCTTGAATTTCTATCTATCTATCTATCTATCTATCTATCTATCTATCTATCTATCTATCTATCTATCTATCTATCTATCTATCTATCTATCTATCAGAAAGAGCTGTTGACTCTCCAAGCTGTCCTTGGTCTCTAGACGAAGCTGAACTGTATCAGGTCTGCCTGACATCAGCAACAGTGAATTAACATTATACATTCACTGAGTAATTAGTGAAATTCTGACACAAGGCCCTTACCTTCATTTTGTGTCTGGATATAAAATTTGTTATGAATATGCGCTCTACAAATGAAGGTTGATTGACTGATGGATGTTAGTGGAGTTCCAAAAATAAACAATGAAACAACCTTGGGTTCTGGTGGTAGGGATCTGGGGAGTGTGGTGGTGAATTTGTGGAGAGGAAGGTCTGCGTTGAAAGGGATTTTTTGATCTTCTCTCATCTATTCCTTTGGTTGATTTTCCACTGCATCCTTATTTTGCTTTTCTTCTTCTTCATTTGTCACTGCTGATATTGATTTCACAATTCCTCTTTCTTTTTTCTTCAGGTATCTCTCCCTGTCTTTTTTCAGCCGCTCCTGATAGTTTAATGGTTCTGATTTTATTTTGTCCCTATAGGCCTGAGACCTTTCTGCAGTTGACAGACACGGCATCTTAAAAACACACAGCATATGCAGTTAAATTAATAAACACAGTTTTACTCCTATATATTTATTTTTACAGTGCATATTACTTTTCGTCAAACAGCATAAATGAAATTACTGTAGTGGAAATGACATTTATACAGTATATTGTAAAAAAAAAAATGCAAGCTATCTTTACATGTTAGCTTTGATTTCATTTGATGATTATTTAACCTTAAATATATTTTCCTCTGAAAAACTTCTGTGGAGATACAGCATGTTTGGAAATGACAAAAAAAAATAAAAAATTCTGCTCAAGCAATATTTACCTTCATGTTTCTTTAAAGGCAGCTCCTCAACATGACAACAACCTTCATGCTTGACATGTGCTGCATTGTCTCTGTTCACTTCTTTCGACACTGATCAACCAATCTCTCCCACACAGACGTTTTTGGAGGGAAAATACATCAGTGTGGTGGAAATGACGTTTAGACTGTGTGACAGGTATATTTTGTGTAAAAATTAACATTTATAATTGTTTCACATTAAATACTGAAATATTTATTGATTGTTTAAGTTCTACTTAACACAAGTACATTAAAATTCAAATTAATCATGATTTATAACTACATAACCAAAAGTTCAGGTGTTGGACAAGGGCAAAAGAGTGATATTGAAGCATATAAACATGTTCAAAGTAAGTAAAACACATATTTGAGAGATGGTGAAAATATTTAAGACAGTTGTATTGTTTATTTACCAGAGAAAGAGATTATTTTGTAAAATTGTTATTATTTTTTAATATATGACCAAAGGACATGAAAGTGTTTGTAGTTGTAGAATCACCCACATAGAACCCTTAGCCTTAGCTTCAGGGTAATTAGACAGTGATTGAGTCTAATTTTCTGAAAAAAAATCAAACGTTTTTTTCAAAGTGATTAATGTGAAAATACATCAAAAACATCATAATCAAAAACGTGATTTTAGGTTGTTCCATTTATGTTATATCAACCAGCAAGAGGGACCACTAAACCCATGTGCTGCTGTCTATCAACTGACCGATTGGTCTACAGGATTTCAAAATGTTGTTATAGGCTTTTCAAGCAGGGCATGCTGGCACTGCAATTTGTTTGAACCGCTTCTGTTTGCACCTGCAATGAAACTTCCTGTTTCCTCTCTGTGTTTGTTGATGTTTAGAAAGTTAACGTTTCTTGCAGTCTTAGCATGCTAGGCACTCAGGGGACTACACTGCCCCCTGGTGGTTCAAGGGTTTCATCACTGTGTGTTCCAGTAACCACGGCAGCCAGTAAGCAGTGTTACTGTTTCTGAAACAGAGGCGACCATTAATGAGGTCCACTGTGAGCTGCTGATGAACTAAACACTTATTAACAGTTTCTGATGGTAATTAGTCCTTGGAGAGTGAAGGGAGGATGATAATAGATGCTAATCAGAGCTCAGAGCGTATCCAATCAGTAATGGAAGCTCCTGGGATCAAAACTCTGGCTGATGTTTTAACATCATCTAAGATATTAGAACAAACTTATCACTGGGTCACTGTGATGAACTCAAAAGTCCAATGAACATTTGTTTGCTCATAAGTATTAAACATTGAGGATGAATGCTGCAAAGGACCAGACAAATTAAAATACTGACCTGATGATGAATCATGGGAAACATGCTTTACCTGAACAAAATTTTAGAACAGCATCCAATATTTGTAGAGACATTTTATTCAACCCTATAAGAGAAAGATGAGGTCAAAATCTCTGATTTGGAAAGGTGAGATGTTATCAAGTAGCGTAGGATAGCACAGTATAGTTCACAGTATAATGACAATTTCTTAGCCGTAACTTCTTATACTAAGCTTGGCTAAACACATCTTAAACCAATCACAAGAAGAAGAAAAAAGGAGTTTCATATAAAAAGACTTTTTGTACAAAGCATACAGAACTAAGTTTTTCTAAAAGAATAAATACACAAAGGAGAGTAACTTGAATATAATAACTTTTCTTGTGTAACAAATAATTAACACACTCATTGTAGAGAATAGGCCAAATATTGAAATCTCTGTCTCCAGAGAGAGTAGCCCACTGTCCTACGTTCCATGAATGTCTCACTGCAGTTTTTAATTCTATTAACTTGCTGGTCACTGAGACACCTGGGAGCTCTGAGGCCTCACTGCAGCATAATAAAATGTATATTGCCCCATTCTTTCAGAGACTCTGGGGTAATTGCACATTAGGCAGGTAAGGTTTTGATTTCATAATTTATAATCCATAGTATCGTTAAAAGATTCAGAGAATCTGAAGAAAACACTGTCTGTTGGGGAAGAGTGCAAAAACTATATTGGAAGGATATTATATTTGTCCCTCAGACAGCTCTGCATTAAAAGCAGATAAGATTATGACGTGGAAATCACTGCATTGGCTCAGGAACCTGCACATTTGTGAAGGCTTTATTAATGCTGAACCATACAGGTATCGGAGCAACAAATGCTGTCAAATAGTCAACTTTTTTTTTTTTTTACCTTGCTTATATCTGCAAGACAATGCAAACACACTTTGTTGGTTATTACAATAACATATTTATCATATCTTTATGTTGTTTGATTGACCTGATCAAGAACTCAACAAGCCAAATGGGAATGTCTTGTAATTTGCTAAACAGAGAAACTTTCCTTTACAGAGAAGCAGGAAGTTGTTGATTAAGTTCAGCTGGTGAGGTAAGAGATCTGAGTCATCCCTGCCTAGTCTCTTCATTTTCTGGTAATAATTAACATTTTGTTTCTCTTAACAACAGCAGACAAACAGTGAGGTTATGTTCTCATCAAATCATTTAGTCTGGGAGGCCTCACGGTTGACAACACATTAAAGCAGCTAGCATTTTATAACATCGTCATGGAAACCAAATGATGTTCTTTTTCCGTTACGTAAAATGTCTCATTTCAATGGAACAGTAAATTAATTTACTCTGTTTTTTCTACTAGATTTCCTAAACTATGGACAAAGTAACAGGACCAGTTGTAATAGAGAGGCAAAAGTAAGACAACCCCAAAGCTGAGTCTGACTGAACAAAAAACGTTGATTTTAATGGATAGAGTTTGAATGCCAGTGATGCAAGTTAAAACAAAAAATAAAGTGGTCGGTTTAAAATATAATGCCTTTTAATCGACTGATTTTAATTCTTTCAAACAAGCTCAATACCATACATTGTAAACTGGTGTTAAACCTAAACCTTCAAAAAATGAACTGTGCGATTTTCTCACAAACGAGCATTAAACAATTTACCAAATGCTTTAAATGCTTCAGTAATCAGGATTTCTGAGAGCTTCTCTTAGGTCACACATTTCATGTTAAAGTGCAAAAATGAGGCCTCAACTGAAGGAACAAATCCCTCCTTCTGCAAAACTGAAAAAATATTTTCCAGGCTACGACACTGTTTTGGAATATGCAGAAACACTCCACACACATGCAATGGCTTCAGTCTTGAAGCCTTTAGATGCCTTATATTAAATTGCTCTTTGCTTTATCACAGGCGACATATTTCGAGTGTATCATTGTGACCTGTATTGATCTGTCACTTATTGCACATTGCACGCATGCACAAGTTTCACTTTTCTTATAATCTTGTTTTATACTCCATTTTATTTAACTTTGTACTTTTTGCACATTTAGGTTTATTAATGTAAATATTATTTATCTTTTTTACCTTGTTTTATTTTATTTACCGTACCTTTTTTATCTACATTGCACCGTGGGGAGGGGGGAAACGTAATTTCGATTTCACTGTATGTCTGACATATTTTGGAATTGACAATAAAGAACCTTGAACCTTGAATCTGTAGGCTGGGCCTCGTTGGGTCACAGTACATTATTTCTCTATAGTGATAACAGCAAAAAAAACAAGGAACAAACCTGAATGACTGTTAGACGTTTAAGGCGCTCACATATGTGGTGGAATGGAAGTCATCTGGATTTTTTTTCCAAAGGGCATATGAGGTCAACAAACAACAGAAACCTGCAATGAAGGAAACGAGATGCACCTGCAAAAATCGACACAGCAGTTGCCTGGTAACACAAGGAAACTCCTTGACAATCAAACTCCAACTTTCACCTTATAAAGGGGCCGTCTCTCTTCATGTCTGAGCAGAGGAGCTTCATTTTAGAGGTAAATATGACGAGCACTCACCTGTTCTTTAATAAATGATATCAATCATGTTCTTGTATGTTTAACATTGTTATATTCTAATTAGACAGTTTGTTTCATGTGTTCCTTGAAGACCATATTGCAAAGATGATCCAGATTTTTCTTGATTCTTTTTAACTGTTTCCTCATAGCTTTCATCATACAGGAATTTGTTTGAACCCCTTTGCTCTTGACCAAAATATTATTCCCATTATTCCAATCTATGAAGACTATGTATGTCAATACACAATAGTTGAATTGAATTTTCTTTTTCCTGAACAAGGCAATTCAAAGCGCTTTTGATGAACATAAATCTTTATTTTGATTTGACTTGATAATTTGATCATCTTTCTTAGGATAAACGTATTCTATTCAATTTAAAAACTTCAGTATCTGGACTGAAGGTGTTGTTAAAAGACAACATAAAACGTACATGTTTTACAGGAACAAGCACAATAAATAAACTATCTTTAATTTGTCAAATTATTTAAACTTGGAGACATATGATACTCTCAAACCTGTTGCTGCAGGGGAAGTGACTGGAGCTTCTTATTGTGCTGTCGATTAAATGCTGCATCATGTTGGTTGGGCTATTTGTATAGTTCCCTGCCTTCTTGCATTATATTTGCACATAATTTGTCTTGTCTGTTATCTTCTCACCTCTTTCATTTTCTGTCTTGGAGAAGCAAAAATGATTCCACACCTCTGATTTAAATGACGATGCTGTGTTCTCATTTTTTAAATCTTGCTCTGCAGCTGCCAACCCCCTCTGCTCTACAGCAGCTGACCCTCACTATAATATTGTGATTCAGTAGCGAGCACCAATGTGAAGCTTGACTCCTATGAATCAATGTATCTTTACATCCCTAGTTTTACCTTTACATAAGACAAAAATTGTTTGATCCTAACCTAGATTTTTAAATTGAGAATAAAAGTTTAGATAAATTATTACTATTTAAAATAAAAAAACTTTCCTGTTAAACGTTCTTTAAATTTACATAGCTTGTATTTCTTTTTCATTCCTGGCCAAACCATGATGCAAACCTTCTGACGTGACAGCAGGAGTCAACTTCTCTTCATATAATGTTATCTTAATAATATATTTAGGTTTAGTCATATGGTATGTTTTTGATGCATATTCTTCATTTAAAATGAATATTTTTTGTAAATTTAAGGATTTGATGTGATCTGAGATTAAATCACCTCAAAATATTTTAGATTATTGTGGGTTATTGTAAATAACCTACTGTATGTATATTTTATTTCCTAAAGCATTTTTATGATATCCCCGTTTTATTCACATTGAAGGGGATTTAATATATATATATACTGTGTATATATATATATATATATATATATATATATTCTTTGCAATTGCTCCTAATATCTGCTATAAGCCTCTTTGGCAAATTAATCAAATTACTGTCACTAATAGTCCAAGTTTGTTCATGTAATTTCTTGTGACTTTAATTCTGGCTTAACCAATATTTTAACAAAAAGTCTGTCTCAGTAAGAATTCTCTTTGTAATGTGACACTTAAAATAACAATCTGAGCCCCTAGATTTAAAAAAAAAAAAAAAAAAAAACCTCTTTGTGGACAGGGAATGGGGCCTTTTCAGCCTATGTGATGGCAGCAGCTATCTGTCGCAGCAATAACAAAACCTTTTGTACAAACATATTAATTGGAACCCAAAAATGCACTTTTAATATAAATGTGTAAATTTTTCTGTCTTCTATCCTGACTATAGGTAATAACTGCCCTTCTGCATTATGGAAAACCAGACTGTAACCACAGATTTTCTGCTTCTGGAAGGGTTAAAAGTCCCGTCCCAGTCCAAAGTCGCCACCTTCACAGTCCTCCTCCTCATCTACATCTTTATCATGGTCTCCAACATTTGCCTGGTGGTCCTGATCTCATTGGATAGGAGCCTCCACCAGCCCATGTATCTACTCTTCTGTAACATGAGTATGAATGATATGTTGGGGTCCACGGTGCTCATTCCACGCCTGCTGAGCGACCTCTTTGTTCCTTATGGAGAGCGCTACATTCACTACATCGACTGTGTGGTTCAGGCCTTCTGTCTTCACCTTAATGCCAGCACCTCTCACACCGTGCTCATTATCATGGCTTTTGATCGCTACGTTGCTATCTGTAACCCCCTCCGATATGCCACCATCATGACCAGCAAGATGGTGGTGAAGCTGTCGGTGTCGGCTTGGGCAGCGGCATTCATATTAGTGTTAATCCTGGTGAGCCTCAGTTTACGCCTGTCACGTTGCAGGGCTGAAATATTCCACCCGTTCTGCGATAACGCCTCCTTGTTTAAGCTGTCCTGTGAAAGTGTCCTTATCAACAACATCTTTGGTCTTTGCTACACTGTGCTCCTGCTGGGCACCTCACTTGGCAGCGTCACGCTCACTTACATGAAGATTGTTGCAGTGTGTGTGATCAGTAAGAGCAAGATGCTGAACAGGAGAGCACTGCAGACCTGCGTCACACACCTGGCTGTGTACATCATCATGTTTACGTCAGGCTCCATAATCGTTTTCCTACACCGTTTCCCTTATTTAGCACAAGAAAGGAAAATGGCATCCATTCTGTTTCACGTCGTTCCTCCTGCCATGAACACTGTTATTTACGGACTGCAAATCAAAGCAGTCAGAGAAAAAATCCTCATCATGTTTTTAAGGAAGACAATAAATGTGATAGATGTGAAATGACCCAATGACTTTAATTAGGTCTTAATACACATTGCCGATGGAGAGCTGGATATTTATGCCCTTGTTACATCTCAACTGTAATGTGTAACACACAAAGGTTCCAGTCTTTCCAAAAAAACCTTTCCCAAGCTCTCAGCTGTCGAAAAAGACATGTTTATGACATAGAGTACAACAGCCGAAACTGTCTGTGGGTTATTTGTAGTACAAGCAAACTAACATTTATGAAAACAGGTCAAACAGGTTGTATTAAGAAATTAAATATAAATGTGAACTGAAGCAATGGATGGAAAGAGGGATGGATTTCAAAGTGGGGGGAAGATTATTCCAACACGAGGACGCTTTATGAACTGTGATCAATTTCTTCATGGATTGTGCAGACAATGAAACAAGGATGGTCAATGTGTCTGAGTGGATAGGTGGATATATGTGGAATCAAAAACTGTTTGAGATACAGTATGATGACACGATTAGTTTCAAGTTTCCAGGTCAAGAAAGATGATAATAAAGATCTATAATCTACTCTCATAGATTTAATAATTACCTTTGTGAGGTTCACAGGAATTGGAGATTACTACTATTGGAGTAGGAACGATGGAGCCAGAAAATATTGAATTAGCTCACTGTGACAGAACAAGGTTTCTATCCAATTCTGCCTAAATCGGCCCCATTAAACAGCTGAACACTTTCAGCCTTGTCCAGTGAGAGCTCCATTTTTAGAATTAAGATTGATTGACATCTATTGACAAATCACATCACTGCACTCTGAACTGTCACCAGAGTGGTGTAAGTGCATCTAGTATCAGTTGAGATGATAAGCACCCAGTCATTAAGTTTTCTAATGTCATATAAAGAGCTGAGTAGCATTTAGCAGAAAAAAGATCCTGGCTGGCTCCATATAATCTCAGATAATCTACTAAACTAAAACAAAAGTGAAATCACAGATATTACATAGCTGCCAGTACATTTGTTGGTGAGACAGTATATGTAGGACCTACTGATGAAAAACGTGCACGCATAATTATTTTCTAATTATTTTTGATACATAAGTACCAAGTCAAATTGTAGAAAATCAAACTATGAAGGAGGTACATCTATTTTTCCAAAATATGTTCATAAAGGTATTCAAAAGTGTTTTCACATGTAGCATTATGTATAACACAATTATTGTTTGGCTTAATTATGGCAAATTTAAGAAACATTTTCGAATGTAGGCCACATGCAGTTAAAAGTCTGTGTTGAGTAAGCAGACATGGCTGTTATAACAACTGATAACAGGTAAAAATTTGGTTTTTCCTCTTCTTGTAACACGAGGATGGTGAGGAAACTCCAGCAATGAAATGATCTCTGAGCTCAACAAGTCCAAACGAGCTCCACGCAATCCTTCCAATACAGTACACAATCTGCATACAGAAAAATAGAAATGTGAGACATTCAGCGGTTAAGGAATCAAAGAAAAACAAATGTGTCACGGTGCGAGCAGAAAACAGGGAGGAGGACCCAAGTGCAGAAAACAAAACTAATTTATTTTAACTATAAAGGCAAAAACTTACTCAAAACTAAAAAAAAAAAAAAAAGAAAGGAACAGAGAACATTCCAAAATAATCCGACTGCCGGCCTAGGAGACAAACAACATACACAGAGGGTAACAAAGACAGAGGCTAAATAGACATGAGGTAATTAGACACAGGTGAGACTAATGCCAGAGGTGAGGACAATCGGGGCAATCACACAGGCGGGAAACACAAGGCACAAAGAACACAAGACCAGAACACTTGACCACAAGTAAAAAGTTAAAACCCAACACTGACAACACCACCTAAATCAGATATTACAAAATGAAACAGGAAATCACTAAAGACTAGACCTGGATGTACGTAGGTACAAGAACTTTTGTAAAACAGTGGCTGAGAATCCATATGCTTTTTTTGTACTTAAGAGATTCACTCTTGAAATGTCCAAAAAGTCCCAACCATTTATAAGTTTCAAAAAGCATCAATGATCAACATCAGATTGTTGACAATCTGAGAGCGGAGAAGATCATCTATGAAGTGGCCTCCTCATCCTCTTCCTCATCCTCTGATAACAGCAAAGTTTTGAAGTTCGATTTCAGTCCGCTATCATCTGTTTGTTTTGACCAGAGAAAGTGTAGGCGCCTTTAAGGCACTCCCTCACAGCGGTTTCTGTCAGATATGATACAATGTGTTGTAGCTCTGGAAAAGGCCACAGTATTTTTCTAATAAGCTCAACAACTAGAATTGCTGTAAGGAAATTGAAGATGAATTTTAAACATAATGATCTGCGTAGACATTGACAGAGGGGAGCATTGTCCAATGTTTTGAAATTGGACAGCAAAACCAATTTTAAATTTTTATGAGTCTGTCTGGGTTACATATATTGATCAGAAATAAATGAACAACATAGAGTGAAAGGGAATATATTACTTAAATGTTTTTAAACATATTTAGTTTTAGGTGAGTTAATTAGTTTAGGTAAAATATGATATATGAAGAAATTTCCTGTGTTAGAAATTACGGTAGGACATGGAGGCCAGAATCAGCCAGCCCAAAATAGTTGTCACCATAACACAGGTGTTATTTCATCAGCTAATTTTTCAGTATTGTTTTGCATTAAGCTGAAATATGGACTCATCTGAATTGTAGTTTAGCCATTAAGGGATCCAACACCTCAGGGCCACGAGTGAAGGAAGGTACCAAAGTGGACAGGAGGGGTTGCCCAATCACTTTATAAAAATCTCCTCACGTCCATCTTTGGTTTGTCTGGAGGAGATTCAACTGAGGTAAATCTGACTCACACAGAAATGTATGCAGGGTAACTATGTTTTTTCCTATTTTTGAAATATATATTAGAAAAATTAACATATTCATTTAAAAAAACTGTAAATAGCATATTTTGTAAAATATGCAGTTTAAAAAATTAAAAGCAGAGGTAAAGTTGTTTGACTGAAGTAATCTTACTGCAATGTTTAGGGTTTGAAGGAAATAAACTTTGATCAATTGAAATATTAAATACTTTCAGAGCTGCTTTTAATATTTGACTCATATTTGTTGGATTAAACTGGTGTCAGTATATTCTATTCAAAAAAGCAGAGAATGGTATATTGAAATAAAAAAAAATAGGAATAAACAAAAATACCTAACATGAAAAATGCATTTACTTACATACTGAAGTGTCCTCCTGTGTAATTTAATTATATATAATATTACATTAACATTGAACAATTATCTCTTTTTCTGCTTTCTATTGAGAGCTGCACTGTCAACACTTTGAATCCAAAACATGCAAGAATTGTAAACAAAGTATATTTATTTATTTAATGTTGTGTTTGTGGAAATTAGTTGTAACTTTAGACTGAATTGACCTTTGAGCTATAAAGTGTTTGAAGGACATTATGTTTGCTGTCAATGAAACAGAGTATTTGTAATAATACCACCGTTTCAGTTTAGCAGTTATACATTACAAACAGTATTAATATTTGACTTTTCAAGATAATAGAGATGATATTACTTTAATGTAATTTATTTTTCATATACTGCAAGTACATAGGAAAAAAAAGTTGTTATCTTGAAATTTCTGGAATAATTAATTTCAAAAGCAATAAAAGCATATAGTTGTATAAAATGTTTGGTTACATTTGAATAAGCTGAGATGAAAAATGTTGCTTAATTTCAGTTTGAGTTTTGCATTGTTTAGCTCTTACACAATACAGTTATCAAGAAAACCTCGCAATACTCCAATGAAAACATATACAACCGTTATTCATGTAAAACAAAAGTGTGCTGAAAGAAGTTTCGGTTATAATTTTGACGTTTCTGTTAAAATGCAGGACCAAGAGTAATATTTATATAATAATTTAACTGTATTTTTTGTGTGTATTTTATCAATTTATTTATTTTTATCTTAAAATTGAAACTGATACACTCTCAATATCATTGACATCACTTTTACAGATGGACTTTTGACTGACTCAGTTTATCTGT
This sequence comes from Symphodus melops, assembly GCF_947650265.1. Taxonomy (NCBI): domain Eukaryota; kingdom Metazoa; phylum Chordata; class Actinopteri; order Labriformes; family Labridae; genus Symphodus; species Symphodus melops. The sequence goes on from NC_136701.1 coordinate 13,072,264, forward strand.
CTGCCTCTCCTGGCCCGATGCAGCATGGAGAACTTTACTTTCAATGCAGACATTTTACTGATGGAGGGATTAAAAGTTACCCCATCGTCCTCTGTCCCAGCCTTCATCCTCCTCCTCCTCATCTACATCTTCATCATGGTTTCCAACATTGGTCTGGTGGTCCTGATCTGCATGGAGAGGAGCCTCCATGAGCCCATGTATCTGCTCTTCTGTAACATGAGTATAAATGATGTGTTTGGGGCAACAACCATTATTCCTCGCATACTGAGTGAGGTTTTTACACCAATGTCAAAGAGGTACATTACTTATATAAGCTGCGCCATTCAGGCCTTCTGTACTCATTTTCATGCAGGCGCCTCTTACTCCGTGCTCATGGTCATGGCTTATGATCGTTATGTGGCAATCTGCGATCCCTTGCGATATGTCACCATTATGACCAAGAGGATGGTGGTCAAAATGTCAGTGGGGGCTTGGGTGGCAGCACTCATCTTTGTCACAATTCTTCTGGGTCTCACCTTCCGTCTCACACGCTGCCGGCAGACTATTATGAATCCATTCTGTGACAACCCTTCACTTTTCAAATTGTCTTGCCAGAATCTTCTCATTAACGACATCTATGGCCTCGGGACGGCCGTCCTTATTCTGGGCTCCTCACTGTGCAGTATCACTTTCACCTACCTAAGGATCGCCATGGTGTGTTTAAGAAGTAGGAACAAGGCTCAGCTCAGTAAAGCTCTGCAGACTTGCGCTTCCCATTTAGCTGTGTTCCTCATCCTGCTTTTTTCAGGTGGCATCATAAGCACCCTCCATCGTTTCCCTAATTTATCAGATGAGAGGAAGTTTGCCTCCATCATGTTCCATGTGGTTCCTCCTTCGATGAATGCTGTTATCTACGGACTGCAAATCAAAGCAGTCAGAGAAAAAATATGGGTTTTAATGAAGCGGAATAAAAAGATTATGTCACAGGTAAAATGACAGTAACCATTTTTTTTTAAAAGATGTTCTTACAATACTTGAAATTCACTAATTTGATGTGAAATGCTGGAATTTTAAAGAATGCTGGATACACTTGTTTTATATATTTTAAATAATCATTCAATAAGAATTTCAATACAGTTAAGAGATCAACAGTATGTGGTCACTTAAAAAAAACAGGAGGACTATTAGTGAGAAAGCCTAAGGAATATTTGACAAGCAAAACTTGTAAAACATTTTGATTTGTAATCGAAGGCGTCTTCATTGTTGTCTGTTTAGTTGAATTTAAAAATGTTTGTTTTGTGTCATGTTTTTAAATAATTTTTTTATGATACATCCTTTAAAATAGTCGACTGAAAGTCTTTAAGGGATGATTGCACGGCATATTTTTATACCACAAGTATTACATAATGTTCGCATTTGTTCTGTAGTTATTCAAATACAGTAAATGTACATTCATGAAAAGAAGCAGATCAGTTTAACTCATTGATTAGCATTAAGTGATCTTTTTACTTTAAACCTCTTATATAAAATGCTTTGGACTAAGGCCTTCTCAGGGTTTAAAACATATAGCACTTTAACTACTTATTTTAAGATTCCACTTATATAATCATTCATTCGCAGCTTAATTTGAACCCTTGAGCCTGCAAGTTAGCGTCTCAATCTTTAAAAACATGATTTAAAGGTCAGATAATTTTGTTTTCCATTGCTGTACCATTCTTTTCAGAAAAGCTCCTCTTGCTTGAGACAAACAATCTGTTTGTGGGCTGAAACAGAGTGAATACACAGGCCAGAATGCAAACTGGCAACCTACTGGCCTTTGTTTGATGACAAGGTTTATAGTTATCTTCTTTTCTTGTACTTGAGTATTTACAGTCCACTTCGCACCTTAAGAAGCAAGATTTCCATTTTGTGGAGATGTTTTTTCAAAGAGCTGTAGCTGCACTTGCATGAACATATCAATTTGGACAAATCGATTAAAGCTAAATAACTGTTGGATGTAAGCTATACTGCTTTTTTAGTTACTGAATTTATAATTATCAATGATTGTAAAAAGTGAAGGGAGAAGAGGCATGTGTTTGACTTTAATTTATAGTCAATACACATAAATTAAGTAAACAAAGGCTATGGATCACTTTTTCTCTCATCAGGCTGTGTGACATATTCGTTTTGATTTATTAAAAAACAATATTGTTTACATTACAATGAATCCATATTTTATATTTAAAGAAAAAAGAACAATAGAAGCACAGGGGGAGACAGAGGCAGGACAGAGGTTTGTTACCAGTAAATAATATATATAATAATTGGGAAATTCAACTCAATAAGTATAAATTGATCTTTGATGACCCTAGAAAAGATGGAAACACTGCTACTTTGGGTGAAGGCATCCATAGTGTATCAATCATAAATTAATTGCAATTGCGTAGTTTTTAATTGGCAATTCACAACAAATGTTAGGGTTAGGGTTAGGTCAAGATATTTGGTAAAAGACCTTACTCATTGCTATATTGTCTACAAAATCCAACATTAATCCATCAGCACTAAGCTAAAGTTAACAAAGTTAAGGGGTCAAGAAAAAAATGTCCTTTTAAGAGGCGGAAATCTTTGCCAAAAGCAAACTCATGATGAAAACAGCCATCTGCCGAAACTGTGCTGGTCTTGAAAAATGGGATAGACAGAGATGAAGGAAGAAGAATTGGGACATGTCATGTCTGGGTCTGATATCTTGTACAGTTTGTTTTCAATGTTTCAAAATACAAATATATCAGCTTTGAAGACTCTTACTGGCTACTTAACTTTTCACGCACCATGTATTAGAGTACATCTTCATTCCATTTTGACGACTGCAGGTATATGTAGCCTTCTGACACCCAAAGCACTGTTAAACTATAGGTTGCACGCACTTATTCACACAGTCATGGCAGAGTTTGCTGTATAAAGTGATAGTCAGTTTAACGTAATCCATCCATGCACATTTGAACGCCAATGACGATTATCGAGAGCAACTTGGGGTTGACTGTCGACATGTAGCTGCAGGGGTGGGGATTGACCCCCTGACCTTCTGGTTGAGAGACAATCAACTCTATCACTAAGCCAAAGCCGCCCACCCACCTTTGTTGTCAAGAAACAACAAAACCATCAGCTTTCTGCAATTTTATTAGATTTGAGGCCTTAACTGCAGGTCACACATTCACACCCATTCAAACACTGAAGGAAGGTTCTCCTATCTACAGTATTAGCTAACCCCATTTATACTCATTCACACACGGCTGACGAAGCAGCTAGAACAAACTGTGGTTAAGTGGATTGTCTGAGGACACATCGAACATGTGTTTGATGCACACAAAATGAATGCCAATAATTTCCACTTAACAGGTTAATGGACATGCGTCCTACCTTTAAAAATGTGTCAATGCCTTTGATCATTTTGAAGCAGCTTAAATGGGGTATTTGTATATTTTTTGGGGATTGAGGATTTGCCTTCAGTAGTCATTCATTTTTTGTCTTTTTTCACAAATAACTGAGATTTTAGAAACTGTACATCCCTTCCTTTTTAATTGTTCACAGGAATGTTGACCCAGCGCTTTGTTTAAATGATTAAGAAATACTACAAGTACAGAGGCTGTCGTCAGAAAAATAACCACTATGTTGACTCATTACACATGAGATGGAGAGTAAAATAAATATACTAAAAGTAAGTATTTCAGAACTATAAAGTACCATGATTGGTCATGAATGTCACTGTTTTGTAAATCAGAAACTACTGATTATATAAAAGTCTGCCTACTCTGGCCTGTATGGAGGAGGTTCCTGTCAATGGAGGTAAATCTCGCACACTTATCATCCAGGTAAACACTGCCGGTTTTCACTGTTAAGAGACCACTGATGTACTGCATCTTTTAGTTTGTTTAAAAAGAAAACACAATTATGAAATGATCATTTTGATTATTTTTATTTATACTGCTATCTGTTGTTTATTTTCTGCATAAATAAGTTTAAAATATTTAAACGGAGAAAACTATTGTGCACACATCCAAAATCATCCAAAATATATGTGCAAGACAAGTAATGTACAAACTGCAGAAAGAAGAGAAAGACACTCTTCACACACTGTTCAGCTTCTGATGGAGTTTTGAATTTCCTGATTAACTATTTATATATTTTATAAATTAATCGCAGTGATTCTATTTGTTATTTCATTCTATTGTCATATTTGGACTTTATATTAATTTTAATAGCAGCTTTTTTTTTTAATTACAAAACATAAAATCATGAATGTACAGGTACAGTAGATGTGTTATTGAGTTATTGAAATATTGTGACTGTTTGGAAAAATGTTTTGAAATCTTCTTTAATTTCTTTAAAGCCATTATAAATCACTCTATTGATCAGTGGAAAGAGCTGCTTCCATTAAAAATATATATCAGGATAATGATTTAAAGGATGCCTCTTGATAATGCATACATTATTATATTATCTTTAAACTCTTACTATTACATCTAGGAAACACCAATTGTTCTCTTTAAATGATTCAAGGATTATCTGTGAATAAAAATTATGACACAGTAATGCTGAAAGGGCAGAATAAGTAATGTTCGAACTGCAGAAAAAAGAGAACTAAATAAATTTCAACTAGTAAATGTACTTGTACCAGTAAATGTACTTTGCAATAAAAAGTGATTACGATTCAGATTGTGAGCTCCCTATGGCAAGTTTGCTGTATTTAGACAGGGCAAATATTTAAACATTCTGTTTTGCAATATCTAATACACAACATAACAAATAAACTGCAGTGGTTCTTTAAAATATATATTTATATAATAAACAGTAGAATAGCAGCTTTATTCCGAAATTAAAAGTTGTTTATTGATAAACATAAACAATGCAAAAAGTAACAAAACATCATGAATCATGAATGTACAGGGAGATGTGTTGAGTTATTGAAATGATGTGACGGTAGGGCAACATGTTTTCACATCATCTTTACTTTCATTGAAGCCAGTATAAATCACTCCTATTGATAAGGGAAAGAGCTTCCTACATTGAAAAAAACTAAATTGCGTCCAGTGTTTTTAAACTGTTATTTTTACAAATAGCTCTTAGTTATCTTGAAATGATTTAACATGCATATCTGTCAATATAAATATTATATACTGGTACTGACACATTGTTTAAAATGCAGTGCAGCCTTCATGTGTTGGGCAGATTACATTTCATCAGTCATTTATGGCTGTGGTCAGTAGAGCTGGTTGTCTCTCGACCAGGAAGTTAAGGTCGAGCCCCATCTCCTGCAGTCACATGTCCAAGACTCTTAGCTTATACTGACTGACACTTTACATAGCAGCCTCTGCCATCAGTGTGTATGTGGGATGAATGTGTAAGAGTGACATGCAGTATAGAAGTAGTGATAAAAACTATAAAAGTACTATATCAGCTAAAATCCATTGACCATAACCATTTTAAATATGTGAAAATACTTTAACAGAGTCCTCTGAAGCAAACCAGGTGAGAGGAATGCAAACTTAAACATGAATTTTAATAATTTAAATCAGATTATAAATGGTTTGTGCCTATATGTTTCAACAAGAAATACATGTTTTGTGATTGAATTATCTTTCCTTAATCCCCACCAGGATCCTTCCCCTGCAGCATGGACAACATCTCTCTTAATTTGGAGATTCTACAGCTGGAGGGCTTAAATGTCAGCCCTGACTCCTCTGTCCCAGCCTTCATCCTCCTCCTCCTCATCTATATCTTCATCATGGTGTCCAACATTGGTCTGGTGGTCCTGATCTGCATGGAGAGGAGCTTCCATCAGCCCATGTATCTGCTCTTCTCTAACATGAGTATTAACGATGTGTTTGGGGCCACAACCATTATTCCTCCCATCCTGACTCATATCTTTACACCACTGTCAAAGAGGTACATCAGTTATCATGAATGTGTCATTCAGGCCTTCTGTGCTCACTTTCATGGAGGTGTCTCTCACACAGTAATCACTATCATGGCCTTTGACTCAAAAAATAATGACTTTATTTAACAGGACAAAAAAAATAACACAGGCCAAAGGGCGAAACATCACCTAAATGTAAAGGCATGCTAGGGGGGGGGAAAAAATCCTCTTTTGTGTATTAAAAACCCTTTATTGTATGTATAAAGTTGGTGAATGGCTGGTTGACACTCATTTTATATCATTTGATACGACAGAATAATCTGTAATCATGTTGTGCAAATCAAGTGCAGGATGGGATCATATGGTTTGACCTTTTGGACTGTTCAGACAAAAACAAAAACACGATGCTGAGGAAGACTGAATGCTGCTTTACTTACAGTATGTAAAATGTTGAGTGCATTAGATACTGTCTAGTGATCTTTATACAAGTTTTTTTCTGATTTGTCTTGATAAACTATCGGTCATATGTTTGAGGGTAATTGCATAGTAGATTCATGCCACAAGTATTATACATCACTTGGTTTACAGGTGAGGTCACTAGAGAAACCTTTTTTCGGTCCTGAAACATTGCAGAGGTGAGAGGTGATCCTGTGCTTTCAAGATGTTCAATTCTTTCTACATTCCTTTGCATTGGTGGGATTTTTGTATTTTCCTGTCTGGCTTACTTTTTCAATATCTGCAGATGTTTCAGAATGCAGCAGCTGGACTTCTGACAAGAGTGTGTAAATATGAGCATACGACTTCTACTGGGCTCCCTTGTAAGGTTGGAGATGATTTTAGGGCAGTTCTTTTAACTAATAAAATAGTTAAATGTGTTTTATGTACGTAGTTTGACATTCAGCTCCATTCAGTTATGAGTGAGTCAGGTAGCTAGTTGCTTTTTGTTTTATTCACCAGATTGAATAAGGAGTGAAAACTACAAGGCAAAAGAAAACGCACAGATTACTGTCACTACCAAAGTTCTTTATAAAGAAACAGAAATTAATTAACTAACTAAAAATAATCAATAGTGATCCAAATATAAAAAAAGGAAATGGTTAACTGTCGCTAATGCTGAGCTATACAAGAAGCAATACATAACACTGATACTTTAAATACATACTGCAACCACATGCTAACAAAACAACAAAAGGCAAATGGCATTGCATGGTAATTCAACATACAGCCGCTGTTGTCATAAGCGCGATAAGTCGTACATTAACATTTAGGACTACAGGAAGAACCTTCAACTTCCTGTTTCCTTCTTAAGCAGGGCACTTCCTGATTTCTCTATAGATAGGTCACTTCCTGTAGCAGTCCCTGACAGGCCAACAGGGGATGCCATAGCACATGTTCAAAGGTAAAGCGCAACATAATAAGTGGCTTATAATAAAACCTCTGTATAAAACAGGTCCTCTCTTCTCTTCCCTCCATCTTTTGAAAATGTCATAAATTACGCATAACCGAGTGAGGCGGGGTGCAAGCTGTCCAACGGAACAAAACTGAGGCGCTGACGGAATATAGCATGCGCAAACTCTGTGGACATTGGCAGTCAGTCTCTGGCTTGACCGGGGGTTGGTAACCCGTGCTCCCACTCGAGTGGCTTCCTGTGATTTTACTCCTTACAAAGTTGTTTTAATCTGAAAAAAATGTGCAGTCCATAAATGAATAGCCATAGGCATTTCAATTATATTTAACATTTCTTGAAAGTTAATGCACTTCATACTGTGATACTTTGCTTCAGCAGCGTTGTGCTCGGTGGCACCTTTACGTGTCCGCCTGTAGAAGAGAAAAAGAGCATTTGTTTGACCTGTTGTGTAAAGTAGAGCAGGGCAAGTTTTGTTGTCGCTAACGATTTATCAGGCATCAGAGCATTGATCTTCGATCTAAAAAAAAAAAGACATCCAGGAATGAAAGAAGACAAAAAGTGACAAAGGTGCTTCTCACACACAGATCTCCAGGGTGCTGCCTTCCCCACTGGAATGTTTAAACCTTATAGTGTTAATTAGCTCAAATATGCTAATATCTGATCCCAACGTATTCCTGTGTGCTGTACAGGCAGACAGGTAACAAGTGATGGAGGAGTTGCTGCTTCAGTTCATTGTTGTTTGTCGGTGTGTGCAAATGTCACCATGTCTTGCGAGTTTCCCTTGTGACTCCCTGTTTCACATTTTGGACTTTATTTTCCAATACTAAGTTTTTGCGTTTTTGTTTTAAAATAAATTGTCTTTGTTTGTACTGCAATTGGGTCTAGTTTCTGTCCTCCGCCATGGCTCATCAAAACCCGGCTCTCTGTTCCTCCAAATAAATCGCATAACAAGTTGGTAGATCAGATAGATTGAAAAAATAAACAGATAAATTACAAGCAGTATAAAGTTAGCTGACTAATGACAAAAGGAAACTGTGAGGAGTTAGCTCAGACACATGCAAGTATATTAAATTATTGGTTTGAAAAATAATGACTTAATCAATCTAAGAACCAACCTGCCCACTTTACACCCAATGACAGAAGACTTTCAGAAACATAAATAAAAAAAATCTGATTTTTTTTTTCAGAAGTAATGTCTAATACTGGTCAAATAGAGTTGATAATTTGAGAAAAGATCATAAATAATATAGTAAGAAGCTTTTTGTGGATTTCGGTTTCCAGGGGCTTTAAATAACAGGTAGCCACACCTTTCATCATGACCTGCTTTATTATTTCATTATTTTGGATTTAGTAATTAAAACCAAGCCCAGACCCAAATACTGATGACAGTTTCTTAAAGGCAGAATGTGCGACATTTTACATTTAAATATAACAGAAATTCACTATATCTTCGACAAATACCTCTGAGGCATGTCTATGACAATGTTTGCGCTGTGTTTACATTGTGTTTACATGGACAGGATCTCTTCCCCTTGGCTGTAAACACGAGAGGAGAAAAGTTGGAGGTCTGTTACTGTAGGCAGTACAGTTTGTTTTTGGTTTCATGCTAGTAGTGAAGGGTGACATCTCCTGGATCAAAAGGTCACAAATTTTTTCTTTGAGGGACATACAAAAGTTAGACAAGTGCCTCTGCTGTGTGTTCAATTTTAGGGTTTGCTTGGCTAGAACCTAATCCATTCAAGCCATTGCTCCCTACACTTTTTTCACAAATGCCTGATCAATATGGAACCAAATGGATCAAATCTGATTCTTACTTATAACTCAGAGGACTCTTTCCAAATGCAACGTGATTTTCACAGAGACACGGAAGGAAAGCACTCAATTATGCATCTATTGAGTTTGCCAGTTTAGCTGACAGGACATCAGACTCTGGTAGAATCGGCTGCGGTCTGTACATCTATAAATAACTCCTGGTGTACAAACACGGCTATCATCAACAGACACTGTTGTCCAGATCTAGAAGTCACGCTACTTACATGTATGCACGTCGACTTACTTTCACAATTTCAATTAAGAAGTGGAAATTTAAACGTTTTATGTCTTTTATTCCTTGGTCATTACTTTTTAAAGGCCCTCATAAAACGGAACTACGACAGTATCTAACCACTGTGTCATAACGTATTTGAAACAGAAACGATATTGAACCAATCACAATATTGTAGATGGGACATAACGTTGGGATGGATTTGACTGAAATATTCACATAATGCATAATTGAACAAATAATGCCAGATAAACAAATATTTCACACAGGATAGCGGGATTAAAACCGGGGAAATGTATTTTTTATTTCAGGAATCTGTTGCGTCAGTTTGATACTAATGATAAATGAATTAATTAAAAACAGGAGAAAGACAAACTACAGTGAGCAATGACAAACAAATATTGACAACACACCTGTTAATGTTCATGCCAAGTTGTCAGCAACAGTTTCCTGGACACCATCACCTGGAGCAATAATTACTCCCAGTCAACTTATTAAAGGTGTCAGTCAGTCAGCGTCTCAGCAGACTGCAGGAGGTTCACATCATCAGAGGTAACGTAGACATAAACACACACACAACGATGATGTCTTCTACAGTGAGTGTTGAATGTTTCCGCTATCTTTTTAAGACAGACAACAATAAAAAATGCTTCCAGTAATGGACAGCTGTGAGTTCATGGAAACTTGTTTTTGCTGAATGTTTAAGGCTTATTTTTGATCAAAATGCGATAACATGTCTGTCTGTTGACTTTAATTTCACAAGTTCATATTATATGACTTAATTTAAGACTATGAATTGTCATTTCATATTGCATATAAGCTTCCATCCACACAATGACAAGTGTTTGAAAATAACTGCTGAGCATGTTGGTTTAAGTTTGGTTGCATGAAACAAGGAACATTGTTAAAGCTAGAACTGAGGATATAGACGTTACTAATCTGATTTCAAATCAAATCAAAATGAAGAATTTGTGGATACAAAAGTAATTCACATTCAAAGATTTCTCAAAAGTTGCATATAAGGGCAGCTGCTTTCAGTGGAATTTAAGATATGCCCAAAATAAAGTTCAGTAAAGTTATTCAGAAATATCGTCACAGACCATTTAGCCTGTGTGTGATAGGCTTTTTCATGATTTCACTTGATGTTTAAGTTTCTGTATTTCTCTGTATTTCACTTCTTTTTCATACAGAAATCAGTTTTTTGTATGCAACAAAAACTCAAATCTTCCAAAGTGTATTAGTCTAATTTTCTAGTCATAACATTTCAAATAAGCCACATTCATCTGACAAGTCCAGATCTTCTTTCAAGATATCCCAAGAAAATAAATGTGCCTAAAATGCTTATTTTCAGCAAGAAAAATCATCTTGTCTCTTTCATTAAGATGTACTAAATATATTACGACTTATTTTTTTGCTCATATCTTTAATTGGGATGACCATCATTTGTTTTTCATCAGTTTTGTGACTGTTAAACTCTTTAAAGATAAATAACTTTATCATGCATGAATTTATATTGTCTGTGTTAGACAATGAAATGAGAAAAAAAAATATTTTGTAATATTCACGAATGGATTTTGAGCCAAGATTAATACATCTATCTCAAGGTCTATCTCTGTAGGGATTCTTTCAGTAATGTTGTCAGACACTTACAAATAGAGAGTAGCAGAACGGTCTGTTCCTATTTTTCATTGAAAGGGAAAGTTCTGTACAGCTCTCAATGAACAACTTTTTCCTGTCTTGGTCCTGCACCTATTTATTTTTGCTTGTTTGTGCACACACTTGTCTTTTCCCATATGTTTCATTTAGACAACTTAATGTTTAACAAAGAAAAAACATGAATGAGCATTGACGATTAAACACAGTGTTGTACTTCTCTGTTTATGTTCCCCTTCAGGGTCCCTCCCTCTGAAAAATGGAAAACGAAACTTTTAATGCAGATATCATTTTCATCGAGGGGTTAAAGGTCAGCCCAAAATCCACTGTTCCTGCCTTTATTCTACTCCTCCTCAGCTACATCTTCATCTTGGTGTCCAACATTAGCCTTGTGGTCCTGATCTCCATGGAGAGGAGCCTGCATGAGCCCATGTATCTGCTCTTCTGTAACATGAGTGTTAACGACGTGTTTGGGGCCACAACCATTATTCCTCGCCTGCTCAGTAATATTTTCTCTCCGATCACAGACCGCTACATCCACTACATCGACTGTGTGGTTCAGGCTTTTTCTTCTCATTTTCATGCCGGCACGTCTCACGCGGTTCTTATGGTCATGGCTTTTGATCGTTTTGTGGCTATCTGCAGCCCTCTCCGATACGCTAGCATCATGACCAACAGGATGGTGTTGAAGCTGTCAGTGGCGGCCTGGTTGGCGGCGTTCATTTCTGTCGCCATACTCCTTGGTCTTACAATCCGTCTGACTCGCTGCAGACGGATTATAATAAACCCGTTTTGTGATAACGCCTCTTTGTTCAAACTCTCCTGTCAGAATCTCTTAATCAATCACATCTACGGCCTAGGCAGCGCCGTGGTCATCCTGGGCTCCTCCCTGGGCAGCATCACGCTCACCTACATGAGGATCGCCATGGTGTGTTTGAGCAGTAAGAACAAGGTGCTGAACAGCCGGGCGCTGCAAACCTGCGCCACACACCTGGCTGTTTACATCATTATGTTGGTGGCCTCTTTCACCCCCATGATCATGCACCGCCGCCCTGAGTGGGCAGACAGCGGGAAGGTGTCGTCTGTCTTGTTTCACGTGGTACCCCCCATCCTCAACCCACTTATTTATGGGCTGCAGTGCAAAGAGCTCAGACACAAGATCATCAGCTTGTTTCAAAGGAATAAAGTCGCAGACGCTAAAACTCTCACGCACGTACAAAGTTATAATAAATAACTCTTTTGAGGTCACTAAAAATTGCATCTCATTTGATACTGTATCTGCTCAGTCTCAAAGTCTCATTTTCCCTGGTCTTTCCCTGGTCATGCAAAAATGTTGTCCAGTCACAGACCCGCCCAAAAGTTGTCCACATAAAGATGATTTGCAATGAGGGTAGAGGGAATCTTTTCAAGGTTTAATTTGATGCCAGAATTAAAAAATGTAATAAATGTCTAATTTTCTGCAAAACAAAGCTTATTCACTGAATGAAGTAAGACATGTCATGAGTAGCTGCTTTAAAACCAACTCCACACATGACAGTCCCAGTCTCATTAAAAGAGTGGTTGTATTTATAATAGAGATTTCAAGTAATATTTGAAGACTTTTTTAAGAGATTGTTTATACACAGTTGGAGTTGTTGTTCTGATCACTGTTACTTTGCATGTCAAATTTCTTATAAATACTTTTTTTTCTCTATGTGCCTTTTAGTTCTGGTGTTTATAAAAAAAATTGCAATAAGAAAAAAATCCTTGTAGTATATTTCCATGTGGATATGTAATATATCTATCCTTTTTTTTTCTTGGTTAATTTGTGATGCTTCAGGCAGCTCCTCCCTGTGTTCTTAGAGAACCTACTGTATGTCCACGTTGCTCCCTTTTTACAGTCCTTATTATCTGGTGACTGGTATAAACATTTTTAAGGCAGACGAATACTAGAATAAAAAAATGCTCTATTATAAGTACGGATTGTTTGCAATATTTTTACAATATGCAAACTATATTGCCTCTTAGTGGCTTCAAACTCTTTTTTAAAACAAATCCATGTTGTAGATAAGCATGAAAAATATTTGTTGGAGATTAAAAAACTCAAAACATGTCAAACAAATGCACGGTTAGACAGTAAGACTTTTAATGATAAAGGTTTATATATAAATATGGAAATGGAAAAACACGTTTCCCAAGGGACTTTTGGTTCACATATTTGAGCCTTGAATTCAAGTTCAATAAAGTTGGATTGGGTATACAGCTAAATAAACAGTTGATACATGCAATTAACAATTCAAAACTGCTACTTGGAATAATATTCTTTTTTTTCTTTTTACTTTTTTTTTTTTTTCTTAATCAAGAATGTGCATAAAACAGCTCAGGGCTCAGTTTATTTCCCCTTGTAGTTTGTAGTTGTCCAGCTAACCAAGCAGCAGGTTTTATTTCCTGGTCAGGACTCTGAGTGGATGTCTTTCTTCGGTAACACAGCCACAGATCTGAGTCTGCTTAGGGTCCTTCTGATGGACTCTTTGAGCTCCCTATTCCTCAGACTGTAGATAATTGGGTTCAGAAAAGGAGTCAGAGCGGCATACAGCACAGCCACAATGATACGAACCTAAAACAACACAAGAAAAAACAATATTTTAGTACAAGTAAAAGTGATTCATGGCTATCATTGCATTCCACCTGAGAGACTATAGAGTTTGTACTTAATTATCCTTGTGATAGTACGAATTTCTGTGAATGTTCAGTTTGGTTACACTTTGTAGAGGTGACTTTGCTGTGAGCAGACTACGATCTATTTGGAGAAGCTATGACCATATTTGAAGAGAAGAATGTCATTAGAGGTATTCTAAAAGTATAAATGTATGGCCTCAGTTGACAATGGAATGAGGAATTGTTCTTCAAATAGAGGTTTGACATTGTAAGGGTAAAGGTGATGTGATTCTCCTGACCATGTATAGAAATATCCAAAGTGGGAAGGAATTTATGACATCTGTTGAACAGTATATAATGGCTCCACAATGAACATTAAAGGGTCTATCTCTCAGCCTGCACAGAGTCTCAGTGTTGTCTGTTAGATTAGAACCACGGCCGTGATATGCTGCGTTAATATTATCCAGTCTGTTGATAGATTCAGTTTTAGGGACAGTTATATTATTCAACCCATCACCTTGTGAGAAGTCAAAGGTATAAGGTACTCAAAGCTAAAGGACAGGTCACTTACTTCTGGCGAAAAGTTTCCCACTCTGTACGAGATGTAAACAAACGATGCAGAGCCATAAGAGATGGAAACCACAGTCAGGTGTGCGGCACACGTTGCAAAGGCCTTCAGCCTCTGACTGACACCCTTCTTTGAGATGTCAAAACCAATCAGGATGTAGGAGGTGAGGATGAGGACTCCGGTGCACAGTAGAGACACCAAGCCGAAGGAAAGGGACACGATGTTGTCGACAGAGGTGTCGCCACACACCAGCAGTCTTACAGAGGACGGGTCACACCAGCCGTGTCTCACCACGTTAAGGCCGCAGTAAGAGCGTTGCCAGGCCATGGAGCAGGGAAAAATGGTACAGAATGCGCCGAAACCCCAGGCCCCTGCGATGAGGAGAAGCCGGACGTGACGGGTCATGACAACAGTGTAGCGCAGAGGATTGCAGATAGCTATGTAGCGGTCATACGCCATGACAGTCAGAATGGCTCGTCCTGTAACAGCTAAGTGAATAAAGAAATACATTTGAAGAAAACAGCCAGGGACAGAAATGGTTTTCCTTTGTGTCAGGAAGCCAGACAGCATGTTTGGGATGGTCGTGGACGTGTAAACGATATCCACAAAGGAAAGGTTGCAGAGGAAGAAATACATGGGAGAGTTGAGCTTCGGATCAGTTAATACCTGAAAGAGTAAAGATAGTTAGTCATGGTTACGGTTGTTAAAGGTCCCATATTTGGCTTTTTCTGGTTTTATATGCTCTTTAGTTTATTTTCCAGGTGTATTGTGCATGATTAGGCAAATCTATTTGTACAAATTTAAAGTCTGAGTAAACACGTCTTCTCCTACGTCCTCAAGTTAGCGGTTGCTGATGTAATGCTCGGTCCCTAGCCGCCCCGAATGAAATTTGCCAGTGTGTTGCTTGCAAGTGTGATCCAAGCCCATTGGCTTGTTGTAGCAAGACCAATCTCGTGCTGCACGCCCATGTGACATTCGTGCTGAGTGACCAATTACGGCATGGCGGAACAGCCCAACAATCAGATCAGACTAGGCCCACGTGGGGACCGTGATCGTGGGGGAGTCAAAGCATTGCAAACAGGCAGGTGAAAGACACTGCATGGGGCACCAGTACATGAAAACAGACACTTTTTTCGAACATAAGCAATTGTGAATATACTTTATACTATAAATTAGATATATGAACCCTAAAAAGAGCATAATATGGGACCTTTATTATTTGATCTTTGACATGATACACTAGTCAAAATTCCATAAACTGTTTTATTTTGTACCACAAAGATGATCATGCAGTTTCCAGCAAGGATAATGATGTAGCCCAGCAGTAGAATGACAAAAAGGATAATCTTCTTCTCCCCGAGGTTGGTGAGGCCCTGGATAATAAAGTAAGGGACGCCATCGGTTTCCCAGGTGTTGTTTACAAAGTTGGATCTTTGATTGGTTGCTGACAAGGGAAGGTGTAAACCTGAGATAGTAAAACAATGAGTATTTAATCACAGTAACCAGAGAGTTTTAAAGGTTGATGTCTAACAGATACATATCAAATTTCACCCTGGATCACGCCTTAACACATTCAACAAGATGCGATTAAAGTCCACCATTTCAGCTGCAGTGGAAAATAACACTCATTTAACATTAAAAAAAAATCCCAGACATCTCACTGAACGGGTCAAAAGTAATATGCAATTTATGTCAGCCAGATTTAAAATATTAGATAAATTGAGTTTGAGCTTTCCACCTCTGAGCGAAACATAAAGGCACAGCTAATCAGACTGAGTTAACTACAGTTTTGAAGTGTGGAATCAATCACCACAGACAACTTAAATCCAAGAAGTTAGATGGTAGGTTAATAGGTGGACACTGACTTCGAGCCAATTAACATTGTGGGAGACTCTGGTCTAAGAGAAATTGTTTCTTAAAATATGTTAATGAATAGAAATAAACACTTCCTATGACAAAAAACTATAAATGTGATCTACTGGTATTTTAGTTTATTAAAAAAATGTAAAATCACCAATTTTGCACATGAGCTGGCAAAAAATGTCTCTTGGTGCTGAGTTTCCAAAGGCTCAGGTAACAAGAGTATAAAAAAATGGTTTGCGAATCATTATTTGTTACAAAATGTGTGCTGACTCCTAATCTCTGCGCCCAGATTTTTAAATCTACAACTGACCTTTTGTTTTTGTTATGAGCCTTCAGGGCTCTGTATCCTGAACTACATGGGTATAAACTTATTATTAGCGCAAAAGTACAAGTGGGACAAAAAAAACTAAATGTTGTAAACTCTCTCCCATTTGTACCCTGGTTTCTAATAATCTCATACTTCCCCAGATTCACAAGATTTATGAATTTACAAATAAATTATTACGTGTAGAAAAAATACACTTTAAAAAAATTGTCCTGTAGATCAACAAGCAAAATATTTTAATGCATGTCAAGCCTTTGACATTTAAACATATTAACAGTTGTGCAAATTAAAATGAAATGAAAACATTTCAGGATTACAATAAATGCAGGTTTTGTTGAATAATGATGATGAAATTTTTTAACTATAAATGGCAAGAAAACGATTAATACTGTGTTGAAAAGAAACATAATTTCTTTTAAATTGTCTGTTGTAAAAGAAGCCTTTTTCAGACTTTTTTTTGTCATTGCATTTAAAAAAAAACTGGAAGTTATCCTATCAGCAATTCTATCGAACTGGAGCAGTTTCACAATGAATACATGCACACAAAAGGATTCCCAATTGTATTTGAAGATATAAATGACTGTTAAATTTGTTTTTAAAAATCAATGCGAAAACATTTTTTGTCTGTATAATTGTTAAAAAAAATGAAATAATTAAGATGTGCAAACTAATTTATGATGCACATTGAATTATTATTGCAATGGATATCGAAAAATATTTACATTTAAATATGCTTGTAGTTTTTTTAAAAAACTAATATTTGGATGATGTGGTCTTTATATACAAATAGTTTCACAAAAAGTGAACTTATGAACTTAATTTCTGTGTTAATATTTCTGACTACTCAGCCATGGCTTGTTTTGCATAACACAACTTTTTCTCAATGGGGAATCATCTCTGACTAACCAGATGTCTCCCTGCCTTTTAATGGAAATAAGCTGTCATTTATATATCAATCCCAAAATACATTTGTGGGTCATTCGGTTTGCATTCATTCATTCATACAAATACAAGTAATTAAAAACAGTATTGAAAAGTCACATATAGCCCAGTCAAAAAAAGTGTCATTATGTTGAAAGATATTGCACTTCAGGTCAATGTTGCCTTTCTCACAACTAAGATTCAATTTGTTATTGTTCTACAAGACATCTTCAAATTTCAAATTCAAAATATCACCAATACCTTTGGGGCTTTCAGTATAAATATAGAACGGCAAAAGTTCCATCTCAAGCAGCAGAAACAGGAGATATGCTGATGTCAAATATGTATCTATAAACACACAAAGGTAAAATGTTTTCACTGTGAAAGAAAGATTTCTGTGAATTACTCTGTGCAAACACCAAGAGAGCAAACATGTCTAAATATAAGACATAATAATCATTTTAAACCTTTTAATAACGGTACTTCTTTATCAAATTTAGCCTTCAGAAAATTGAAAATATCGCAGTATGGCTGTTTAAGTATTTGAAGAAATCTGAACATCTTACCTGAATGTCTGGATCAGCCTCATCGAGTTTATTCTTACATTTCAGGCTCAACTGATCTATTTTATAAAATCATAGTGAGACTAATCAACATTAATTAAACAAAGTTACATCACATTCTCCACATTAAAACATTTTAATTGTACAGATAGTACATATAATTCAAAAGGGACCTATTTTTTAGACCTTTGTGGCTTTTAACAAGCATAAAAACAGGGATCCAAGGGAACAGGCTTAGTGTTTGACCTTCTCATCAGAGATTCATTATAGACGATTATATAGTTAGGCTCATTACAGAGATTCATTACTTTAATTGCTCATGCCTGTTTGTCTGTGTGAACAAGTGGTTCTATCTACGTGTTGTACAACTGTAATGACAGTTTATACTGTTGATTGTCTCTGCAGAAGTTAGACAGATATTTAAAATAATTCAGAGTTCACTTATGGGTAACATCTTAATAAACGCATTTATTTGTATGCATTTTTTTTTTTCACTTTTGCTGTTCTTGAAACATTTAAAACAAAAGAGCCAGACTGTTGTTATCATGCCAACAGCTGAGGGAACCTTACACTTTGCAAGAGACTGACCATCACCATTTGTACTGGCATAAATCAAGCACCTGACACAAATATTCCTCCTTCATTGTGTATTTGAGTCCAAACTTACAAGCTCCAATAACTTCCATGTAAAAGTTGAATATTTTACTTAAAGAATAATATGCAAAAATAAAACGCTTCATGATGTCACCGTATTTTGCGTTTTAATATTGTGAGAGTAATCTCTGAACATCAGGGAAAATATTGTTCTTTAAATCTATAAAATCAGTATTAGTGGGAAAGGCAAATGAACATATAGTATTTTCGAGTTATAGCAGATGAATCTCAATATAACAAAAATTACATTTGGTTTATAAGAAAAGCTCGGCATTTAACAGGGCCTCTCTTTTCTTCCCTCCATCTTTTGAATGAATTGTCATACATACTAAGGAGGTGCGAGCTGCGTCCTATGTGGCACGGGCGCTCAGGCCATTGTTGCGCACCAGACAGCTGGACAACACTGTATCTGATCAGACATAAACGCCCGAGCAAGAGGTCTTGAATACGTGGGTGCAAGCGGTGGTGAGGTCCCCAGGGAAGAGAAGAACATGATAGGGAGAGGAGCTCATGGACAAGCTGGGGCAGAGATGTGTGGGGCTTTACTGTGTACCACATACTGCCCCCTGTATGTATTGTCTGGGGAAAGCACCCACAAAATGCAACGAGACATTCATCCACAGTCATGTGGGAGCCTGGATTGTAAAGAGAGGGTAATCGCTAAAACCTACTTGCCCCATACATTCACGCCCTGCCTTGTTTCTTTGCCATCAAAGTGTGTGACACAGGAGAAAATGTGTTTAGAGACATGGTGGCTTCAAATATTGCCCTTTCAGTGTCTGCAGCCCAAAAGCTTGCTTCTTCGCAATTTGATTTGTACAAATATCAGCAACCCAATGTCAGCCTGAATGAGGGTCACATCCAGTATATGCTTTTCCATTGATGGTGTTATGAGAGTTCAAATGCTGATTTTAAGTCTTGGACATGGCTGACAGCGTATCTGGTGGGGCCTGCAACCATTTTGACGACACTAGCCATACTTATACCTGGTTCACACGGCAGGATTTTAAAATGATCAGCCCTTGTTTAAATGTAGTTTGGCGAATCGCTTGAAGACATCTAAATGACCATCCTCTGGGAATCACTTGATGCCGTTGAGTCCACCAGCACTGAACCCTTAAATGTTAAATGGATTGATATAGTGCTCTGGTTACTCAAAGCATTCATACATTGCATGTCACACATACCCATGTAGAGCAACGACAATACACTGAGCCAACGCTGCCTTAAGCCAGATGATGGATTTGGAGTCGATATCGTTGGCAGCATCAACAATTTCTATTCTGCCACATGTTCATTCAGAAAATTGCTAAATGAATATATGCAATGATGGTGGATTACTCAGTCAGTAACTCAAAACTTCTGGGGGCGCGGCTTGCTGCTGACCCTGTGCTCTCCATTTATTATTTATGTTTTTAGGGAGCCCAAGACAAATGTTCACCTCTGGTGGACAATAATCTATTCTATTCTATTCTATTCTATTCTATGCTAGTTGGCCACTCACAGCCCTATTATCAGGATCATGTGGGAATACAGAAAGAAATGCAGAGAGAGTTGAGTATGATCATCGAGCAGCCTGTAAATCCAGTCCTGACCAAAGTGTTTGACTCCTTGCTTTGCAGTTACTCAATACATTGCAGAGCACTAGCAAAATACATTAAATATGCTCTTTAGCTTCTTACCTCAAATGATAATTTATACAGTAGTATGGATTTTAAAACGAGGAAGGATCAGATCTTTTCCATTGTGTTTTAAAGCATTGTATTTGTATGAATGTGGGGATTTTAGTAAGCCTTCCAATTGAGTGAGAATGTTTTAGTGGTGTACTGCATCTTTAAAAAACTGGGTAACCCTTCCTTTTACAGTCCCCTAATTACCAGGTATTTACCAGGTAAAGATATGGTAATTCATAGCATCTTATTGTGTAATTATCACCAGTATAAGAAGATAAATAAGTTTAATCATGTCTTTAACATTTAAACCAGATTTGGCGGCTTTATTCATGATTAACATGACTTTACACAGTTCATCATTCACAGCTGACATAGATGTTACAATAAGCAAAATATGAAAAAGCATTTTGAGGAAGTTTTGTATCATTTTGTACAAACAAAATGCAAATGTAATCTAATAATAAAGAAGTAAAATCTGAAACAGTTTACAGTGTTTCACAAACGTTTAAAACTTGTGTGTGTGTGTGTGTGTGTGTGTGTGTGTGTGTGTGTGTGTGTGTGTGTGTGTGTACATATATGTATATATTTGACATTAAAGGCAACATGCAAAAAAAGACCAATATGTTAGATTATGTAAAAAATAAAATATACTTTTGACATATTGTTTTGTTTACTTTTTGGATTTGTACATTAATTTAAAAAAACACACAAATGATCAAACTCACATATTGTATTGATGGGTTAATTGCTTGAACACGTCGCTAAAGCGGAGTTTAGAACTAAAAAAAAAAGTATCCACCCGTCCTTCTTCCAACATAAAATCATTTGAATAAACAGGTTCTTATTTGTATTGCATAAGATAGTGGACATGTTAGCACGCAATTCAGTATAAAAATTATCACGTTCAATATCACAGGTTATGGCCAATTTTCATCCTCATAATTTCATGTCTTCTTACTTTCTTTCAGTTATCAGCTTGATTGAAGAAAAGACTGATCTACAATTATTATTTTCACACATGAACTTCAGATTTAAAGTGATGGTGTGACTCTTTTCAAGTTGAAAATGTTAAACAAGCACTTGTGTATTTCTTGAGACTGCAGCCCGTAGATGACGGGGTTAAGGCTGCCGGGGACGACGTTGAAGAGGATGGCTGAAGTCTTTCTGTACTCAGAGTATTCGGGGAAACGATGGAGGATGATCAATATCATCCCGCTGGTCAGCATGATCATGTACAGCATCAGATGAGTGCTACACGTCTTTAAGGCTTTACTGTTCAAAGACTTGCTCTTACTGGTCACACAGGCTGCTGTGATTTTCAAATATGTGAGGATTATACTGCCGATAGAGGCTGAGAGCAGGACGACAGTGAACGTGATGCCATATGCGTTGTTAATGAACACATTTTCACATGAGAGCTTGAACAAGGAGGCATTATCACAGTAAGGATTTGTGATCAGAGTCCTGCAGCGGTTCAGACGCACGGTCAGACCAAGGAGAATGGCCACCAACACAAACGCCACCCCCCAGGCAGAAACTGTCAGCTTTATCACCATTCTATCAGTCATTATGGTTGCATAGTGCAGAGGATTACAGATGGCCACATATCTGTCAAAGGCCATGATCATGAGCACTGTGTGAGCATTGGTGCCGAACATGTGCGTAGTAAAAGCTTGCATCAGACACTCATAGTAGTGAATAAGGCGCTCAGAAGGAGGCACCAATATGTCTGCGAGCACCCGTGGAACAAGGAGAGAGTTTCCCATGACATCATTAATAGACAGGTTACAGAAAAGGAGGTACATTGGCTGGTGGAGGCTTCTCTCCGTCCATATCAACACCACAATGCCCACGTTGGCTGTTAATATGAACACGTAGCACAAAAGCAGAAAGAAAAAGATGGGGTACTTGTTTGTGTTTGTGACATTTAAACCCTCCATTTGTAGTGTGAGACTGTTGAATGAGTAGTTTTCAATCAGAGTTTGTCTTGTCAAAACTGACGTGGAAAAATTCATCATGCAAAACTTGTTAAAAATATCCACAGGAAAAGAGAAAAAGAGACTTGAAGACGATTCCTAACAAAGAAGTCACCCCTAAGCATCCAATTTAAACAAAAGCATTCACAGTAAAGTACAGCCTCATCTCAAATAAATGTAATAATGGTTCCTTACATTCAGGAATAAATTGCAATGTTTAAAGGTTAACCTGACATATTAGTATCAAACATGTTTTAAAGATTCACATCAGCAAAATGTTTGTGATCATCTCTCAGCCTTGCTTCAGGCTCCTCTCCTCCTCTCAAGAGTTTAACTACATTAGTCTGTTTTATGGACCTCATTGACCTCAAGGGACTCTAACATTTAGATAAGGAATACATGGAAACCAGTTTTTGGTTTTTTTGGCCATCTTCATTTATTTATTTGATTATCTCCTTTTTCAAACTACATCTGTTCAGTTTCTACATGCAACTGCTTTTCACAAGGTCTGAGGATTATTTTGATGAACTGTGCCCTGAATAGTGGATAAACAGATTACTGGTGAAATCTTTAAGAGTTTAGTGCTGTTAGCAACCCAAGTAAAGTGCAGCTCTGTTCTATTCAAGAAAAAAAATGAAATACGATAAACTTAATTTCTTTAAAAGTAAAAGGATGAGATTTAATGATTTCACACATATATTCTACGTTGTATTATTTACCTTGAGCGTTGTCATTTTGCTGGCATAATAGGAAGGTAGGGCCGTGCACTTTGTGGCAGGAAGCAAAACCCAGCACTTTCACTGCTGCCACCACTTGTCCCTGCTGTTTTCACTGATGTGATGACCTGTCCCTTCACAGTATGTGTCATCCAAGCGGTGAGGTCTAAGTAGAAGTGGTCATTGGTTAGAAAAAAACAACCACACCAACCCAAACCCACTGTCTCTTTCAACCATTTTGGTGGATCTGTTGGTCACATTGAAACCAAAAAAATTGTAAACCGATGACATTGTAGAGTTGTTTCAATAGTAAGTTTTCTTTGGTTCAGGGAGGTCACTGAACCTCATCAGAGCCTTAAATGAAGAAAGCAAAAAGAAAAGAAAAGCACAGCCTGCGCTGACATTCACTGAACAGCTGTTGAGCTTTGAGCAGTGATGTGTGCACCTAATGTTTAGAAGTCACACCACTTATGGGTAAGTGTGTCCTGCTTGTAAAAGTGCTTTGATTAGTCCAGACTAGAAAATGCTAAAACTAGCCATTGTCGGTTCATATTTTCTTGTTCTCCAACTGATCAGTATTGTGACCATAATTTTGCTCTCTCGGATCAGTTTATTTTATACTCAGCATTTGGTTTTCCCATTATTATCCAACACACAAAAACTCAACATTTACAGTGCAGCCATTTGGATAAGAGAATTTTTTTTTCATATTTAGATCTAACAAAAGGAAATATATATACTGTATAATATACAAATAAAACAAAAGAAATACATGGAGGTTATCAATTATAATGGCATGGACTTGGAATTAAATAATTTTAAAAAGAACTTCCTTATCTCTGTTGATTGCAAGCCATAAATAATTGGATTGAGGCTGCCAGGGATGACATGAAACAGAATGGTACAGAGTTTTCTGTATTCTGAGTACTGAGGGTAGCGATGAAGAGTGATGATAGACATTCCATTAAACACCATGATGAGATACACAAAGAGGTGAGTGCTGCAGGTCTTCAAGGCTTTACTGTTTAAAGACTTGTTCTTACTCATCAGACAAACCACTGTGATCTTTGTGTAAGTGAGAACAATACAGCCTATAGAGGAGGTGAGCAAGACTACAGTGAAAGTGATCCCATAAACATTATTAATATAAACACTCTCACAGGATAGTTTAAACAAGGAGGCATTATCACAGTAAGGATTCATGATCATAGACCTGCAGCGGTTCAGACGCATGGTCAGACCAAGGAGAATCGCAACCAATGCAAAAGCTACTCCCCAGGCAGAAACTGTCAGCTTCATCACCATTCTGTTGCTCATTATTGTTGTGTAGCGCAGAGGATTACAGATGGCCACGTATCTATCAAAGGCCATGATCATAAGCACTGTGTGGGATGTGGTACCAAACATGTGTGTGGTGAAAGCTTGCACAATACATTCAGAATAACTGATGAGGCGCTCAGAAGGCGGCTGCATCAAATTCATCAGCACACGAGGCACCATGACAGAGTTTCCCATGACATCATTAAAAGGCAGGTTGCAAAAAAGAAGGTACATAGGCTGGTGAAGGTTCTTGTCAAAGAAAACCAGACAAGCAATACCTAAATTTGCAATCATGATGAAGAGGTAGGAGAAAAGGAAGAAGAAAAAGACAGGGTAGAGGGAATCCTTGGAGACATTTAACCCCTCCAGCTGGAGTGTGAAGCTGTTGTAGGTGTAGTTTTCCATCAACCTGAAAGATAAAAGATCAATTGCAATGCAAATGTAGGTTTTCAAATGATACTTGAATCAATGACCCTTCGGTTTCCAACCCAATGCAATTTTATGAATTAAAGATTAATTTAGGAAATTAGTTTATTTTTCAAAACTTTTTAGAAAAACAGAAACATCTAATACAAATAACTCAAATAACAACAAAAAACATTTGAGTTGCATCATGACAATCAAGGATCAAAGCAATAGTACAATGAACTGGAAATGACAGCTATACCTGAAATCTGGAGAATTGTATTCCATAATGCAATTTTTCCTGTCAAGTATATTTCTCACACATCTCCT
This sequence comes from Symphodus melops, assembly GCF_947650265.1. Classification (NCBI taxonomy): domain Eukaryota; kingdom Metazoa; phylum Chordata; class Actinopteri; order Labriformes; family Labridae; genus Symphodus; species Symphodus melops. The sequence goes on from NC_136701.1 coordinate 13,097,192, forward strand.
CATGTCTTTTTCATCTACTGTGAATCTAAAAGTACTCCCTTCTCATCATAAAAGATGTAGTCTACCTGGTTCAGCAAAATACTAAAGTAACTTAATGACTGTAAATTTTAATCAATTGTGGTGGAAAAAACACCACACTTCTTATCAATCAGTAATACAGTACCTTCTGTGAGTGTCTTCTCTCGGCCGCTTGTGTCTTCCTGCCCACTGCTGATAACCAGCAGACAACCTTTTCTCTTGTGTCAAGTTTTATAGATATGGTTTAACTCACAGAAATCAGTCATCATTACATCAGGGAGGGAAAGCTGGCACGATTGGCTGCCGCTGGTCTCGCAGAGATCTTTATTTGTATGTTTGTCTGATGCTGTGCTGCTGTTGTAAACCCCCCCCTGTTTTACAGCTTACACTGTCAACAATTGCCAGAATTTGGAATACATGAGAACCGATAAAACCCTGTTTCAACAGCTGGACAAGTTACCGGTTTCAAATATCGTTTACTGGCTCCCTTTCCTCCCCCATACTGACCTTTTTTCCACCCTGGGCCTTGCTTATTCAACGATGAAGATCACTGGGTCAAGATATACTTCTCTTGACCCTTCAATACTTCAGTCTTGATTATTCTGTTTGGTTTTTTTTGGTTTTTGTTTTTTCAAATGAACTGCAATAAAAAAAACAAAAAACGATTTGTTTATTTAGCAGCAAGTGTTGCTCCTTAACCTCATATGGTTCACCATAAATGGAACCTTCACAAATGTGTAGGGTAACGATGCTACATGTGCACTGTTGCACCCCCATACCATCATGGAGGTTGGTTTTGAAACTGAACTCTAATAATAAGAAAGATGGTCCCTCTCCTCTTGAGGCAATTATTTTGAAAAGCAATTTAAAATTTTGACTTGACAGTTTCTGCTAATACCCACAATAAAGTTTTTTTTGTTTTTTTTTAAATGTCCGTATCACTTTAAGTGCAAGAGACATCTGTTTTAGTTTTAAGAAAAATATGCACATGCACGTTTTGTCTTAGTCTTCCTTTTTTCTAGATCTGGATGTGTTTTGAAGCGAGGAGTTATTTTCTGTATGGTGGCCGATACTGATAGTTCCTACCCCTGACAATAGTTTAGGGTATTTAGACCAGTTTATTTTTCAGAAACTTTTTTGTTTTTTTCTTGGGGCTGATAAACTTGGTCTCAAGAACCCATGTAGCTCCAGGGGTGACTTCACTGGAGAGGGCACTCCAAAGATGAGCAGAGGGCTGGCATCTTTTTTTCAGTCATGTGACTGGCCAGAGGCCTGGAAGGCAAAATGAGCCCAGGAAAGTAACAGCCACTAAAAATATGACTAAAAAAGAAGTTCAATTTCAACGAAAACCTTATAATTCAAAAGAGAAAAACCAGACAGTTTCCACCAAGCACTCCAGTATGGATCAGCATGTCTTTTAATACTGCTGGCGTATGGGACCAATCAACGGACTGCAGTGTTTAGCTCGACCTTTTAGCGTCGGATCAATATACTTGGCACCACAACAGAAGGGTCCCAAAAAGTGGGACAGTAGGGTTGGCATTTTGTGGATCTTTTCCGGCTTTAGTCTATGGAAACCACAATATGTGTGCCGTATTGAGATGAGCCGAACTGATCCGCTTGAAGGAAATGGGGCTAAAGTGATGCTCAAAAGTGGTACACGATGCCCTGTCCCAACCTTTTTGAAATATATTTTTTGGCTAAAATTCAAAATGGGCATTTACTAAACTTTCTCATTTTGAACTTTGGATATCTTGTCTTTGCTATTGTCAAATATTGGGTTTGAGTATTTTGCAAACCAGCACTTCTGTTTTATTCACATTTTGCGCAACATTGCGATTCTTTTTAATTTAGGGTTGTAGTTTGGAGGTGTTTTTCTGCATGTTACACAAACCTATAGCCTGACTTAAGATACATTTTTTAAGATTTATAAAACGTGTAACAACATAAACAGCCACTTCATAAAGCATACATCTAATCAGTGGATATTATAAAAAATAATTTCCTGAAAGGTCATTAAGAGTTGTACATTATGTGGGGCAAGATTGTCAGATCATTCATTGAGGGTTCTTTTAGGAGCATTTGATACAGCTAAATGACTTAGATTGTAGTTTGTAGGCTTTCAACACAATTAACAACTAGCACACTGGAAAGAAATGACTGGACTTTTCTGTCTTGATAGAAAAATCCCCACAGATACGTGAAAAGAAAATTTGATTGTTAGATGAATTTTTTTTATTATTGTAATAATTGATGGAAAACAAAAAGGCTATTTGTGACATTTACAGACAACCACTTTATGATATTACCACAGTACAGGTATTCTACACTTACAAATTTATTATTCTGAAGCTGTAACACAAATACAGCATGACCTTTGCTCGTATAGATGAGTCCTTCCAGATAGAAGAACAAGCACTAGATCAATAGCAATAGTCAAAAACATTAGAATAAATTTGCAAATAATTTTCTTAAAAATAGTCTGTCATGAGGCCACAACTTTCTTGTGCCAAAACAGCTTTAACAAAAATTTCCGGATCTCTTTAGACTGTACCCCATAAATGATGGGATTAAGGCTTCCAGGGATGATATGAAATAAAATGCTCGCCATTTTTCTGTAGTCTGAGTACTGAGGGTAGCGATGCAGAAAGATTACAAAGAATCCACTAATCACCATGATCAGATACACAACAAGGTGAGTACTGCAGGTCTTTAATGCTTTACTGTTCAAAGAGGTGTTCTTACTCATCAGACAAACCACTGTGATCTTTGTATAAGTGAGAACAATGCTTCCTATAGAGGAGGTGAGCAAGACAACAGTGAAAGTAAGGCCATAAACATTATTAATATAAACACTCTCACAGGATAGTTTAAACAAGGAGGCATTATCACAGTAAGGATTCGTGATCATAGACCTGCAGCGGTTCAGACGCATGGTCAGACCAAGGAGAATCGCAACCAATGCAAAAGCTACTCCCCAGGCAGAAACTGTCAGCTTCATCACCATTCTGTTGCTCATTATTGTTGTGTAGCGCAGAGGATTACAGATGGCCACATATCTATCAAAGGCCATGATCATAAGCACTGTGTGGGATGTGGTACCAAACATGTGTGAGGTGAAAGCTTGCACAACACATTCAGAATAACTGATGAGGCGCTCAGAAGGCGGCTGCATCAAATTCATCAGCACACGAGGCACCATGACAGAGTTTCCCATGACATCATTAAAAGGCAGGTTGCAAAAAAGAAGGTACATAGGCTGGTGAAGGTTCTTGTCAAAGAAAACCAGACAAGCAATACCTAAATTTGCAATCATGCTGAAGAGGTAGGAGAAAAGGAAGAAGAAAAAGACAGGGTAGAGGGAATCCTTGGAGACATTTAACCCCTCCAGCTGGAGTGTGAAGCTGTTGTAGGTGTAGTTTTCCATCAACCTGAAAGATAAAAGATCAATTGTAATGCAAATGTAGGTTTTCAAATAATACTTGAATCAATGACCCTTCGGTTTCCAACCCAATGCAATTTTATGAATTAAAGATTAATTTGGGAAATGATTCCCAAATAACTAATTCAAATAACTCAAATAACGACAAAAGACATTTTAGTTGCATCATGACAATCAAGGATCAAAGCAATAGTACAATGAAAAAAAAGGCACAAGGAAAAAAGGGTAACGCAAAAAATAGATGGGGAGAAACTCTGCAGGAGGTACAGAGCGTCCCAGGCGGTGTGAAAGTGTGAGGAACATGATGTCCATTGTTGTGTTTGTGTAGGTCATTCCAGATGTATTTGTTCACCACCGTATTTGCCTCTATGAAGGTTTATTCTCTGATGGGCCCACTGCCCAACAGAATTGTAGTTTTGCTTATATAAATTATGTAATCTGGAAATGACAGCTATACCTGAAATCTGGAGAATTGTATTCCATAATGCAATTTTTCCTGCCAAGTATATTTTTCACACATCTCCTCATGTCTTTTTCATCTACTGTGAATCTAAAAGTACTCCCTTCTCATCATAAAAGATGTAGTCTACCAGGTTCAGCAAAATACTAAAGTAACTTAATGACTGTAAACTTTAATCAATTGTGGTGGAAAAAACACCACACTTCTTATCAATCAGTAATACAGTACCTTCTGTGAGTGTCTTCTCTCGGCCGCTTGTGTCTTCCTGCCCACTGCTGATAACCAGCAGACAACCTTTTCTCTTGTGTCAAGTTTTATAGATATGGTTTAACTCACAGAAATCAGTCATCATTACATCAGGGAGGGAAAGCTGGAACGATTGGCTGCCGCTGGTCTCGCAGAGATCTTAATTTTTTCTCGTTTAATTTGGCAAGACAGTCATAATAGATATATGAAAGCTCTACGGCAGGCCCGCACTGCCTGTTACTCGTCTCTTATTGAAGAAAATAAAAACAACCCTAGATACCTCTTCAGCACTGTAGCCAGGCTGACAGAGAGTCATAGTTCATTTGAGCCATCTATTCCTTTAGCCCTTAGCAGTTATGATTTCATCAGCTTTTTTAATGATAAAATTCTAAACATTAGAGACAAAATTAGCAACCTACTACCTTTACTTAGTGCAGATTCCTCCTATATTTTGGATACAGCAGAAACGGTTCCAATTTCCGATACTAACCTCGACTGTTTTTTTCGAATTAACCTCGCAGAACTAAATTCGATTATTTCTGCGTCTAAACCGTCAACCTGCCTTTTAGATCCAATCCCAACCAAGTTGTTTAAGGAAGTCTTTCCCCTAGTTAGCAGCTCCATACTAGATATGATCAATATATCTTTAGCGTTAGGTTATGTACCCCAGTCATTTAAAGTAGCTGTAATTAAACCACTCCTTAAAAAGCCTACTCTTGATTCAGGAACTCTAGCTAACTATAGACCTATATCTAACCTTCATTTTATCTCCAAGATCTTAGAGAAAGTGGTAGCTAATCAGTTGTCAGATTTTCTCCACAACAACAGCTTGTTTGAGAAGTTCCAGTCGGGATTTAGAGCTTACCATAGCACTGAGACTGCACTAGTTAGAGTAACAAATGATCTTCTGTTAGCCTCAGACAGGGGACTTCTATCTGTGCTTGTCCTGTTAGATCTTAGTGCTGCTTTTGACACAATTGACCATCAGATTCTGTTACAGAGACTAGAATAATTGCTTGGAGTTACAGGGACTGCTTTAAGTTGGTTTAGATCCTATTTATCAGACAGATCTCAGTTTGTGCATGTTCATGATGAGTCCTCTATGTACACCAAAGTTAGCTATGGAGTGCCTCAAGGATCAGTGCTTGGTCCGATTCTATTTACATTATATATGCTTCCTCTAGGTAGTATTATGAGAAAACACTCCATAAACTTTCATTGCTATGCAGACGATACTCAGCTCTACATAGCAATGAAGCCAGTAGACACCAACCAGCTTCGTAAACTAGAAGCCTGCCTCAAGGACATTAGGACCTGGATGACCAGAAACTTCTTACTGCTTAACTCAGACAAAACTGAAGTTATAGTGATTGGACCTAAGAACCTTAGAGAGACTTTCTCTGCCGATATGACGGCCCTTAGTGGTATTAGCGTAGCCTCTAGTACCACTGTTAGGAACCTAGGAGTTCTGTTTGATCAGGATATGTCCTTTGATTCATACATTAAACAAATTTCAAGGACAGCTTATTTTCACCTTCGTAATATCTCTAAGATCAGGCAGATCCTGTCACAAAATGATGCTGAAAAATTAGTTCATGCATTTGTTACCTCCAGGTTGGATTACTGTAATTCTATTTTAGCAGGGTGCTATGGTAACTCTCTAAAGACCCTCCAACTCGTCCAAAACGCTGCAGCTCGTGTTCTTACTAGAACTAGGAAAAGGGACCACATTACTCCTGTATTGGCTTCTCTCCATTGGCTCCCTATAAAATCTAGAATAGAATTTAAAATCCTTCTGCTCACCTACAAAGCTCTAAACGGTCAGGCACCATCCTATCTTAAAGAGTTAATTGTACTATCCATCAAGAACATTACGTTCCCAGAATGCAGGCCTGCTCGTGGTGCCTATTGTCTCTAAAAGTACTATGGGAGGTAGAGCCTTTAGTTATCAGGCACCGCTCCTTTGGAATCGTCTACCAGTCGGGGTCCGGGAGACAGACACACTATGAGCTGGCTTAGGACCAGCTCATAGTTATGCTGCTATAGGCCTAGACTACCGGGGGAACTGGCACCAGGATCTCTTATCTCTCTCTCCCTCTTTCTCTCCCAGCTTTCATATATTATTACTGCTTGTCACTATCTTTATATTCTAACCTCTCCTTTTTTTGGGAGCTCCTGAGCTTTCTTAGGTTCCTTGGGACTGTTGGTGAGGATGGCCTGCCCAAACAACCCCCCGCCCCCCCCACGAGGATGGCCTGCCCAGACCCCCCCCGCCCCCCAACCTATCCTATCCTATTCTTCTCTCTGCATCTTGTCCAGTCTCCCCCTTCCCATTTTCAAGCCCAGCACAGTTTAGCAGATGGCTGTTCCATCATGAGCCCGGGTCTGCTGAAGATTTCTGCTTGTTAAAAGGACGTTTTTTCTTGCCACGCTATGACGGATTAAGCTGGGCTCTTGTAATATAGCCATAAGTAAGGTCCTTTACCTTCTTTTTGTAAACATAACAATGAGCATGGTCTTGTTACCTGCTCTTTTGTTTAAGTTTAACGGACAAATAGTAAGGTCCTTTACCTGCTTTTGTAAAGTGTCTCGAGATAACGCCTGTTATGAATTGACGCTATATAAATAAAGATTGATTGATTGATTGATTGATTGATATTTGTATGTTTGTCTGATGCTGTGCTGCTGTTGTAAACCCGCCTGTTTTACAGCTTACACTGTCAACAATTGCCAGAATTTGGAATACATGAGAACCGATAAAACCCTGTTTCAACAGCTGGACAAGTTACCGGTTTTAAATATCATTTACTGGCTCCCTTTCCTCCCCCATACTGACCTTTTTTCCACCCTGGGTAGGGTAGGGTAACGATACTATGTGCACTGTTGCACCCCCATACCACCATGGAGGTTGGCTTTGTAACTGAACTCTAATTACAAGAAAGATGGTCCCTCTCCTCTTGAGGCAATTATTTTGAAAAGCAATTTAAAATTTTCGCTTGTCAGTTTCTACTAAAACCCATAATAAAGTTTTTTTTGTTTTTTTTTAAATGTCCGTATCACTTTAAGTGCAAGAGACATCTGTTTTAGTTTTAAGACAAATGTGCACATGCACGTTTTGTCTTAGTCTTCCTTTTTTCTAGATCTGGATGTGTTTTGAAGTGAGGAGTTATTTTCTGTATGGTGGCCGATACTGATAGTTCCTACCCCTGACAATAGTTTAGGGTATTTAGACCAGTTTATTTTTCAGAAACCTTTTTGTGTTTTTTCTTGGGGCTGATAAACTTGGCCTCAAGAACCCGTGTAGCTCCAGGGGTGACTTCACTGGAGAGGGCACTCCAAAGATGTGCAGAGGGCTGGCATTTTTTTTTCAGTCATGTGACTGGCCAGAGGCCTGGAAGGCAAAATGAGCCCAGGAAAGTAACAGCCACTAAAAATATGACTAAAAAAGAAGTTCAATTTCAACGAAAACCTTATAATTCAAAAGAGAAAAACCAGACAGTTTCCACCAAGCACTCCAGTATGGATCAGCATGTCTTTTAATACTGCTGGCGTATGGGACCAATCAACGGACTGCAGTGTTTAGCTCGACCTTTTAGCGTCGTATCAATATACTTGGCACCCCAACAGAAGGGTCCCAAAAAGTGGGACAGTAGGGTTGGCATTTTGTGGATCTTTTCCGGCTTTAGTCTATGGAAACCACAATATGTGTGCCGTATTGAGATGAGCCGAACTGATCCGCTTGAAGGAAATGGGGCTAAAGTGATGCTCAAAAGTGGTACACGATGCCCTGTCCCAACCTTTTTGAAATATATTTTTTGGCTAAAATTCAAAATGGGCATTTACTAAACTTTCTCATTTTGAACTTTGGATATCTTGTCTTTGCTATTGTCAAATATTGGGTTTGAGTATTTTGCAAACCAGCACTTCTGTTTTATTCACATTTTGCGCAACATTGCGATTCTTTTTAATTTAGGGTTGTAGTTTGGAGGTGTTTTTCTGCATGTTACACAAACCTATAGCCTGACTTAAGATACATTTTTTAAGATTTATAAAACGTGTAACAACATAAACAGCCACTTCATAAAGCATACATCTAATCAGTGGATATTATAAAAATAATTTCCTGAAAGGTCATTAAGAGTTGTACATTATGTGGGGCAAGATTGTCAGATCATTCATTGAGGGTTCTTTTAGGAGCATTTGATACAGCTAAATGACTTAGATTGTAGTTTGTAGGCTTTCAACACAATTAACAACTAGCACACTGGAAAGAAATGACTGGACTTTTCTGTCTTGATAGAAAAATCCCCACAGATATGTGAAAAGAAAATTTGATTGTTAGGTGAATTTTTTTTTATTATTGTAATAATTGATGGAAAACAAAAAGGCATTTACAGACAACCACTTTATGATATTACCACAGTACAGTATTCTACACTTACGACTTTATTATTCTGAAGCTGTAACACAAATACAGCATGACCTTTGCTCGTATAGACCAGTCCTTCCAGATAGAAGAACAAGCACTAGATCAATAACAATAGTCGAAAACATTAGAATAAATTTGCAAATAATTTTCTTAAAAATAGTCTGTCATGAGGCCACAACTTTCTTGTGCCAAAACAGCTTTAACAAAAATTTCCGGATCTCTTTAGACTGTACCCCATAAATAATGGGATTAAGGCTTCCAGGGATGATATGAAATAAAATGCTTGACATTTTTCTGTAGTCTGAGTACTGAGGGTAGCGATGCAGAAAGATTACAAAGAATCCACTAATCAACATGATCAGATACACAACAAGGTGAGTACTGCAGGTCTTTAATGCTTTACTGTTCAAAGAGGTGTTCTTACTCATCAGACAAACCACTGTGATCTTTGTATAAGTGAGAACAATGCTTCCTATAGAGGAGGTGAGCAAGACAACAGTGAAAGTAAGGCCATAAACATTATTAATAAAAACACTCTCACAGGATAGTTTAAACAAGGAGGCATTATCACAGTAAGGATTCATGATCATAGACCTGCAGCGGTTCAGACGCATGGTCAGACCAAGGAGAATCGCAACCAATGCAAAAGCTACTCCCCAGGCAGAAACTGTCAGCTTCATCACCATTCTGTTGCTCATTATTGTTGTGTAGCGCAGAGGATTACAGATGGCCACGTATCTATCAAAGGCCATGATCATGAGAACAGTGTGGCAGTTGGTACCAAACATGTGTGTGGTGAAAGCTTGCACAACACATTCAGAATAACTGATGAGGCGCGCAGAAGGCGGCTGCATCAAATCCATCAGCACACGAGGCACCATGATAGAGTTTCCAATGACATCATTAAAAGGCAGGTTGCAAAAAAGAAGGTACATAGGCTGGTGAAGGTTCTTGTCAACGAAAACCAGACAAGCAATACCTAAATTTGCAATCATGATGAAGAGGTAGGAGAAAAGGAAGAAGAAAAAGACAGGGTAGAGGGAATCCTTGGAGACATTTAACCCCTCCAGCTGGAGTGTGAAGCTGTTGTAGGTGTAGTTTTCCATCAACCTGAAAGACTGATGGAAAATGTATAATGTGTCAGGTGTTATCATTTCCTAAAAGATTAATGCTAACACTACACATTAGAAACATTAACTTTTCAAAGCTATAACAAGGGATGCTTGCCATAGGTGGTCATTCTAGTGAGACATAAACCATTAAAAAACTCGATCAAATTCATATGATCTTGACTTGATTAAAAAAACGTTAGCAATAGTAAAGATGTTTGCAAAGACCTACCCTGGGTGTCTTTACCTTTTAACGTCTTGTTCCTCCCACTTCCCTGCTTTGAATATCTGCAGGCACCAACAAGATGTTCTTAGATACCATGTTTTATAGACAGGAGTTCAACTATAGGGAATAATCATCACCTTGGATAATGGCTGATGCAACATTAGGACTTCTGGTGATGATCATTATAATTATCAACAGCAAATTGTTACTGGGTGGCGAGAAATTGTCATTTCACGCTACTTGACTCAACCCTGAGTTCCACCATTACTGTGTATTTTCATTTGGATAAAAAAATGCTCGCAGTCCACAGAAGCAACGGCCGACAAATTTAATCAACAACAATTTTAGTTTGGTAAAGGCATCATAAACTGCACATAAAACACTTCGGTGAAAATGGTTGGCTTTGCTTACAAATATGTAGGTGACAAAGAAATGTCAATGAAATGAAGGAACAGATGTGTTTTTTGTTTTCAAAAAGTTCTACTTTTCATCCTTTTTTTATTGTTTTCGAGCACGTGACGCAGTTTGTAGAACATGAGATATGTATGATGCGTTAAATTTGTGGACATGTAACAATCTCTGTATATGTGCTCACTCATAACCCGCTTCTGTCAGCACCCTTAAAACGACTACTTTACTTTTGAACTTCATCATTTTAGTTTAAACATGCTGTTTATCAACCTCACTATATATTGTCTTAAACAGAGTTATGTCTATTTCTGGTTTGGTTTATTAACATACAAGCTAAAAAAAATTGAGTATAAAGACATTAAAGGTATCTGAAAGTGTCGATAAAGATAACAAGAAATGAAGTTCTGTTCAGAGTAAAGCTATTATATATGCTGCAGTTCTTTTTCAAACAAAACATCCCAGGACATTTTGGACACTCCAGTGAAGAAGTTATCTATCTTTCCTCTACTCTTTTGCTTTTGTTCAGGTCCTGGGTTGAACTTATCTCTGTTTCTTGCATACAGCCAAAGCCTTCTGAAACACCAATGGATTTAATTTTATGCCTTTATTGTAGATATAGGGGCGGCAGTAGCTCAGTCCGTAGGGACTTGGGTTGATTCAAGTGTTATTCTTTAGTGTTGCCGCTGACATAGTTTTGGGTTTTCAGTAGTCTAGAAGGCCTTGACCTGCTGCAGTAGCTTGGATTCCTTAATATAATAACCTTACGGCTGAGAAATAGCCGACTCTATACACCCTAACTCACGTTAGCTTGGGTGTATACAGGAAAAACGTAAGGAGAGTGAAAGCAGGCAGAATACATTCCACTGTACATCCTGCCTCCCATCTGTGGTCATCTGACTCAGATTTTATTTCTTTAAACAAATAACTGCATGTGAATACAGCTGAGGATCTATTTCTAGATCAAACACTTGAACAATTGGCTTGACACTATGTCTGCAAGACCAATCAGCATTTAGATTTACAGACTTTCGTGTACATATCAGAAATAATTGACCAGCGTTTACTCACAAAACATTTTAAAGGTTTTCTTCTCTCTTGAGGACAGATCTGAGCAAGCTTCACTTCAATGTTTACAGATCTACCTCAGTATGTAATAACAGTAAACTTACGACCCACATAATAGTGAATCACAAGAAAATCTGTTTGTTTTTTTTTAGATTCAGAAGTCACTGGTCAACAAATTATTGTATCCATCCATCAGTGCAACAAACACTTTTCCCAGATGACTCTCTGTGCAGCTTATGGCTGAGAAGTGAAATTCAATTTGACTTTTAATCAGTGTCCTTAAGGCCTCTGAGTTCCCAGGGGTCTCAGTGACCAGCAGATTAACAGAATAAAAGCTGCCATGAGGCATTCAGGGTCTACAAACAGGGAGTTGTCCTCTGTCTCTGAAGAAACCGTAGCCTGTAGTGAGGTCTTTTCATCGTACCTTAACTTGTCTTTATCTACAAACTTATTAAAGTGTGTGCTGAGGAAAAGCTTTCTTTCAGATTTTTACAGCCAGACTGTCAACATGGATGTTATCCTGAAAGTGGTTTGTTTATTTTTTTTAAGTCCCTACAGACTGAGCTACTGCCGCCCAAGTGGTTAAAGGGATAATTGTGTATTTCTGGCCGGAGAAAGTGTTGAATACTTGTGTCTGTTGGGCTACCGCTAGCTAATATTGTTAATGCACAGGGTTCGATTTGTCAATTTAACATTGAGATTCTTCATTCTGTCATTGTATTTAATCAATCCACAAAGCGTAAAGACGGATGGACTTTTGTAAAGTTTTTGACATTTTTGTTTTCTTCTGGTAAGCTAACTTACACTAACCGGCAAGCCCCTAAGCTCATGTTTCTCTCCTGAGAGGTTAAAGGTCAAACTCAAAGTCTCCAAGATTAAAGATGCAATAGAGAATACATAGGACATTTTTAACATCCAGACCTCCTATTCGCTTTAAATTAAGGATCAGGTAGCGATTGAGATCAATTTGTCTTTACATCAGTGTTTATGTTTATCTTAATGCAAATTGTCAGGACTCCATGTAACTGTTTTTGACATAGGTTTTCACACTAAAATCCACCAAAAGTAGGTTAGAAGCTTCTCTACTGGGAAGGATAGACAAGTTAGCAGCCAAAGCTGGATCATGCATGAAGTGACTCCCAGGAGCTTTAATTACCCCCTCCTGTAAACAGTGTCACCCTCGGAGCTCTGATAAACATCTCGTGTCATCCTCTCTTTGCTCTCAGAGGACTAATTCCCATCAGAAACAGTTGATAAGTGTTTAGTTCATCAGCAGCTCACAGTGGACCTCATTAATGGTCGCCTCTGTTACAAAAACATTAGCACTCATTACTGGCTGCTGTGGTAACTGGAACGCACAGTGATGAAACTGGTGGACCACCAGGGGGCAGTGTAGTCCCCTGAGCTCCCAGCATGCAACATATTATTGTTTAACTGTTTCTACTGGAAAGTTTAGTCATGTTATTCTGTCTTCTTTTTCTCATGTGTCTGAATTGTTGCCTCTTTCATATATTGCTGTGTTTTGGCCACCATTGTCACAACAGAACTTTAATGATTATATAATTTCCTGAATGACTAAATTAAGCTGTTAGAGGTCTCCAGAGACAAAGTTAATACCAAGTAAAGTGAACACAACAGACTACACACATGTTTGTCAAAAGACAACCAACAAGTACAATGATGTGCCAAATGTTTATTTCATCACTTTAAAAAAAAACTATTTTCAGATGACTAAAGCGAGACATGAAGATGACCGTTGGATGTAATTTGTTCAGAAATTTCACAAAATAAAAAACATTTAGTTATATTAAAACATGTTTATACTGACTGTGATGGAGATGGTGTTCAAATTTGTCCATTAGTCTAATCTGTAGTTCTGTCTGCTGCTCATGTTTTGCAAACTCAAATTTTAAATTCTAAAAAATATTCTCTCATTTTAAAGTGGGACTCTTTTCTTATGTAAGCTTTAAGATACTGATCACAGAAAAATACCTTTTATATTTTAACACAAATTTTTATCTCTCTCTCTCTCTCTCTCTCTCTCTATATATATATATATATATATATATATATATATCATTTTTTATATATAATATTTTTTATATCGTATGATTCCTTGCACACTCAAACAAGCCTTTCCCTTTACTTTAATTCGACCATTATGTGAAAGTGTTGTACTCTATTATACAGTGATGACTTTTGTGGAATGCATTTTTGTTCCTTGTTTCAGTCAACACAAGAAAAGATGTGCACCTTTATGATTCCTGCTGGTGACAGCAGAGAACGAAGGGAATGATCAAACAATCTACATTCATGAACAGGTAACAGTCTTTAGAAGATAATCATGATATGAATGATGTTCTCACCTTCAAGATGACAGGCTTAGATAGATAGATAGATAGATAGATAGATAGATAGATAGATAGATAGATAGATAGATAGATAGATAGATAGATAGATAGATAGATAGATAGATAGATAGATAGATAGATAGATAGATAGATACTTTATTGATCCCGAGGGAAATTCAGGGCATCCAGTAGCAGTATACAGACAGGCAGGACACAAGACATTGGTTACAATACACACCCGTTGTCCCCCCTCCCCTCTCTATACAATAATCCCCCAAACAAGATTTAGCAGCCCCTATGTGACTAAGAGTAAAGGTTAAACCTGTGCAGTTGGCATTAGCATATATTACGGCAGTCAAACTTGATTAATCAATTAATTTCAGTTGGTAAATGTGATTAATTGCCTTACAGAGTTGCATGTTTACAATTCCATAATTTAGCATTCAAAATAAAACTGGCCCTTATTTTTGGAGAGTTTGTTTACTGTCTTTAGCTGACAGCATTATACTTTTTTAGGTGTAGTACTGTTCAGAGGAACACTGAGTTTGTTTGCTGTGTGAGTTAGGTGAAATTCAAAATGAGATTCACTTTCTGTTTTACTCTCGGGTGTACGATGTCATGAAGGATGTTCTTTTTAAAAAAATAAATCCTCAATTCATGTAAAAAAAAATGTGGGCTGTTTTTATTTGTGAAACCTGAGAGAAAAGATGCTGTTAAAGACTGAACTGTGCCAGGAGCCTGGAACTTTGTCATGTTAATGTAAACCACTGCTACTACATTTTCTGGTGTCGTAGAACCCCATGAGGGTTCGGCACTTTTTGTGCATGACACGAAAAGAAAATCAATCAATTCAACCCTGCTTTTATTTTGACATAAAGTACTCATTACGAATGAAAAACTAAACAAAAATGATTTAGGAAAATTTTAATAAGTCACAAACTTTCCACTCGTCAACTGAGCTGTTTATATGTTTTTTAAGGTCAAATGAGGTGTTATAAAATGCAACTGCAAAAAAAGTGTGTGCGTGTGTGTTTTCAAATCTTGTTAAACTTTGAACACCAAGTCCAAATTTGGTGACACTCTGATATTGTTTTAGAGATGCACATAATTTAAGACAGAAGCTGTCCCTGAGAAACTTATCTTTACTCTAAAAAGTACAACGTAAAATAAAAAGAAAATAAGTAATTTAGCAGTAAAATATTTTAATTTAACTATCCATTTCATAAATTGGACAAGTTCATTTTATGAAAACATATGATTGTGCTTTGTTCTGCCCTCCAGTCGAGGTATCTCAGTTTATGGGCACCCGAGTTCCTTTTTTTCTTTTTTTTTTGCGTTCACTCTTTGTTACTCTTAACATGACTGCAACAGCAGCGCCCTCTGATGGTCACAGACCAGACTACCACTCTGACCGGCAGTGGAACTATAGAATTGCTAAATGTCAGTTAATATTCCTTCAACTGAAAACAGCAAAGTAATAGCTAAAATAGATTATGCATCATGGTAATGAATACGATTGACTATAGAAAAAAAGTTAAACAATTTAAGAGGAAATATCTCAGTTAAAAAAAAAAAAAGATTTCATTTGTTTTATGAATTAAGTAAAACATTTCACAAACCAAAGCAAACAGGAATGTTTTAATAAAAACACTTTAATGAGTTAATGAGATAAACAGTGTGTTGTGTTATGAATAAATGTATAATTTGACAAATATTGAACACCACACAAAAAGAATATTTAACAAGTAGAAACTGTCCTGAATTTGGCATTGTACTTGTTTTTATACTGTGAAGTCTACAAACACTGCAAAAAAGGGTTACATTTTTTGGGTTGGGCTGTAAAAATGTCACTTCATTCAACTTATTGTATACCTTCATGTTTCCAATCAACTGCTTGGGTGCGGTTATTGATTAAATGTTACATATATTCTGTTAGGGACACAAAGAGTGCAAAACAGTGTGTTGTCTCAAAAAATAAAAAATAACATCAGATACATTTGTGTAAAAGTAAAAAATAACTGCCTTAATAAAGAACATCAATTTGTATTCAACCAAAAGCATCATTTAGCTTTCTTCAATTTCAATTTATTTTTGGGGAAAAACGTAAACGTAAAACAGGTCTCATGAGTTATTTCATTGAGTCAGTAATTACCTTAATAATCCTGTGCTTTCACAGTATCACAAAATCTGCCTCACTTGCAGTCTTATTATGGCCAGATTCAATGTGCATCTCTGTCATGTTTTTTTGTTAAACTCAGATAATCTTGTGTAATTTGAAAATCTTAGATTTTGGCGATAAACTGTACCGTATTTTCTCTAAATCTTCACCAATTTGTGTCAGAAATCTTTGACAAATTATCCACTTCGCTCCTCCTCCTTTTGAAATTAAAATTTTCATAACTTCTTCAGGATTTATGCTTAAATGGAACCTTCTCCTGGTTTGAAACAGAATCTAGCTAACTCCTAATTCCTGCTCTTTTTTACTCTGTAGTCCAATAAGACTGTAAGAGGCAAATTCTCAGTAAACTAATGACTTTCAAATTCCCTCAGAGACTTCATGAAAACATCTTCAATTTTGATCTTCAAAGCGACTTCAAAGCCAAATTCACTCGTCATCTTGAGTTTGAATACTTACAGTGGAAATACAAATATTCTCACATTGTATTTAATATCACAGAAACGTATTGTTGATTGCCGTCTCAGATGTCTCTTATTTTCAATGTAAACAATTAATGAAAAATTATGCATGCATTTAGAAAAAAACAGTCACACGTTAAAACTCAAATATTCTGATAGAAAAGTGTGGCAAGCGTAACTTTTAAAAACATACTATGTCGGTTACTAATCATTTCTTCTTGTAAACACATATCATTTTGATCATCACAAACAGATGGATGTCAGTGAAATGAAGCTCATCACACCATAAATGCTGTTTTGATCTGTTCATCTTTGAAATGCGTATTCTGGTATTGTTAAATCTGGGCCCAGTTTTTAAATATTTTGGATCTAAATTAGTAAAACTAAATGACATTGCTCCGGTAGTTTTCTCCAGCCATCAGCAACTAAATAGACTCTAGTAGCTGCAACATAATCTCAATGGGAAAATGTACTATATTAAAGTGTGCCCAACGATTGAAGTTGTCGTTTTTGTCACCAGGCCTATATTGTTAATCTAAGTGACAGTCAAGGCCAATAAAAGATAATCTGCTTAATAAGATGGAGTGGAGTGGTTGATGATACAAGACCGTATCATAAGAATGTGAGGAAGTGTTTTAATGATTACCAAACAGAATAAGGTCATGAAAGGTTGCCCTTTATGGAAACTAACAAAGGTTTGCCCCTGGGATCTATCTTTAAGCCACTTTTAATTCAACTGTACATTAATAATGCAGAAAAAAAGAAAGTTGTAAGATTCCCCTGCTCATAATACAATACTATATTCAACTCGTGGATAAAGTCAAGAATTGGGGATTGATTTGGATTTATTGCAGCCATTACAGCCAGTTTTATGGTTGAAGACAGAAGAAATCCGGTGCCGAAATTGCAAAACTTGATGTATCTTTTAGTTATTAAGACACAGAAATAAAATATAGAAATAGGGCCATGGGTTTAAAATACTAAATTCGCTTTCAGAAACATTCAATAGCATCTTTAATCTGTGCACCAACCACAACTCCATCAAATGGCTTTCCCTAGGATGAGGATGCTCATGAGGAAGACCAAGATGAAGAAGAGCCACATGAAGAAGCGGTCCATGACCTTGGCAATCTTCCTCCACTCCCCAATGCGAAGTTGCGCAGCCCGCTGGTCCTGGTATGAGTTGGCAATATACTGAACGTTCCTGCCCAGCCCATGGTGCTGGCACACACATTGGGTTTTCACCAAGATCTCCATCCTTTTTCCTCTGGCTCCGCCTCCCCCTTGACCTCCTACACCTTTCTTTTCCTGGACATCTTCTCCTTCACAGCTGTCTGACTCCTCCCTCTCTCCCGTCTGTCCTCCTGCAGCTCCCCCCTCCTCCGAGTGATCGATGTTCACAAACAGATCCTCCTTCCAGTCCGTTTGGTTGTTTAAATCCTGCCCTGCCTTCAGAGACCCAGCCCTCTTCTCTTCCATCTTGCTCCCCAGCTCCTGCCCTTTGTTTGTTCCTTTGCTGTTGCCATTGGCTGAAGGGGCCTCAGACTCCTCCTGGGACAGAGGCTGTTTCTTGGATGAAGTCCTACCAAGGCAGTTTTCTCCCACTTCGTACACAAAACAGATGCGGGCAAGGTAGTTCAGGATGAAGCGTTCGGCCCACTGTGGGACAGGTCGAGCCTCAGGACCGCAATGATGTATGTTCATAATGAATATGGTGAGCGCTGTTGATGCTGTGACCATCGTCATTGTAGCAATGTAGTACTTCCCTGTTGGGATAAAAATAATTATTATCATAAAGAGTTCCACACCCATGTGCAGTGAGCTTTGAAATTCTTTCACTGGGATTTAAAGATTCTTTGATGGAGAAGTTGGAATGGCCCCTTCACCGCAGGGCCTTAAACTGTCCACTCAAAATTTTGTGTCCGTTCCGTTCTTTAGTTACAAACAAGAAGACAACTCACAGAGAGAGAGAGAGAGAGAGAGAGAGAGAGAGAGAGAGAGAGAGAGAGAGAGAGAGAGAGAGAGAGAGAGAAACAATGCAGAATTCCTGCAGAACTGTTTGCCTTGCAATATCCTTTCCCTGTACAACAGTAAAACAAATTGCACTAAAGTCTATGTTCATCTAATATTTATCATTTGAACTTAAGCTCTACTGAGACATTAATAATGTGTTCTACAGTGTTGCAGTCAGGGATGCAATGAGGACTTTTGTTTAAACTGAGAACTTTATTTGGAAGAATAGCTCGCATTGCACTCTGAAGCATTTTTAATTTACTTTCTGAAATCCTATATTGTCTTCATTTTGTATAAGGTTTGACACTGCCAACATGTGCCTCTGTGTAAACAGATTACATAACATGACACTAGATCAGTAAGGTCCACTGTGCGTTACAACAGTAGGTAACAATTATAGATAGATAGATAGAAAGAAAGAAAGAAAGAAAGAAAGAAAGAAAGAAAGAAAGAAAGAAAGAAAGAAAGAAAGAAAGAAAGAAAGAAAGAAAGAAAGAAAGGAAACGGTTTACAAGCTGCAGTGTTAGTGCCATAATTGGAGAACAGGCCGTTCTCTTAATCCACAAACACTCACAGCCTTCCTGGGTTGGACTGCAGAGATAGAAGGACATGAGGGTCAGCAAAAGCTTTAAACTAATTTTTGTTAAATCCCACTTGGTGGTCTTCACTTTAACTTGAACCACGCAGGAAAATCTGCTTGAAGTGAGCCTCTGCTCTCCGAACACACTGGCATAATAAGAACATTTCTTTGGATTGTCCTTCATATTCATATGGACTTCACCTCACCACCTGTTTGCATTCTTCGTATGGGATGGAAATAAAGTAAGGATAATATGTGTAAAGCAGAAAATCCTCCACAATAAGGATGTGTGTCTTCTCCACCATTCTCAGTATCCAGGGTGTTATGACATTTCTAAAAAATTTCTGGCTACTCCAACCATGCGTCTATCATATTCATCATGGTGTCAGCGTTTCCTTTTGTTTCTTAAGTTGTGGATACTGACGATGCTGTACTTGATAATTCCAGCAGATCAAAGCTCATAAAAAAGTCACAGAGAGTTCAAAATGTCAAAGTGATTCATTATCGGAGTGATCAGACAGGAATAATGCTTAAAAATAGAAGTTTGCAGAAAGAAACGTCAACTATTCACTTCCTCCTTGGCACTTGAGTTAACTGAGTGACGCTAAACAAGATAGGAGGTGGCAGGGTCAAAATTAAATGACTCTGACGAGTTCTCATCTCATCTGAGTGAGTCTGAAGTGGACACAATGATGACTATCCTTTCAGACTACTTGGTCAAGCTCTTTGTTATGATAAAACAATTAACAATAATTCTTCGTTGTATTAACCACCATGGCCACCACCTGCAAGCTGTGGATCATAAATGTCTTCATAATTACTCAACAAAGAACAAGACACAGACTTAAGGGAATTTTCAGTCTTCTCACCTATTAACGGGACGCTCTCAGATGGCGGCATGCTCTCTGCAACAAGCAGCTGAAATACAGTGAGGGCCAACAGCACAGTAACACCCAGGGAAACTTTTTCACCCGAGTCAGCTGGCAAGTAGAAGCCCAGGGGAGCCAGAAAGGAGATCATCATGCAAGGGATGAGAAGGTTGAAGATATAAAAGGAGGCACGTCTCTTCAGGTGGAGGGTGAAGGTGATATCGGGATACGGATCCGAACAGCAACCATACAGAATAACATTCTTCTTGGCTGGCATGCCCAAAACCTGGTGAGGATCAAAAATAAACATTTTTCAAGAATATCATTTTGGGACTGGTTATGGTTCTTAACATATAAACAATGTGAGCAGTCACCTCCCACTCCACATTGTCAATAAAGTCGGTCAGGTCAGCGCTGTCCAAAGCATTGGATAAGTCCATCTGGTTGCCGTTGTGAGTCCATGAGCCAAAGGTGAGGTCGCAATGTTGCAAATCAAAGGGAAAGAAAGCCACATCCACAGAGCAGGAACTTTTAGTAATAGCTGGCTGGTCCCACATCACCTGCCCATCGTTACGGAGAACAATGTTGGTCTCCATGGAGTTTGAAAACTCGTCGTCTGCACTGAGGTAGAGA
Organism: Symphodus melops; assembly: GCF_947650265.1. Classification (NCBI taxonomy): domain Eukaryota; kingdom Metazoa; phylum Chordata; class Actinopteri; order Labriformes; family Labridae; genus Symphodus; species Symphodus melops. The sequence continues at coordinate 13,117,681 of NC_136701.1, forward strand.
AAGAAGACAAAAAGTAGAGGGAGGGAAGACAGGAATCAAAGCTGGGTGATATTTTTTTTTCTGCCAAAATTCTGCAGCAAGCATGGAGCCACATATACCTGTTATACAGAACAATGTCAGGTCTCCACACATAGCTACTAGGAATGCGGATGGTGTCAAGGCCATCATAGTCCTCTGTCTTCCAGGTGAGGTAGGCATCCATCCACACCTGGCGGATCCACAGGTACGTAGTCAGAATCTGGTTTCGCTCATCCTTGTGAAAGGGCACATACACACAAGCATGCATATAAATAAAAACGACAAGATCATCGGGATGACATTCAGTGTATCCACTGCCCATACCCATCCGATATTAACAGTCCACAATGTAGCCTTTGGGGAAAGATGGCTAAAATGTTGTGTATTAAGCCTAATTGTGTGGGATTAGTATCACCTCGTAAATTACTCCCCAAAATCAGTATTTGGTGCAGCACATTCACACTGAGAAACAAAGTCTGTAATTTTCTCCATGATGCAAACATTTGTTAGGTGCTGCAGGCCATACATATTGTCTCTGGGTGGCAGCATCACACTTTACATTCTGCTGGAAATGAATTGTAAGAAGAGAATATCCACATCCTAAAATTTCTACAAAGGACATGCATGGAGAACACATGAACATAACATGAAGATATTGCTGCTAAATAAAAAGAGATTGGAATGGACAAGACACTGTAATTGCTGTGTGGGTTGAACCATGTTATGAAAAGCAAAGAACTCTTGCTCCTGCAGCCATCTTTACAGTGTTTCAAAACATACTTCACAGCATGTCATCCATCCAATTCCTCATCGACCTCTGTCGTTGAAGGATTTTTGTTTACCCCGTCTGTAAATGGTTGTCCATACTGTGTGATCATGGGCCAGCTGCTGAACTTACTGTCAAACCTGTCCAATGCAGCCTCTATTATTCGGACAGGATAAAGGCTCAGAAAAAGCTGCAGAGACCTTTTTGAAATTAAAAATGGCCAACCCAAGTAATTGAATTTATTGATGAGGACTGGATTACTATTATCAGAGGATCCATGTTTCTGTTGAAATATGGTCAGTATTTTGCTCAGGATTTTTTTTTACCTTAAATGCTACAGATAAGGTATTTAAAACAGATGTCAATCCAAGGTTACCATAAATCAAAATGGAGTTCAGGTTATATTAATCATATGAGACTAGGGTTTTTCAGTATAATCAACCAAAAAGCAGACAACTGAAAAAACGGATTGGTTATCTGAATAAGACTTCTATCCTCCATGTTTAGAACTTGGGACATAAAAATTAAGTTTGAACTTAGATGCAACTGCTTCAGATAACTTAAAAAACTGAATCCAACCATGTTTGAACAGGCTTTGGTTGTTTGCAAATCTACATATTAGTGCACAAACTGTATGTAGACATATGTTTATAGAGATTACCATGTCGATGATCTGGGAGAGAGTGATCTGCAGAGTGACATTAATGATGTGGTCGGTGTCTTCAACTGGCCGCAAAGCATTGGTGTAGTTTGAAAACAAGTCATTCAGGAGCTTCTGCGCAAATCGCCCATGAGCGGCCAAGCAAACTGAGGAATAAAAACAGAGAAGATGTCATCATTCCAGTCTTCTAGGATATGAAGGTGACAGTAATAACAATCCAGTGTAGGCTAGATAATATCATCATCTATTTATAAGATACTTATAGAATTTCCTGATCCCAGGCCTGCTCGCCAGAGGATTAACCTTTAAGGTTTTAATAGTCCTTTATATTGCATCTAGTGCTTAATAGTCGCAATCCAAACTTTTACATTTAAAATGCCAATCTTATTATTTTGCATATTATTTTGAATATTAAGAGGCCAAGCCATTTTCTTTGCTGCGTTTTTTCTCTGCAGAGGTTTGCTTTTAATCCTAAAAGGTCAAGTATCTTCATCAGTAAATCCTTTATTCCCTACTACAGAAAAATACCATAACACACACGCATGCGACATTTCCCAGTTCAATTAACCTGTTAATCAGCTCAGCTTTACACATTAAGAGAATGTCTGAAGAAAAACAAGAGATAAATCCTTGGACTCCTGTTGAAATAATGCTGATAATGGAAGGACATGGACATAAAGGTTTTAAATGTTGGCTTTTCCAAAATGTTTAGCATTTTTATTTTTATTTAACATCTATAACTGAACTAAAAAGGAGGCTAAACTCTACCAGTATAGATGTATAACAGTATGTAATTGAATTTACATTTTATATTAATTAGACAGTATAATAATGTGATATGTTAAATATTAATTTTACAAAATACACCCTATGCAAATATATTGTGTAGTAATTACTTTCTAAAAGAGAGTGAAGTCAAACTCCCCCTGGGCTTGTTGTTCTCTACACTGTGTTTACACTGACAGGACATTCACTCAGAGGTTCAAACAAGTTTCATACATGTATTTTTCACGTGACCACCCTCTCTGTTCAACCATTACATTTTCCACCACGTATAAGAAAGACAGCCCCGCCAACTCAAAAAAGCTGTTAATAGGGGCATAATGAGTGCCGTCCCAATACAAATCAACCAAATCCACTTTAAAATGCTTTTCATCGCTTAAAATTGATTGCTCGATCTTGTTTTCAGATTGTTTTTAGATGGCTATTATCAACCATGATCGGTCTCACAGACACTCATTGGTAAAACTGTACTGTCTTAGGTTTGTGTTTCAGGGTTGGCGTCATCTGGTGGTTGGAGGTGGCATACCTGCTGGTTGTTGGGAGACCAGCTCACTTACCTGTTGATAGCAGATGAGCTTCAGCTGGGTGGGAGTGCATATAAGCCAAGCTGCCAAGGCTTTCTCTCTTTCACTCATCAGCGGACAACAAAGACCAACAACCTGCTGCGTTAGTTTTTGGGTGATAGTATAATACAGATTCCTTAAAAGCGAAATGGCTGTGTGGATCTCCACTACTTGTGATAACTTAAACGAGCTGGTCGTAACAAGCACTTACCAGTTGCATACATCATGTATCTATTAATATGGACTGATAATCAGTATCAGACTAGGTCAAGTGACTGGCTAATGTTGAGGGTTCCACAAGTAAACACTAACATTGGGAAAATATCCTTTACCTTTTTCGCTGCTCACACTTAGAACATAACAAAACACACTGAAGCTCAATGCAATGGTTACCATGGGTCAATTTATAAACCTGATCACAAATGAAATTGTGCTCATGATTCCTGCTTTGTCGCCTATTCTTCTGGTTTTGTAAGCTAGGTTTTTGTCTCGAGAATAAATAAAGGTAAAATGAAATATCAAATAAAAAAAAAGTGAGTGCTGGGAAAAGTTTGGATGCAGGTGGGGAGGGGGAGTTGAGGATTAAGGAAGTGTGTTCAAAGACAGCATAGTTTTTGATCTACTCTGAAAGTCTCATAACAAGCCTGTATTAAAGACATTGTACATCTTTAAGTTAATGCATTGTTTCCTACAAATACTAAGCACAGTTGCTGAGAAGGTATAATTCTCTTTTAATTCAATTTAAAAAAAAAATATTTCTCCCTGGGGGGAAATTCAAATAGTTTTTATATGATATCTCACCTACAGATTTCACTCTGAATGATTATGGTCTTTTACCATGACAGTGTTTTCCCCCAACTTTACGTATGTCATCTATTTGTTTTAGCATTTATTTTTACTTTTTGCGTATCATTTGAACTGATTATCTAACAGGCTACATGTTCCAACAACTTATCTGTTGTTATTTTCATTATTTCTGAATATAAAAAAAAAAACATCCCCTTTAATCTTTACAACAATTGAATTGAAGCTTGGGCAACTTTTCAAAAATAGCCCATCCAATAATCACTTGATGCAATAAAAGACAGATGTCTAAAGGTTACTGACAGTCTCTGTTCAGAATATTTCTTCAGTGTTAAGGACCACCGTTGCAGGAACGAGTTTCTTCAAAGTCTTCAATGGCTTATAAGCATTGACGTAGTCGTGGTAGGAAAGTAGATCTGACGACCGAGGATCCCAATGGAGGAAGGGTCCTTATAGTGTCTGAACTACGCTAACGACTCGGCTGTGGATTAGCGGGAGAGTATAGTTGTCTCTTAACCTGGACACATGTCCATGGATGACTTTTTTATTCTTTTATTAGTCAAACATTATCTGCTTGTTTTTTCTTGAAAAACAATTTGCTCTCTGAAACAATATTTCTGCACGTTATATAAGTAGTCTGATATCTGGTTAAGTTTGGTTTTGTACTACATTTGGTATGCCATCTGGGTATGTTTTTTTATAAGATTCAAACGCACACACACTCTTATATTTTTTTACGTGTGTTTTATTAACATTCATGTATGTGAATAAATAAATAAAACAAATCATATCAATCCAATACAAATATCCTGAAAGTCACAATACAAACGTAAGTGTTCATTTGAATTTGAAGAACAGTCTCTCTGAGGACAGAGGCTGCTGCTGGAGATCAGAAACTATTTAAAAAAACAAAACTGTTGGATGGGATCAAAGGAACGCTGGGACTAGATGCTTTCAATGGTAGATTGCAAGAGAGGGGCTGATATTATTTTATGTCTTGTTCATATCAGATGAACATGTAGGACACCAGAGCCGATGAAGCTGAACCCTCATTTCAACCGTCGTGCTGATCGGTACAGACAAAGCTGCAGCCTGACTCCCGTAACCATATAAGTAAAACAAGAAAGGCCATGGACAGCCGACACTTGAGTCGTGTAAATAGTATATAAAATTTGTTAACGACAAGGACTTCTCTATCAGCTGTAGTCAATCTTCTTTAGAGCGCAGAGAAATGAGGTTAAGTGTCCAAAGACGTGCTGGAATGTCACAGTCAGAGATTTTCTCTTCTGTTGCCTCGAACAAACAAATGTGCACGCTGAACACTGCAGTCATTGTTATCAAGATTGTAAAATGTATGTAATTCAACACGATAATATTTCATAGCTTTTATTCTATTTCAGTTCTTCCTTCCTTATTATTGTCTTTTTTGATTTGTTGATCACATATTTCCCTGAATATGAGAAGACTGCTTCTAATAGTCTTTTTCTCACTAGCATCCTAGTAAAAAAAGGTCTATTATGTCTGTCGAACATTAAGACCAAGCATCATTTTTATGTGCTACCATCTGAATTAGGGGCAGGCTGCCCAAAAGATTTTAATTTCAAAATTTTCAGTAGTGCATTATAGCATTTCTTTAGCAATTTCTGATGTGACCTGTAACATGTATTGTTGCCACATAAATAATACTTTTTTTGACCAGTTAAAGAAGTTGAAAACTGCTTTCATGTCTTGACAATGGTGCCTGTCGAGGGAAAAAACCTGAGTCCAAGACATTTCCACTGCTAGATCCAAAAATCCTATGAAACCAGAGGTCGACTTTTTTTAAATCAATAAATAGGTTTGTGTTTTCCTGGCCTTGCCAAGCTGTTTTGTTGCCTAAACAAAGAAAGCAGTTTGGTTATTTACTGTAGGAAACTACAGAAGAAGGAGATAATTCATGTTATGTATGTTATGAACCTTATTCAATGCATCAGGATTGCTTCAGGATATTCGAATCGTATTTGTTTTATTTCGTAAGCCTTAGTTAGTAACAGTGTTGCAGCATCAGGGCAGATATACAGCAAATTACTTTCCAACATGTTATGACACCTTGGACACTGCACCAGCAGCCGCAACAGCAGTTCTATTCTTCTGCTGCAGATAGACTGCAGCTCCAACAACAACCCTCGGGATAAAATTCAATACAGTAAAAAACAAAAATACAATCTGCTGCAACAAGGCTGAACCCTGAAGTGTATATGGTTTGAATGATTTTTCGAGATGATCGATTATCTCAAAAGATATTAACATGCATTTTTGTTTTTGTGAATGTAAATCATATATATGATTTTCTTTACAACTTTTCTAATCTTTTTTTTTTCTTCCTAAAAGCCCCACAGAGACAGAGAGTGCTCAACAACATCAAGAGCAGTAATCTTCATTCTGCAGGGGACATAAAAACAAAAATAAACAGTCCTAATCACTTACATAAAGAGAGAGAGAGGTTGACCAACGTGCTTTGCTCAAAAAAGGAAGTGCATAAAACCGCAGACAGTCCAATGACCTTCAGACAACAACAAAAAAAATAAATGACCAAATTCCAACTTGACTGTAGAGACACAAACAGATTCTGAGTGTTAACACTGTGCGTACAAACATGGAAATATGGAAGTGAAGCTGTGAAAGTATGTGACGGACACACAGATCAAAAGAACAAGAGAAAGACGGTGTAATACGCTCAGTCTAAAATGAATCAAGCACAAATATTTAAAAGCTTATTCTGATTAGTTTCTTTTCAACAAATCTTCACAACTAAAAACTCTGACACACGTTTAATGTGTTGTTTAAAGCTTCAAGCTCATTGGCTCCTTTTTAATGCAAAAGTCTTTGAAAGTTCAAACAAAAGTCAAATTGGAAACAATGGCACATTTACATTTGTCTTCATGCGCTCCTTGGATAAGTATTTAGGCTAGGAGGATAGTGTCTGGGATATTGAGTCCAGATACGGTATGTTTATAATGTTCAAGTTTTTTTTTGCTCAGCAAACAGAACATCTGTTTCCAACATCTTCATTCCAGGCAAGACATCCTGACAACTATAGGCTGGATATCCATTATGTGTAAGAATTGGTTTAGTGTCCATGTGGATCTCTGCTGAAAGGGTGAACACTATTCTTCCAACAGATTTTCCCTTATTTGGTGGTTTGATGATACTTATGATACTCTTACTCTTCCCCTGCAGCTGCAGGAACCATAGCTTGGGGGTCTGCGGAATAATTTACAAAACAATTGTAAATGTTACGTTGCTGTAACATTGAAAACGCATGTCTACAAACTGGGACCTTTTGCACCAACCAAATCTGTTATTTTGTCCAATACTCCCATCCACTTTAGTTTTGTACCAATAGATAATTGAATAGTATTAATATAAGCTTATTGATGTTATAAAAACGAGGGGGTCTTTACAAAAATCGCTTACCTGAAAGGGGTCCATGGTCTAAAAAAGTTTGAGAACCCCTGAGCTAAAGGACTACCTCAACCTCAACCTTAATGACACTTTTACTATGTATGTCGTTGTATCTATCTATCTATCTATCTATCTATCTATCTATCTATCTATCTATCTATCTATCTATCTATCTATCTATCTATCTATCTATCTATCTATCTATCTATCTATCTATCTATCTATCTATCTATACAGCTTCATGATCTATTGAATGGCAAGAATCATTTTTCGAACATCTCAAACTTCCTTAGTGATCACCACAGTCTTATAGACCTCTGGGAACCCTAAAACGCTCTGGGACCCCAGATATCAAAACCAGCTCTACTGAAAAAATGTGTGTACCTGTTGGTTTAGTTATTGGCTGAAGTAAAAAAAAAGAAAAGAAAAAGGAATAACTCTTAAAGGAGAGCACTGTTGCAGTACTAACAAGATGTGTAGGACAAATTTAATACAGTTAGGAAATGTTTAGCAATGTGTCTTGTTAATAGTTAGTCAGGTCAATATAATGCAATGCTACTCATACTGAAAAGTGTTAATTTTCTCTTCAGAATAGTCTCTCTGTAGAGGAAACTCTGCCTGTCTCTATTCATTGTTCAGATGTCTGCACGGTCCGCTGACCAGACGACTCAGCAGTTTGTGAGGCTGAAGCATCGACTCTCTGAGGAGGTGAAGTGTTCGCACTAACAGCTCTGAGAGCGGGTCAGACACACAAACGCATGCACAAAATGCAGCACATACTTATCATCATCATTATTTTGATCATGAGCTTCATGTCTTTGTTTATCACTTTCATCATTGTCACGGTAACGGCTGAGTCCATACATTGTGAGTGCACAGATGGTCAGAAATGACCGTCACAGCTAAGTGCAAATCACAGACGATGGCATGTTAAGTCAATATGAGCTGAGCTCTGAGTGTGTGTGTGTGTGTGTGTGTGTGTGTGTGCATGTGTGTGTGTGTGTGTGCATGTGTGTGTGTTTTCAAGGCGCTAGTCTGTATTGTACATTTTCACTGTGATTTTTTAAAAGCATATTTTAGCATTCAAATCAGAAATTTTGCTGATTTCACTTTTCTTGCGTCAAATTGACAGTGCCTTATTATATCGTATAGGCTTCTGCAGCCTGAAGCCATGACAAGTCTTCACAGCACCAGTTGAAATTTAAAGTGTGTTGTTTTTTTCGCCTGGGCAGGCTAAATGGATCTCATGTTTTGCCTGCTAAACAAGATTAGTTTTCTATAAGGGCTGGCTGTTAAAAAAAAAAAAGTGCCCTGTCTGTGTTTGAGATCACTTTAATATATTACATTATATATACAGCATTTGGTAAAAAAAAAAATAAAAAAAAAACTTTTAATTGTGCCAAATTATAACAAAGGATTTAACTGCTCACTTACAAAATGAGCAGTTCTAAAACATAATAAATGATCATTTGATTTGTAAACTTTTACAACTTGACATTCTAAATGTTTGTTGATTATGTAAAATTATAAACCCCAAAATGAGATGTTCAAAAAATAGTAAGTTTATAAGCATCTTTGAATCAACTTTTAACTTTGAATAGCTATTAAAGCCAAGTTTTTATAGGGCTTTCTCACGAAATATTGAGAAAATCTTTGTTGGAGGGTATACAGTTACATCACAAGATGACGAAAAGATGTGTGTGTGTGTGTGTGTGTGTGTGTGTGTGTGTGTGTGTGCATGCATGTGCTGAGTGTTTCAGATTGTATATAAAGTGTGTTTGGATTATCTTTGCTGTCTGACCTCCTCTTATCTGTGTGGACCGTGTGATTGACAGATTTAATCCTTGCCAACATCAATGCTTATCACTGCTCAGTCTATCTGTGTGCCATTAACAACGCAGCAGAAAACACACACTAACATTACTGCCCTACTATCAGTGGACTATAACTTAAAGAACCACTGATAGCAAGAGAAGAGTAGATGGTAAGCCGCATGTGTTTTCCATGTCACAAAGCTGAATATCTCTTTTAACCTGAAAGATGGTAACTAAACTTATAACATGGTCTGGACCAGGTTATATTCACAATTTAATATAGCAAAAAATTGGCCGTGCTGCCAAAGAGCAAAGCTGCGCAAATACAGAAACACATAGCCGCTGCTTGCATTCCATCAAGGAGCCTGATCTACTTGACACTACAGGACCTGCAGTTTTTGGCACTTCACCAATGGCTTCAGTTTTGAATAGCACAGATCACTGCTTGGATCAGACAGAGGAGAATTTAAGAACAAATTCTTATGAGAATTCTTATTCTCATCTTTTGTTATTTTTGAAATTAGAAAAAATTAAAAAAAATTAAAATCTCTCAAGATGAATATGAAAATATGCTCTTTATATCGCTAAAATAGACTTTCTCAGAATGTTGCCATGCCTCTGGTTCATAGAGGAGTTATTTCAATATCACCTTTTACCTTTCAGATCGGTCCTTCACTACAATACAGCTTTAATTTTAGTCTGTCCTGTTACGTGACCTCTGAGCTGTACCTCGTGGCTTTTAAAGCAGTTTTTTGTCTTCACCGTCCTTATCACTCAGATGCACAATGAATCCTGAATGCCCTCGCTTACTGCACCTTTTGCTGACTGTTCAATGAATACACCGAAAGACTGAATGCATGAAGGATGATGATAAGGGCCTCAAGTTGAGGTATACAATCAACTGTCAATTGTAAAATGTAAATCCTGCACCCTGAACATAACTAAGGTTTTAACGTTATAGATACTCCATGTAAACTATACAGCCTTAGTAAGTTTAATGAAAGATGAAGATGATAGTCAGACTCCTCTGTTTGAGAGTCAGACACTGAGTTTAAACAATTTTTCTGGACTTTAAACCTGGACTTCACCGCAACAACTGGCAACTTGTGTGTAAAATGTTGATGTATACTGTAACTGCAATCTGTCCGTAAACTAGTCAACAACATAAAAGATCAAATGTACATGTACAAAATAAACACTTCAATCAAAAAACAACACAACATACCTAAAAAGCAACATAATTTTAAAAAAAGTCCAACTAACTCCTGACCTGTCCTTCCCCTGATCCCTATCTATATTTCAAACTTTGTCTAATTTCTTATATGTCTAATATCTAATTACACTTAAGCTATATTCCCCTGCAAATCTGAATAAACATCTTATTTCAAGATATAAAATGCACAAAGTAATACATGAATTGCTGTAATAAATAAAAGTAAAAACTTTTAAACGGGAGATTATTCTTACTTAAGTTTTTTAAATTAACTAACTTTGACTGGCTAATGCATCGGCAGATATTTCTAGTCATACAAGCAAATTGTAGCTTTAAATAACTGTAAGATGAGCATCTAGACGTGTAAGGTGAATGTATACAAAATTTACTGTAATCAAACATTTTGACTAGAAATTCAATACCAATGCACTTGCCAAAATGTGAGTTTGTGCAGTGTGCTTCATGAGTGTATTAACAATGTGATTTAAAGGTAAACGTCTACACAATGGATCAAGCTGAGATTTATTTTTTTCTGCCATGACCTGCAAGTTTATTCAAATCAACAGATTGTCAAAGATAAAATTTGTATCCAAAAGTTAAAATTTCATTATCTTAATAGTTAGGGCTTTAATAAATAATTGACAACTAATGATTTACTGTTTTAGCTCTACTTAGTTAAATTATGTTTACACCTACCTGTCAAATAAATGTGACTCTAATTAATAGACTGACAGATATAGATGAATGTGACTGTGTATAATATAGAATATAGTATACTGTAGAATATAGAAATAGGCAGATATTTGCCTTTCACTTACAGGTCCAAATAAATGCCATAAAATGAAGCAACAGTAAAAATGCTAAACACACTAAAAACACAAAATTCCATAAAAACATACAATATATGGCAGCAGGTTCTTCAAGTAAATTGGATAAAGTGGTTTTGCTGTCATCATAAGAGGACAAAAAACGGAGGGTCACCTTTAAAGTCTTATAAGTGTAATAAAGATTACATTTCAGGTCAGCTCAGGGTTTCACAGATTCCAGACTACAGACCCTCCAAACCATCAAACAGATCGATGACTTTAATCCTAAGTGACAGCTGTCAATATGTTTTTCTCTTTAAACCTGACTTTTGCACCATCTGTGCAGAGACAGCATTAACTAGTACTCTCTCTGTTTAAAATAGATGAAAAAACAAAACATTTAGGCAACATCTGCATGAAAATGAACAAAACAAACCAACTGTTAATGGATAGAAATGCCATCATTGGAGGAAAAAAAAAACACTTTCCATCATCACTTTCTTAATATCAATGGGGGTGTTACACTAACTTACGCTGCAGATTCTGGACCTGAAAAGTCTTAGGAAAAAGAAGAAGAAATTGTTCTCACCTGGAAGGCAGAAGAGAAGCAAGGGGTAAGGGATTGATCCGCTGCAGAGGAGCTTCATCCCGCTCCGATAACTTTGATCGATCCGATTCACAACAATCTTTTAGAATACTGTGATGACTGATAGATCTGCTTCTGACCGCTGAGCGGAGAGAGGATTAAACAGAGAGAGAGAGAGAGAGAGAGAGAGAGAGAGAGAGCGAGCCGGTGGTGGTGTTTGCTGTAGTGCGGTGGTAACTGCTGTATGAGGTGTCATTAGTGCCACACATGCTGCACACCAGTACTGATCCTTTCCTAATGGAGATCTACAGAAGCACAGTCAGGAAGACTATATTCTGCAAGCTGGTGTTATTTTTCATTCTCACAGTATGTTGCTTGCACTAACTTTTGATTCAATAGCACTGCTCCAATTAATATATCAATGGCCTGCTGCTGCCTACCAGAGAGGGGCACAATTTGAGATTCTTCATCTCAAAGAAGTTCTCCTGGTTAAAGGCAGGGTTGGCCGTTTTCAAAAACTAGCATGATTTTGAAGAAAGAAGCCTTCTCTCCTTGCTCCGTCTTCACCCACTCCCTCCACTCTGTCCATCCTCAAAAGCTGTGCCCCTCACTTACATGCACTAGCGCCATTGGTAAAGAAGCGGATTTGAGCTCATGCTTTGAGTGTGGGCTTGCTGCAAGAACGAGCAGGGAGAAAGGGAGGCATGATCGATATATAAACTCAAACAGAGCACAGACATCGGTAAAAGTTTTTGCGTGTTTACATCTGTTGCAGATGACAGATTTTTTTCATTTCTTTTTCAGAGCACATACAGTACATCATTAATTTTTGTCAGAACCTAAAGACAACTTCAACCAAAATCTCAAAAAAGTGTATCTCGAGAAAATTACCAACCCTGTTTTAAATGCTTCCTGAATGAAAATACACATGATACCAGCTCTATTGAATTGTATATTTATTTAAATATACACAACTTTACTATCATAAAGCCACAGATATATAGAAGGATGGACAATACAAAGAATGGACAGCAGAATACCCTACCTCAAATTAAGTGGAAAAACTTTAGAGCTCTCTCACTGATCGACTGCAGTATCTGTCATAAACCCCGCCTCCTCCATGTTAACAGTTGGTACATGAATCAAGCTATGAAACTAAAATGCAAGTCAAATACATTTTCTCAAACCCGGTTTTGTCCTGACAGTTTTATCACTTAACATTGTAGTCAAGTCATTGCTTTTGTGAAAAGTTTCTATTAGTTAGTTATTTGATGCTATAAAAAGGGATATAACACCATGAGTGACAGCTCTTGACAAACTAAAAGCGACAACCTATACGGTCCAATGCGGAAGTGCAAAATACTGCATTTTGCAGGGTGTCCACTTCAGCTGGCTCCAGATACCCACGGAAATCACATACACAGAACAGCCTAAAAAGCAGTTTTTAAAGCAAAAATTTACATTCTTACAGCTTGGGACAAAATTCAAAATAGGTCTGATTTGTTTTTGTCATCATGGGCACACAGTGTACACTGTAGGATTCTTTCTTAAACTGCTTCATCAAGGGGCTTAAGCATTTGCAGCATGGCGGCCACTGCCGATGAGCCTCCTGCCATGACAGATAGCTGACGTCACTCAGGCTTTTTCCATAAATATTTACAGTTGACAAAGGAGGCTCCTACAGCGCTGTGTGCACCCAGTATCGGAGTAAAGGAGAAACTGTGAGAGAAAACATGACAAACACAAGAGTTAGAGAGTTACTGCATTATAACTGTAACTAATTACTTAAAAAAACAACAACCTGTAAGTTCCTTTTATCGCTTCAGTACTCTGTCATCTGCAAAAAACAAGAACGGATTGTTATATCTGGAGGAACATTTGTTTTCACTAACGCTGACCACTTCACTTTCTGAGCCACTTGGCTGACATTGGGTATACACAGTTTTTTATTGATGCAGTTTTTTACTTGGATAGAGACAAAGCTCATGTTCAGCCTGAGGGATCCAACTCCAGTTTGTAAAAAATACATCAGCAAACTTGTTTAGTGAGTTAATAATTAATTAACAAGGTTGACCACTTGTATGATTCCTTTGTAACTGAAACCAAAAGATGCTTGTTCCCTCAACACATCAGGTGACAAGTGCTTCACTCAACTTCCCCACCCACCTAAACACACCCTCACCCATCACCCCTCAGCCATCACTTAAACATTGTTTTCTCAAACAAAGACAGTCAGAAACAACAAATCAGCAGTAAGCTTTTAGAAGATTTGAAAAAATTCACAACTCATAAAGCAACAATATGTAACTTCTCGGCCTTAAAATAGTCATCATAAAGTCGATCTATCGATACTTTCAACAGGGAGAATAGCGTCGCTTACGTCTCCACAGATCACCTCAATCGCCTTTTTTCAGCACTATGTAACTGATGTATTGTTATCGGTGTCATCCATGTCTCAAGTGTAGCACTTTTACGAGGTGCAGAAAGTCATCTAACCCAAGACAAGTCACCTGTATGACCACTCATACACTCATGCACTTGAGTCTCCATTAGATGTGGTAGTTGTATCAGATTGCTCTATGTATAGGCTACCCTGTAATATGACTGATTTGTTTTACAAACTAAAAATTAAGAGGCGTTTAAAAAAATAGAGGTCACTTTTAAACGTTCACCCAGCACTCTACTTAGCTATTCAGACCAAAACTGTTACTTTATTACCAGGCTGTAAACATGTTTGTCTTTTCCTGTAAAAATGGGAAATTCAATAAGTGAATTAATCAGACTCCCTTGTGTTATGTTCTGGTTAATTTTGGGAATCCCTTAGCAAAGACTAGCGTAGGTGGATACAAGTCTGCTGTGGGAGAAGCCAGCCACACTCCCTGCCACATCCATACCTGCAGGAGAAAGACAGCAGAGAGGAGAGGAGGAGAAGGATAGGGAAAGAACACAAACACTGAACACCTAAGAAAATCCAAACACAATCACCACACCTTGGCTTCTCCAGACGGCCTCATGTGAACACATTCAAGTGGAGGAGATGCCGTTTTTTTTTGTTGTTGTTGAAAGGCTTCATCTTCTACATCAGAAGTTCCTATAAACTCACTTCGACTCTTGCAGAAAAAGTCCAAATAAAACGTGGTTTTACAGTTTGAACAGGTTGCAGGTGTTCACACATGCAGCCTATTGAAGTATAGAACATTTGACATTAAGTGTAGGGGAGGACATTCGCAATGCTTTTCCAGCATCCAAAGAGCAGTGGCAATGTGAGAGATTTATTTTGTGTTCGCAGCTCTGGCCTCTTTTCCGTGTCTTACAAAAAGTTTTATGTTCGTGCAGCGTTAAAGGAAGTTCATATATATCAGGCCTCTGCCAAGGAAGAAAGACCAAGAAAGTAAGTTTTCTGTTGCTGACAAAGAGATGAGTTTGATCAATCTGGAACATCTGAGGGAGAAGATGTCACGCTCTCCTTCAAGATAAAATCTTCTTTGAGTTTCACTGAGGATTGAACCCTCAGGCTGAACTCTTCAGTTTGCACGTTGATCTTGTTTCATCCTTCGTTAAAATTTGACATTTACCCTGTTTACTTATATTTAGTTCCTCTTGTCGTCTGTGCATTGTGAATGAAATGGGACCGATATAGTACATACACAGCGAGCAGCGGCCAATCAGAGACAAACGAATAAATAACAAAGTATTAAAATGAGGTGAAGACTTTCAAAGGAGATTAAAGGATTAGCAGGAAATGAATTAATTGAGAAGTGATGAAGTCATGGAGTCAAAAAAATCAAACCCAAGCCTCTTTCTTTCATTTATGATGTTTCATTTCCCTCTGTGATCTGGTTAGATATAAATCTCACAAATATGCATATAATATGTCAATCTGTAAGATTTCTGCTATTGAAGGAAAAGAAAGTAAAATGTTTTCTCAACGACAAGATATCTAGTTTGTCAAAAGATGACAAACACAAAGGACTACGTCGTCAAAAATGATCAAATTAAAAATTATTTACTTTTACCTCAACTTTCCTCCTCAACTCTGATACTCAAATCTGAGGCTGCAGGAGCCTCATCTGACAACAGAGCTGTCAATGATGTTACATGAAGTCTGTATAAGAGTAAGAAGCTGATTTTAAAAGAAACTTCAAAGACAAAAAAAGATGATCATCATGATAATAACTATCATGATGAATCTATGTTAATAATTATTATGACACAGAACAGAGCACAGATGTTTCATTTAGAATACAGTGGACTGTTTGAAAAGGTGGAAAGGGGTATAATATGTCTGTACTGATGTGCAGTACTTTAGGTGTAGATAAATAAAACTGTATTATTATTTAATTGAATAAAACAAAACATATTCTAAAACAAAACAGTTTTAGAATATGTAAGTCGTCCTTCACTGTCGGCTGCTGTTACTTTGGGCTCTGGACATTCAGAAGACCTGATCTTGGATCATAATAGTGCAGAACATCAGCAAAAAAAACCTTTAATGGGAGTATTTGAAAGTCAGCACTCGGTTAGACTGGGTGTTACAATGAATCTGTGCTCACTGGACTGGTGTGATCCTCCACCTCAGACTCCCGGCCAGCTTTGTTCCTCTTTTTTCCTCTTTTTTAAACAGCTTTTGTTGAGTGAACTTGAAAGCGTCTGAAGGTTAATTGAGCTGGGAAGCTGCTGTCAGCCAATTCTTTAGCTCCTCCTGGAAATATAAGTAAGAGCCTCTTAGATGGGCTGTAGGCCAGAACAGGACTGAACCGGCCAACAGGAAACAGAAACAGGGCCAAACTGGAACAGCACACTGATACTGAGAGAGAAGAAGCTCTCACTAGTTATCGCTATGCATGTGGGTTTGTTACACTAGCAAAATGTTCAATTTGAATATGAAAGTTTCATTTCACAAATTGTTTTTCTCTGACATTTAAAGATCTGTTTGAAAAGGGTGTTAATGTTAGTAAAGGTGTTTTTGTCTTGTACAGTCAGTAAACAGGTAACACAAATGTTATGATTCAATTTGGCTTTCAGTTCTAGGTTGGTTTGTGTTTGTTCTGCCCTCCCCTTTCTGTTTTTCTATCTCCTGCAGGCATGTGAGTGGCAGGGGGCATGGCTGGCTTCTCCACTCGGCAGACGAGGCACACCTTACTCCACTCAGCAATCACCTCCTCTATAAGAACCTGTGCTGCGTTCCACTGCACTTCCAAATAATTCTGTTATGTTTGGTAGCGTCTCCTCATGCTCCCTGCTACTGAGCTAATAGTCCGGTTGGGTATATTTTGTCTGACAAGTTATGCATTTGTTCTCCTGTCTCCAGGTTTGCTGGTGTGCCTCCTTTGACTTCAGTTTCCTGAGTGATTTGGAAGCCAGCTCCCTGCCTTCACTGCCTGCTTGTTTTTCTTTGTGTGTTAAACATTAAAACTACTGTTGTAAGTTTTAAGTCCAATGTCAGTCTCCTTACTTTGGGGTCCAACGAACTGAAAACCTAATAATAAATCTAAGAGATGTACATTTAAAAGCACTAATTGTCTGGATAATCCAATGCAGATCAGTGCTTTTAGAATTCAGAAACACCCACCTCAGCATCAGCATTTTTGTTGCTGCGCTCTTAGTTGAAATTAAGTTTACGTTTGGCGCTCTGCAGCGCATCTCTCTCACCAACCAATCGAAATCAAGAAGGGTGGGACTTCTGATATCAACTTTGTCAACAACAATGGCAGAGGATAAACTTTTCTGATTTGCCTTTTAGAGGTGCTGCTACAGCCGGGACATTATTATTTTACATTATTTGTGTCTAGTTATATTTCTGTGAATACATTAAAATTATAAACGTACAGATCAATTTAAAACAGAATATGATCCCTAAAGTAACTGAATGCTGAATTCATTTACTTTTAGGATGGTCCCAGTTAAGGTTCAAGGTTCAAGGTTCTTTATTGTCAATTCCAAAATATGTCAGACATACAGTGAAATCGAAATTACGTTTCCCCCCTCCCCACGGTGCAATGTAGATAAAAAAGGTACGGTAAATAAAATAAAACAAGGTAAAAAAGATAAATAATATTTACATTAATAAACCTAAATGTGCAAAAAGTACAAAGTTAAATAAAATGGAGTATAAAACAAGATTATAAGAAAAGTTAAACTTGTGCATGCGTGCAATGTGCAATAAGTGTCCAGGGTTCTGTTTCAATGTTCAAACAGGAGGAGGTTCCAATGTTCAGTGTTCATGGGGAGGGAAGAGAGGGAAGAGAGGGAAGAGAGGGGAGAGAGTTCAGCTTCCTGACAGCTTGGTGGAAGAAGCTGTTTCTCAGTCTGGTAGAGCCGGCCCGCAGGCTGCGGTACCGTCTCCCCGATGGCAGGAGGCTGAAGAGGCTGTGTGAGGGGTGGGTGGGGTCACTCACAATGCGGGTTGCTTTGCGGGTGAGGCGGGTGCCGTAGAGGTCCAGAAGAGAGGGGAGCGGGACACCGATGATCCGTTCAGCCGCCTTCACTGTGCGCTGCAGGGTCTTGTGGTTGGCAGCAGTGCAGCTCCCCAGCCACACAGTGATGCAGCTGGTCAGGATGCTCTCGATGGTGCCTCTGTAGAAGGAGCACATGATGGGTGGGGGTGCTCGTGCTCTCTTCAGCTTACGGAGGAAGTAGAGGCGCTGCTGGGACTTCTTGGCCAGTGATGTGGTGTTGGCTGTCCAGGAGAGATCCTCACTGATGTGGACCCCCAGGAACTTGGTGCTGCTCACTCTCTCCACAGCAGCACCGTCGATGGTCAGGGGGGGTTTGGGAGTGGGGGCCCTCCGGAAGTCGACAACAACCTCATTTCTTATAACATCTCGTAATTGAGTTGCCTTTTCTAACTTGTAAACAAATTTTTCGGATGTGTCTAACATCACATCAATGAGAGGGAAGTGCTATGAGACAACCTATGTAACCTAGCAAAAGTTAATGCATTTGAAAAGCGTTCAGAAACTGACATTGTGAATGATGCCAACACAACGATAGCTAAAGTAATAAATAAACATAATTGACCTAATTGTGTGATCTCCAATACTGCTGCCCACCAATGAGAAAGCTCTGTCTCATCCCAACCGTTGCTGGGCTACTTCCAGTTAGACCAACAGAGTCTTTCCAGTGCATCCCAGTAAAATTATGATCTTAATTGTGTTACTAAACATGGTTAAAGGTGCTTGAGGTGTCTGCAAGAGTGATACAAGATCAAGTTGTAGCTACAATCTGTCATAATGAATAATTGTGTTAGCTAAATTAAGTTACCCACCATGCAATAGATGAGCAGTTCTGACCTGTGATAGGTCCATTGACAGTCACTTTCAGGGGTAGCAAGGAAGACTTCTGTCTTTTTCACATGGATCTATATAGCATTTAGCACTAATTAAAGTTGCTGTTTTTTCATTACATTTAACTGATATTAAAGGCCATTTTGCTGATGTTTAGAGGTCTTTGATAAAGTCTAGAGCTACAGTAAGTCAGTAATGGCAAGACTAACAGTCATGGGATGACAGCTAACATCACTAGCATCTGACGTTGATCATAGTTTAAATGATTTTTAGAAATTTCGAGTTATCCTCATACGCACTATCTCTGTCACTATTCTTCCACTAAGGCCAAGTTTCCAAAAGAATCAAATCAATGAAATAACAAAAAAAGTCTGTCAAATTTCAAGGTATTTTTAATTGTTTCAAATCAAGAATTGAATCAATAGTTACTAAAGTAAACCTTATTCCATTTTGCTGTGTTTGTAGGAGATTTTTTAGTAAACAGACAGATAATCTATCTTCCACTTCTGACTCGAGTGAAACCCGCCGAGGGGTTCAATTCGTTCAAATTTAAAGTTTTATATACAGTATAGAAACTGGTGGGTGAAGTCACAGTGTTAATCCATTATTCATGAAGCCTATGATTCAACATACAGTGTAAATGTAAAATAATCAGACAGGAAGAACAATAAAACATAGATTTTCAAATGAACTCTGCTTTGGTTTGAACTTTAAACTCATTATGATCAAAAATAAGCACTGTACTTGCAAAATAAATAGAAAAATAAATATAGCTTACCAATGACCTTTAAAGCGCTCACATTCTGTTCTCTTTGTTGCAGTCTGATAAAGGAAATGTGTTTCGTGTTTAGTGTTTCAGGAGCTTTAACAGGATCTGACCTTGAACCAACCTTTAATGGATGCAGCCTGCAGGCCAAAATGTCCTCACACGGTCTGGACTCATTCCTCCTCAGGTGAGTTATTACTGCAGAGAGAACAGAGCTGAAGGAAGCAGCATAAAAGGAAAAACATCTCTGAGCACATTCATCTTATCTGATTTTACCTCCGTGTTTGTGTCACCTGGGTTCTCATTTTCAACACAGAACATTTTGAAATGTTTGAAACTTTTTGATTCAGAAACCATCATTAAATCTGAAATGTAAAAAAAAAAAAATATGACAAAGTATTTCTGAAAAAAGAGACATTGTTTAACCATATGCAGATAAAGAGATAATCATCATTGATGGTAGATCAATCAAGATACATTCAGATGTTGAAGCAGCACATAAAATAATTTGATGACACACAGAGGAAGCATTTGATGACACAAGTAGAAGGAAAATCGAAATACACTTGAGATAAATAAGAGGAAAGACATTGTTTGAGAGGTTGATCAATATCTTAAGAGTTAAAAATCTTTGGCAATTTAACAGGGAAGAGTTACAATCTTGAAGTGGCAGAGGTTGTAATGCATGTACGCATCCACTGGAGGGCAGTAGAGGTACATGACAGGTAACCGTAACCCAGGTATGTGCAGTTTAAAAAGGTTTTTGAATGACCATTTATCCAACACTCAACAAGCTGAAAATCTTTTAAAGTGTTTTAGTAGACAGTCAATGTTATCAAGCACATCAATGTATACTATATTTTTTGTCTTTAATTAAAACATCTCACATAGTCTGGCTGTCTTTATAGAGAATGTTCTCTGTCAGGCCTATATTCGATTATTATTGTCATGGGTTAATTTATTTAGAAGGAGCTATTTAATATTGTATTAAACGTACTTAAACCTATAATAAAAAAGTCATGTTTTGGGTTGAAACAATGGTTTGTTCATACATTTCGAATCTCAAGGCAAAGAAAACTTGAAAAAAAACCTGTTGATATAAGATGTTTCTTAAAATAAAAACTAAATTGGATATATTCTCTATTCTATTATTCTAATATTTTCAGGAATTCCTTGCGTTATGTAGTTAAAAACGTAATGTGTACAGCAGAAAATAGATGGATCAGGATGTTTACACTGGGGAGTAAGTAGTCTGTCAAAAAGAACAAAGAACATTAGCCATATTATAAACGCACTTGATTGAAAGACTTGTGGTGTTGATTTACTAGTTTGGTTTTTCACTTTCTTTCACTTTGTTGCCAAGCATTACGTAATGACACAGCTCTCCTCTCTGATTGGCCGGGTGTTCTGACAATCAAAGCTGCTGTATCCAATGACAGCGACTTGCAGAACAAACTGGCAGCCGCCATGTTGTGTCTCCGGGGGCTTGGAGCGACGTCCGGTAGTAAACAGTAGATGACGTTACCGCCCGCTCTGCAGTTCACAGGAAACGGACTGCATCTTGAAGTCATGAGCCGTCCGTCCTCAGCCGGAGCCGGAGGAGGAGGACTCGGGGCCGGGAAACCGGGCGGAGGGAAACACGGGGGATCGGGAAGCTCCGCTGCCGCCGCCGCCGCAGCAGCGGCAGCCGTGGCCGCTGCAGCGGCAGCAGCAGCCGGTGTGGGCTCTGTGGCCGGGTCGGGGTCTGTTACCCCTACCTCCTCTGTGTCCCTGAGCTCGGCCGGCCTGCCCGGGCAATCTCCAGAGCTCACGGCGCTGTTCGAGTGCCCGGTATGCTTCGACTACGTCCTGCCGCCCATCCTGCAGTGCCAGGCAGGTCACCTAGTGTGCAACCAGTGCCGCCAGAAGCTGAGCTGCTGTCCGACCTGCCGAGGCCCGCTCACCCCGAGCATCCGGAACCTTGCCATGGAGAAGGTGGCCTCCACGCTGCCGTTCCCCTGCAAGGTAAACCCCGCACACACTCAGCTGGTCCACCGCTCACAGAGAACTGACTCGAACACGAGCTGGCTGCTCACTTCTGTCTACTTTTCACGCAACTTCCTCATCCCGCAGTCAGCTAGCTGACGCTGACAGTTGTGTTACGTCACAGGGGAGCTCAGGAACCAAAACAAAAACGTGAAGTTTGTCTCGTGTGCTCCTCATCTTCTCCTTCTACTTCTTCTCCACACATACAGGGACATTACTAAACTCACACACATCTATACTATATATCATCAAACTGTGAGGCTTTTAAAACATTGAATGGCTATAATGACATATTAGATAGGGCTAATAAGCGAATAATGTGTGATTTTGTTTTCCTAATAAGCTTGATTCTTTGTTGAGAATTGTAAATGTGTTTACAGTGTTCAGTGAAACCGCTTACAAAGGTTGTCAACAAATGTCCATAGTCGGATTGATTTTTTCAAATGATATAATCTCAGTTGATCCTGTAGTGAAAAGTATAGAAACTTTAGAAAACTCCTGTCCATTTTTCGTTACCAATAGCTGGCATGAGAATGACACTGTTTTGTGCAATGTCGACAATGTGCAGGAGTTTGTCCAGATATGTTGCTTTAAAAAAACCTATATTGTGTGAGTTCTTGTTTTAATAGCAGGCAGACTCCTGCACTGTCTAAATGGTACAAAAACCATTGGCACGGTTTTAGAACGTTGCCAACATATTCACAACATATTTGATCATTTTTGACACTTTGCGATTCAAAATGATTCATTCTTCTTTAGTTTTAATAACTATACTGTATAGTATCAAAAAAAAAGTACATGTTTTTAAACACTCCACACCTCCTGTCACGTTTACTGAGCGCTGCCACGAGTACAAGAGAGAGACTTGTCTTCATTGCTCACAGACGATCATGAAGGAAATAATCGAATGAACCATATTCCTGTTTCGAAACCGTGGCAACGTTTACGTTTAAAGCCTCAGGCACCCAATATTGGATAATTTCTTGCTTTTAATGACCAAAAATTGCTCTTCGACACAGTGTCACTCCTGAAACTGAGATCACACTTCTTCTACTTTCTGTTTGTGTCTTTATGACACACCAGAAGGACTCGAGAAACATCTGTATGCTGACTTGTAATGCTGAACTCTTTATTTTGTTAGCTGCAGCTTTTGGTTTAAAATGATGATGATGCTTTATGATACTGTCTGACAACCTCAGAGGCTGAACATCTCTTCAAGTATAACACAGATGCTTGTCGAGCACATTTCCATCAGTTAGATTCAGAGTACACACACTGTGTCAAGGTGAAGATGCTCTGCCTCTTTTCAGATTCAATCTGATCCCAGGACATGAAATCAGGCTGCACATCCGTCAACTTCTCTTCTGTCTTCATTTAAAATGTCAGTCACGTTGTCTCGCTGCGCTTCTCTTTGCGTTTACATTTCAACCCGGGAAGATCTCATCTGCATTCATCCACACATTCACGGCCTACCTGCAGCCGCGTGTTTGTGCGTAACCACTGACACACACACACACACACACACACACACACACACACACACACACACACACACACACACACACACACACACACACACACACACACACACACACACACACACACACACACACACACACACACACACACACAGTGAAATCCCCTGCTGTTGTGTTTTAGTGCATTCATTTACCCATCGGCCTTTGCTGTGAGGCTTCTCCTCTAAATCCTGAGGTGTCTGATGATTGATCCCGATATTTTGACAGTTAAAGACTTAAATGTGGCTTGCTCTGTAGTAAAGCTGTGTAGTGTTCTCCCCTCTCTGTGTGTGCAACATCTGAACACCCACCTGTGTTATTGATCTTCTTGGAGAAATGTGCACAGATTTATATTCAGGGCACAGAATCAGAAGGCGTCAGTTCAGGTTGGAAACCACACAGCTAACTTATGAAGGACATGTCATGTTGTCAATGTCAAATATGTAGTCTGTTGTCTTTTTATCTTCACAAATTGGCTGGTCCTCCTCTGGTAAAACACTCATGTAACCTTTTAAACAGGTAGTTAAGGCTGCTTGATTAATCGCAAAAAACCCCCCACAATATTCATCACACATACAGGGGATCTCATTTCTAAGCGATGGTGATTCACTTGCTCCTGTTTCCCAGTGCATTCAGAACAAGCTGCATTCACATCAGTGTTTACCACGAACACGATCATCGTGCAAACACCTACATACACCACTAAATTCCAAAATGAGAGTTACGCTAATCCAATCCTAACTTGATCCCATCCCAAATATGTCCGCTCGGCACTCACTGAACTCCGAGTAAAAGTAGCAGTCGCGCACATCCAGTAAGGTGCCTGTCTCAAAGGTCAGTATTCAATGAATAAAAGAAGGAGACCCCACATTTGCTCCCTTTTCGTGCGTTTATTAAGAAAACATCCCGTGAGCGAGTGACGTTTCGAGCACAGCTCTTCTTCAGACTCAAAAATCAAACATTTCAACAGCCGGTATTTAACCCCTCCCTAAGGGTCACATGATGAGTCACATGGGTAGGGAGGACCTATAGATAGTGATACACTGTGATGATATATACAACATACATTTTTAGTGTTTCTTATGTACACATATATGCAGTTATCCATATACTATATATAGGAACATCAGGTCTCTCGGCCGTCACACATATCTAGGTGACAAAAATGGGGTGTTATCCCTTAGACTTTGATGGGATGGCTGAGATAAAAAAACAAGGATTAATACTTTATCACATTTCGTAAGAGAATCTACTGTATTGACTATGTGAAAGAACCTTACACAGATGTATGGACACACATTCATAAATGAACAGATACACTTGTCAGATCACATCATGTTGGATAATAACATTGCTTTGTTGTTTTTTCATTGCTTTGTTTTTTTTTTTTTGTTTTTTTTACAGGAACGGTTTGATGCTGAAGTCATCATTTAATAGAGTTTGATAGACTCAATACCTACAGTATGTATTTTAGGGACGCCACACTGTGGCGGGCCTCCGTGAAATGGACTGCCACAGGGCTGGATGGGTCTTTGTTGCGGATGGCTCACCTGTGTTCTGTTATTCTGGTTTTTAGTGGTCGTGTGGTTTTTTCCTACCGCTCACTGAACTCTCCATCAGTCAGTCGGTTTACATGCACTGTCAAGACAAGCTCCGTGGGGTCATTTATTTGGACTCCCAGGATACAAGCACTGCGGGAAAATCGATTGTTAATGAGCAACGTTTGTCCAACTCCACCCCGGTTGGTGTGCGGCGATACGCCGAGTCGCTTGTTACTGTTGGACCTTCTTCGAACAAGTTAAGCAAGCAGCCAGCTGGTTGTGCGCTGAGCGCTGAAAACGTGGACGTCTTTACAGCTCTGCACACATTTTGTACTTTCTCCAACCTTGACTTTTGGTACAAATGGGATGCACGCTGGTGATGTTCAAAGAAAGACAACAGAGGGACTTGTGCTTCAGTACACATTTATGCCTTTGGGTCTAATACAGACATTTTCTGTTCCCTGTTTTCTGTTGTTACTTGATGGACTCTGAGTATGTGTGCTTGTGTTTTTTCTCTGTGTTTCTTTTTTTGACCCGGCTGACAAAAAAACAAAAAACAACAACAATAAAGTTGAAGAGTAAATAGAACCCATACCCTATCACATTATCTTGGTGACTTAGTCCAACTTGGAGACATTTGTCTTTGTACAAACAGAGGACATAATGTCGGAGCTTTTCTTCGTATTAAGGCTACAAAGCTTCAGAATAACTTGTCTCACTCTTCACTTATTAATAGTCACCTGAAGCTCGGGACACGGCTGCAGATCTTTCCCAGAAACAGGTTTCCAGTGACATGTTGTTGGCGAGGAAGTAGTGAATGTATAATATCCGTTATAACCTGAGCATAGAGTGAAGACTTTATCCAGAGATGACAGATCTACAAATGCTTCACACCATGAGGCACACTCACAGCGACGCATAATAAACAGAGCAGAGACATCACTCAGAGCAGGGAAAACTACTGTTTTTCAGATAGACGAGATTTATGTTTATGTGTGTTATGTTTTACAGTAAAACTGAGAAAGGAAAAAAGAAAAAAACGCATGTTTTATTATGTTGTTTATGTACACATCAATGTATAACTGTAAAAACTGAGGGGGGGAGGGCTGCTTCTTTTAGCAGCTGGCATATACCCCCCCCCCCCCCCACACACACACACACACACACACACACACACACACACACACACACTGATACGCTAGGTACAGTGTGTGATATAAAAACAGCAAAGTTAAGAGAAGAGAAAAAAACGTGTGTACTACCACTGTGTGTGTGTGTGTGTGTGTGTGTGTGTGTGTGTGTGTTTCAGGTCTGTGTGTGTGTGTGTGTGTGTGTTTCTCTCAGGTGTGTGTGTGTGTGTGTTTGAGGTCTGTTTGTGTGTGTGTGTGTGTGCGCGTGCGTGCGTGTGTTTTGGGGGAGTCGACAGATGCTGGGAGGAGGAGGAGGAGGAGGAGGAGGAGGATCATACTCGGCTGAGCGATACTCTCCTTTTATTCTCTCTCTCTCTCTCTCTCTCTCTCTCTCTCTCTCTCTCTCTCTCTCTCTCTCTCAGCTTTCTTTCTCCCCGCCCCCACTGTGTGTGTTTCTGCGTGTGTGTTTTATTCCTGTGTGTTCACGTGTGTGTGTGCTGCAGCAGCAATATTCTCGTGACGCTGCTGTGCGGTCGGTTGGAGGGAGAATGTTTTCCTGCTGCTCAGTCAGAGAGAGGAAGAGAGCGAGTGAGAGCTCTTTACTGACAGAGTGAGAGAGAGTGTGTGTGTATGTGTTTGTGTGTGTTTCTGGTATTCACCGCTGGTTGGACGGACAAACGCCACATAGCTTGAGCGAGTGTGTCGGTATTTGTTCCGGCTCTGAGATCGGTGTCAGTGAGCTTGTGTGTGTGTGTGTGCCTTTTTTCACCACAGAAGAAGAACACAGTTTGTTGTTGTTGTTTTTTCTTCTGCTGCTGCTGCTGCAGCAGGAGAGAGAGAGAGAGAGAGAGAGAGCGGGCGAGCGAGGTTCAGCTGCATTTCTGCTTCGTCCAACAGGAGCTGGTACGTGTGTGTGTGAGAGATTGATTATTCATTGGTTTTTGTTTTGATAAATCATTCATTCATCTTTTGATCTTTGGGTAGACTGGACTTAAATATTGATTAAAAAGGGATTTTAACGTCAGTGGATCATATCCAATGAATGGACTCATTGTTTAAAGTAAAGTGTGTGTGTGTGTGACTGGATATGAATTTGTGTCTTAGAAGTTATCTTATCTTTATTGATTCTTCTGCCAGTATCAATCACAAGTTACTGTGTAGAAAGAAAATGTTCATCTTTTTTCTGAAAATCAGAAATCCAATTTAAATGTGAACTTCAGTCAGTGGAACAGGCGCAAAGCACATCTTTGTATCGTGGACAAAGCCTTTAGCAGTAACACCGGGGATACAACACGAGGAACGACACTAAGTTCAGATCCAATATTCTGTAAGATATGACATTGCTGTAAGGCAGGTAGATCAGGATTTTTTTACACCTTTTTTTGACCTAAATATTCGGTGGAGTGTCAGAGGAGAAAAGGAAGCGTCATCATTTTTTTTTTGTCGTTTTCACGTCAGTGTGTTTATTACATGACAACAGTTTTATTAATCATTGCAGCTCCACTCGTGTACACATGAACTAATGAAGGAGACAATAACGCTGGGTCTTACACGTTATCGACTTCTAATCAAATAATCACCGTTTAACATTTTCAATCATTTTTTCCACGTGTTGTATAAAGGATTGAATAAAACTACATCTAGTTTGGAAGACAGGGGCGTTAGAGAGAAATGAATTCATTAAAAATGACAGGAAAACTTTTGCACACGTATCATTACCAAAGTATTTTTATGCGATTTTAAAGATTATTACACAGGAGATTGTTTTTCTCACTGAAACAAAGAATACTGCTTTCCCGCACACCATCTGTGTGGTTGTAAAGGATGCTGCTTGTTCCTTTACATCAAAACCACCCGCATAATTCATTCATAGAAGATGAGCAAGAAAATCGTCTAATAATCATCGTTAATAACTGTTCACATGTAGGTCACTGTAGGATCTTCAGCCTGTTGGAACAGCTTGTACACCTCATTAATGAAACATTACAATTCAGAACAAAGATGAACAAACAAGTGGAGACGATTTCCCAAAAGTGGGTGACGTCACAGAAATATATTTTTCCCACTATGGAGATGATTTCATGTTTGTGTGGAGATGAAGAGTGAGCTGTTCCACTGCTCATGACTCGATGCAGCGCTGTAGAACAATGTGCTGCTGCTATTTTTATCTCTATGAACATTTATTCAGAGTTATTTTTTGAATATGGAGCCTGACTTCAGTGTAGTGTCATTTCCCCTGAAGTTATTTGTGACTCAACCTTCACTACACTTGAAGTCATTTTTTCATGTATTTTTCAGAAACTGAAGCCGCTCCTTCATGCAGCCTCTGCTTGAGTTTTTTTGATCTCTCTGATATTTGATCTCCACGTGGCTCTGCGGTCGGTCTGAACAGCTGCTGACCAAAAGACCCATGTCTGTTTCACTCCTCCTCTCTGTCTGAGGATGTACGGAGAGCAGAGAGGGACAAACAACTCCAATACGTTCACATTTAACTTTAAAGTCTGCACCATAAACTGCTAAAAGAAATGGCTTCAAACACCCTTTTCAATCAGAGATACAATGACAGGTGGAGTTGTATCTTTGATCAACTTTGTCCAAAATATTTAAAATACATTGTAGTTTTAAACTAGTTAAAGGACACCATTTGGTGGACACACATTCACGTTTAGCAAACTTAATCCTCTCAACTTGACATTTTCATCCATTATTAAAAATTCAGAATGATGCACATAAACCAAACTATTTGAAAATATCACTGATGGAGATGATTGGGATAGGCTTTTTTTTTTTCTGGTAACGGTGTATCTCCATCGTTAGGGTTAGGCCTCCTCCACCGCCTCTCCCTGTTTCAAATTTGGATCCAGTGTCTATGCAGGCGTTTAGTGCTTTGGAGTTCTGTTTAGAAATGATTTATCAGCCACAGCTTTAAAAGTCTTTGGATACACTAAATGTATTCATATTAATATCAATATAATAAATATATTGAACATTTTGAATTTGAGTTGTTGAAACATTGTTTTCTTAGTAACTACATTAACAAATCATCAAAATTAGACGGCCCTTAATAATCAGGTTCAGATCGCATGTATCGTGTCGTGGGTTGAGTGTGTTGTTAATTTTTTTTTTCTATTTCTGTTTTATTATTATTATCTATAAATGTATTAAAACTGAAGGGTAAATGAATGTTAAAGTAAGTCTTTGTTTGAGCCGTACTCTTGTGCACGTGGAGCTGCTC
Organism: Symphodus melops; assembly: GCF_947650265.1. Taxonomy (NCBI): domain Eukaryota; kingdom Metazoa; phylum Chordata; class Actinopteri; order Labriformes; family Labridae; genus Symphodus; species Symphodus melops. The sequence goes on from NC_136701.1 coordinate 13,146,639, forward strand.
TCAAAGTCATTTACCCTGAACACAAAGTTCATATTATTCACAAAGTCAGGATTCTAGCTCCTTTCTTTTTTTTTTCTTTTTTTTTTTTTCTTTTTTTTTGTTGTTGTTCTAGATCAGGTTAGTTGAAAATGTTCACCTGGTTGACCTTTAAACGATCAAAGAGACTGGTTTGTTTCTGCAGTGAGAAACAGAGGAGATCATTAAAAAGAACGTTTGAAGTTTGATTTCACACCAGGGGAAATGTCTATTTTTTAAAGCTTGTGAGAATGAGTCATCTCTGCTGGTTTCTGGACTGAAAGTTTGTAAGTAATCAGGCCTGTGTGTGTGTGTGTGTGTGTGTGTGTGTTTGTCAGCTGTGTGTGTGTGTATTCGATGCTGTGTCCGGCCTCCTGCCTGCCTCTCCTCAGGGAGCTGGCTCAGTGGCGTTGCCTGCTGGGTTGGCATCGTCACCACGGAGTTGGTGCAAGTAGCGCCGCAGGGCTAACGGCTAACACAGGACAACAACAACAACAACAACAACAGGGTTCAGAGGTCAAAGGCAGAGCCGGTCGACCTGTCGGCCGCACCAAACCGCTGCCCGGCAGTCAGGTGAGTTCAGGTTCAAAACTGCTGAGGTCTCAGTAATTCTCTTCTGTGGTGGATTTGATGCCAAACAGAATGTTTTTTTTAAATCCTTAAAACCGTTTCTTTTGCGCACACTCTCTGAACCTGATGTGTGATGTCACAGTGTCCATGTTTGGCCGGTCGTATGCAGAAAAAGAAATCCACAGCAGTCGGCCTCTGGATGAAATGCATTCGCTGGTTGAACACATAAACAAAGCAGATAGCGTTTTATTTAATTGGTAGCATCTTGAAGTTTTTACAGTCAAAGCATTTGTTGTCACGACTTTGCATGAATGTGAGCAAGCTCCTCTCGAGGTATTTATTAGAGCTTGAAAGTAGATTTTTAATATAAACTTCAAAGATTTTTTGGTAAACAATGATTGGCTGTAAAACACTGACCTAAACAACATTCTGCCGCCAGTGTTTTGGCAACCCAACAGTTTTAGACAGAACTCATGACAATAATTCAATAATTCAATTAAAAAAAAACTTTATTTGTCCCCGGGGAGCAATTCAAACAAGCTGACAGAACTAAATTCTGTCCCTGATGTAGTGGATGTGGAGAGACACCTTTTCTGTTTTATTGTTGCAGTGGAGTCCTTACAGATGGGATACATGTTTATAATAAAGCTCCCTATACTCTGATAATACGGAGTGAGTAGTCGATTCATTTCAAGTGGTTTTGTGACGGTAGAGTTATTTAAAGGAGATTCTCATATCACAGCCTCTGTAATCATTTCACACTATGATAGCATTGTTCAACCTGGCAGCAGATCTTGAAAGAACATTGGGTTTAGTCTCTGGTCCCTCACGACAGACTTGAGCACTCATTCTTATAAAATAGTAATGCTGTATAATGCGTACAGATTTTATTCACCGTTTTTTAGGGTCATCAGGAGATTGGATTGACCACCAGAAAGTTTGCCTAACCCTTTTTCTCCTTCTCGTGGGAGAAATTACAACTCAACCCCAGTAATAAGAGACGTTCAGGGTCCAGAGTGGGAATAAAAGCGGCTCCGTATTGCTACTAGCTTTAGTTCTGGGACCTGACTTCATCTGTTCAAGTCCTCGGATGAATCCGAGTATTGATCGGATGCAAATTGACTCGACTGATTTTCCTCCAAAGATCAAATTAAACCGCTCTGAACTCGAGCGTGATGGAGGGAATCTTTTTACATGTAACCCATTTACCAAGTGGCCTCACCGCACACACACACACACACACACACACGCACACATGCACACACATGCACACACACACACAGTGCTTTTAGCTTGATTGGTATTGATCTCGGCCCTGCAGAGTGTTTTTCTTGCTGCTCTGCGGCTCTGATGGATCTGGTGTGAGCTGGTTCACATTTTTTATATTTAGTTCTGGTTAAAGGTGACATCATTCTGCAGATGTTTAGCTTCTGGTTAAACATGCTGCATGTGTGCACAGCTGGTTTATTGCCAAAGTATAAAATGGATCCAGTGAAGTGTGATTGTATTTTGTGCGTCTTTGCTGTTTGAGCTTTAATGCTGCTGAACCAAACGGATCCAGCGTTGAGCTAGTTTAACTCGACTCAGCTTGTTTGATCTCAGGTGTATCAGTAAGAGATGAACGTGTGAAGTCATTTGGAAAGTGTGTCTCCAGAGAGAAGTCTATTTTAACACCATCACTCCGTATCTGGGTCACTGTTGTTTAAAAAGATATGAGTCATTTCATTGTTTATGTGAAAATAACGTTTTTACAATGAGCTTCTATCGTTGCTCAGGTTCTATAAACAGCCTCGGGAGTTGTTTGTAAAATCCTGTTCAAACAGCCCATAAAAGAAACCATTACAGCTGGAGGGCTTTGTTCTATTTGCAGCTAAGACTCTTGTCTCTTTATCACATTGTTTGTTTAATATGTCAATACGGTTTGGAGTGTAAGCTCTTCAACACGTTTGATAGTGTAAAGAGACACAATCTGTATTATTTTAATAAAAGTTACCGAAGCTTTACAAAAAACTTAAATCAGTCCAATTTAATGTCAAAAGCAACCTCATGAGAGCACCGTCTATGTTACAACTTTTGGTAGTGAAACACAGCCAAAGTATTTTGACAATTTAAAAAAAAATGGAAAACAAGAAATTGCCCGACACGTGTGTTGAGGTCGGAGGTGATCATCAGTTTCCATCGCTCTCACAGGCTGATGAAGCTGCAACTTAACCTTGACTTAGTAACCCTGAGCCTTTTAACTGTCTATGTTTTACTAGTGTTACAGCCTCTGCAACAACAGATAGCAGTCAAATATAAGGTATGGTTTATGATACTGAAGTTTATTTTCTGTGTAAATACAAAATTAGTTCTGTGTCATTACTTAAAATCCATAAAGTCAAGCAGCCGGTTGGTGTAAATGAAAAGGCTGTTGTTGTTTTTTGCAGCCTGGTGCCCTTTTTCAGGAAGCTGCTGCTGTGTTCTGACCTGCTGCAGCTGATGAATATTTCATGTGATGAACAATGAAACTGTTGCTGTGTCACCTCCTTCCTCCGCTTCATCACATCACTGATACTTCGTCCTTAAACAGTCAGTGAAGGATATTGCTGTCCAGGTAGACGTGTGTGCAGCTGTTTCTGCGTTTGTAAATCCGAAATGTGTCTGTGTAAAACAAACCAAAGAGATGTTAGAATGATATGTTCTCCTCTTTCTGTTTCCTCCTGCACAATTTTTTTTTGTCTTTTATCCAGGACTGTGCTGCTCCTCCAGGAGATAATCCTGTCATCACACTGTCAGACAGAACAGTCTATCACAGCCACTCCTCCTTTAAATCCTATTTTATCAGCTAAATGTCTTCAGTTTTTTAAGAACTAGGTTAACTGACTTAACGACGTAGGTTAATACTAACAGAACCCATTTTTTCTCTTTGTGCCGATTTTGATTTCCACTTGTGATTCTGTGATTCCTGTAGCAGTGTGAGTGGAGGCCAGTGGGAGTATATGCATGTATGGATCGTGCTCTTGCATGTTTCAGAGAAACTTTTCCTCGTGTGAATGCACCTTCAGTTGATGGCAGCTGATGTTTTGGAAGGCTAAACTTAAAAAATAAAATAAAAAATGGAATGGTCATTCCATGAGCTCATGAGCTAAGCAGCTAGCTATCCTTCTCGCTTACAGTCACAGAGGCGAGTCGGTTGAATGAAACTCAACCCACACATGACAACACCCTCCACTGGTTATCTTCTTTCAGTTAGGATGGAACAACCAATGGCACATTTAGTATTTATAGATATCTACATTTACCGGTTCGGTCTGAGAGATGGAGGAGTTATAGATTGTGCATTGGCTGCTCCTTTAATAAACCACTTTCATGTATTACTCTTGTGTATCTGACCCAAGTTAAAAGGTTGATATTGCAGCTCGGATCATTGTGCATACGGTACAGAGCATCTCATTAAAAGGACCCCGCTTTGTTTTGGGTGATTAAAATCTCTCTATTTTACCAACATGTGACTGGTCCTAGCAGGAAGATAAAAAGTCTCCATCTCTGTTATTGTTCCATGAGAGGAGCTTATCAATCGTTTTTCATAGAGCTGCTCTGGGCAAGTCAAATGTTTGTTTGTTTGGTTCCCACCTACAAACTCTTCCCAAAGGAAACCAAAGCTTGTTTGTCTCCGGTTTGGTCTTTGGAGTCTATCGAGGGCCTTCAGGTCATGGACTGGGTTTTGTTCAACAAAAGGAAATTCATTTTTATTTTTTACACCACGGGTGAATTTTTCTCTTGCGCAAGGGAAGTTTCGTAGGATTTTTACGACAATTGTATAGAAGCTTAAAACTCTGGTATCATGACAACCTGAGTGTGAACCTAACAATTTACCAATAATAGCATTCTCTCAATTTATTGGTCAACATAAACATACCTATGCAGTCTTACTCGGGAGTAACGGATCTTTCAATGGATACATTCGAAACAAACTGTCTGGGAATTTTTTATTTTATTTTTTAAAGCTTTTTTGATTTAAATGTTATTCTTTGATCCGGTCTCAGCCAGGCTGTCATGACAACAAACGGACCAATCAGCAGGCATCTTCTAGACTCACTGCAATCAAAGTGAAAGTGATTGAAATTTCTGCTCGCATTTCATGTCTCACTCTTTCAGTCTCTTCTCATCTTTATGTATGCTCGCTCGCTCTCTCTCTTGCTCTCTCTCTTTCTCTCTGATGTTCAAACAGCATCTCTAACGACTCGTTCTTCCTCCCTGGAGTCTCTCTGTTCTCTCTGTCTTCCTGAGCTCCTCGTCGCCTTGCTGTTTTCACACCTCATTTACTTCCCCCTCGGCTGCAGGCTGCTCTATCTATAGGCGCTGTTCAGGATAAAAGGGGGGATTGGGGGGGGGAAATCCCATCACTGTGACCTTCAGCAGCTTCTCAGAATACCTGAGGAGAAAGCTTCAGCTGATACATTCATAATCTGCACCTGAAATACCAGGGTGGAGAAAAGCCTCGGAGGGTGATTTTATTCCTCAGCTTCTTCAGGATCAGTCAGATCAGAGAAAATACAAACGTAGTGAGAGGTCGCTGAGAGAGGGGGAGAAACAAAGCAGAGGTGAAGAAGAAGAAATACATGAAAACACAGCAAGTAGATCAAAGTGGGATTCATCTCTCAATTTTGTAAGGAGTCATAAAGGTGCCACGACAGGATATATATATATACACATATACATATATATATATATATTTATATATACATACATACAATGTATTTATAGAAGAAGAAAAAAACAGCGTCTCCTCACATTGGAGTTTCAATGTCGCTCCTCGTCTTTAAAAAAAGCTGTGACATGATCCTTTGACTGCGTGTACACATTTCAAGTTGGGCTTGTTTCCTTTCCATGTTTTACAAAATAAATGAGTCTTGAACAGATCAGTGTGCGCTGTGCAGATGCTTGGATGGATTTTACCCAAAGAAAGAAAGGATGGAACAAATATACATTTCAGAGTTTCAAACTGATTCACTGATTCAGTAGAAAAGCACTCGATGTGGTTCTCTTTGCAAGGCGGATACTGAAACTTACAGAGCATAGAATTCAATATTTAACGCCAGGTGTGTCCTAACAGCGAGCGTCCGTTAGGACACGGTATGATAATCTGGACTGTATAGCAGTTTTTTAGTGAACTGTACCTTTTAAACCTCCTCCCTGTCTCTGTCCTCCTCAGTACTCATCGGCTGGCTGCCTGCTGACTCTCCATCACAGCGAGAAACCCGACCACGAGGAGGTGTGTGAGTTCAGGCCGTACACCTGTCCGTGTCCCGGCGCCACCTGCAAGTGGCACGGCTCCCTAGAGGCCGTCATGCCTCACCTGATGCACGCTCACAAGTCCATCACCACGCTGCAGGTCAGGAAATACACATACAGTCAACTCTCAAGGGCCACACGAAGGGGATCATTTTATGTTAAAGCTGAACAGTTTCACTTAAACATGATTGATTTTAGGAAATGTTTTTTGTCAATATTAATTCCAATTATAGATTCTGGAAATCAGGAAGATTATAACAGTCTGTCAGGGATTTATAGTTCTTTGAATTGATATCGAGGAGACAGGAATTTGGAATTCTTAAAGTCATCAATTTTATTACCTTCCATTTTCACTTTTTTTTCCCGAAAGACTTTCTCCCATAAAGGGCCGTCATGTTTGCAAGCTGCTGAGGAAATTATTATGAGAGAATTACTGACAGGAAATAAAGGTCAGGTCAGCACACTCTCGTTTATTAGTAGGGGTGGGAAACGCAGGCTGAGCCATGAAAAGACATATGCGAGACAATCTAATAGGTAAAACATAAACTAAAGAATATAAAAGGAGGAAGCATTTGCCGCCTGGAGAGAGAGCGCAACGTCTAGCAGCTTTTTCCGACCGTGCCATTTTTGGGTTGCCCTTTCCGAGCGCTCAAGTTGAAAATCTTTCCACGTTTTAGAAAGGCGATGTCGACATCACCGGCGCATTTTTTCAATAGTATGATCTTCCCCGTATTGACCTCCCCTGTGCTCAGTATCTGATCGGGAAAAAAATGATCTCAAACAAGAAACTCTGAGTAAAAAATGAAGGAGCTGTGGTGGCCATTTCTCAATTCAAATACCTTTTAACATCATTGGGCACTGATGCCAACTCATTCAATACTGAGAATAAATAAGAAAACAATGAACGTGAGTCATGAAAAGTGAATGAAAGAAATTCTCGTTCGCCTTCTTAAACTCTCTCTTTGTGCAGGGGGAAGACATAGTGTTCTTGGCGACAGATATCAACCTGCCTGGCGCAGTGGACTGGGTGATGATGCAGTCGTGTTTCAGTCACCACTTCATGCTGGTTCTGGAGAAACAGGAGAAGTACGAGGGTCATCAACAGTTCTTCGCTGTCGTGCTGCTCATCGGCACCAGGAAGCAGGCCGAGAACTTCGCATACCGCCTCGAGCTCAACGGCAACCGACGACGGCTCACCTGGGAGGCCACACCACGCTCGATCCATGACGGTGTGGCTGCTGCCATCATGAACAGTGACTGCCTGGTTTTCGACACCTCTATAGCGCATCTGTTTGCCGACAACGGCAACCTGGGGATCAATGTCACTATCTCCATGTGCTGACAGGACTGAGCTGCGTTTAGAGGACTGATACAGAGACAAGATCGAGGGACAATTCAGGAGGAACGGACAAGTTCAATTGACCCTCTGTCTCGTTCTGAGCTTACAGGGACTCCTGTGTACATGAACTTATGCAGCTGGAATTGTTATGCAGGAGAAAAACATTTCAACAGCTTTTTAAAGGAACCCTGCAGGTGAAACAGATACCTGCTCCACCCGTGTGATGTCTCTTTGGTATTTGACGACTGACGGGACAGTACAGGTCGTCCCGTTGTCCTTGGAACCGGTCGGTCGATAAAGGAAGGAAAAGTGGACAAAATCTCTACCAGCAATCAGCATCAGATAGATAGATAGATGTACTTCATTGATCCCAAGCTGGGAAATTGTGCAGGCATGCTGCTTTGACAGCAGTCCGTCACGCTGGACTCAAACTGAGCTAGCCCAAGTTTACTCTCTTGGAAAGAAGCAATTAACGTCTAAAAACAGCAGCTCCACCACACTTCTTGTCAGACAGATGCATATGCAATATTCTGCCCTTTACTGCTCATGAGCAGCTTTCAGTCCTGGTTGAGTCTATATTGAGTCTATTTAGGTTGTCATGATAGCAGAAATGTTAACTTTGATATGATTCTAACAAAAATAGAAGTTAAAGGCACCAAGTATTGGGTTGTTTCTTGTTTTTAATTATCCAAAATTGTAAGTAAAGTCATGCACACTGTGGTTATTATTTTGACAATGGCTTTGTGCAGTGTAGACTGTGTGTGGGAATTTTTCCTGGAGATTTTGGTAACTCCTACACGTCAGTTTTATATTGTTTGATTTTTACTACAATCATACAAAAGTATATACAAATTCTGGTACCATGACAACCCCAACATAAAACAGATACACTGGTATGAAATAAAAAAAATGCTTTGATTGGCTCAAAAGGCCTTGAGCTGCTGTTACATTAAAGTTGAATAATGTAAACAAACCTGAACAAACTCTTTAATTGAGTGAAGTAGTGCGGTGGGTGAGAGGTTGCGGCCACATTTTGGAAATCAGTGTGCGACTTCTGTGGTTGCAGCTGAGATTTGGAATCCAGTTAATCCTCAGACCTTTCTTAATCTCAGATGAAATCGGTGAAATGGAGGACCAATCCTCCTGTCCCTCTTTCTGCAGTCTGTTTAGCCACCAGCGCCTTACTTTTCTACAGCCAACCTCCTCTTCTTTCTGTTGGAGCTCTTTCTGAGGAAGTCTTAGTGCTGATGTGGTTCTTAATCACTGAAAATCTGCCTGGGGAGGGAGAATCAAACAACTGAGACTCTTGCAGAAATGATGAAATAGATGTTATTTTACAGATTTTAAAATGTCTGTTAGCTTGGTTGAAGCCACAGTTACACAATGCATGGACATTAGTATCTATGAAGACGCACTGTGGGTAATATTTAAGATTTCCCAACATTCCTTATCTCTAAACCATTGTAGCAATTGACCAGGAAGAAATCAACTTCACCAGATACCTCTGATCACACTCGTTTGTAACTCAACCACAAACCCCTCAGACCTCAGCAGAACTTCCTCTGTGTTTTTGTTTGTTAGAAAACCAATCTAAAAGGGGAAAAATTCAACGACATCCCTCTGTGAGTTTCTAAAATACTAACCCCTAAAAAGTGATGCAATAACGAATGGCTCTTTTAAAAAAATAAATAGATGATAGGTTTATGAGTTAGATTCATTTTGGCTGACGTACATTAGCTTGCAATATGACTATTTTTTTTAGCAGCCAAGAGGTCAATTAGCAATTCTCATGCAGAATACACGACCAAGCTTTCATATCTCCACAAAGGTGTTAATCAGTTAGCTAACATGCAAGTGTCTCGGCTAACATAATTACAATGAGTATTGGGTCTTAATTCAAATTTGGCTAGTTAAATGTACATTTCTAGATAACTCTTTATTTTAGAAAGTCAGAGATACTTTTTCTACTTGGCTAAAGTCAATTATCACGGCCAAAATATATTAACCTAGATGTTAAATTGACGCTATACAAATAAAGATTGAAATAGTAAGCTTAGTTTTGTTTAAGAGTTTTTCGCTTAAATTCAGCAAAGTCATTAATTAACTTGACATTTTTGCAAAGATAATATACAGGTGAAAAGATTATTTAGCCAGGTTTTAGAGCAAATAATTTGGATCTGACTTGCTGAAGACAATGTTAGCTAGCAAGACCTTACATTGTTTGTGAATTGACAAAGCTAAATGTTAGTTGAATTAGCTTGTAAATGTATTATATAGCCAGGTAGTTCCAAAGCCTTATCATTTTATTATTTAATTATTGCAGGATCTCAACTGGTAATACGTTCAATAATGTTAGCTGATATACATTAGTTTGCTAGATAACTTTTTCTTCTGGAAGGAGGGATTGGGAGATAGCTAAATTTTAGTTAAGATGCGTATTAGCTGTTTTCTAGCAAGCTTATATATCCTTGCGAAGGAATAAGTAACGTATTCAGCTAACTAAAAAATATACAGACAGCTACAATGAAAGTAACCTAAATGAAACATACTTTTTTTGGCCTTTGTATTGTTGATTTATTGTCATGTTGGACTGCTAATGTAAACTGTAAAGGAGGAAACAATATATTGCTGCCATTCCAGAAAATATAAAGGAACATCGTATTTTATTTAGTATTGATTGGACTAAAATCCAACATGTTCAACAATGCATATTTTACATTTTTAATACACATAAATGATTTAATACAATCTAAAAAACACAGAGGAATTACTGCTCTCTAATCTTCACTTTCACTTAACAACCTGCCGACTTTCTATGAAATGTTTAAAGATATTGTAAAAAAGTTGTAATAACAGTATATATTTTCTATAAACAGAGACTGCTGCATTTATTCCTGTGCTGTTTTGGACATGTATTTGTGTTAGCGATTGCTCGGATGTACAGAGAGTTTCATATTTTCTAAGGGGTTTCTGATACTGTTGTTAACTCTCCTGTTCTGCTGCTGTAGCTTGCTGAAATGTCGCACCTCAAAATGTGTTATGGGATAAAATAAAGACAAGGAAGTCAAACAGGGACTACTATCAAAAACAACTGTTATTTTTTCTCCCAATGATGCAGAAATACGTCATTTACTTTCAAGAAGTGAAAGGTGTGTCATATCCTGATCTTTCAATTAAAAATGTATTTTTAATTTACAAGGACTAAAATGCAAGTTGACCACTATGACTCCCACGGTGCATTTACCATTCAGAGATTTACAGTATTTTTAATGAGCTACTGCTAACTGTAATGAAACATGTTATTTACTAGCCTAGAACAGAAGCTGAGACTCATGGGTATTGTAGGTCTGATCAATCGACCAAACTGGCTTACATTTATTAGATTAAATAACTAAAATATTAAGAATTCTTTAAAATATGAAATCAGAGTGTTGTTCTCAATAAATCAATGTTTTATATTATATCATCTTGAGTTATTAAGACTGTCTAATATACTGTGTATATTAGCTTTAGCTTTACATTTCAGTTAAATTAACTGTTGGTTATTCCGGGATTATTTTAATATTTTTATTTAGATACTGGTTCCAATTAATTCCTTTAGTAAAAGCTGGAAATGTTAAATTAGTCAAAAATTATAATTAGAATAACATTTTTTTTTAAGTATGGCTTTGCAGAGTTACCAACCTGACTGCAAACTGTCTTGTATTGAAATATTTACATAACATAGAATACTATGAATTTACCACTTAAGCATGTTCCCAACAATATAAACCAATGACAGCGGGTAAAGTAAGACGAAATTGAAATAAAAAAAACAGAATTTAAATCTATTCTACTACATACATTTGTTCTTGATACGTCAAAGGACACACTTCATAAATTTGATAAAAACCACAATGTTGCAAACGATACATTTCTGTTTATTACAAAACTAATACAAAAATGAACTTTTCTGGATGTGAAACATCTTTTTAAGCATTTTAACAGATTTGTTAAACTTTCAGACTGTTTCTGAAAACATTTTTTTATTAAACTGATTGAATCTCAACCTTTGAAAATGTAAAGATGAATTGCTTTTTTTTGTCAGAATAACTACAAAGAAAGCTTTGCATCTAGTTGAAGTAATAAATGTCACATATTTAAAACCTTTTCAGTCTTGTTTGATAAGGACTGAAAAAAAATGTGGAGGTTGTAGTGAAAACTGCAGCCTCTACAGAGCGCCAGCATTACTTTAAACCTTCTGTAATATAGAAAAAACATCAAACATCTGGACAATTATAAAAGATATCACTATCTACTTTACATTGTGCATGTTTTACATGAGCAAACCAGCAGTTACATTCTCAGTTTACTACAAAAAGTCTCAGTGTTTGTGTGACCGATCTCTGTCTCTGTCGCTCTCTCTTCTATCATTTTCTGTTTCTCTTCTTCTGTAATTTTCTCTGTCACGGTCGGTTTCCCTTCTTCTATCACCATCCCTGTCTGTTTCTCTCCTCCTATCCCCGTCCCTTTCCTTTTCCGTCTCTCTTCTTCTGTTGTCATCTCTGTCCATCTCTCTTCTTCTATCACCGTCTCTCTCTCTCCCCATCTCTCTTTTTCTCTCATATTCTCGGTCTGTCTCTCTCCTCCTGTCACCCTCTCTGTCTCTGCTCCTGTCTCTATTCCTCCTCCTGTCATCCTCTCTCTCTCGATCTGTCTCTCTCCTCCTGTCCTCCTCCCCTCTCAGTCTCTCATTGTCCCTCGCCGCTCTCTGTCCATTCTCTTGTCCTCCTGGTGGCTCCCCCCTCTGGTTATATTTGCTGTATCCAGGATCCTGTTTCTCCTCTTTGACTTTAACAGGTGGAGGAGGAGGAGGAGGAGAAGGAGAAGGAGAAGAAGAGGAAGAGAGTTTCCCCATCTCTTTCACTCTGTCCTTTTCAGCCTTCTTTTTCTCCTTCTTCTCTTTCTTCTTTTTCTTCTTCTCTTTCTTGTCTGAAGCAGGCAAAGAGAGGAGAAACAAACATTTTATCTCACAGGGATACTTGTATCTGGAGTAATACTGCCCCATGGTGGCAAAATATAATGACTGCATATTTAATAATAACTTATTAGCTATCTGACTCTCAATCAACCTGAGTCTCTGTATAAGAGACTTTACATTTACAACAAACCCATTCTAAATGATTTAATAAGACAGCAGGCAGATCAATCAGATAACCCACAATTATATTCCTGATGAAAGCAGCTTGCTAAACAAATTTCAATTATTGTTATAATCTTTTGCGCTCAAGCTACTAATAATAGTAAATATAAACATGAATGCAGAAACACTGAGAAACACAACCGACTCTTGATACCAGTAGTTGTGTTTAATGTCTGTAAACTCTGCAGTGAGGTCAGATGAAATGAGATTTAAAATTCTACTGAAACAGCATCTGAGCAAATGTTTCAGAAATATTTCTAATAAAAGTAGGTATGCAGTGTTATCAATCCCAACTCATGAATCCAAGGACAAGATCAGCAAAGATAAAGGATGGACCACTCAGGACACCAAAAATGGAGGCAAACCAAAAGTTCCTCACGGGAGCTTTAAAGGTATACGGTGTATGAAGGGCTTTGTGTGAAATGTCTCTGCAGCAATATAAGTAGAAATGTAAGTCAATGGATTGCAATCCTGGAGTATTTTTGATAAGACTTGTTGAGGAGTCAACACTAACACACAGTACTGAGCGCTTTATACATGTACTATACTCATGTTTAAAATGTTGCATATTAGACATTTATGTTTGGTGTCAATGAAGATTCGTTGTTTAAATATCAGCTATTACAACATTTCTGTTTGTTACAGTTTTCTTCCAGCATCATGTCTTTTAACACTTTTGTTTTTCACCTGTAGAGGGCAGTGTGAAGGATCAATTAAACAACAGAGGATGTGATCTTACCTTTTTTGGGCTTCTTCGCAGGGATGGCGTGCTGATCGTCTTCCTCTGAGGAGGAGGAGGGTGGTGGGAGGAGTTTAGGAGCACAGCCCTGCTCTCTCAGCTGTTTGGTGACATCATCTATGTCCTCCGAGTCTTTGGGAGGACGGTAGTCTTTAACATGGTCCACACGGATGGTCCGACCTTTGATCTGCATGCAAACAACACAGAATCACAAAATGAGGAAACATTAGAGAAGAAGAACACAGATGAGCAGTGCTACAGGGACGAATAAAGTATTTCTGTTTCATAAGTAGCACTTTGTGTGTAGATTACTTGACAAAAATCCAATGATATAAATACAACTTCCCCTTTTTTTTTTTAATATAAATCTGCCAATCCACATACTACTCAAAACCAATATTCAATGTATTGCAGTCTGCATGTTGTAGCCTCATATTTACCTTGAACACATCAAAGTTTTCTACATTTAAAAAATGTTGTCTAAGTTTGATACCACATGTTTAGAGAGAGAGAAATGTCTACATTGCAGAAATACCTGGCTAAATGTTTTTTAAGCATTGTGCAGGTATTTCCCTGCAATTAAACAACTATACAAACACACAAACCAAGACAGTTTGGAGGAACATTTCTGAGCAAACATCAGTCAGGAGCAGTGACATAGTAACAGGAAATCTGCTTAAACTAGAGTGCAGCAGGCTGACATTACCAGCTGTCAGCATATGTGTACAAAGGAACCACAACAAACCATTTGAAGTTTAGATTTTTGTGAACAGATGAAACAAACTAGTTTAAGGACATCAGTTGTGTCACCTTGATGCTGTTTAAGTTGTCCACAGCCAGGATGGTGCTCCGCTGGTCCTCATAGCAGATGAAGCAGAAACCTTTGGACTTCCCGGTCTTCTTGTCTCGCACCAGGTTGATGTTCACGATCTCTCCATACCTGCAGAGAGGAAGAGAAAGTTGATCTTTCTGTTCTCTGACCTGTGGCTGCTTCAGGGAGGGAGGACAGGCTGGCAGCATCTTACATTCCAGCTGAGTGTCAGAGGGTTGTTAATATGATACAGGTACATACTGAGAGAAGACGCAGATGATGTCTCCTTCACTCAGTTCGTATGGAAATCCTCCTGCAGGAACAAAACACAACAGTAGGCTGAAACTGTTTCTTTATGCGTTACATTAACACTCACTGTACTTTACATTTATTTTCTATCATGCACCCTTTGTACATTTTTTATTGTTCTTTATATTGGACATTTTTAAATTCTATTTTATATATTGGTAATTTCTTCTAATATTTTTTTTTTTTTAAGTACTTGTTATTTTAACCTTGTTTTTTTTCTTTCGCACCAATCCAACAAGACAAATTCCTTGTATATGTAAATGTAGTTGGCAATAAAAAAACAATTCTGATTCATCTTACCGATAAAAATCCAGGCGCTGTCTTTGTACTCGCTGTGCCAGGAGACAGTCTCATTCACCCCGAGTTTGGCCTCTCGCTCGTTCAGCTCATTGATCAACTTCACCTTTGTCAGTGGACTGAAAACAAAGACACAGAGATGTTTCATCTTTTGCACCATTATAATGAGTTTAACCAGTTTAATCTGAACTCTTTGAGACGAAAAGGAGCAAGAGCGTTTGTATCTGTGTCTGTGAGGTTTCATTTTAGCATAGAGAAGATTCATCCTGGTCCTGAAGAATTTCATTTTAAAGTTATGATCTGAATCCAAATGTTTCCATTGCTGTGTGTTTATGTTGTAATGCAAACCAGTTCATTAAGTCCTCCAATTGGGTTAGAAGTAACTTAAACACTTTTTTGATAAATTTGACAATTTAAAACTATACAGTCTCTGTCACATTAATGATCAACAGTGAATGAATAATTCTATTCAAAACAGTGTAGGCAGACTCCTACACACTCTTTAAATTGCACACAACATTGGCAAATAATGATTGCAAACAGCAAAGGTTATTTGCAAACGAAGTTCAAGGTGAAAAAGTGGCACTCTGATAAACTCTGATATATTATTTAAAAAATCATTTCAGGATCGCTTTCAGCAACTCAACCGATTCTGATGTATCACTACTTTGTCGAAAAGATCAAGCTATTATCGTCTTACAGAAACATCATCAAGCCAGACTACATTTCATTTGCAGCTATTTTTTTTACACATAGGTTGTTTTAAAAAAATGTGAGCGAGAACTAAACATGTCCTGCAACGGAAGAATAAAATCTTGAACTCAACAAGTCGCCTGAACCCTGTTCCTGGTAGAAGAACAATCATCCTATATTAAAACTAGTTGAGCTCAATAAAGCCACAGCGCACTACATAACAAAACTGTAATGCATTTTAAGTTGAACAATTTGGCTTGTGCACAGTACAACTGTTTGTAATTATTATCACATGATATCTTTCTTTCACATGCATCTTAACGATATATTAAAGGAAGTTACACATCACATCTGGTTAACCTCCATAAACAGATTCAATGTAACAGACATTTAGGCTGCGTCCGAAATCACTCCCTATTCACTGTATAGTGAGTAGGGAATGAGTGAACCTCCCACACATAATAATATGAACAAGTTACTATTATAACTTACTTCATTGTGAGACAGGTTACATGGGAAACGCACAACGATGTTATGGTCGAATTAAACGTATTCCGCCGACAAGAACTACTTCCGTTGTCATTTTTGCCTTCTGCTGCCGCCTTCAGTTCGGAGGACTTTACTACAAGCTACGTATATTTGGCTTTATAAATTAACGTATGTTGCAGAAGCTATCAAAATACCCCTCTCACCAGAGACCCGTTACATTTATTTTAAAATATTATCTGCTGAGAAGATTAAACATTTTTAAAAATGGGTGTTTGTTCCGCCTGTCCACCAGGGGGCGCTATGCTCCTATCTTCTTTCTACTGACCCGGATAGTAAACAGCTAGTCTGTCTGATGCTAATGCTCCACATTATACGTCACTAAGAGTTTTTCATTTAACACCTTTTTCTCTTGCGGCATCCAATTAGTCATGGACTCAATTAATAGTACTGTTAATGTGCTAGCTAATAAACACCGCTGTTAGCCGGCTAATGTTAGCAGTAGTATTTGAATTCGTGTCTTTATAACTCGTCGTTAAAGTGATCAATGTTTTTCACTGCATCACCCACCTGTATGTTCAGCTGAAATCCTACTACATGTAAGTATCACTGGATCACCGACACAAACCAAGCCAAGTTTCTCCTCATTTCTAAAGGCTCCTCCTCACAAATGTCATCAATATGAGCTCTCTAGTTCTGTAGCTCTTGGTATTGTAAAATATCCATATGTGACACCTCTGTGTCACATATACACAGAGGTGTCACATATAATCGTTTTAACAAGGGGATTAAATCATTTTTTGGCTTCTGCTAAAATTGGTGGTTTCCCTCCACACGGTAAGAGATTAGTTGTTTTAACCCAATTCTTAGAGTCATTCACACTAAATATAGATCCCATAGAAACTTTAATCAGTTCATAATCAAAGGGGCTTTAATGATAATAATTTGTGTTGTGTGAAACCTGACCGACTCTACTTACTACCACAGATAGGAGGTGCTGCCATGTGACACTTGCTCGAAATACTTTAGGAGCCAAATAACTCCTGTATAATAAAAAACATGTATTTATTGATGTCTCTGAAACCGTCTCTCTGTCTTACAGCAGGATGATCTCGCAGGTCTTCATCTTGTCCTCAAAGGGCGACCATCTCATTTACAAAGACTGTATCCTCCATTTATTGTCATTTACAAAACATTTATATGCCAGACTCCCTCTATTACACCTTTTGACATCTGGTCCTGTATTTATGGACACATTCCATTAATAACATCTGAAATTATATATTATTCAGACTATCACTGTTTTGATTGATGATATACTAGAGATACTTTTATTTTTAACTTTAAATCGTTCTCAACTAACCCTTATACTATTCAATTGTCATAAAAATCATTCTTAACTTTGTCATCAGTCCGTGGAGAAGCAGGAAGTGATGCTGTCAATATTTTCTATGAGAAGGTCACAGCGCTGACCGGAGACCAGCCTCCAGTTGTCATGGTAACACCTGCAGCACCTGTAGCTTTACTCTCAAGCCTTCAGAACATGACAAAAAAATAAAATGTAAGAAAATAATAAATAAAAAAAATAACACTCTGAGTTTTGAATTGTTTTGTTCTTCAGAACCACAAAGATCTTCACTTCATCCACGTCAGACAGGGAGGGCTGTACTGGGTCGCCACGACAACAGCCAACTCCTCCCCCTTCACCGTCATCGAATTCCTCAACAGGTTTGTTTTCAGTAATCACAAACAGATAGTGTTTAATCAGTTCAAGTTTACTTTGTATTTATTTATCTGTTTTAGTTTCAGTCAATAATAGCACAGGTCAGGTTTAATGCAAAGATGAGTTTGTTTATCATATTTGGTATATTTTAGCTAAACCTACAAAGAAACTGCAGATCCAAAAAAATATGTGTTAAAAGAGTAAAACTCTCAATATTTACTTTGAATCAGTAGTTCTAGAGAAAGCAGCGGAATACGACCGTTTTTTCTTCTTCTTAAAATACACCTGAGAAAAAGTGGGGTCATCTTATAGTTTGGAGAATTCTGTCTTTAATAAATATTCTCAGTGCATTTCCAACACTGCTCATTTGAAGCTGTAATACAGTTTGTTGATTTTATGTCCCGATCTCCTGTTCATCTGAGGAAATAAACATAGAAATATGAGAATCCTTTTCCTTATTTCATTCAAATATTTACTCAATACACACATGGGAAGTTTGAGAGTGGTGTGTATTTAATGTTTCTCTGTAACAAGTTACGCCGTGAGGATGAAGCAGTTTCTTTGTCTCTGTGTAATTCCGTGTTTTCAGACTAACAGCTCTGGTCAAAGATTACTGCGGCAGTCTGTCTGAGAAGTCTGTGCAGATGAACTTCGCTCTCATCTATGAGCTGCTGGACGAGGTGGTGGTGAGTGAATTTATCTCAGGTCCCTCCGCTGTGGAAGTCGTAAGGTGGGGTAAATATTCAGCCAACCCCCCCCCCCCCCCCCCCCCCCCAAAAAAAAAAAAAAACCTGGATAACTGTGTTACTAATTACTGCTACCATTAGAGTAGGACTGAAGATGTGTTGTTTGTTGCTTGTTGATACTACTGATGATTGAAAGTGTGTGTGTGTGTGTGTGTGTGTGTGTGTGTGTGTGTGTGTGTGTCAGGACTATGGACACATCCAGACCACGTCTTCTGACGTCCTGAAGAACTTCATCCAGACTGAAGCGGTCTCCTCCCGGCCATTCAGCCTGTTTGACCTCAGCAACGTTGCCCTGGTACGTTATAACTAAACACATCTCCTTGATATGGTTCTGAATTGATCTCATTCATAAAAAAAGTTTCTCTTTGTATTGTTCAGTCTTGTAAGTAGCTCTTTTGTTGGTTATGTTTTTTTGTTCTTTAGTTTGGAGCAGAGACGCAGCAGAGTAAAGTAGCTCCGAGCTCTGCGGCCAACAGACCCATCCAGTCCAGCAGAGAGCAGGTACACGACGTCTCACCTGTCGAGCTGAGGGAGCTCAACGTAAAGCCACAGACAAATAACATATAACCTCAAAAATGCTGTCCAAGATAACATTTCCAGAATCAAAGACTAGCCAGCAGTCAGGAAAGTCCTGGCACTTTTTCCCAGAAGCAGTAGTCCTTTAGGCCTCGGGGGAAGTACATGAATGGGAATTTTGAGATTTCCGTCATTTTCCACGAGTATATTTTTGTCTTAATGGTTATGACCATGAACAAACCAGGGACCAGAGCAGGATAAGCATGTCATTAGTTTGCTTCCTTTACATGACTAACATTTTATTTTAATGCCTGAACCCTGAGTGTGAACACTTTGCCCCATTTCTGAAAAATAAATAATGAAAATCAGAATCAGGTTTATTGCAAACTACACATAACACACAAACATTGAATAGTTGTAGGTGTTTCAGCGTAACAACAATTCAGTAGAGGAAGAAGAAGAAGTAAGCAGGTAGCAGTACTTGTACTGTCTTGAATACAATACTGTTAATATATATAAAATCAAAATTTAAATTAGCAAATGTAAATAATTGAGAGTTGCTGGTTTCAATTTTTAATCTGGATGAACTGACGCAGTGTCTGCCCACCAGCTGTCACTTGAAAATCTAAACTAAAAAAAAGTCTCTGAAATGAGAAAAGTCTGTATTTAGGGCAACATCGGATTTTCAATAAATCAATAAACTTTTATGAAGCAGCTCTTTTCAGCTTCGTAAAAGGGAGGACCTCCTAGTCTCTGTGACAGTTCATGAACATCTTCAGGTTTTCCACTCTTTGTTGGATAAGAGATATGAAGATGTCTTTCAGCGTTCTGTGATTTGTAACCATCGTGATATTATTTGGGGGGTTTTTCCAGAGATTTTTATCAAAACGATGACTCAACAGGATATAATGATCAAACTGATTTATCCAATGAGGAGAAAGAACATCGCACTGAGGCAATGAGCGTAAACTCGTGTGCTGGTTGTCGTAGAAACGCTCGAAACCTAAAAGCCTTACATTTTGCTAGGTTTACGGAGATTACATACATTTGAATGTTTTACAATTATCAATCGGGAGTCAGAGTTGTTACATGCATGTGGCATCACGCGTGAGTTGTTTTTACAGGGCTGGGTGCTCAGTTTAATGTTCCAGTAAATCTTCACATCCCAGCTGAACTTCCTGAAACCAAGAGAACATTTTCCATCAATGGGCTTTTTGTTTTGTTTTATTTATTTCTGTTTTTCCAGGGAGGGAAGAGCGAGATATTTGTGGACGTGATAGAGAGGATGTCAGTCGTCATCGGCTCCAATGTGAGTAACAAAAACAAATACTGTAAACGGGTGTTACTGTCTGGAATATTTGACTTTCTTTATTTGTTAAGAGAAGATAAAGTTCAGTATCGATTATTCAAATGCAATGTTGCACAAGTTGATACTAAGTTGTCTGGTTGAGCCTTCTAAATACAGGACAACTAAAGACACATACATGGCCTTATGAATCACACAGACATATATACACATGTATTTGTCATTTTGATCAATACCATTATTTATTAAGATGTTACATCATGTTTCAGTTTCACTTTCTCTGACTCGTCTCTCCGGGTGCTCAGGCAGAGAAAGTAATAAAAAAACATTATTTATCAGTAGCCTAGTTTCTCTCTGTGATGAAGAGGAGGAGGATGATGATGGTGGTTTGTGCTGCAGGGAGTGGTGATGAAGGCCGACGTCGAGGGAGAGATCAAAGTCAAGTGCTACATGCCGAGCTGCTCAGGTGAGATTGAACATACCTCCGATAATTGAGCTGCATGAGAACACATTTTCCACCCTGACTTTGACTCAGAATGGAAACGAAATAATCGTACATGTTCTGCACGAGGTCGCGGCGAGACGATGCGTGAATGCAGAGGGAAGTATTCAGTTGCTTCATCAGGTTTTCCGCTTGCCAGAATGTTCTCTTCTGTTCATTTGTTGATGTGGTGAAGACACTGAAGACAGTCACTACACATAGCATCAATAGAAAGTCAAAAAATGTCAGCATGGCTCCGGACTCGTTGGCTTTGCCTTCGTCCGTCTTATTTACCTGAGAAGAGCTTTAACTGCCTGTGAAGTCTTCAGCTCTGTTTGTGTCTGTGCTCTCTCTCTCTCTCTCTTTACTGTAAAGTGTGCTACATTCAAAGTCAATCAGTTCATTTCAGTTTCATAGCTACCAGGGTGAATCTGACCTTCTACGTGACATTACAAGGAAATGTGCGGCAGTTTGTTTGAGTTGAAGGAAAAAGCAGAAGGAGCAGAAGATTTTGACCAGGATTGTATGTTGTATAAACTTTATGATGTTGCCTCTTTTTTCTCATTGTTCAATTTTAGAACTGCAACCCTCAGCAGATTTATTCACGCAAATAAAAATCAAGTTAGAACTATTTTAAATACACTGCATATAAATAGTTTTAAGTAATTATTCAAGCCAATCACACACTACAGTAGTTTCAGCTAAAGTGAAAGACCTCTTTGGTTGTGAACTGTTTGTAGTCCAATAAGTCATTTCTCTTTGTACATGAATAGACTAAAAAGGTTAATTCATTTTAAATAACTATCAGATTTTTCTTTAATAAAAAAGTTTTTAGTAGAAGCACTTGTCAATTTTCATTTGAGTTTAGTCAAACAGCAGCAAATATCCACTCTTTGTTTGCTTTAAAGTCAGGATACAAGTTCAGTAGATTTACCTGTTTTTGCATCGAAAGGCAGAAATGTGTCTTTGACTTGCAAATCCAAGTATGTTCTCTTTAAAACACAAGGTAACGCATGAGGTGGAACGTAAGACACCATCACAGTTAAGAAACACAACGTAATGGAGCTTCAATCAAGCAAGGAACCGCCACAAAACCTGCAGATTTCTTCTGAACTTCATATTTGACATTCATGAAAAAAAGTGCTGATTTATTTTCTTAACTTAGGAAAAAGAAATGAGATTCTTAAAAGCAAAGCAGTGTCTTTCTAATTTTCTTCTTAACTTTAAGATCACACTACACTTGTCCTAAAATTAGAGTGAAAAGGTAATCCTTTTAAATGTATTCATTTAACACACAACTTTTATCATTCATCGTTGTCACTTTTGTTTTTGGTTTCTCTGATCTTGATCTGATCTCATCTCTGATCTTATCTCATGTTTCTGGCACACCCTAAAAAAGCTATGCACCAAAAAACGTAGAAAAACTGCTTTCTACAAATAATGACAAACGTGCCTATTATAATGAAATAATATTTCATTCCTTTAGTCTAAGATTTCACACCTAACATACTGTATATATAAGCACAAACATATACCTGCCCTACAGGATCTGAGACGTAATAAAGTTCTTAAGAAAACAATCAGGGTGTACACTTGAGAACATCCTTAAGAACTTCCTAAGTTCTATCTTTAGAAAATGTTGGTGAATGCGGCCCCTGATTGTTTTCTCAAGGCTTTATGAAGACTTTATCAGAGAGGACATTTCATTCAAACTCTGTTGATGTCAAATTGTGTTTCTGTTTAAACAATACATTTTCTCCTTACAGACCTTCAGTCCTATTTGTAACCACAAACACACTGCACTGTCTAAATCGTAAACGTATTTAAACAGTGTGCAGGAGTTGGCTTGCAATATATATATGTGTGTGTGTGTATATATATATATATATATATATATATATATATATATATATATATATATACTGTATTTATATATATATATATATAAACAAAACAAAAACAAATGACCCGCTGCTGGTTGACTTAGATTTGTATTTTTGTTGCCGTGGTAACCATGTCAATGAATTTTAACTAGAATAGAAAAGTTTGAAGATGGTAACAGCATGTCCTGATTTTACAGAAATGCGGATCGGCCTGAATGAAGAGTTCAGCATTGGCAAGTCACAGCTGAGAGGTAAAACACACAAACACACAAACTCACACACACACACACACACACACACACACACACACACACACACACACTGTCTTATCATATATGACATATTTCACATATCAAAACATATAAATCCAAGTTATCCAACCCACCACAGCACCTGTAGTCATATTAAAAACTTAACCTGTCCTCTTGTATTTCTCTAGTTTTCATCATCATATCAGGAGTGAGAATACAATAAGAAAGTGAACAAACACTGGTATTGTTTCCATGTTGTGGTTTAAATCCACACCGACATCATGTTTTTAATCAGGTGTATTTCAAACAGGACGACTTAATTTCCTCCAACTTTTACTTTCCTGCTGTTGAGTTTTACAAAGGCTCACAGCACTGTCAACACACTAAACGCACGTGTCTGTATTTCACTGTTTATTTGGTCATTCGCTTCTTTTCGGCTGGATTTAAACAGCCCATCTGTGTCTTTGAGATCTGCACTTTCTCCAGTCACTTTTAAACATAATGAATGATGAAGTTACTGCATTTATCACAGATTTGTTTGTGTTTGTGGACACAGGACAGGGTTTCAGGAGTCATTGTTTACAAGTAAAAATGTCTGAAAAGTGAAGATTTTAGGTTTTTACCCTGAGCATTAAAATCCTCCTCGAAGATTCAAGGATTTGGTTTGATCTGGTCTAAAAAGTGTCTCAGTATACTCTGCAGGGGAATGTTTCATGTTGTTTCAGGTGTTCGAGCCTCTGATTTATTTTTTTTTGTCCATGTGTTCGTCCGTCCTCAGGTTACGGGTCTTCTGTTCGTGTCGACGAGTGCAGCTTCCACCAGGCGGTCCGACTGGATGAGTTCGACAGCAACCGGATCCTCCGCCTGTGTCCCAGTCAGGGAGAGGTGCTCTTCAATACTCACTGTCTTACTGGATTTGAACATAATCAGTGGATGCCAGTAAATCCACACACTCAAGTATCGACTCACTGTATTTATGGACTGATAAAATGGCACTGATGATGATATCCTACTCTCCACTAGTCCACTGAGACTCACTCATGAATGTACTTAAGCGCTGATCGTTGACTGTGTATAAATAATCTAAGGACATATCAGAGGACTCAGGGTTTGTTTACTGACTTTTTAAAGACTACTGTCTGACTTATTACTGGTTTGTTTACTGACTTATAAAGAGGAACACAGCTCATTAACAAGGTAAGTGGTGGTTAACTTTAGTAACCTAGCAACAATTAACGCATG
Source organism: Symphodus melops (assembly GCF_947650265.1). Taxonomy (NCBI): domain Eukaryota; kingdom Metazoa; phylum Chordata; class Actinopteri; order Labriformes; family Labridae; genus Symphodus; species Symphodus melops. The sequence goes on from NC_136701.1 coordinate 13,170,502, forward strand.
TGAGCAGCACTCTGAAACTGAGGAAGTGAGACAGCGTGAAAAAAAAAAAAACAGCGTAAGCTTTAATAGCCTTAAGAGACAGAATTATTGATTTCAGGATTTATTTACAGATTTTTATTTGGGGGGGGGGACTGATGGACTTAGTACATAGGTTTTAACTTTCATATGATTCTTGTCAAAGTCAAACAATTTAGTTTTGTTTTGATACAATGGCAACAAAAAATAAATAGGTTCATACTCAATACTATTGGCTAATTTATTGTTTTGAATTACCAACAACTGTGACCAAACTCCTGCACTGTTTAAATTATATAAATATGTTGACAATGTTTTGTAACCAAAACGATGCAGCTGATTGCGTTTTTTATTTTTTTAAGTCTTTGGGTTCATTTTTCAAATGTTATTCTTCAACATACACTGTTTCAATCAGCTTCCTTCCTACACATTCAACTCAACTCAACTTTATTTATTTATTTATTCATTATCAATCTTCATCTTCCTCTCTTTTTTTTGGCAGCAAACAGTGATGCAGTATCAGCTGAGTGATAATCTGCCCTCAGCTCCTCCTTTCAGACTCTTCCCGACAATCGAGAGAGACAGCGGAGGAAGGTACGCTGACTCTAAAAAAACACTGATTCTAAAACTCTCTGGTCCTAAAGTCATGTTTGCATAATTTACATCTCAGAGCCTTTTGGCAATCATTGTCTATCACTGCTGACAGACAATACGGTACATGCGCCTCAGAACAGATGCTACTTTTACCATAATTTTGTTGATCAAGCGGTTAGCGTTGAACGAATTCTAGGCGAGACTTCCTTACAGTGTAAAAGCGCTTTGAGTAGTCAAAAGAGTCGATCAGCGCGATACAAGTAAGTAATGGTATAGAAGTACAGATTTGAACACCTCTGTGTTTAACTTGCGTTAGATTTTGAATGGAGGACTTGAACTTGAACATTACATTTTTGTGTAACACTGTTATTATGTAACTTTTACTTCATTAGAAGACTGAGTGCTAAGTGTGTTTCTTATTGACTGTATAAAAAGATGGACGACACGTCGACATCTCCTCCTGTGATACAAAATATAAGCCAAGCTACTCCTGCGACAACTGCTGACATCATATTAGAGCCAGAGTCTATGTAGTACAGATTAGCATGTTGAACCACCAAATTGAACTCCCGCCCCTTCCTCTCATATAAACACACTTTTAACTTCCCCATAAAAGATCAAAGCTTCCTCAGGTGGGTATGGCCCCCCCGCAGATCAGATTCTCATGTTGGTTTGAAGCAGACACTCGAGGTTATCAAAAGTTCAATGACTCTTATGTCAGTGTTTGTAATATTTCCCCTCACTGTTCCTCCTCTAAGCTGATAACCCGGCGCACACTTCGATACAGGAGGCTCATTTGTCAACGGAACTGTCAATCATGGTGTTACATCTGATGTTACTAGCATCAAATAACTTATCAAAACTAAACTTCTAAAACACCTGGGCATTCATGAGCATGATAAGAACAAACTACAATGATAGAAAAAAAAATTCATAGAAATTGGACATATATTTCAATATCAAACTTTGACCCATGGCCCATCTGTAGAGATGGAGGAGGCAGGGCTTCTGTCCTGATCTGAAGCCATTCAGCAGAGGGAGCTCCCCTAATTTTGGGGATTTTCTCCCAGGGGAATGTTTCGTCCATCTTTTTTAATGTTAAATAGACTTGAGGTTTTATAGCTCTTCTCTAGTCTTCTGATCACTCAAAGCACTTTTACACCGCAAGTCACACCTACACATTCACACACTGATGGCAGAGGTTGCTCTGTAAAGTGACCATCAGAAGTAACTAATCCCATCCAAACTCATTAATACGCCACTGAGGCGGCACATTGTAAGGACATACTGGACATGTTGCTGCAGCAGCAGCTGGGGATCGAACCCCCCAACCTTCCTGTTGACTCCTGAGCCACAGCCGCCACAGTCTATGTTGTTTCCTCATGCTGGTTGTTTTTCAAATAATTTGATATTCTAACACATAAAAGTAGAAGTCTTAAAATGTGACATACAAAACATCACCGCCTGAAAATGTGTTCAGAAAAGGTTAAACACTCACATTTGATTTATTTATGTCTTTTTTCTTTTGCAGGCTGCTGATGTATCTAAAGATTCGCTGTGATCTGCCACCAAAGAGGTTTGTATTTACTGTCCCTAAAAGCAGATATCAGGGAGCTATGTAATGCTTTTCCAATTTTTACTGAGTTAATTTTAACATTTGTGATTATTTGAGAATCAGTTATTCAGATAAATAAAAAAAAACGTTTAAATGAAGCACAGCTGTTAAGAGGTTTTAAGTTAGAAGCCACAAGATTGAAAGGCTGAGTTTGCAAGCGCCGTTAATAATGTACTTCAGTAGTACTTTGGTCTGACAGGTGATCACTCAGGTACACCGTGTACATAAACATGGTGAGGATTAGTGACTGTTGATGTTGCTCATGATGTTATTGTTCCCACAGCACTGCCATCAACGTGTGTGCGTCTGTCCCCGTCCCTAAGGGCTCTGTGAGGTGAGCTGCTTCATTCAAATCAGCTGCTGATCGCTGTCTCTCATGTTTGTTATGAAAATGAGTCTATAAAGACTCCTGCGGCTGCAGACCAGAGGCCGCTCTGCTCCGCTCCTATCGCCTCTTATTTGAATGTGACGATATGTTCTGGTCCTCCGAAGCTGTCGGGTCTTTAAACCTGCTCTGTGAACGTCAAGAGAAAAGTTTCAGTCCAGACAGAAAGTTATTTACAGGCAGAACGTACTGTTTCTACGTACGAGACTCAGATATTAAAACTGTTCATGTTTATCAAATAAAACAACATTAACAAAGTAGGAAGCCCTATGGAGCAGAATGAGGCGCTCCTCATTTGTTATTTAAAACGTATGGAAATAAAAGCTAGTGATTCGTGGACGTAGACTCGTCAGGTTCCCTGACATGAGATGGAGCTGTCAGTTTTCTGATGCAGTCATACTTTTAGACACGCTAGAGAGGTAAGACATTTGAGAGAACACCCACATTAAGCAGCTAAATTTAACTTTGTAAGAAATCTCTCTCTTGTATTTCACACTCCGTACAGATGAAAACAATCACCTGATTGTAGCTGTGATTTCCTCCTATAACCTGGATGCATAATCTACCCCTTCAATGAGAGAGCTCCAAAGAGACTGATGTGACCTTTCTTTTGGGTTGAGAGGGGAGGTCTAAACCCGAGTTGTAATGATACTAGAATTAAAAACTAAATCTGACAATGTCATTAACAATCTCAATAATACAGAAATCTTAAAGGCACCTAATCGTGTCAAACTCCTGCATACTGTCTAAATTATGCAAGTATACACAAAATGTCCCTCCAATTCTACTGTTCATTTAGCAGAGGCTTTTTTCCAAAGCGAAGTACATCAGACAGGAAATACAACACAAGCAAGAGTCTAGGAAAGGGGAAATGTTGTCAGTGAGTGTAAACTAACATCTTTAACTCCGATTAGACACACAGGTGCTGACAGGCAAAACCATTCTAGAACGCTATTATCAATCAAAACCGTCATCATCGTTAAGGTTGTAGGTGTTCTTGAAAGAGCAGGGTCTTTAGCTTTTTCTTAAAGGTGCAAAGGGACTCTGCTGAACGAATGGAGTTTGGAAGTTCGACCCACCACCGGGATTGTCAGAGGAGAAAAGTCTAGTTAGTGTCTCGGGACTTTGTTTGAGGTTTGACCATTCATTGGCAGAGCGTAGTCGGCGGGAAGGAGTGTAGACCTGAAGGAAAGGGTTTAGTTGCTCTCTCAGTGAGCAGAAAGAGCATGAAACAGGGAAATGTTCTTCTCATGTTCTCAAAGATGTAAACATCATATGATGTTGACTTGACAGGAGGAAAATTTTACTCGGAGGCCGGGAGGAAACAATCTGGTAAAAAAAAAAAAAGAGTCTTTTTGCATGCACACGTGGACGGGCTTCATGTGTGACGGATTATGTTGAAAATAACGCGGCTGAGGTTAAACAGCCTGCCTTGAATTGAGATAGCAAACCGGTGCACTGGCTCTGTTTTAATTCACATCTCAAGTAGTACAAAGCTGCTTTGATTACTTGTAATACTTAAAAAAAAAAAAAAAAAAAACATCAACCTTGATGCACAAAAACACTTTAAAACACCCAAATGTCCTGACTGAAGCTCTGTGGTGAAATGTTGTTGTGACAGAGTGAAATCATGTGAAAGCTCTCAACTGGATTATCAATCAAATCACTGTGTGTGTGTGTGTGTGTGTGTGTCCGTGTGTGTGTGTGTGTCTGTGTGTGACCGTGTGTGTGACTGTGTGTGTGACTGTATGTGTGTACTGTGGGTTCAGTTTGTCTCAGGAGCTCAGCAGTCCAGATCAGAGCGCTGAGCTGAAGCAGCAGAGTCGAGCTGTTGAGTGGAAGATCCCCCGCTTCACTGGAGGAACACAACTGTCTGCACTGTTCAAGGTTACTATAAACACAAACGCACAAACTCAGGCACACGTAATCACACGTATTGATATTTTTGGTAAAGCAAAAAAAAAAAAAAAACCTGCTGTTATCAGGAAAAGGTTTGTTGCCAAGTTTAAGTTAAGTTAAAAAGCTGTGCTGTTTGTGCATGTTTGACCTTGCCATTGTTTTATCCGCACAGTTTACAGCTTTTTAGCAAATGAGCCTGAGCGGTTTAATGATTGTTTCACACAAAGCCGGGTTGAGCATCTCTTATCTGTGAACAGCTACACTATTTCTAATCATGAAAACGCCATTTGCTGCTAAATAATCATGAGATCGTGATTTTTACTGTTTCATCATCCTCTCGTCTTCTCCAGCTGGAGGTCCCTGGTCTCAGCTCAGCCTCCATGTTGGAGGTCGGTCCAGTCGGTCTGAGCTTCGAGCTGCCTAAACTCACTGCCACAGGGCTTCAGATCCGCTTCCTCCGCCTGTCACCCGTCCAGCCTGGCCCGTCTCAGCGCTGGGTCCGCTATGTCACACACTCCGACTCCTACATCATCAGAGTTTAACCTCCAAAAATCTCTTCTTCATATGACCCGTCAGTTTTATGACGGAGCAGCAGAAATATCTCGTATACAGTTCATGTTTTATCTCTAAATTTCTTTGGCTCCAATAACAAAATGTTATTCTGTTTTCGTGGGTTAATTTATCTCTGCTCAACAAATAAATATAAAATGTATCTCTCTTTATTTGTTTGAGTGTAAATAAAATATGGAGTGCCATCATGGTTTTGTTTGTTCTCATGTAAGTTTGTCAAAAAGTTTGATATATTTAACCATTTATCCTGAAAAAAGAGCAACTGTCTAAACTCAAACTACTGCTGACTTCAATAACTCAATTGACTAACTTTAGAAAAGCAGTCACAGAATGTACTACCTTAAATCAGAAACAGCTGCTCACAGTAAAGACACAAAAAACCAAGACGTGTATTTTCGGTTTTAGGGTTTGGAACTATTTTCAGTAGCGGATTAATCTCCATTGAAAATACATAGTGTGTTTATTCATGGTCAAACGAGACTTTTAAAATTAGTTTTTAGAAATCTTTTGGCACAGAACACCTGGATGAACAGTGAATTATCATACAACAGCTTCTGTACAAACCAAACGAACATGTTCTAAATGTTCTTGTTCAATGAAACTGTGGTGTCTGAAGTTTGGGTTGCACCCCCGCTTGATGTGGCCTCATACTGTGTACGAGCTTCCAATCTCCAAAGTTGAGAAGCTGGAGAGGACAGATTCATGAAGAAGTGGCTGGGTCTCCCGCGCTACCTCAGTAACACCAAGCTGTATGGACATGGTGCTCTGGAACTGCCGATCTCTAGCCTCAGTGAGAAGTACAAGAGCACCAAAGTGAGGCTGAAGTCTCAAGATGTAGCCATACGAACAGCTCTTCACAAACTGGCAACTGGGAAGAAGTGGACCCCAGCTGAGGGTGTAGCGCAAGTTCAATCTGCTCTCAGGCATGGACAAATTGTGGGACAGGTGCAACAAGGAACAGGTGGGTTTGGACTCGGGACAAGTTGATCTACATGGCACAAGGCAACACCTGCAAAGAGGAGAAAGGGTAGTTACTGAGGTCCGGTCTGCTTCCACTGGCAGGAAGCAGAGAGATGGAAAATCTGGAGCACTGTAAGCTCACAAGTAGAAACTTGTGGGAAATGGAAGGAAGCCAAATCAGCTTCAACATCAGGGGCCACCTTTGATGTTCTTCCTACATCCACGAATCTTAATCAGTGGTTTGGAGAAGATCCAGTATGCCCTCTCTGCCAAACCGCAGCAACTCTCAGGCACATCCTCTCCAGGTGCAAATACAGTCTGTACCAAGGCCGTTACACCTGGAGACATAACCAAGTCTTCTGACAATTGGTAATCATTCTGGAAGGAAGGCAAACCACCAATGCCCTCCCTCACTCAACATCCAGACACCCATCCACTACCCCCTTCATGAGAGCAGGACAGGGCCCAGCTAAACCAGCAGCAAGAGAGGATAGAACCCTCTTAGATGCAGCGAGGGGCTGGAAAATGCAGATTGATCTTGATCAGTGACTTAAGTTTCCACCTGATATCTGGAACACCAATCTCAGACCAAATCTTTTTTTGTGGTCAAAGTAGAAATGAAACAGAAGCAACCTTAAATCTTCAATCTGAACTGCTGAGCGGGCTCATTTCAAGCCAGCAGTATCAGTCGTCAAAAAAACAAAACAAATAAGGGACAAATCACCGACCAGAGACAGCCTCCCTCTTCCCACTCAAATCCAGGAAGTGCTGATTACTAGAAATATTAACAAGTCTTAAGAGCTGAAACTAACATGTTAATCATTTTGTTCATATAAGATGTTTTTTTTATGTCCTTCAAACTCAAGCAGGCCAGCTCTGTCCTCTCATATTCTGATGTTCATACGAAGCTAACTAGTTGCATTACCTGACAGACATGAAGCTTCTAAAGGTCTAAAGGTCTAAATCTCATCTCAGTCTTATTGCTGTAAATAAAGAAATTACTCCCCCCCCCAAAAAAAACAAAAAAAACAAACAGCTGACAGACGCATGCAAAAACAAGCATCAAGTGAAGACAATAAGATTAGTTTTAATAACTAAGCATCAGTTTTATTATCACTCTTATGTAAAGCTTCTCATAAACTTGTGAAGAACAAAGTAAGCTACTCATTACTTAAACATAAAACATGTGATTTTAAGTTTATGTATGTTATGTATGTTAAGTATTTTTGTTTTTGCTGTAAACACACACAATCAAAAAGGCAAATCATATGCTGCAATGCACAATGAAAAGAGTCACAGATCATCACATCAAACAATGATAAATACAGTTTTTTTTAAATCTGTGTATCAGTATCATCAAGTATCAATGTGTCTGCCATAGCACTGCACATTTTCCCAACTTGCAAAACAACAATGAAAAAAATGTGAGTAAAATACCAAAAGTGAAAGAGGAATCACATAACTTAACAAGCTGTAGGCCTAAATCAGACAATATTTGATGGTGTCTTTATAAATAAATAAGATTTAATTTTGACTAATAACTGAAAGTGCAATCTTCAATCAGGACACAAACTAAAGCTAAAAGACAACCTTTAAATTGTCTTGCAGCTCATTTTCATCTCATTATAGGCAAGCAGGTATAAGGTTAAATTTATTACAGCTGTATAACAGGTGGATCTGATGCTAACACCTGCATTAATTCTGTTAATTCTAATTAAGTCTGGTGGTCTATGGTAATGACCCTTCAAACATGTCAGGTCCTCTTAGTCACAACCATCTTTACGACGAATCAACATTTTCCTCAGCTTCTTGTTGTCATGTTTATAAAGAAAGTGTTGCGCAACATCATCTGCAGCCGCTGCACACACAGACACACACACACGTACGTACACGCACACGCACGCGCAGCCTTTGCGGAAGCCAGAGGAGCCGAGGCGGCGCTAAATGAAATTAGCATACTAACTAGTTAGCAGTGCGCGGATGTGGATGGACGGGTGAACGGAGCTGCAGCACAAACCCACAGCTTCTACAGACGACACACCGCCGGTCCGGGCTCATTTTGTCGGGATCTTGCTGCAGTCCGCCTGCCGAGGAGATGGGGGACAAGGCGGGCACCAGGTAGGGACGGCTAAACCAGAGTTGCTAAAAGCTAGTTAGCATCAGCTCTCGCGCACTTTGCTAACGTTAGCCGAGCCACTGCTGGCACGGGCGAGGGAGGGTTTTTTCTCTCCGCATGTAACAGCTCAGATTTACCCGCTTTGTGACAATAACCCAAACAGCGCCTGAGTAGGGGTCCGGGATCTTCCCTTCATCTCTGCTGTGATGACCTCGTTGGCAGGAGGAGAAGTTAGCCCAGCAGGGTGGGGTTTAGCTAACAGGACGCTCGCTCCAGCCCCCGCTCACAAATCTGTCAAATCTCCATATCTGGCTCACGCACACATCTAAATCTATACCAAAAATATCTGACAAAATCATCATCACAAATTGTTTATTCTACACTGCAGAAAACACACGGCTACATATTGAATGTTAACACGGTTTTAGTGTGTAGGGAGGAATTCCCACGGTGCCTTTCCAACAAAACACGGCCGTAGTGGGCGGTATCGACGAGGGGAGATCTACTGTTAAATATATAATAAAGTCCTGCTTTATGCATGGCATCTACGCCGATTTAAACACCACACTTCAATTATTGAAGAAACACAAAAACTTGTGTTTAACTCCCTGATTTACACGAGAAATATTTGAAATGATTATTTTCAAATTGAGTTTGGTTGGCTATCCGGGTTAGCCTGCTTCTTATGAAGGCTAAATTGAGATACCAGGGTATCACAAAGTCGTGCCAATTATCCGTGAATGTTTTCTGGTTAGTTAGGAGACTTGTCTTTTGAGTTGTTGCATCGCTAAAATGAAGGAGGGTTTACTCATAATGATGATGAAGAGTGAGCAGATAAACCGTGACAGCTCTTCCTCGGGTTGTTTTGGACATGAAGACTGTGTTGACATAAATGAATATTACACCTGCATGCTTTATTATCAAGTTTTTTTTCTCAGGGCCTCAGCGTGCTCTGTAAGGTTGTTAAAGCTCTCCATACTTGAATGGTTTACTTGCCATTTATTCTAAAGGGACACGATCAACATCATTCGAATGATCAGTAGCATCTTTAAGTACCAAACTATTTGATGGAGGGTGTGTAGGAGAGGAATAAATCCATTAAAAACAGCAGGCAAAGACCTACACACACTAAAAAACGTTGTGCTGAAGTTTGCCTGCAATTATTGTTTGTTGTTAATTTGAAACAATAAGTTACCTATTATTGGGGGTACATAGGATTGTGTTTGTGTTGCTGTGGTATTGAAACATGTATCATATAGTTTGGTTTATGATATCTAAGGTTTAAGTGTGTTAGGATTGTTGTGTATCTGCTGTGTAGTCTCTGTTGTTAATCCAGACAAGCTGCAGATCCTGATCAGAGTTATAAAGCCTGTTTTCAGACTTTTGATCTGAGGTAAATCTACAAATGTTTCCCGTCCGAATCAGCTCTGGGGGTTTAAAGGATTTCTTTGTTTTCTGCCTTGTTTACATCTTTGTTATTCGGTGTGTTGCAGCTGAGAAGGAGACTTTCCCACAGTGCCGTCTGTTCTTTGCTCTGTACATTTTAATATAACAATGACTGTGATGTTAAAGTGCTGACTCAGCTTTAATCTGCGGCTGTTTACATTCTGCCTGTTTGTCATGTACACACACACACACACACACACACACACACACACACAGGTTGGTGACTTTACAGATTGTATCTGCACAAACACCTCGTTGTTTACAGCGGCGCGCTCAGACGTGCTTCTTCTCTGCTTCTTTAGTGACTGAACTTTACTATCAGGGCGTCCCCTTCTTCTGTAATGGACACTGACATTTACTGAGATTTAAGTAAACAGACCTTCTCACTCCTGCCTGAACTCTCTCTCTCTCTCTCTCTCTCTCTGTCACTTCCTGTTAGGAAACAGGTGGGAAACAAGGGAGGAGAGGAAACGAGCAGGGGGGAAAGATAAACATTGAGCAGAAAGTTGGACTGTTTTTTTAAAAAAAAAATTAGAACATATAAACATGATTGTAGATGGACTCAATGATCAGCTGCCCTTCCTTATAAAAAAAAACACAAAAAAAAACAGGGGAAAGTTCCCGACTTTACCAGCTGATTTTCTCATATCTGAGAAAAAAAAATGTATAGATTAATCTGTTGGAAAAGCTGCCCGAAGGATGTCACAACACCAGTCTTTTTTTACCTTGATATGATACGAATCAAAAGATATCAATACCGAGCTTGGATACAAATGTGACAGAAAAAGATTCCCTAAACACCCAACACTGGATATTTTTTTTTGTTTTCAGTTAGCAGGCTAATGCACACTTAAACATTGCCAACAAATTTGTACGATGTGCAGAGTGGGTTAAAAATCTGACTGAAGATCTGTATCTATTTTTATTTATTTTAAAGCTTTGGTACTTTTTGCTTCTATCAATTAATTATTATAAAATAATCAAAACTGGATTGTTTTAAAAACATTGAAGAGGTCTTTAAACATGTTGACAATAAGCTGCAGTAATACAGATGTTACATTAGAAGAGCGATGGCTGTCGTAGTGAAGTTTCTTGTGTAAAGATTAGGACACTTCTTTTCTTGTGTCCTTACTTGATGTACTTACTTGATCTGGCTCATGCAATAGTCAATCAGAGTTTTGTTGTTGTTTTTTAAGTTGATAAAATGTGTGCATAATTGAAAAGTCCTCTGTGTTTTATGTCTATGATTTGGTCGTGCGGTGGAAGCCAACATGTTGAAGCAGCCAGCTACGAGCTAGCAGAAAGTTTAGCATCCTCTGTATTATTGGTGTGAAGACACCCAGTGGACCGACAACATTAGAGAGAGAGAGAGAGAGAGAGATTCACAGGAAGATGAACCTGTGTGTTGTTAAAGTCACCGTGAACGTCCTCCTGTCGTCCCTGCAGTTTGTGTGACCCAGTTAGATTTCTCAAAGAAGCGACAAAAACAACCGAAGTGAAGGTGCTGGCTGCTGAGGTATGAGCGGAGTGACTTTAATCATTTCAGCCTTTTATCAAAGACAAACATCAAGCTGGCCTCGGGCAGCTTTAAAACAGTTTGTAGGCTTCACCACAACCACACAAATATAAAACTGTTACAACTAAATATAACTCACAGCTCAATGACTTTATTATATCCACGTATTATTGAGTCAGATTTATTTCAACCTTGAAGGACTGCAACAACAAGCGGCTTCTTTGAATCTTAAAAGCTGACAACAGTTGTGGTTTCTGCTTCAGGCGAACCGGGGAAACTCTTTCTCTCTAAAATAGTCAAAACTGTTTTTTTTTGTTTGTTTTTTTTTAAGTAAAAGTATGAAAGTGGCATGATGAAACTGTCTTTAACTGAGAGATATTCAGTTTACTACTGAATGTTTTCTGATATCTGTAAACTAGAGAGACTAGATCTAGAAGTTTTGCTTCTTTTTGTTTTTGCTTTGCGACTTGTCAGACGAGTTGCACGTACATTTTCTCACTTTATCTGTGTTTTAAACCACACATACAGACCAACAGTTAAGAGTTTATAGAGGTATTTATTTATTAGATTTGATTGTTCTTCTTTATTTGAACTGACATTTGGGCCTTTCTGTTTCACCGTTGACCTCCAGTGTTTATGTTCTTCTTGTTTACAGCAGCGGCTGGTTTAAATGGCTCATTTAGTTCTGTTCATACTTGTTTGATGACTTCTGTGTATTGACAGCCAGCTTTAACTGTATTTTTTTATTTTATTTTTTTTACAATTATTGTCATCATAATGTCTCCAGCGTTAAAGCCAGTGATGTAAATGTCAGCAAAATGAAAGAGGTTTGTGCCAAACTCTCATCATTAGTTGTTTTGAGGACCTGAAGCTTTCTAACGTCCTCTTCTGTTGTTTTGTTTTTGTTTTGTTTTTTTGGGGGGGGGGGGGTTGAGTTTCTACTTTTGAAGCATTAGGATGATAAATAACGTGTGTGCGAGGTGTTGAAGGAGAAGTGCAGTATTTTAAAACATTGTTCCTTTGTTTACCTATTGGGGGGGGGTCTTCTTGAGTAACGGATGCAAAACGATTTGGAGATTGCTCCAGCAGATTTCTTGATCCTGCAGATCAAAACCACGACCCAAGTGTCTCACCCGACTTCATTCCAGAAAGGATCCTCGCTCGGTCTTTTAACTTCCCAATCGTGGTGCGTGCAAAAAAAGTCACATAGCAGGACGTGTGCTGTCAGTTAGTGGACCTTGAAGCACGTTGTGCTGTTAGATACAAAACCAGCACCGCCAGTAGAGATCTACAATAAGTCTGTGTGATGTTGGGACGCTGCTGCCGTCACAGATAGCCCCGACATGATGCCGGAGAGAGAAGCCGAGCCGGTGCACATTAATTCTGTGGCCACATTTTTAAACGGGACAGATGTGCTGCAGATTTTTTTGTCTTTTTCTCTTTTAGCACTAAACCTCCAGCGAACTTGGTGAAGCGTTGAGTAAGTCACAGGCAGCTCAAGGATGATTTGAGAGTTTGATGGGGACCCTAGGGGAAAAAAATAAAATAAAATCACCCGCCAACCAGCGTTCAGCAGAGCAACAAGAGTGAGTTCAGTCAGACGGGATCCCTTTGGAGAGGTTTCCTTCAGTCACTGAAAGATTAGCACTTTTTTTTTTTTTTTTTGACCCGCTGCTTTGGACCCCTCGAGGTCCCCGAGCAGTTGCCAATCTTGCCTGTTGACAAGTAGCGCCTCTGCTTTGAGGAGAGGGATGTAAGAGCTATTTTCGGGTTGTAAAAAAAAGAATCCTCTTCCTCTTCACCATCCATCTACTGTCTGTAATGTGGGCAGACCTGAGCCTGTCAGTGACGAAGCTTTTATGATGCAGCCATCACAGCCTGTTTCACCACTGCGGGCTGAAGGTGTGTGTGTGTGTGTGTGTGTGTGTGTGTGTGTGTGTGTGTGTGTGTGTGTGTGTGTGTGTGTGTGTGTGTGTGTGTGTGTGTGTGTGTGTGTGTGTGTGTGTGTGTGTGTGTGTGTGTGTGTGTGTGTGTGTGTGTGTGTGTGTGTGTGTGTGTGTGTGTGTGTGTGTGTGTGTGTGTGTGTGTGTGTGTGTGTGTGTGTGTGTGTGTGTGTGTGTGTGTGTGTGTGTGTGTGTGTGTGTGTGTGTGTGTCAGAGGAAGTGCAGAGAGGAAACAGTCAAGTGAACATGAGGAAGTGCCGTCGACGACAGTTCAGCGTGATGACACGAGTCGCACCGAGGTTCAGAGACTCGTCGGCCGTGTTCAGCTCATGTGCTTTGAACTTCGGTGCCGAAGCACGAAGCCGACCTGCCGCAGAGTTTTGCCATCGACTGAACTGTGGCCAAGAGGAAAGATGGCTTCCTGCTTCTTTGATCTGCGCTGAGAGGTGTTTATATTTAACACAGGGGGTCGCGTCCCTGATGTGCAAGAATCCATCCCCAGTCATTTACAGCAATCAAACCAATATTTACACGCGACAGAGTGAGGGCTGGAACCGTTCGACCACAGCAAGTGAAGACCAAGGCACCCAGGGGTGTCAGGGTTCACAGAGGTCAGAGTTTGGGGATACAGTTCAGTTTAACAGGGAAACATAAACAGAAATAAAAGCCATTTATTGATGTATAAAAACTTATGTGTACCTTTTAGGAGCAATGGAGGGATTTATGATCGTTGTTAGTGACTACAGGGTGCAGCGGTTATTTGTATTCAGTCGCCAGGAAGATTCACCTTACAGATACATTTCCTTCCTTTACTATATATCCTTTTTTTTTAAACAGCAGGGAGAAGTTGTTGGACTGGTATCTTTTGCCGAGCTCCCACATTCGGCACCTCTGGGTGAAGCTGTCTTCTATTCATTAGGAGGTTTTTCACGTGTTTCCAGTGACAGTTCAAGCTGCCAACCTAAAGTATATACGCACACAACTGTGTTAAAGAAGCAGGCTGATGTTCTCGCACCGCTCTGCCACCTTCTATATTACTCTTCTTCTCCACTCGGGACGCATCGGTCAAACCGTGACGTTCACTCACCAGGCTCAGCTTCTTCTTCTTCTTCTTTTTTTTAATGACTAAAAGTTGCCAGCGAAGCTCCTGCACAATTATGTAGGCAATCATTCAGTAACAGAGTTTTCAAGGTTTCAGATATTATTCCGACGCCTCGTGTTTGTCATCAGGCTGGTGAGTTGGAGAGGAGAGAATCCAGCTCATTAAAACTGTCAAAAAAAACACGCTTTGAGTCTTTCAGAAACCGATTCATAGAAACGCTGAATGAGAGCGAAATCTGTCCGTCTGGTGACTAACGTGTTAATCATGAACTGACAAACACGAGACAGATTTCCTTTACAGCTGCCATTCATGATCATCTTTAGCGCTCGGATCATTTTCTAGTTCACCCACAGAGATGTTACGTCTCTGAAAAGTAATAAACAGTTTAAAGGAGGTCAAGTTTTCTGAGTCCACTTTGAGGTCTTCAGATGTCCGCTTTTGTCTGCTGATCGGTCAAGATCTATTTACAGTCAAAGACCGATGGAAGCTGCACATATTCAGACACGGAAGCAAAAGCTTTTGCAACTTTTGCTTCTCTAAACCACAGGAAGAACGACTTGTAAACGATGTCATTTTTTCTTCTGTAACCACGTTAATGTGGCTTTAAAGATGCTATTTTCATCCAAAAAGAGAAACCGTCGGAGCTCTTGTAATTCTGCAGCAGCTGGAACGTTTTTCTCTTTTATAGGACAATAAAGTGGCCACTAAAAGCCCACGATTTAAATCATCTGCAGGATGAGAAAAACAAACTCACAGCTGGACACGAAGCTGTGGATGTGAGCGATCCGTGTCACAGTAGGGCGGGGCTTTCCGCGCTCTGTTTACCTGAAGCATCCCTGCAGAGCGGCGTGCCGCAGGTGGATCACGCGCTCGCTGCGGAGGGATTTGTTTACCCGCCCGGAAAGTTTTGGAAGCAGCCAGTCGAGCGTGAAAACCTGTTTACAGCAAGCGGCTGTTTTCTTGTCCGGAGTTTTCCCCCGTCGGACGATTCTGCTTCACGTGACGCTCACGCGCACACACACACATCTACACACACTGACACACACGCACACACACACACTGAATCCACTGCAGAGAAAAACACCAGATTTTAAAAACCGTCTCTCAAGTTTTCATGCTGCTATCTCTTCTGTCGTTGATATTTTAAGTTGCAGAAAGCTGTAATTGATTTAAAATCATATGAACTACATTTTAAATTAAGTATTTTTGAATGATCTAATTTTAGTTTACAATTTTAAACAATTTTGAAAAAATAACAAACGGTTTGAAAAACCTCGAGTGATAGAAATCCTACCGGTGTTTCTCATGAATTTACATTAAATAACTTTATTTTGAAATAAGGATTTTACAAACAAGGGAAAAGTTTGTTATTGATAAAATGTATTGTTATTAAATGTTTCTGATGCTATAAGAGTGTCGTTTCAAAACGTGCTTTGGTATTTGATTTTAGTCTTGAATGGTACTGACGTTGAAATCCTGGAGTCATGGCCACACTGTTAAGTTAATCACAGTCTTGTGTGCGCCCACAGTTTTGCAGAGGGACATTTTTAAACCCATGTAGTTTTTTTCTTTCTCACAGTTCAGGGAAAGAAAACTGCCGTCATGTTTCTCTTTACAGCTCCGAGTCGGAGGAACAAATCCGAGCAGTTGAAGGTTTCCTGTTTCCCAACATAGAAATGGAGACATTATGCAAACATTTCACATTTGCATCCTGTCGGAGGTTTAAAACAGAAAACTCCAACAATCAATTCAAGTGTTGCAGCGTTGTATTGAGTTCAAAGAAAGCAGCGTGTGAAGCGTCTGTGAGCTTCTTAAAAGGACTCTGAACTGTTTCTGTGTAAAATGATTTTTAACTTGAGGTTTTTAAAGAGTTCAGCAGATATTAAAAGTGACTGCAGTCAGACCTTTGATGTCTGTTTGGAAAGATTTTGATCACAAATATTTTCTGGCAGGATGATAAGGGTCATAGTCAACTAGTAATAACACAAAAATACAGATTTTTTTTGTTGTTGTTGTTGTTGCATTCAGTGATTCATAGTACAGCAAATATTTTATTCACAGGTCACAATCCTCCTGATTAACTTTTCAACATCAAACAGTCTCCAGATATCTCGTTCTAAACGAGCTCCGATTTCTGACCAAAAATGGAGAATTATAGAAAAATATTCAGCTGCATTTTCGGACCCGCGTTCAGCAACAGTCAGACATTTGAAAACGTGTGACACTGAAAGTTTCGACTGAAAAATGGTTTACTTAAAGGATTTTTTTTATTTTTTTTTTTATAAATGTCTTCAACTTCAATGTCGTCAGACTTCTAAATGTTTCATACTGTTGGACGTTGCTTTAGGTAATCAGTATCTCCTGCCTGAGGACTGAAGCTCAAACTAACCAATCGGAGGATGTCTCGAGCCTCGGCTGCAGCTCGCTCGTGTCAGAAATATTAAGCGAAAGAAAAGTAGAATGACTCGACTTATGAATAAATAAGATAATAATATAAGGAAAAGAATTGGACAGAAATGATTTGAACTTTCAGTTTTCATGGATGAATAAATTGACTTTGTCTAAACTGAGTCTCACCAATAAAAACAGGGATGACTTAATAATAGGGGGATGGAACGATTTACTCACGATTCTGACGTCACGATTTATTTTGAAAGAATCGCGGGAGCTGATTGGAGGTTGTCTGTCTTCTCAACTCTTTTCATTTTCTCTCTCGTGAGGCAGAAATGCTTCCACTGCCATGATATCGCCCGCTAACACTCACAATATTATGAGAATGAATCATTCTCCAGAGCACCCATTTGAACCTGGACACACAGTCGATTAATCTTTCCATGCCTACTTAATAGCAGCTCTAACTTGAATAACAGTTTAACCAGGAAGTCACATGACTGATCTGCAGGTGGATTGTATAAAACCTGTTTTGCTTCCATTCAGATAATTGATCTGTTTTCAAGTTTTGTTTTCAGAAATGGAGGCCAGCTCTTTGTTAAAACATTTCCAGTCTGAACATTTTCTGCGGATTAGATTCAGACTTTTTTTTTTCTTTTACTGCTGTCTGGAGTTTTTATTCAGACTGAACATTGAAGAAAAGAATCAGAACGAAAAATGAAAATAAGTTGAAGTCGGAGCTAATCGACGTCTCTCTTAACTCCTTCAGCTCATTATTTAGTGTTTTTAAACGTCGCAGCTGAAAACGGCACAGAGATAAAACTGGAGCCCTGAAGAGTCGTAAATGAGTTTGAACGGGAGCTTTGAAGTGATCTAAATATAACTGGGGGGGGGGGGGGGTGGACAGGAAGCAGTCATCAGCTGGAAAAAGAGCTGCACAAAGTTTCAGAGTGTGTCGGTGCAGAGTTTCTCCTCATCCTCCCAGCTGATCAATAACTTCAGACCAGAGATGAGGCGAGGAGAGGAAACCGTGTGTGTGTGACTTCCTGTTTATGGTTGTGGTTGTTGGAGATGGTGACCATATCACACAAGTGCTGTGACACAGACGTTACACTCTGTCCTTCTCGAATGAAGCAGACAGGCTGCTGAAAACATATTAGTCCAAATCAGACTATGTTGATATTTTTGGATACCATGGCAACGGAAACGCAAGTCCAAGACGCACAATATGAAGTGATTACATTTCAAGGGTCAAAAAGGGGCGGCAAAGTCCTGCACACTGTCTAAATGATCCAGAGACAAGTGAAGACAGTATGCAGGATTATTTCATGTTGTTGACTTTAGTGCGAAGTAGTCTCCATATATGGTCATGCCTGTTATTTCAAACTCTTCTTGTATAAACGACTATGAATTAAACACATTTCACCATCGATGTAGTTTTAATACCACAACATCCTTAAAATGACAATCATTACTCCTGTGCGT
The DNA here is from genome assembly GCF_947650265.1 of Symphodus melops. Classification (NCBI taxonomy): domain Eukaryota; kingdom Metazoa; phylum Chordata; class Actinopteri; order Labriformes; family Labridae; genus Symphodus; species Symphodus melops. The sequence continues at coordinate 13,188,539 of NC_136701.1, forward strand.
ACATCTCCTAATCTGTTCTTTATTACTGAAGGAATGCTGTCAATCAAACCATATATTTTGACCATCCATATTTTTTGATAATGAAACAGCAATATTGTCTAATTTCACATCTTCAAAAATGGCAAATGAGTGAAATGTCTCTGCTTTCACTCAACAATTATGTCTACTGAAAAAAGTTTTCCCAAAAGGAGTTTCTGGGATTAAAGAAAAGCTGGATCCCAGAAATAATTAGTTGCAAAAGGAGAGCTCATGGATACGCCCTGTGACTGTGAAACTGTCAAGTATAAAGATTAGAGGTCAGATTGTATTATGAAGTTAGTAAGAGTGATGAGATCTACTGGAGCGTGTTGAACAGGTTGGAGGAAACGATGCGTCGTGCCCTCGTGGGGAATGTTGCTTCATCAGCTCACAAAACCCAAACTTACCTTTGAAAAGCTCTTTAAGGGCGCACAGTCCGTACCATGCCCGCCCTGCCCGCTTCACCCTCAATCACCAGTTTATTTGGCGAGTGCTCCAATCCTCAGGCCTGGTATGGGTTGAAGAAGCGGGCTTCGGCACGGTTGAGTTCATGCACGACACGTAGACAGCTACAATGTGTTTTTTTTTTTTTTTTTTTTTTACTCCACCTTTCTTGTAAACTAAGAACACTTCATGGCCACATGATCAGAAATACTTTATTAATCCCAGGGGGAAATTCGATTGTTGTTGTTGCTCGTCGTTACGTGGCCAGGATGACACCACGGGTCGTTGGTTGTTGTTAAAGTCAGTCATGTGTTTTATTGGGACATTTTTTTTTAGGCGGCAGGAGGTGGCCATGCTAAGGTCCGGTTAGTCCTAGAGAAGTGTGAGAGCAGGCCAGAGGGGGGAGGGGGAACAATCGTGCTTCAGTATGGTACTGGACAACTAATCTGAGTGCAAACAGTCAAATCTTCCAACTGTCTTAACACATCCCGTGTATCTGCAATGTGAGAAGCTTGTTTTGTAATTTCTGTCTTTTACATGGAAATCAACAAACTTACAGTTTATAACACCAGAAACTATGGGTCTCTCCGGGAGGATTATTCAGTATCTTGTCAATCTTAAACAAGACATGAAGCACTGGAGTAGAACAAACATCCTCCTTAAAAAAAAAAAATCAAGCTATTATCCAGATATATTGTTGCTTTAGAGCTCTGTGGTGACATCCCATAATAACCCCCACTCTGCGTCTCTGTAAGCACTTCCTCCTCGGCTTCCTGCTGTGTTGAAATAAACAGCGGCCTGTTTGAACCGGTTGATATTTCCTCTGATTATTTACACAAAACATTCCTGTTTACTCACTGAGATGTTTCACTTTTTAAATACATGTCGTCGCTTATTTGTCTGTGGAGACTCATTAAACCTATAAATGAAAAGAATAAACTAACATGTTCTTTTTCTATTCCTCTTCTTCTTTTGTCTTCCCCTCTTCTTCTTCCTCTTTCCAAACCTCTCAGAGTTTTCAAGAAGTCGAGCCCCAACTGTAAGGTGAGTCAGGCCGTTTATTTATCCTGCAACATCTCACACTCTTCCACACAGCTGCTGGAGGGGGGATTACTGCGCTCTCTGCTGTTGAAATGTTTCAATATAAAAACCTGTTTGGGCTCAAATACTCAGAATAGATGTGATAATACAAAGAGAGAATAACTCTACCAGAATTAGTTCAGAGAAGTACCATTGATAATACCATTAGAACTGTCCTGCTGCTAGAAACACTCAGTACAGCACCAGCTATCGAATAATCCGCCGGGCAAAATAGTCCCCGACAAACGTTTCACTCCCTCATGTGCGTTTGGAAAATGATACATTAAGCTGCTCTTTTGTGTTTAATAAACTTTAATATAAAACATGTATTTTCTTAGAAATGTTCTAAAAGCATTTAACTTTTTTTACTTTTAACCTAGCTTTAGCTTTAGCATTGCGTTGACTAACCTTTAACTCCCTGTAAACACAAAACTGTTACACCTGGTTTTTATTTGTTTTTTTTTAATGGCACCAATCACTACCACATACCCTCATTTAAGACGTGAACTTCCATTGATACATTTTTAATTGATGTCTATGGTAGCAATGGAGGGACAAACAGGTGAACTTTATTGACCCCAAAGCGGACTCAAGATGAGGGAGGCTAGCTCCTTTCCTCCCCTGTTTATGTGCAGAGCAACAGTGACTCAGCACTTTTACAAGCAGCATAAACCATTCTCATAATTATCCGCTAATTAATGGAAGGCCAAATCTTACTATAAAACTTTATTTATTATACTTGTTTTTTTTATTCCAAGATAAAAGCTCATGTGTTCATTTTAACAGTTATAACAAAGATGTTCAATTAAATAAAGCCTGTGGTGGTCTCCCTTCTTAAACTGTAGCTCTTTTATCCTGGTGAATTTTGTGGACCAATTTGGCCCAAAAAAAACTCAATGTGATTGTTTGTTTGTTTTTTTGCAGGTGACAGTTTATCTTGGAAAGAGAGACTTTGTGGATCACCTGGACCATGTCGACCCCGTGGGTGAGTCGGAAGGTTTTTACACGTACAGCGTTTTATTTGATTGAGGTTCCTTTGGAAATATGATGCAGATTTTGTAGCATTTTATACATTGCATCGTAAAGTCGTCTGGTCGTACAAGTTGAAGTATTTATTTATTAAGATGAGGTGGAAGGAATGAATTGATGTTTGAAACAACTTCTTTTAGGTTTGTAAAAATCACAAACAGAGCATGTAAATAATAGAACGACCAGCAGTAGAATCAGATCACTGAACTCTCTGGACTTTGGCTTGAGGTTGTTTTTTGTGTGTGTGTGTGTGTATGTTTTTTGATGACTCAGCTGTTTCTCTTCCTTCTTGCTTGACAGATGGAGTGATCCTCGTCGACCCAGAGTATCTGAAGGACAGAAAAGGTAGGACGGCTTCCTCCTTAAGTGTGTTTTATTTATTTAAAAAAAAAAAAGGCATCACACAGTCCAGGTCTGCGCTCTGATGGATGCTTCAATTCAGGATCTGATCCAAAGTCTAAAAAATTAGGTTGGCTTAAATCTTTGCAGGCAGAAATGTTAAGATGTATTTTTGGAATTTATTTATTTTCTCCTCGTCTGCATCTGCATCCCGTCTACATGTCATAGACAAACATTTCTATGAGAAGCCAAATGGACTTGAATAAATGTCAGAACCTGCCCACTAAACCTGGTCTCTGCTCCTCTTCCTCCTGCAGTCTTCGTCACTCTCACCTGTGCATTTCGTTACGGCCGTGAGGACCTGGACGTGCTCGGCCTGTCCTTCAGGAAGGACCTCTACATCTCCACCTTCCAGGTCAGAATCCAGTCCTCGTCCCACCTTCAAATCCACGTTGAATCCCCCCTCCTTCAGTTCATCAGAGCATGTTGCTCAGCTTTAGAACAAAATAAATATCATGCTCTCCATTTGTCTCTCAGGCGTTCCCTCCGGTGCCTGAGGAGCGTAAACCCAACAGCAGGTTGCAGGAGAGGCTGCTGAAGAAACTGGGCCAACATGCACACCCTTTCTACTTCACTGTGAGTCTGCGCGTCTCATTTCTTCACAGGAACTTCACCTGCATCTCTCACATCAGTTAGTATTAGTTTGGGATGAAAGACTCGTGTGTTTGTGATGTTCATTGATTGTAGTCCGCTCTCTCAACTCTAAAAAGGTAAGACAACAGGTTAAGAGAAAAAAAAGGAACGTATCAGAGCAAGAGAAACTTTTATTCACCGCTTGTTTGATGTCAAAACATTGAGAAGTTGTAGGCAGGGTGTCTCCACTGCAGGAGGCTTTCCCAGGAAAAAGAGAGATGATGGAGGAACCCAGGAACTACAACTGCTTGGATTACAGGAAACAGGAAGTGACTGTAGTTAATGAGGCACTGAGCAGCAGAGAGAGGGAGAAGAAAAGCGAGCAAGTGAAGGAGAGAAATGAAACTGTACATGCAGATAGTTTCCTCTTCATCTGAAGATGGGTTTAGACTTTGAGGAAGGAAACGTTTCTCTCTACTTTAGTGTCTTTCGCTGAGTCATTTAATACAACTCAAACAACAGTCATTTAAAAAACAAAATACATATGACAGCTATGTAGTTTGTGAACGAAACAACCTTGTTGTTTCTTTAGACAAAGTAACTAAAACAGGGAGCTCGAAAAAAAGTCTTTAGGCTATTTTCACACGTTCATAACTCCTGAATCTTTGACAAAATCTCTGGACTTAAATGCTCTGTGAACTTAAACGTATGTGGCCATTTTTATTTTTTTTTACCTTTTATGTAACTAGGAAGTCAAAACTCATTGAGATTAAAACTCTTTTATCAAGAGTATCCTGGCCAAACAACCGCATAAAATCCCCACAAATCCCTTTTTACAATCATGATCTTACTCTACATCCATTGAAACATTGACTCAAACCCGAGCAGAAATCAGTTCAACGTGATGAATGAACAAATGTGTTTGTTTTCAGATTCCCCAGAACCTCCCCTGTTCAGTCACTTTACAGCCCGGCCCAGAGGACACTGGGAAGGTAACACACACACACACACACACACACACACACACACACACAGACACAGACACAGACGTTGAGTGTTTTAAGTTGAATAGGATAAACATGAAGATTAAACCATTACTGTCTGTAGTGTCAGGCTGTGTTGACTGAGTCAGGCTCTCCTCTCGTCCCCCCCTCCCCAGGCCTGCGGTGTCGACTTTGAGATCAGAGCTTTCTGTGCCAAGTCGATAGAAGAGAAGATTCACAAGAGGTGAGTTCACAGCTGCAGGGAGCCTCACTGAGTCTGTGTTGAAATGTCTTCTATGAGGCCTCAGAGGGTCAGAAACATGACACACTCACAGTATCATCATCAACAAATCAAAATCCAAAACGGCAAAAGGATTTAAACTGTCGACATCCTGAAACTGAGAAGGGTTTATGACTCTGATCAGGCTTTGGTTTTTTAGCCTCTGAGGTTTTGTAGATTTTCTTTCTCATATTTGACAAATAATTGAATAATTTAAGATTTCTTTATTTTTTTTCACAGTGGAACGAAACAAGAGTGTGACATCAATACTTTTTTTTTTTGTTATTTTTGACAAGTATAAACTAAAAAGTTCCTGTGTCAGTTAGTCAGACTCGAATAACAAATTGATGAAACTGGCCTTCTATAACCGAGTGAGTAAAAAGCAATTTAAAAACGAGAAACTATTTTTCAGTGGTTTTAAATGGGCTTCAAATACTAAGAGACTGAGTGGAGCCCGAAAGAAATTCAGTGATTTGAGTTAAACATGTTCTGAATTGGATTCTAAACCCGGTTTAAACATGACATGGACTGATTTAAACGCATACTGTACATGGTTATGAACAGGTTGCAGACCAAATGTGGACTGTGTATAAAGTGTCGTTTGTTTTCAGGAACTCGGTGCGTCTGGTGATCAGGAAGGTTCAGTACGCTCCAGAGAAACCCGGTCCTCAGCCCATGGTGGAGACGACCCGAAACTTCCTGATGTCTGACAGATCCCTACACCTCGAGGCGTCACTGGACAAGGAGGTACACACACACACACACACACACACACACACACACACACACACAGGGTTAGCAGTATGATCACCTCTGTACTGTTTAAACTACATTAGGCTGTGTTTTAATTTTCTTTTTTTATACTTTAACTGGATTAAATGATTAATTTTTAAAGAACATTCTCCTTAAATTATACACCAGAATTAAAGGTATCAATTTTTTTTTTTTTTTCTCCCATGGTGCTTTGCGTGTAGCTGTATTATCATGGAGAGCCCATCAGCGTCAACGTTCACGTCACCAACAACTCCACCAAGACAGTCAAAAGAGTCAAGATCTCTGGTAAATAATTCTTCTTCCTTTTTCTGCTTCTCCATTTTTTTCTTTTCCTTTTTTTTTTTTTTTTTGTCTCTGCAATGGTTCGTTGAAAACATCTGGAGTGTTAGCTCCACCTGCTGTTTATTTTCATCAACCATTGAACTCATTTTCACACATCAGAGGTGGAATGAAAAGCAGCGACAAACAATCTAATCTCTGGATTATGCTGCCTCCTTTTAGATTGAGAAACAAAGAGAAAGGCGGCTCGCACACTTCCCTGCAGTGTGTGAGCCGTTTCATCTCTCTTTTGGCTCGTCTCGGCCCTGTTTGGCTTTAAATGTGTGTTTTCTTGATTGTTGCGCTCATTTAGTTTTGAACCTGAAGAATTGTTTGAGATTTTTTTGATGAGAAAACAATGTTTTTGTTTGATGTCTCGAATAAACACCGTCTCTCTGTGTCTGCAGTGCGTCAGTATGCAGACATCTGCCTGTTCAGCACTGCCCAGTACAAATGTCCAGTGGCCCAACTGGAGGCAGAGTAAGTCCCAGTTTAATGTCGCCAAGAACGCTCAGTGGAAAAATCTGTATCTTTAGTTTTTTATGGATTATCTGAGGTTATATAGCCAAGTCTAAAGCTGATATTTATTGTTTAAAATTATGGATCAACTGATGTTTTACCCTCCATTTATAATGAATTCTATGGCATTCATATTGACTGGTGTGATGTGTATTTAAATCATGAACTGGTGAAACAACAATAAGGGTTAAAAAACTGTTCAAACTAAAGAAAAAGTGCCTTAAACTCGAAGAAGAAATACTAAAAAAAGTACTAAAAAGTGTTTGTCACTTAGTGCGTCTCTCAATCCACAATCAGGAAATGTTAACTGGAAATGGTGTGAATCTTTTCAAAAAGATCCACTCCATTTGAAGTTGGTTCTTTGAGCTGTGTTTAATAACCAGTTTAAACCTGTTAACAGCAGCAGTGGCCCAGTCGAACCAGTTTGAAGTTGATATATAGATCACAAATGTACATCCAAAACATTGTTTTACCCAACCCGACAGAGTTATATAGTGTAAAAGTTTAAAGATGACGTTTACTCTACTGACAGCTGCTAAACAGGATTGATCTGAGCAGTTTGATTGACAGCAGTGTGTGGTCTCCATAGTGACCAGGTGTCGTCCAGCTCCACCTTCTGTAAGGTCTACACTCTGACCCCGACGCTCGACAAGAACCGGGAGAAGAGAGGACTAGCTCTCGATGGAAAGCTCAAACACGAAGACACCAACCTGGCCTCCTCAACCATGTAAACAAACACACACACACACACACACACACACACACACACACACACACACACAATACAGGTGTGCTACATAGATGTGCAGTCACATAATCGATGTCTGCTCTGTGTTTCAGAGTGAAAGACGTCACCAACAAGGAGGTCCTGGGGATCCTGGTGTCCTACAGAGTCAAAGTGAAGCTGGTGGTCTCACGTGGAGCGTAAGAAACACACATTTTTATTTGCATACACTAATGACATCACTTCCTGTTTGTTGCTTTTTTGTGTCCTATAGTCGTCTCTGTTCTTTCTGTCTTAATTGTGTTGCTTTTCATCAAAAAAAAAAGGACATTTATAACTAAATGTTTAACATTCTCTGTCACTTAATTGACAAAATAATGAATTTATTGATCAAATGTTAATTAAAATATTTGTTTGGTTGAAGGTGTTATGTCAGTACACGAAAGAGAAACAGAAGAGCTACATTGTAATTTTATTACCAGACCAGTTAAATAAATCCTGATCGTGACGCCGTGTTGGTCCTGCTTCGCCTCAGCTTCCTGCTACGTCCTCTCACTTCCTGTTGTCAGTGTCAGTTGCCATGGAAACCGTCTGCTTGTTTCAGTAGTTGCTCCTCACTGTGCTTGCTTCCACTGAAGGTTTGTGATTGTGTTGTGAACGTGTTGCCTCCTGCTTTTCATTTCACCCCCTCCCACTCTGTTTTTGGCTTTTTGTGTGGCTCCTCCCTCTCTCCTCCTCCTCCTCCTCCTCCTCCTCCCTCCGCTGTGTGCCTCCCCTCCTCCTCTCCCACTGCAGGCTGCTGAGAGGCGTGATGGAGAGGTAAATGTGTGTGAACTGACTGCACGCATGATGCATATAAACAAAAGCCAGTCTGTTTAGGTCACCGAAAATACTTCCAAATTGACTTAAAGATGTCATAAAACATTTTCAAAGACGTGTCAACTGTTTGAAATAGTTAAAGGGACAGAAGAATATCTTGACATTAAAGTGATTTCAAACTATTTTCAAGTAGTTGTAAACAAACTTGTTGTGAAATTTCTGAACTGATGTAAAATGTGTTTCTACATCTGATCAATCATTTCAAGCTACATTTAGAGTAACTTTAGAGTTATTTAACATGTTTGGGCCAATTAATGGTAAGATTTATTTTTTTTTAATTAGATAACTTTCAACCTGTCAAAACATATATTTTGCTTTACCTTTAGGTTTCAACTCGGTTGGGTTTAGATTGTGGTTGATATTAAACTGTGTTAAGTGATCATAAATGATGATCAGGTAAAAAAAAAAAAGTGTTTGGTACAATAACGGGCTTTAAACTGAATTCAAACGGATTCAAATTAAGTTGAAACAAGATTAAAAATTAATCTTTTTTTAAACTGGTTTTATGTCTTTAAGCATTTTTTAAAATTCTTTTTATCAGATGTAATTCAGAGATGAGTTGTGTTAAACTGCATATTATAATTCAAAGCAGTGGCAGGTTTCCTACTACAAATAGATAATATGAAAGTAAGAGTTAAGTGAGGTTAAAGTACTTGAAAGTATTAAAATGACGATCAGGCAGATTAACATAGTTCTAAATGATGAATGTATTCAAATGAAACTAACTGAATTTAAGACAGTCTGAGGACAGTTTATCCTGTTAATTACTTCTAAGTGGTGCTTTTGCACTGTTACATTTCTGCAGCAGCATTACAGCCACATCATACTGAACACTTTGTGTGTGTGTGTGTGTGTGTTTGTAGTGGACTTAATCTCTGTGTGTTTGTGTGTGTTGTGTTTTAGAGACGTGTCAGTGGAGCTGCCCTTCATCTTAATGCATCCTAAACCTGTGGAGCTGCCCGTGTCCCGCCCACAGTCAGGTGAGTCCACATAACTCTGATTATAACTCTGATAATGGGACACTGACACTGTTAATCTAAATGATAGATTATATTTAATGGAAGAGTCAGAGGACATCAAACTCTCTCTCTCACACACTCACACACACACACACACACACACACACACACACACACACACACACACACACACACACACACACACACACACACTCTGCTGCATTATGTAACACTCCATTCTTGTCCCTTCTTCTACATGCACTAAATCTCCATGGAGACTAGATTCAGTTTCCATGGCAACTCCACTATGACATAGTAATACGTGTTTTTGTGTGTTACAGCTGTGCCAGAGATGGACCCCCCCATCGACACCAATTTGATAGAATTTGACACAAAGTGAGTTTCAAGACTTGATCCAGTTCATTAAAAAGACAGATTTATATTTAATGTGATGCCACACATCAGAAACTTCGTTCTCTGCGGTAAGAAGTCTCTGTAAGAAAAATACAGAATTATTTGGTGTACGATCAAGGTTTTGGAGAAACAAATTGACACACAAGCTTCATTAATTTGATAAACATGAAAAACAATACATCTACTCGGCATTTAAGCATCGTCACTTTGAGCATTTTAGCATGCTTATCATTTAGCTCAAAGCTCCATGATAAGTGAGCATCATTATGTCAGGCTAGAGAAAACAAAGTCATGCTAATCTTATACATTAGATAAACATAAAAGCTCCACGATGGAATAATGAGACAAAGAAAGATTTTTGTCTTTCAGGGATCAGAGTCGATATTTTTAAAATGTAAGTAAAACAAAATAAAGTGAATCTTAAGCGGTGAAAAATACCATTAAACCAGGAAAAAAAACATCTATTATGAGAAAGAGACATTTATTCTTTTTTTTAACGGAAGAAAATACAAGTTCTTACTCATTTTGAACCTATAATATGTTGAGTGTCTTTTAATAGTTTAAAATAGTCCTGAAGGATTTCGACCAGTTTAAATCTTGTGTCAGATACTCTCTTAATATGACAGTTATTTCTTTCTCAATCTCTGTGTGAGGAGGAAAACACTCAGTCCAGACAGACGCACAATAGGTCTACTGCAGGTCTGGTGTTTTTGAAATGTTTATTTAAATAAATACTGACAAAAAAAATTCCCATCCTTTTCCAAATAAAATAACTCTTTACAGACACAAATCCATCGAGGGGATTTGTTGACAGGTTTTAGTGTTTTCTGACTCCTTCAACAGAAACATGTAGTCAATAAATCATCTCTTCGTCCTCTCAGCAGCATCTCCCAGGACGACGACTTCGTCTTCGAGGACTTCGCCCGCCTGCGGCTCAAAGGCGCAGTGGACGACAAAGACGAGGACTGCTAGGAGCTCGCCAGCCTCTTCATACGCTCGCTTCGAAGCCACCACACACACACACACACACATACACACACACACATGCACACACACACTGTTCACCTTACATTCCCCGGTGGAGGGGGTGGATGAGGGCACGTTTTGGACGGAGGCCTCGTGGGGGCGTCGGTGGTGTTCTTCCTCTGTTGCTTCAGTCATTTGTCACGCCGCCGCCATTTTTCGCCGCCATCCGTCTGTCTGTCTCTCTTTCCTTTTTTTTTTTTTTTCTGAAAAACTTGTAATGTGGAGCAGCTGCTGGACGGACGATGATGTGTGGATCAAATCGTCCGGAGAAGGTTTAACATATGAAGGAAAAATCTCATCAGCTGAGCGAAATAAGAAGACAGAGAGAAAAAAAAAAGACGCATAGGAAGCATTTTGAAATGTTTTTTTTTTTTTTTTTTTTTTTTTTTTTGAATGTCGACCGTTTCACCATCTTGTACAAACAGAATATATATTTGAAACATAGAAAAAAATAATCTTCTACAAGCTGTCAGGTCTGTGTTCAGTGGTGATCGCCCTTTTCCTTTGATTACATACTGTCAATGCTTTTGCATCCAGGCTGTGAGGGGAGGACACACAAATCAACCACACACACACACACACACACACACACACACACACACACACACACACACACACACGCACACTCACACACAAACTCTTAGACAGGCAACTTGATTTCACCAGCATCCAATCACCTGCTCTCATCACTCTGAACCATGTCATCCACGTCTATCAGCTGCATGCTTCTGTTCTGAAGTCAAATCCTTTCAGACCTTTTCCAGCGTTGATCTCGTTTTTCAAATTGATTTAAACACTTTCCATCATTCTAAAATTAATTTTAAAAGTCATGATATGAGTCATTACATTTCATGCAAAAGAAGCAGGGGAAAAAAAACCTACCTATCTTAATAATACTTTCTGTCTAGCAAACTGGATCCTACTGGAAACACAAACCTACTTCTCCATGATTAAGTTTGAAACTCAACTTTCAAACCACATCAAAAAAAAGTTCTAAGAACATGATGCTGTTTGTATCAGAAGCTGGAATAAATGTGGATCTGCCTTTGGGCTACGGTTGTCAACATTTTCATTACTTTTCTGATACCATGTGTTTTAAAGAACAATTCAATCTCCCTCTGAAAGAACTGAAGCCCTGAAACGTACAAATCTTCAGTCATAGTTTAGACCAGAAGAAAGAGCGCTGTCTAAAAATGCACAAATACTTTTGCAACCATTTGCCTGCAAAACGTTGCCTAATGTAGTTTATCAAGTTCATAGTTTAAAGCTAACGTTTATTGTCTGTAATGACCAAACGCAGGAATAAAATGCATTAGTGCATTAGTTAGTGTAAAGTGAAATGCTGTATTGTACAGCACAGAGACTTTAAACACAGACGTTTGATTTGTTGACGAAGAAGTCGATAAAATATCACCAATCGTCCACTTTTTGTTTCTGTCGGTGCAGGTGTCAATATAATTATATACATCACACACTGTTCTCTGGTGTTTCTCAGGCTCTTTCAGCTCCAGGTTCGGATTCCTTATTGGTTACATTTATTTGGTTGTTTCCTATATGTCTTTCTTTGCCTTCTCAGAATATTGTATGCCCAATATTAACACAATTAATCTGGAACTATGTCACCTCTTCTTTTACTGAAATATTTAATTGTGTACAAACATAATCTTTAGCTTCTTTACAACATGAGCACTAAGTGATCACGCTGGAATCGTTTTGATTGAGCTCAAACTTTCGGCCTGTGTTGGAGCGCAGCCCCATCATGTTTCAGTTTACTGGATCAATTCTTCACTGAACTGAACTGGGTGCGACTCGCCACCTGCAGGTTGAAACCACCTAACTGTCGACTTCACGGGGAACACTGGTGTGTGTGTTTTGGTCTCTCTTCGTCATCTCTCTGTTTAAAATCTTGCCCGCCACAAATTAATCCAAACACACTCTGAAATGATGTAAACAGAAAAATGTAGTGTTTATTTTTTTACAAAAAGTTTTGTCTTTGATCTGTGAACTTCATGGTGCCTTCTACATCTCTGTTGCCAATAACACAATCCTTCAATCATCCCTCTTATGTATTGTTGTGACAGGATAACAGTACTTCAATACTAAACTTAAATTTAGTTTGTTTTTCTTCTCTGAGCTAAAAAGCAGGAAACACTTCTGTAAACTGGAACTTTAAATGACAGTCAACAGTATGTTTTTATTCCATCTCTATTAACCACAGTCATCCTGTCAGAACCTTTCTATTAGAATTATAAGGTGGAGCTCAGCTCTTGTCATACAGCAATAGAGAAAACTTTTTTTATTAAATGAAGTTGTAAAAAAAAACCTTTTTAAAATCAGATATTTCCATTTATATCACAATATTTCCAGCCAAAGTTTAAATGGCTTTCAGCAGATTAGAATACAATATTTCTGTTAACATTTTTCAACTGAACTTCAAATGCTAGAGAGTGACTCATTCTATGACTCTAGTTTGAACGTGTTTTTGGAAACAACAAGCGATGATTTTTAAAGTATGCTGGAAAAAAAAAAGTCCTGATTGAGTACACTCCATCATTTGCATATTTGTTTTTAGTTTTTTGCCTTTTAGTGACAATTCCTTTTCCTGTGTTTCCAGTTTGCATTTTCTGCAAAGTCTTACAAACAAGTTACTCACTAGATTTAAAAAAAAAAAATCTAAACTAAAACTAGCATAGCACAGCCTTTTTTTGAATTAGTTTTAGAAGTTAGAAGCTTTTTCCCGGCACTTTAATCCTTATCATAAATGTCGGGCTCTTCTCATAAAATGTCATAAACTGTTCTCACAGTTTTGCCTCTTTTATTTTATTTTTTTGCCATCTGACAAATTAAGACAATTCTACAATTAACCAAATTCAAAGTGCCATGAAAAAAATAAACAGGAAAGAAGAGATGTAAACAAACTAAACAGCACCAGTGTTTCCCGTCAGATCCACTACATCAAAAACACCATCTCCTCGTCCTCCTCTTTATCCTTTTTTTATTGTCTTCATCTGACCTCAGACATGTGAAGGACTTCATAAGCTTGACTTTCATTGTCCTCTACTCGCTCTTTTTCTCCGTTTTCATGCATTTAAAAAATCAAACGGTTAAGAGGAGCTCCGGGCGTAATTGTCATATCTTTCTCTTTTGAAAACTTTTGAGTTGGTTTTCCCCCTAAGAAAAAAAAAATGCACGGATCAACATTTCATACGACATGTGAGCACTGCACTTTCATTGGACGAAACAAACCCACAGAACTGCAGATGTTATTGTTATTTTTGCTGATTTCAGGAGACAAAGAAGAAGAATGTTAATTATTTTTTAATGCTTGGCCATTTTATGACATTTTTTGTTGTTTTTGTCAAGTTCTTAAACTTCACATGAACCTTCAACCTTTTTTTTTTTTTTTTTTTTTTTTTTAATCTAAAAACTGCCAAACTCCCCTCCCTTCGTCCTTTGCTCCGTCACCCAGAAGGGAAGAAGAAGAAACAAACTCAGAGCATGTTTGAAACTCTTTGATTTCTTAAGGTTTTGTTTCCAAGCAGTGCTGTGAATCGTACGAGCTGTGATTCTGTCCTTATTTTGTCGTGCATATGTGGGGTAATTTGCTAAGTGTGAAATTATTTTGACAAGTGCCACGCCCCGGCCTGTGCGATGCTTACCGTAATGTCTATAAAAACAGGCAGTGATTTCTGCTGGTGGCACCGACACCAGAAAAGATAGAGTTATGATTATTATGCTTCTGATTATTATTATTATTATTATGGTGACTATTATTACTTCTACTGTATCATCATTGCGACCATGATTATTCTCATAATCATTTAAGAGTCTGTTGTTTTGCCATGTATTTTTTATTTTGAGATTTTTATTTTAGTTTTCTTTTTATTAAAGGCAAAATGAACTAACAGACCTTGGTCCTGTGTGCTGATTGTGCAGCTCTTCTGAATAATTCATGGGGGGGGAGATGAACTTAAAATGCAATGAAATTATAAATAAACTATTTTTCACCACAGACTCATTTTAGTTCAGATTGATAGTTCACAACTTCACAATTTTATTGATCAGATATCAAGAAGATCTGATGTACAATTTCAAAATAAAAGCTATCTGAAAAATGTAGGGCTTATTTCAATTTAATATTAAAACTAAATCACCTGTTACCACAGATTCATTTCAGTCCAGACTGGTAGTTCACCACTTCACAATGTTATTTACCAAATATCAAGACAATCTGATGAACATCTCTGGTATTACTGAAAATAAAGATAAAAATCCCAAACTACAGCAATAATGTTGACAAACATGCTTATTCAGCATGTAATAACATTTCAGTCCAAAATTATCATGGATTTTTTTTCCCCCAAACTGTTCATGAATAAACAATGACTGCAGACCTGTCAAAATTTTTCATGAAAAAAATGTCCACAACTTTCCTGAACATTTTTTTCCCCAAAATTATCATGAAAAAAATGAGTCCAAAATGTTCATGACAAACATTCCAATCAGGAGATACTTAATTGAGAATAAACAATTTATTAACAATGAAATGTGGAACAATTTTAGAATGAATTGTGCAAAGTCTTTGGAGGACTAGACTCCATCGTGACAACTTTATACAGGTAAAAGCCAGTAAATTAGAATATTTTGAAAAACTTGATTTATTTCAGTAATTGCATTCAAAAGGTGTAACTTGTACATTATATTTATTCATTGCACACAGACTGATGCATTCAAATGTTTATTTCATTTAATTTTGATGATTTGAAGTGGCAACAAATGAAAATCCAAAATTCCGTGTGTCACAAAATTAGAATATTGTGTTAGGGTTACATTTTGAAGATACCTGGTGCCACAAACTAATCAGCTGATTAACTCAAAACACCTGCAAAGGGCTTTAAATGGTCTCTCAGTCCAGTTCTGAAGCCTACACAAACATGGGGAAGACTTCAGATTTGACAGCTGTCCAAAAGGCGACCATCGACACATTGCACAAGGAGGGAAAGACACAAAAGGTTATTGCTGAAGAGGCTGGCTGTTCTCAGAGCTCTGTGTCCAAACACATTAATGGAGAGGCAAAGGGAAGGAAAAACCGTGGTCAGAAAAAGTGTACAAGCAATAGGGATCACCGCGCCCTGGTCAAGATTGTGAAAAAAAACCCATTCAAAAATGTGGGGGAGATTCACAAGGAGTGGACAGCTGCTGGAGTCAGTGCTTCAAGATCCACCACCAAGAGACGCTTGAAAGACATGGGTTTCAACTGCCGCATACCTCGTGTCAAGCCACTGTTGACCAAGAAACAGCGCGAAAAGCGTCTCACCTGGGCTAAGGAAAAAAAGAGCTGGACTGCTGCTGAGTGGTCCAAAGTCATGTTTTCTGACGAAAGCAAATTTTGCATTTCCTTTGGAAATCGAGGTCCCAGAGTCTGGAGGAGGACAGGAGAGGCACAGGATCCACGTTGCCTGAAGTCTAGTGTAAAGTTTCCACCATCAGTGAGGGTTTGGGGTGCCATGTCATCTGCTGGTGTCGGTCCACTCTGTTTCCTGAGATCCAGGGTCAACGCAGCCGTATACCAGCAAGTTTTAGAGCACTTCATGCTTCCTGCTGCTGACCTGCTCTATGGAGATGGAGATTTCAAGTTCCAACAGGACTTGGCGCCTGCACACACCGCAAAATCTACCCGTGCCTGGTTTACGGACCATGGTATTTCTGTTCTAAATTGGCCAGCCAACTCCCCTGACCTTAGCCCCATAGAAAATCTGTGGGGTATTGTGAAAAGGAAGATGCAGAATGCCAGACCCAAAAACGCAGAAGAGTTGAAGGCCACTATCAGAGCAACCTGGGCTCTCATAACACCTGAGCAGTGCCAGAAACTCATGGACTCCATGCCACGCCGCATTAACACAGTAATTGAGGCAAAAGGAGCTCCAACCAAGTATTGAGTATTGTACATGCTCACATTTTTCATTTTCATACTTTTCAGTTGGCCAACATTTCTAAAAATCCCTTTTTTGTATCAGCCTTAAGTAATATTCTAATTTTGTGACACACGGAATTTTGGATTTTCATTTGTTGCCACTTCAAATCATCAAAATTAAATGAAATAAACATTTGAATGCATCAGTCTGTGTGCAATGAATAAATATAATGTACAAGTTACACCTTTTGAATGCAATTACTGAAATAAATCAAGTTTTTCAAAATATTCTAATTTACTGGCTTTTACCTGTATATGGAACATTTTTACTCCATGTTTACTATATGCGTTGTACAAAGGTCTCATGTAATCTGTCATATAAAAAGTATCCTAAATTGACTGCGAACACACATGCACAGCCTATCGGGTGTTTTGATTTCCATCATTTCTCACCCTATATTCTATTTCTCACTGTTTGTGCATGTGGGAAGAGTCACCCAGGCTCTTTCTCATTAGATTCCATCTCCTTCTCAACCTTGGGAGATGGTAAATAGTCACGTAGGCTCTTTTTCTCACACAAGGAGATAGATTGTGCCCTGCCAGGTGGGCAGTGGCCCTATGTGGTGATGGGGAAGTGCCCTGTGTAGTGTGATGGAAATGTATAAGTATTCATGTTTGCCTTTCCTCTGGGCGTCTTTCTTTCCTCACCGTATGAGAGAGGGGTCTTCAAACACTGATTCTGCCTTTGAATAAATGTTCATTGAGACTAGATCGAGCTTGGGGTTCTTTTCTTGAATAGATCTTCTCACTCTTTATTTTCACTCTTTGGTAATAGAAAAATTCCACAACAGTACTCAGATGGGTAATGAGGCCGATGCAGGATAGGATACCTCCCTGTGGCTGTGATGAGAAGTGGGTTACAGCCTGAATCTGGACTCTGCTGAGCTGGATGGAGGTGACTGAGGTGGAGTATGGTTGCAGTGGTGAAACTGAAACAACAGAATGACTGTGGGAGAACGAGACTGTTTTTGGGTGATTGGTTGAGAGAGGTTGAGGCAGAGTCTGGTTGATTAATTACTTAGATGATGCATGCCCATAGTCATCACCAGAGTGTGAGATAAGGGAGGTGTTAGGGGGAGTAGTTTAAGGCTGAAATGAGAAGGTGAATGAATGAGTAAAACAACACTAGTCTTCCTGCTTGCACTTACTCTGAGCTCCGTGTGTCCAAAATTTTTCGTGAAAAAAATGTATCCAAAAATTTCATCATCTGACCTTGAGACAGTAACGTTGGATTCAGAACATACTGTAGAGCATACAAATCTCTTGGTGGGAGAAATCAATCCGGCAATAAATCCATGAAAACTGGTCAAGCTTCCTACCCTTTCAGCTAAGGCTGCAAATTCTATGAAACATTTCTGGAAAATTTGACACCTATACATCGTGTCTTCACTGAGGCACTTTGAGCAGCGTGTTGCAGTTGTAAAGGCGCAAAACTATTCAAGCGCACCTCTTCATATACATCATGCCACTCACACATCAGTTATCAATGAAGTAATTACCTTGGTCAGAAGGATTGTATTTACCTCTGTTTTTTTCCTCTTGATAATTTTGTCATATGAATAGATAATTGTAAAGAGCGATCCTGATTCTGTTAAGCAACAGTTGGCGCCAAAACCCAGGATATGAAAGAATGACGGGAAGAAAAGTCTGTTAGTTTGCCTGACAAATGTTGGAAATCAACATGTCCA
The DNA here is from genome assembly GCF_947650265.1 of Symphodus melops. Lineage (NCBI taxonomy): Eukaryota > Metazoa > Chordata > Actinopteri > Labriformes > Labridae > Symphodus > Symphodus melops. Next base: position 13,206,620 of record NC_136701.1, read on the forward strand.
CCATCTCACATAAGGGTCGGTGGTATAGCTCAATCTGTAGTTAGGAACCGGATGGTCCTCGTAACTAATTGTACTGTAAATACAAAAAAGAGTTCATTCTAGACTTGGTGTGTATGTCATGCAATCTCAAGATTAAATGTGTTACCTATATCTAACGTGTGTATGTTACCTTTTTCGTTCTCTGCCTCTGAGTCTCTACATAAAGGCAAATTCACCTCTGAAAATAGAAAGCACAAGACAAAGGAGCAGCTGCTCACTCATTAGCTGCATTCCTCAACCTGGGGGGAAGAGCATGGAGGAGGAGCACCCGTCTGTGCTGTCAGCAAATGTGAAAACAGTGGGGGTACAAACACACGGATGAGGGAGGGTAAACAAGTGTGCCATTCCTTGTTTTCCCATGACTCATGGGCATAGATAAGAGGTAGAACATGGTGCTGCTGTGGTGTGGAGTCAAAGAGGTTTATGACCTCTGACAGGAGAACTGTATATTAATAATCCCCCTGCCAAACTCCATCTGAAGTTTATTCAGTTTGTCACATACAGTAATATTTGACGTGCTCATTACTGCCAAAGGTTTTTATGAGCTCCTAATAATCTTTTAATTTTGTAAAGCTTTTGCTCAGCTTTGGCTTTCTCATTCTGATTACAGATTAAGGAGAGCACATACTGTATCTGCTGATGATGTACATCACAACACACCAAGCAAAATACCTGTAAGCGTTTGACTTGTACAATGTGAAACAAATCTAAACAAGATTTCTGCTGCTTGTCCTCCTCTAAATTATCCTTTCATATTCTGTTTTACCAATTTAAAAAAAAAATATTTTTCATGTTTATGTTGGTGTAATGTCAATATAAAAAGACTTAGAGAATGAGAAAAAAATTATAATACAGGAAAATATAAACCCCACACATGCTTAAAATGATGATAAAGTAATACAGAATGGGTAAATTAATTCTACAGAATATGGATCAGATAAAGTCCACTTTAATGGCAGGCAGAAGGGGACCTAGTTTGACTTGTTGCTTCTCTTATAATAACACTTGTCCCATATGTGCCTTTTGTACCAGTTTGCTGCTGTCTGTCTCCCAGCAGGGTGGAGGGTCTTTTGCTGAATCCCAAAAGAAAAAGCTATTAAGGACCATTAGGTGCCATTAAACCAGACATGTGGTGAGGATTTTCACACCTGCATTAATAGGAAAAACACATCACCAGTGCTTAAAGTGTGTCTGGATCGGAGCATGCATTCTAAAAATATTGCAAGAATAAAGTGGAAAACTTATGAAGCACCATTTCTTTAGTTGTGAAAAGTAACAATCTCAATTTTTTGCTTTACTATAGTTACAGCCTATTCTTTAATAGGAAACATTCATTGTGTTGGCTGGCATTGTGAAGGGCCCTCCACTCTGCTGCCTCCTCACATTAAGCAGTTTGTAGAAGAGTCACTTGTCCAAACAGAACTGCAGGGAGGCGGGAACTCTCAAACCAGCAGGTTGTCTGTACAAACAAGGAGAAGAAAAGTTAGACACCATCTGTGAAAAAAAGGAATAGATAGTGACAGTAAACTAATCAACAAGAGATAATTAGACTGAGAACAATGACATCTATTCCTTCAAAGCAAAGGCTAGACTTATGACTAATGTGATCTTTTTCACAAGTGGTGGAAAATAATTCTGAAATTGTTTTTTTTTAATGGTGAAATAATGTGAATTTGTTCATTTTACTGTAATCTCTGGTTTCAAATTCATTCTGCTTTCTATTGAATTGTTCCTCCCCTTCCACGTATGTCTTTTTAACACCCCTTTCAGACCCTGAACACCTTACTGACATTTGTGTCTTTGTGTATGCCTTTCATTTTAGTTACTGGGTTTTGGCGAAATGGGACACATGGCAAATAGGAACAGTTACGTTTTGCAATCAATATCTTTCCAATAAATACTCAAAATAATCCAAACTACTGAAAATGAGGAGGGACATCACATGCAGTTGCATTTAAATTCAGAATGGTTAACTATACCTATAGTTTGGGTGAAAAAAAAATTGTGAAACAAATAAAATGTAAAAACAAAGTAAGCTTGATTCTTATGTATTGTGAAATTAGATTTGATCGTGTTTTAATATTTGGAGAATTACTCATTATTTACTCATTTCATCCTTTTTGAAACATGTAAATGTTAAAGCTCTGAGTTTACCCCTAAAAAGCCAACATGCATTACTGAGTAACTGTTTAACTATTATTGGGCCTACATATCTTTATTTACGGGGTCAGTAAAGGTGGTGGTCTTTAGTGCTTGTACCTATTGTAAAGATAGACTAAACACACACACACACACACACACACACACACACACACACACACACACACACACACGTGGGGCTTTATAAGCTCCTGACACAGTTGGCCCGGTCTCCAAACATCGCTTCGCCCCTCATCTCGCCTCTCATCTCTGCTACAGTCCGGTTTTATAGAAGTCACAGAAGTGTAGCTGGCGATCACATCCACTCATCGATAGGACATACTAAGCTTTTTTTTCCTTTTTTCGGTAGAGGTGCAGTTTTGATAAGGATGAATTCTGCATGCCTGCTTTTCCAGAGTCCTTCCTTCTGTGCCGGACGATGGTCCCGTCCGCCAACAGTCAGCAGCAGCTCGGACACAAACGGCAGGTATGTTGGCTCCTGTGCAGCAGATGAACATCTGACAGGGTTAATTCTGTTCATTTTAATGACCGGCATGTGCACTACTGTTAGCAAACCTCCAAATCTATAGTCTGAATCCCTGTTTACCGGTTCAGCCCGATATTCATAGCGTGCTTCCTCATTTTCCCGGACTGCTGCACCGGTTTGATACCATAACTCTGCAGCCCGAGTAGTGGGAAGGCTGAAGTAGCAGATACATCGTCGCAGATTATGTTGTTGGGGTTGAGAAGCCTATTGTACTCTAATGTTGGTATTAACTCAAATTCTTTGGATCGGTGTTCTTTGATGGGACACAATTTTCCCCAAGCCTTTATAGCCACTTTACTGGCTGCATGATTAAGCAGTCCTTTCACACAATTCTAACGTTTTGCACATATTAACCATTAGACCCCAAATTAAGTAAACGTTGAAACAAGGTGTCAACACTTTGTGATTCCATTTGAAGTAAAGTAACAGTAAAGTGCACTTGTTACTCATAGGCTATTAAGTCAAAAGCTACAACATATTTTTTTCTAGTAATTTCACCATTTAAAAAAAAGTATGTATAAAAGACTACAAATAAACCATTTTTATATTAATCAGTCTTTACTTGCAACTTTCCTCCCTGCAGACAGAGCCCACTGTGGAGGCCATGGTTATCCAGCAGCATGGACCAATCAGAGCGAAGCCCTCAGAGCCGGCTCTCCTGTGTAAGTAGCAACTCCATGTCTGACACCAAACATTCACCTCACAGATGTTTGGAGCTGAAACAGTTGATGAGTCCTTTGTTTTGGACTGTCAGAGTTGTTCAGCATTTCTCAAGGTACCATGTAAAGCTGCTTAATTAGAGGTAATTCCCAAAAGGTAAAAAAACAACAAAAAAACGTTAATTTGGACTTTTATTGAGATCAGGAATATTAAACACAATCACTCTTTCATTTTACAACTTCAACCCCTCCGTTGTGCAGTTGACACAGAACTTACAAACCACTGAAAGCTAATAAAAAAATCAAGCAAATGGATCAGTGAAATCTGAAGAAACATCAGGATCCCAACACTGACTAAAATGTGAATTGATTTTCACATCCACCACTTATGTTTTTTTTTTACAATCTGCTTTGTGTTGGCTAATGTAAACACAAAGACAATGGTTTGTTTATATGAAGACAAGTGGTTTAATGGCTGTTTTCACAAGCTGCCCAGGCCCCAACATGTGATACAATATGACATAATAGGATAGAATCAAAGCTAGTTATGTTTCATGATTTAAAAATGTTCAGAATCACACAGGTGTTTGAGCAGGAAATCTTCCATTTAAGAACATGTGTGAACTTTTAGTGTTTACTTCAACATGTACTCTCATCCTTTGTGTTTACTCAGCCATACTCCAGATCATCAGTGCCTGGCTGCTGCTCATCAGATGGGAAACGTCAGGCCTTCCAGCACCCTGTCAGGTCAGGTTTTCACTCTCATACAGTACATCGTCACTGCCTTCTATCTGCAGAGGACTGCAAAGAGGTCATGCTGCGGTTTAGGCTCCTGCAAAGACAGAGTGGGATTCATGTATCGCTGAAAATTAAACTTAAGAGTTAGTCCGTAAAAAGAACTCCATCCTGGTTGTATTTACAGTAACTGTTATCTACAGAGTTTGCACAGTTAATGTTTGTATTTCGGAGAGCGACACAACAAACGGATTAAACGAGCCAAAGAGACGTTAACAGTCTGCTGAGAGTTATAGAGCTCAGACAAGCAGTGATGGGAGATATAGCTGTAGTTGAAACTGATGCTGCTGCTGTTTTCAGATTTACATATTACTAAAAAGTATCTCCACCCTAAGATTACCTGTTGTGATAACGGACATGAGAATGTACTATAACTATGTTACGAAACAGAGGGAGGCTCATATCAGAGAGTTCTGGACCTCAGTTGCTGACATTTTTTAAAACTGGTAGCCTACTATTATTTAATTCTTCTTTGATTTCCATGCCTATATGAGCTACTTCAAGCAATGTCAGTCAGCAGCTCTTTCTCTTCTCTTAAGTATAGTAAGCAGGTGAGACTGCGATACCATGGTGATCTTCTGACAATCAACAATGTCCCGCCCCCTCTAAGAACTAAACTTTTCTTTACATCATAGAATAAACCCATTCTGGATTAAAATTTCAAGTCCACGTGTTCAAATGAAATGAGATAGAAGAGGACACAATACTAAATCGTCATTTCAAAGTTGTGCAGAAGAATTTATCAGAATGTAGGGAAAGACATTGTGGTGTTAAAAATGTTCTGAGGGGAGACCTGGGGCGGCTTTGGCTCGGTTTGTAGAGTTATTATATCGTACCCGGAAGGTCGAGGGTTCGAACCCCAGCTGCTGCAGCAACATGTCTGACGTGTCCCTGGACAAGACACTGAACTACGAATGGCTCCTGCTGCTTCGTCGCCAGCATATGAATGGGTTTTAACTGAATAACCCTGCTCTACTCTGAAACAAAAGAGAAATCATAAAGGTTTTGTCTTTTTTACCTAACACTCATCTCTCCTCTCAAACAGGTTGTTTTGGCCCAAATCAAAATCATTTGATTATCTGTACAGCGATGGAGAGGCCTTACTGAGGAATTTCCCCATTCAGGCAACGATCAGCTTTTATGAGGAGACTGACAGTGAAGATGAAGATGAGAAGGACTGGAAGGAGGACAGTGACATTTGAAGAGGGCCTTAAACAGCAGTCTCATTTCACATCCTGCAACTGATGTAAAGGGACAAAGAGACAAACCTCCAAAAGGGGGCACTGGAGGAGAGCAAATCAGTCTACAGCCTTCACAGGTGAGACCAAAAAGGTCTCCACAACATAGATATGATCACACTAGTACATACTTCTCTTTAAACACTAGTTTGCGAAGCGAATGCCTGGCTTCTTTCCTGAATGTCATCTTCTTAAACGAAAGCTGCTGTTCCAGAGAGAGAACAAGACGTCGGCTCTGTCCCAATATAATGGCTGAATCCTTTGTCTTTAGTGTGTGCATATGAAGGCCGATTATGTCACACCAGCAAATGAAGGTGATGTTGCAATATATCTTCTTTTCAAGACCAGTCCTCCTTCTAGGTCCATATTATCCCAATATATATTGTGTGCCATTTTCTTTAAATCTATGTTTCGAAGCTACGTTTCATTTGGCATACAGTACACAATTACGACAACATTAAAATGGTAAGCTAAAAAAGAGTCCGAAGTCTCATCAGGATTCACAATATGTCTAGCTTTGCAAATCACCAAGGTTTGTTTTCCTGAAGGTTGTTTAGCTCATTCATGGTGTTGAACAACCTTGAGCTGGTCTGTATTTGATATTGCAATGAAACTTGGTTGGTGCTTTGTAAATGGTCAAAGGGAAAAGAGGAATCCTCCGTAGACCTGACTGTCCTATTTAAGTTTGTTCTTAGGGGTCTACAATGGCTACAAGAGCTGGGTCCTTCCAAATATACTCCCTCCAATATGAAGCATCACTTTCTGATGAAGTCATATTAACTATACCATGTACTCCCTGATTGGTCCTGAGCCTATCACATGACCCTTTTTCTTTAATAAAAGTACATCAGGCTTAACTAGTAGCATTAAGCTACATATCAATGACTGATTTCAGGCTCTGATCTTGTTATCAGTGCTCGCTGTTTGTCTTGTTAAAGTTCTTATACCATGCCACTGCCCATCGCATGTGGGATATAGTGTAGGGGGGGTTTTTTGTTTTGTTTTTACATAAACCTTGACGTAAATCACAAAAGATTTTTTTTTATTCTAGGCATGTGAATGTAGACAGATTGTTTAAAAAAAAAAAAAAAATAGCTGTGTAGATGCAGCCTGAAAGCGCTTCAGGATTCTGAAGTCAAAGTAATATTTAGTATTATTCTGTCCATGTTTAATGCACCTTCTGTGGACTTTGATGTGTTCTGTAATTGCACATACCTGTTGTGCACTTCCACAGAGTATCTGCTCCACACTGATATTCTGTCAGTGACTTGTGAGAGAATAAAAGCCATGCACCATGTTCTCTATTTTGGGACACTTGTTCATGTTTACAGTCACTCTCAGGTTCTGACCCTTCCCAGTGTACATAGAATTTATTTTGCACATGTGTTATAACTTATTGTTTCATACATTTGTGCATCTGCCTCATTTCCCAACTGTGACATCAGAAATCAAATAAGCTATTTAAGAGTGTTTACACAAATGTCATATTTTTATAACTATGGATAAGTTGTTATTACGTTTGATTTTTCTTGTAATTATACAACATTTGATGTGTAATTAAAGACTTCTGGTTTAATTGGGAGTTGAGGGCTTCTCTCTGTCTCAGGACAGGATAAAAAAAAAGATTAACAAATGCTTAGAATCAAGTCGATAACCAAATGAGAATAAAAACATAACTGGAAGTAAAATAACCAGTAGTTAAGTTTATAGTAGAAACTTAACTGCTGGTTATTTTACTCTACTAAGTAGAGTTTAAGCCGTCTTGTTCATTTCTTCCTAATAGTTATCATAATTTGTAAGAATATAGCCTTGTTTTCAGTCCTTTGCTGACATGTTTGTCATGCTGCTGTGAATGTCTTTCACAAATTCCACAACACACATTACAGGATAGTACAACGCTTTCATTAACGGTATAACATAGACAAAAGTTACTTTTAAGAAGAAACGATATCACTTGCAATGGATTGTGGGATATGCAGTTCCTAGACTCCGGAAGGAAATTATGTACACTGTCCTGTACCTTTGCGGTTTTTCCTGTTTTAATTAATGCCATTTTGGTGACGGATTAAATGCACTATATGTTCCAGGCGCCAATCTCTTGATATAAGGGTTTTTATGAAAAATGAAGGAAGGATTTGACAGGGGAAATGTACTTCCGGAACCAGACTGGAAAAGTAGGCGGTCACGGTTGAGCTCTATGGGCAGGGATTCCTCCCCTCAATTGGCTTCAAGATACGTCAATCACGGGTGACAACGCCACGACACGTGGGAGTTCCCTGGAATCGGAGAAGGAAGGGAAAAGGCTTTTTATGAAAAGGAAGGAGGGTAAGAAGATTTTCTTTATATACATCCCTCTCTCAATCTACACGTGTCTGATTTATCCATTAATCCCCAGCTGCTGGTTGTTTGTGAAATTGTGGGATATATGCCTATATTATAAATAGCCTACAGTGAAATATGTTGAGTTAACATGAGTCCGCAATTAATTTTTGATTTGCAGTAATAAATGTATGAAGGCCCCTCGTCTGATCACAAAATGACTGTGCTTCAGTCAAATAGCTTATATGAAGCATTTTTACCTGCAACTATAAAAAAGAATATTGTCTTTTTTGTGAATAGCGTTTGTTATTGTTGTGTGTGTCTGTGTGTTCATGCGCGTGGCTGTCTGTCGTGTCCCCTTTTGGCTGTTCTTTATTAATCATCATTTCAAATCATTTCCTTTTTTTTTTAAATTAACCTTCTCCTACCCTTATTCTTTAAGTTGGTCTGGATGCAGCGTCTCCTCTATCTTCAGCTCAGTTACTATGGAAACCCCACACCCTTTCGGTCTATATTTGTATTAGCCTATATCAGATGTAGAGCTTGTGTGTGTGTGTGTGTGTGTGTGTGTGTGTGGGGGGGGGCTACATAATCACGTCACATTTTTTATACTGTGATTTTGTTCAACAGTAAAAAATCATCCACAAACCTTAAAAGCTGTAATTTTTTTTGTAGTTCTTGTAGTTTTTGGTTTTTAACTGTGATTTTTACTGAATGTTATACTGATTAAATTTTATTTTCAATTTTCAACTTATCAACATTTTTGAAGTAGGCCTACAGTAGGCTACATCTTCTTTTAACAATTTCTTTATTGAATGGCTCATAGCTATAACTGTGGCTGTGCCTAAATGGTAGGGTCTTCCTCTATCAACCAGAAGCTCTCCATGTACTGCAGCAGGACCCTCGGCGGCATGGGATTGTCTGCCACTTTAGTGTAATGGACAAAGTGTACAGTACAAGACATATGACCAGGTAACCCCTGAGAATCGAATACAGCTAGGACCCTGTTAGGGATCTTTCCGATGGGAAGCAAGCAAGTTTCAGACATTCCTCTGTACTGTAGGATTATAGATGTAATATATGTCCCCTTCAGACAACCAGTGACGTACCATCAAAGTACCTCCATCAGCACCAAACTGCCTGGCACTATCAAACGTCTTCTTCCAGTAAGCGATGGCACATGAGCTGAAGTCAAGTCTGAGTGCATCATTTGAGATAGACCCAAAACATCCACTCGAGCACAGGTTTCCTGCCCATAAGCTGGGCTGCAAGAAAAAACCACATGTTTCAGATGAATGAATAAATAGTCTGGCCTCAGATGGCCCATTCCTCATTGGATAATTCAGACTCATTTAAAGAAAACATTTCCTAATGCCATCAGACTGACACACAATAAAACAAAAATACAGAAATGACACAAAGATAATGGTACAATTCAAAACCAAAAAACTTGGCTAACTCAATAAATACCTCACACACTCACCGGTATAAACACTCATCTACACCACATCACAGCACTTTGGTTTCTAATCCTTCAGAATAAAAGCCCCATTTTACTACTATTTACCAGGTGAAACTTAAATGCATAGAGTTTGTCCCAAGACAGAGCCAAATATCTTACAATAGTATCAACCCAGATGTCTTTACAGCTGCTGTAGTGATTCTGATTATATATGTGGTTATGAATTATTTTGTTTACCCTTTTGGATATGGCAGAGTGACAGTGGTGACACTTATTTAACAGTTTCTTCGTGAAATGACTGTAACTGGATGTATGTGTTATGTCCCCCTGCAGGTCTGCACTCTCTCACAGTGCGAGTGGCTCGGCAGGAGCATGGCTGCTGGTAAGCACCAAGTCCACATGTGAATGTTCAATACAATACACAAAATTCAAAATTGTTGTACGGCGAGCATAACCATTGTGGTCATGCCACTAAATGACAATGGCAAAGTATTGTCTTCAATTTTCAAGTTTTTTGCCCTGCCAGATAAAAATAGAAAATGCCTTTTATAACTCCTTTAGCATCTACAATAAATATTAATGTTTGAGATAAGAGAATATTCATCTTAATGAGACTAATTAGACCGATCAGGGAAAGTATCAAGTTGTGTCAACGCTTCAAGTCTTTTTAATAGATCAGCAAATTGGTGCTTTATTTAGTTTCTACGTAACTGTGTACAATTTTTGTTACGTATTGATTCCTAAAGACATAGAGGCATTTTTGTTTAGTCTCTTTATTTATTTTATGTCTTGTTTCACAGTATGATATACTGTGTGCATCTTTTAGATAGCAGAAAGGTTAACTTCAGTAAACTGCTACAATCTTTTGCCACTAGAGGGCACCAGATGTCTCTAAACATTTTCCCTCGATACATGAAATCTTATTATTTTTCCAAAGAGGATGTTTATGGCTTTCATTTATCATGTTGCCTAAGAGTAGATGTGAAGATGCAATATTCCTATCAGTGTTGGTGCATGGGTGTGCACTAAGTTATAAACCTTAACCACCTACAGGGACAGTGAGGGTCCTCCCTCTCTTATGATCCACATTATCTTGGTTGTCATAAGCTAAAACGTTCGGGATCCCCTGCTTTAGACTGTTGAGAAAAAAATGGCATGAATGGTTAAACTATTATGTTTGCTTCTTTTCTGTGTTGAAGCTTTTCTCAATGGTCCGGATGCACACTCTGTCCTGAAGCGCTTCCCCCGAGCAAATGGTTTCATGGAGGAGTTGAGACAGGGGAACATTGAGAGGGAGTGTGGCGAGGAAAGCTGCAGTTTCGAGGAGGCCAATGAAGTGTTTGAGAACAAAGAAAGAACGGTAAGCTTTTGCAAAACGTGGTAACAGCCGAGCAAATGTGTTCAACTTCTCCATTAATCACAGCATTATCGAGCGCTGTCTTAATATTTATATCAGGGATGTCAAACTCATATTGGGTCGGGTGCCAGATTTTTTCAGATGAGACCTCTATTAATATAACTATAAATCAACATAAAGATATATAAGCTGCTGTGTGATTATTTTTTAATCAACATAAGGTACTTGCACCAAGAACTGCAAGGTATCGAATACAAATGTAGAATTACACTTTTGCAATAGTAGGTAAAATATGCATTTTTAGATCATTCGTTTTTTTTATTTGGTAATGAAAGGTATCTTCGTGACCCCCCTCTCAGTGCCGCACGAGCCCCCATGGGGTCCCAATCCCCACTTTAAGATCCTTTGAGTCTGGAGAAGACTCAGACCTGGACCTCTAAGACATTTGACAATGTGGTGGAGCATTTTTTTTTAAACTTGTATTCAAGACATTCAAATCGACATACAAAGCTACTTTTAAATGTGCATGTAGAAATGGGCGTGGCCGTTTTTTCATCAAGGAGAGGATTTTTTGCTAAACATATGTTTGCAATGGATTCAGAATCCTAAGGAACACCCAGTTTGACCCCTAACAAGCTAGCATAGGCAGAGGTTAACATCTTCAATTGTTCCAGGTACCCTGTGAGCATCTCACAGATTTTCCAACAGAAGTTTGATTTAAATATTTTGATGTCTTATGAGATACCTTTATAAACATATTTGTGAAGAAATCTATTGGTAACTTATTTATTGCCAGATTTGTCCAATATCTGATAAAATCCCCTCACTAAAAGTAGAAAATGAAATTAATTTATGAGAACAGCTTGGCAACCAGGTTATGAACTGTGAATATTACAGCTACAAAGACGAAGATTTTCAATTTTTTCACAAAACTTTGATGTTTTTTTTTATACCCCGCTATTGCAAGAAATAATGAACTTATGAATAAATTGTTACGGGGTCAAAGCTAAACATACCTGCTCTGTGCCTGCCAGATGGAGTTTTGGAAAACTCGCAGCGTCTACACGGTGAGCAGCAACAACGAGGGTCGCTCCGAGCGTGCAGACACAGTCTACATGGTGGTGCCGCTGCTCGGAGTGGCTCTGCTCGTCATCATCGGTCTATTCCTTCTGTGGAGGTGCCAGCTGCAGAAGGCCACACGGCGACGACCTGCGTACACCCAGAACCGCTACTTAGCCAACAACCGCAGCTTGCCACGCATCCTGGTTCACAGGGACCCAGCAACACACACTGGGGGCTCGCACCACCAGTCCAGTTCACATCCAATGGTAGTGGTGAGCGGTGCTGAGAGAGGAGATGGCTCTCATGCAGACCCCCGTGGCCCCCACCACAGCCATGCGCTCTACGTCCAGGATTCTTCTCTGTCTGTGGCCTCGCAGCTGTCTGGTGCCACACCTCCACCTTCTTATGAAGAAGTGACGAGACACCTTGAAAGCAGTGGTGATGAAACCTCAGCACCATCCTACAGTGAGCCTCCACCCAAATATGAAGAGATCATAAAGGAGAAATGAGACAGAGATGCCATGGCAGAATGTCACTGAAGTCTGCTGCTGGCTGCGAGTCTCTGGAAGCCAGTTTGTTCTTTCCATTTCTTTATGTCGTAAACATATTTGGGTGCGACCTTAAGTCATACCCATTGAGTGTATGTTCCACCCAGGATAATTGTAATAGTTCACTGAAACACCTCGTCACACTCTCCATTAGTCTGGTCTTTGTTTTGCTCGTGACAGATTGGTCCCAGGTGCTGTTTCCTACCTCTCTGGGCGTTCTCAGTGAGGACATTAAATCTTTCTTCAGGTGACTATTTTCTAAATGTCATAAGTTATGTCACAGTCGTTTGTATGTTTCAACAGAAACTTATCCATATACTGTATGTTTCATCATATAGACAACTTGCAGAGTCTGATGCTGTACTGAAGAGGCGCTGACAAACTCTCGGGGTCTTTGGGGTCTCCTTAGCAACAAACGTGACTTTTTCTACATTCTTATATGTTTTATGTAACACTTTGTACCTGCACTGATATTTTACGATGTAGTCTTTTCAAAAACTCTTAAATGTGGTACACGTTTAGATAAATGCATTAATTTAATTTATTTTACAAAAGATATCTGGTTTACTAGCTCGCACTGGGGCGGTTCGCTGCCGAGTGTGTGCCTCTAAATCTGAGGCCATGGTTCTCGACCGGAAAAAGGCGGCTTCCCCTCTCCGGGTCGGTGAGGAGTCCTTGCCCCAGGTGGAGGAGTTTATGTATCTCGGGGTCTTTTTCACTAGAGGGGGGAAGATGCAGCGTGAGATTGACAGACGGATCGGTGCAGCGTCCACAGTCATGCATTCGTTGTCTCGGTCCGTCGTTTTGAAGCTGAAGCTAAGCTAAAAGGCGAAGCTCTCGATTTACCGGTCTACTTTGTTCCTACCCTCACCTATGACCACGAGCTTTGGGTCATGACCGAAAGAACGAGATCCCGGATACAAGTGGCTGAAATGGGCTTCCTCCGTAGGGTGGCTGGGCGCACCCTTAGAGATAGGGTGAGGAGCTCGGAGTAGAGCCGCTACTCCTTCACATGGAGAGGAGTCAGCTGAGGTGGCTCGGGCATCTGTTCTGGATGCCCCCTAGACGCCTCTCTATGGAGGTGTTCCAGTCATGCACCTCCAGGAGGAGGCCTCGGGGTAGACCCAGGACACGCTGGAGAGACTATGTCTCTCGGCTGGCCTGGGAATGCATCGTTGTCCCACCGGAAGAGCTGGAGGAAGTGTCTGGGGTGAGGGAAGTCTGGGCGTCTTTGCTTAGACCGCTGCTCCCGTGACCCGGCCCCGGATAAGTGGGGGGAAAATGGAATGGTGTCTGGTTTAAAGACATTAACATTATCTGAATCATAATTCTTCTCTTGTTTTTATCAAGGGTTTCCATTTTTTAAATTGTCATTATTACATTATCTTAAAATAAAAATGGAACCTTGAGTAAAATGTTTTCAGAACAAGATCTGCAAAACATACTCTAGCTTTATGCAACAAAATACTCAAAAGAATAAAGTCACAAAGTTTACAAAAAAGTGCAAAATACATCTGCCATCCAGAGAACTGCCTCCCTATTTCTGATGATTTTTTTGTACACAAAGACCAGTCTGGACAAACTCTAACTGAAATGTTGAAATTGACCATCAAGCTGAAAGATTTACTCTTCCTATTTTGAGCAGCTCATCTACCAAAGTAAACCTAATTTATTTATTTGTGCTCAACTTTATTTTTCATTTGCATTTGATGGAAACAAAAATATTGTGTACAGCAAGATGAGTTGTCTGTTGTTGCCCCTCACACTGCCATATCTGCTGCTTCCATTTCCTTTAGATTTTCCTCATCGAACTGTCTGTGCTGTACTTATCACAGCTTTGTTGAAGTGTTGTCTGTTGTGCAGAGTGATGTGGGTCACATTATTTTATTGAAGTTTGACTGCACTATGATGTGATATAGTGAACCTAATTTCCTGCCAGTGGCTTATTTTTGTATTTTTTTGTACCTTAAGTTGTTCACTGCCTTTAACTGAAGCCTGTTCCACACAGGTCTTTCTTTGACCACATTCCACACAGCAATAGCCACTGACTGATGATGAATGTATATATCATTTAAAACAGATTTTCTTTCACCAAAATGTATGTATTGTATATTTAAATATAAGTGTATTAATCTCTTGTATAACTTTCATTGGTCTTTTTTACATTTCTATTAAATATAAAGATGCTTTCATCCAAAGCCTTTTGGATGACATGCTTTGTCACACTGATAAACCAGCTTCATGACTAACTGCAGCATGACCAGTCAGAAGTCCATCTTTTTATTTTTGATCCAGCGTCACTGTTTTACTGACACTTCGTAACTTTATTTTTTAAATCTACAAATGCCAGTGCAAAAGCATATTGGTGTGATATTTCTACTTATATGTTAACTCTGCAAAGCACATGTATGTTCCTGTACAGATACATTGTGTTAGGTTACACTTACAGTGTTTTTGTATATTTGCTGCTTTACTGTGCAGTATAGAAGAAAAGAGAGAGAAAGAGATTCGGTTGGCTTTTATCTAGTTATATAATTTAGTCAGTTATTGACCATGTGCTAAAGATGGTGTATAATCTTTGATAATCCTCTAGAGTAGTCAAATTTAATTATTTTTAAGAGTAAGGTAGACCATATTGACCATACTGCAAGATTTTCAATTCAATTAAAAAAACTTTATTTGGGCAATGGAAGATCTGAACTTACATAGTGTGATCAAGTGGGTGATGCTGGGTACAGCAGTTGCCTTTCAAATACTGTCAGCCTACTGATTTTTCTGTCTCTTCATAAGGAACAGCATCACAGAAAGATGAATGGACTTGCATAGTTTGCATTTCATTACCTAAGCGAGCCAACAGTATATGCTCATGCTTGTTCCAGACCACTGGACATTTTGCATTATTTTTTATTATCATTATAATTATTCTTACAGAAACCTTCATCTGGCATGTGAAAAACCATACTACAGTACCTAAGTATCTAATTTTGATTGAGAGGGGATGTTTTTGAATTTGGGAAAATAGGATTCTTTAATTAATTAATTTGAATTTTGTAAGAAAAGAATAAGGAGGGAATGTATTCCACAGAGAATTTTAATTCAATGTTTATCAATATATTTAAGTATGTAATTTCAGCTTTGGCTGATACATATTGGCAGATAAACAAAACAAATGGAAAACCATTTTAATGTAGGTTACAGTATTTATTCAGACTTACCTTGCAGTACATGGTTGACATACTGTAGGTTCAAAGCTTTGACTAAAGTTGATTAGATTAATTATAATAATACAGTGATATACAAACAGTTTTCATTAGTTTCTTCTCTGTATGTTGATTATGTTTGATGTGCAAAGTAGCAAGAATGGCATTTTACTAGCATCATAACCCAGAGGAAAATGATCCTCAGAGTTTAGCTAAAGTCTGGTTACCTTTAGTTGCTGCGTTATATAGATAGCAGCAAAATGCTTTACTCAAGCTGAATATATCCCTCAAAAAGAAACAGTACTTGAAGCAATTTTCTATTATCTACAGTACAACAATGTACAATTAGTACAAATATTTTACCCGTGCCAGCACTCAAAACTTTTATTTTACTGGGATGCTCAGACATGCAGACATTTCATATCTTTAATGTTACACACAGTTCAGGGGAATTACAGAGCTATGAGTCCATAGTGGTTGTTCCTATTCAGCTCCTCAGGCAGGGCGGGGCCGCCTCAGGGGGGGTGGGGGAAGTGGGTGGGGTCAGTCGAGAGAGGGAAAGTTGACTCTGGGACGGTCCAATTGAAGACTTCCTGGAGACTGAGCTGAAGCAGAGAATAAGAAAAAGAGTGTGTTGGAAAATAAATACATATTAGTCAGCACACAAACGGCTGTGTGTGTGTGTGTGTGTGTGTGTGTGTGTGTGTGTGTGTGTGTGTGTGTGTGTGTGTGTGTGTGTGTGTGTGTGTGTGTGTGTGTGTGTGTGACAAACAAGCTCAACGTTATTGTCAGAACATGATTCTCTTGTTATTTGGAAAAACAACCTGACCCACTGTTGAGTTCATAAAACTTGCAGCAATCAGTCATCTCAAACATTATGCATTATCCTTTAATGTCTGTTGCTGGAGTATGGGGAGAGGTCCTTACCCTTCTCCCGTCCCCATGTCGTCGCTCTGCTCCCCCTCCACAGAGTTCTCTGAGTTTTGAGCACCGCTGTCCTCCTCCTCATCCTCCATATTGTTGCTCTGTGGATATTGAGCAAGCCAGTTCTGCCCCCTGTTGGTCAGCTCGCTGTGCTCTGTGGGTTCGACGACTATGGAAGGGAGACGCTCCCTTCTGTACAGAAAGTCTTCAGGATAGCTGGAGTCCGATTCTTCATTTGTGTTGGCTTCTGGGAAGATCTAGTCCAAAGGGTGTTCATAGAGATGTTTACAGTACCACATTTCAAGTTATACATCTTTACAAAAAAAAGAGATATTTACAAAATCCACATTTTGATATTGGAAACTGCTATGAAACAGGGTCCCCTCCTAGCTGTACTAAATATGCACATATATGTACATTATAAAAGAAGACAAAGAATATTAATTTATATCAGTGTATGTTAATCCCTTACAAACATGAACTAATCATTTCCATTGCTAATGACAGGAATAGATAAATCTTCACTTTTCTCTTGTAACTGTAAATATTTTTGTATGTCCCATCTTTAAGTCATTTGCACTTGTACATAACTATTATCCAATCCTACCTGGTACTTATTGCTTATTTTGGTATCTCTATTTTACTTTACAGTCTAAATGATTTATATACCTCTGTACTGTGTTTTAGAGCAACGGTAACGACTGAATTTCCCCCTGGGATTAATAAAGTATTTCTGATTTGTTTTGAAATTATATATACCATGAGTAGACTAAATTAACAAAGGAGTTGAGCTGAATTATAGATAAACTGAAACATTGAGTATACTTCCCCAAAAATCTTTAAAAAATATGCAAGATTTATTATAAAGTATAGAAATACTTTTTAGATACAAATACCATATTATGTTGTTGTTGTTGTTGTTGTTGTTGTTGTTGTTGTTGTTGTTGTTGTTGAAATCAACCAACTTTTCTTTTGGAGAGAAATTGCTGGATATCCAAAATATAAAAAACAATCGCAACCAGTAGTTGGGAGTTGGTCATCTCTCAACCAGAAGGTAAGGGGATTGTCGAAGTGTCTTTGGGCAAGACACCAAACCATTAATTGCTCCCGTTGCTAAACCAGCATCATGTAAATGTGTGTAAACGGAAAAGTACTGTTGAGGGACCAAAGTGGTAGGAAGTCTCCAGCATTATACAGGACCAAGTCCTTTTAACATTTACCATACTGTCCGGAGTAACTTAGATCAAATATCACAGTGAAATGGATTCTGAAAAGGTCTTTAAAAGATGTCCAAACATTATGACATACCTAACCATCAATATTAGATATCTGTAAATAAGAAAGAAAATACTTATTTAGTCTTTAGACACAATATGTACCGTACATTTTGATGGAAAACCTCAACAAACATTAGTTAATATATTCAACAATTGAAAGAGGATCATGTTGAAAAACACTGAACTGGAATATGGGTTGAGAACACATGAAAGTAGGAAGATGAAATCCATACAGTTTCTTAAAGATCTTAAAGGTCAAGAAAGAAATGTAGTAATGCAATATATTTAAAGGCTGAATGCGCGACTTTTTTCACATAAATATAGCAGAAATAAAGTGGGTCCTCTGAAAACAACTCTCTGAGTCATGACTGTCTTCAATGAGTGTGACTGAATCGGATATACACCATGTTTATATCAGTGGGCGTGCACTGTACAGCTGCCAGGCTCATCCCCTTGCGTATAAAATTTATTTAATCTAGGGATTTGAGAAAAGAAGAATAGCATTCTTTACTCAGTTTCTGCTTTGAATGTCACATAAATGTTATGATCATTCAGTGTAAATGTGCATGCAATGTGAAGCTACGAGCAAACTAAAGAGCGTTATGCCATTAGCTTGTTAGCACAACAATGCAGCTTGAGTTGTTTTAGTTTCATGCTTGGTGCTCAAGGGTGACATCTACTGAATAAAAAAGTCACACATAGTTCCTTTAAAAGCAGAGCAAGTCATACTCCGAAAACCTCAAATTGCTTTCTGTAAATATAAAAACAACCTCTGCATGAGGATTGGACTCACAGCCTGAACAGAAAACGAGGGTGTGAAAAGTTACACAATACCCATTACACAATTATTTTTAACAACACTACAGGTTGAAAAAGACGCTCTCCACACAAGACTATTAAATAATAAATGATGGTGGTGGCTCTACCTGGTAAGCTCTGCTGCCTCTTCTCTCCAATGGACTCTCCTCCACTTCATTGTCTACTTGACTGAGAATGGTGCTCATACTGCACACACAAACACACACAAAAAACACACAAAATGTAAGTCTATGATGACTGTTCCTCCTTTAATGAATCTCTTCGGTGTCTGTTTCCTGTATGCTTTAATTGTGTTGTTAAATGGTTATAAATGTACCAGCTTGTGTAAATGCGTAACCTTGATTTTTAAATTTCATAAATATTCACATTCAAGTCAAGACACATTTCAACATGGTGACATTTTGATTGATTGAATTTTTGATGAGCCTTTCTATTTAAAAACACAGCTTTGGATCCAACAGTACTTCCTATTGCAAAAGCAACCATGTCCCTAATTTGACTTAAAACAGTATGTAGGATGTAGAGGACACTGTAAGATGTTTCGAGCCTCCGATGCAGCTCTTTTGAAGCAACTTTACTTGCAACTTTCATGATGTGTTGCAAGATATTTTTTTGTCTCCTATTGATAGAGAACCACACCGTGTGATAAACCCAACATAACGTTGTAAAAAAGTATCATGAGTTTGATGCATACACCAAACCAGTTAATCAGCTTAGCTTCCTCTGCTTTTGACTGCAACTGATTTTAATTTGTGAAAACGGACAATAAAGTGTTATCTTGCAGGAGTAGGAAACAGCTGCACCTGACAAAGTAATCGACAAAGACAAGCAGATAAATATTGCTGGCTGAACAGAGTCCCATAATGTCCACTTCCAGCATTTCCCATGGCTGACTAACTGTGGTTTGTTGCAGTTTGACAACACTGTACATAGTTTTCTACATCCAAATTCAATGTGGGCCAGTATAGGGTCTGCAGTCGTTTGGATGCTTTATTCCTTGTACTGCCAGTGGATGGTCATAGAAGAGCTGGAGCAGTTGATGGCGTAAGTGTGTTGTTGTGCACTTGATACAACGTTTTTTATGGGAGTTGAAAAACACAATAAACTTTCTTTTACAGAATAGTGAATCGTGTAGTGGAATTTGAGTTTTGTTTCCCAGACTCAGTGAAGTGACTCTTCAATATCTCAGGGTCTGTCTGCTGAGATTTCCTGATGACCTCATCTGATATTAAAGGATCCTTTAACATTTCCCTTTTTGCAGGCTGTACTATGGCGGAAATGTTGGAAACTGACCTTCTCGAGGGTAAACAGGGGCTCTGGATAGGGCATCAGACACAGTGTTGTAATTCCTTTTATGATACTCCCCAATGAAGGTAAACTCCTGCCGTCTGAATGCCCCCCCGAATCAGACTGGTGCTTGGTTTTTGAGTTTTAAAAACCCAAACCAGAGAGGAGTTATCAGTGACTACAGTAAATGTTTATAGTGCCATTTCAAGTGCCCAAACTGCAGCTAGACATTCCTACTTCATGGTAAAACAATTTGTATCTTTGGGATTCAGAGTATGACTAGCAAAAGAGATGACTGTGTCTGTGACAATGTGTTGAGCTGCTCTTTTATAATTCCCTACTTGGCACTTAAATCTTCATTTAATATCAAATTATATTATTCTTTACAGTTGTGTATTTTGCTATAATGTATTCTTTGCTTGTTTTATCATTGCATCATTAAATGCTGCAATATAGTGGATATTGACATATAATAGGGATCGTAAATTTGAATATCCCTATTATTATTTGTGTTATCATTAAGTCACAGTTCACACAGCAAACACATAGTCTTGATTGATTTCACACATTTTCTTTAGTCTGGAAGTGCAAAATATCATTAAGAAATGTTTTTGTTCTAATCATCTGATGTTAATGTAAGAATTTGGAGCTGTGTTTGTTCAGCAAACCAAAGAGAACACACTGACTCTCAAACAAAGTGGAACAAAGAGGCGAGGCATACCTCTGCAAGACTTTTGAATTCACAAAGGAAGACTATAAACAATAGATGGCCAAAAGAAAAAAACTTCAGGATCTTTACAACTGAGACATTTGTATCAAGAGAGGAGGAGGGGAGAACACACCAAAACCTCAAAAAGAAGTGCAGACGGGGTATGAAAAGATCGAAGGCTGTATCTAAAATGTTTCTACACCTGCAGCAAAAAGTGTTGTAAATTTATCAGACAGACAAATATCTGCAGAATGTGAGCCTGCTTTTTGTATATCTCAATTTTGATCCCATCACAAAATGTGACACTTTTGAAACGTGCATGAATTTTGATACGTTTTTTTTCAGTCGGAGACTAATGTTGTTGTAATATTTACAATAATATAATAAAGATAAATGACAAGCATTCAGACATGCCTTACATCAATCTTAACAGTTCTTCCTTACAGGGTCTCTCAACCTTTTTCCAGGCTCAATCTACCCTCTGCCCCTCTTCTTTTAGATGGGTAGTTGACACATCTTGTGGACGAGTGAAAATGACGTGATGAGGATTTTAAACAAGAGAAAAGAATAGTAGTTCCACAACAATCTACCCAATAATGAACAAGAAATCCTTGCAGAACGAGGAAAAGACACCAGCCTAGTGATAAAACCTGCTGATAAAGGAGGTGAGTTTTGTACTCTACCACTGAGCTACAGTTGCCCCAAGACATTTCATTTAAAAGCACTATCCTTCCAAGGATCCTATACCCAAAGCTAGTGCTCCTGCAGTGGATTAATAAATCTGTTTTTCTGATACTGATAAATCTATTTCCAATTGTATTTGGCATGGGGAAAAGCCATATCTCAATTTTAAAACACTGCAGCTACCAAAAGACAGGGGTGGTCTGTCAATGCCAAACTTTATGTTCTATGACTCACTATTGTTACAGTCCAGCCAAAAGAACAAATATACATCCCACTTTTATGGGATATTACAGTCCCTCGATACATTTAATGGACACAATTAAAAGAACACAGGAGAGGGACCTTGCCACTTAATTTGGTGAGGAGGTGATGGTCCAATGCTAAGGAGTCCATAGGGAAAACCTTTTTGTGCAACGGACTGATAGAGAGGCAGTACTGGATCCTTCATAGGTTGCACCACACAGCCCAATCCCTTAACATTTTCCAGTCTAACATTTCTTCAATTTCCTCAAAGGCAAGAAAGAGTTGGATCTTATTTGCATTGCTTTTGGAGTTGCCCTCTAATATCTAAATTCTATTATGCAGGGGGTGCTGTAATGTTGAGCGGCACCCCTCCTGTACCTCTGTGAATACTTAATGCTCTCTGGGTGTTGTATTTTACAGTCCTGCCTGTATTGTATATTTCCTGTTCCATGTTAAATGTCTGAAATCTGTGATATAGACATGTCCACGTATGATACTGTCTTTCAAAATATGTTGATGTTTTGTTTTGATTGTCTTCAAATCCCATGTGATCTGTAAATTGCTCATAAAAGTCCTTGCTGCATTTTTCTTTGTCCTTTTTGTAAAAAAAAAAAAAATCAGTGACGTGTCACATTTTAGAGACATGTTTCAACAACAAAGTGTGAAAGGTCAATAGGTGTAGGGATTAGAAAGAGGGGGCATGGAAAGAGCTTCCCCTGCTAGGTTTATCTGGACGTAAGCACGCAATGACATCACAGGCTTACACAACAAATGAGTCATCAACACACAGAAGGGGCTGGAGAATAAATACAGTATTATTGTAGAAGCGAACATTTGGCTTCAGCTATTGAAGATAATTACCAACAATGTTACATACCTTGAGGGTCATATCAGAGAAATAACAGCAATTTTTCTTCTTTTTTAAAATGTCCTACTTAAAGTACTTACAGGACGGCTTTCAATGTTCAATTTGTTTTTAATATGTTTATAGAACACCTCTTTTATCAGCTCTCCTGATGAATCACAAAAACAGTGTCTTTAAATTTAGTAAGACACAAATCTGAACATATCTCTATAGTATCTTAACTTACCTGTGCGAAGCTGGAATACAGCTCATGTTTTCCGAGATTGACAGAACCAAAGCTTTTGATGCCTCAAACAAGCTAACTGTCTTTCTCTAAATAAAAAAATAAGAAAATAAAAAAAGGGCAAAGAAACTGTCTATTAAAATTCTTCCAGGCTGTGCTGTCAGTCACTTTTCTTCCTTTTGCAAGTCAAAGCTTCCTTACTTCACCTGCCCCCCAGTGATTCTCTTCTCTCCACCCTGAATGTTTTCCCCAGTGTTCTGTGTGACGCACACAACCCTGCTGTCCAAGCTGGCTGGCTTAGTGTCCCCTTCAATTACTAACAAAGCTGTGATGTCCACTGTTAGTGAGCAGCAGCACATCCGGATCAGCAGGTGAGCTGGGCCAGCTTGACCCATTTATCTCTGGAGATAGGGTACATTCATCTCTTGGGGCTCAGTTATTAAGGTAGGTGGTTTTTAATTGAAGGTTGGAAGTTTGATGCCCAGCTCCTGCAGTCATATGTCCAATGTGTCCTTGGGCAAGACACTTAACCCAAAGATGCTCTCGTGCTATGTCAGTGGAATATAAATGTCTCTAAATAAAGGTGTTGAGACTGATGGACATTTTATACAGCAACCTGTGTGGTTTGTGGTGTAAAAGTGCTTTTAGAGTAGAAAGTTTACCATTCCCATATTTCTTCTTCGAGATACACGCCACAGGATTTCCTTATTACTGCTCATTATTCAGCAATTTTCTTCATCCAGATATCTGCACTCTATAGGGCTTCCTTGCAGGGAATCAAAGAGGATTGAGTTAAGTACAATTATAGACACTGTGATACTTAGAGTTTGCAGCCTAGTTTACATTGCCTTATCTGACACTCATTCAAGATTAAAGTTATTTTTACACATGATTACCTTAACTGATTAGTTGGTTGCACAATGGGGCTGGTGTAGCCCCAGGATCATTCTAAACTCTGACCAGCAGGAGGTGCCAGCACAAAAGTGCTTCTGTCTATATTGTTGTCTCTATGTATGCATCAGTGTGCTCTGACCAAGTGGCAGTATCCGGTGTTGACAAATGAAGCCAATCCTTAAACGTAACAAATTGCTTTATAAAGCTTTGTAAGCTTTATTAAATGTAAATATTTTCAACTAAAGTAGCGTAAGTAACCACTAAATGTCCATACATCAATTAAATGATTTTTAATCATATTATACGAAAGCAGTTAAGGGTCACACACTCTGCAACTGCTGAAAAAACGAACATTAAGAAAAACATATTTAGCATATTTAGAAACGTGGCTTGGGTTAGGGTACGGTTGGGGTGTTCGGGCCTTTTTTCTTTACTTTTTTCATTTGTACTGGAAGAAGTTGTGTCAAAGCAATTTGAAAAACAATTTGTCTATCTAAAAACTGTTCAGTTTTCAAAGCTCACCTCTTAAATGCAAACTGGCATGTAAAGGGTTTCATTTATAAAAATGAATAATTATTTGATCACAGTAAAAAAAAAAGAAAGAAAGTGGGAAATAATAAAATTGTATAATTTTTTCCATTGCCATTACTTTACAATTTCTAATATTTTGAGCCTAATATTTTCTGTGAATCTCAAAAAAATAATAATGGATAAATATCTTTGACATGGTGTTTATAACCCCCTTGAAAAATAACACATTTTCAATATTTTTTACAAAATAACATTACTGCATATAAATTCTATGGCATTTATTTGTAGTGTCCATTTTTCTGTACCAAAAATGCTTACTGTCTCCAAGGGTGAAATAAAGCTTTAACCTTCGGTCAAACCCAAGTTCCTTATTTTCTTTGTTTGTATTCAGGGCAGCTGTCTCTCAGTTGGTGGGGTCATCGTCTCTCAACCGGAAGGTTGAGGCTTTCATCCCCAGCTCCTGCAGCAACATGTCCAATGTGTCCAAATTAAAAGCACATTCTTAAATTTAAATAAACTTCACCATCCTCACGTGCAGAGGATAATGAGGTCAGTGCAGTTTCAGTTTCACAACAGCTGTTAGATTGGGAGATAACAGTTGAAGGCTATGGCACAGCTGTGATGTATTTAGAAGAGGAAGGAGGCAGTTCAACTGAAAAGACAAAGTGGTAAAGTTGGGGAGGTGAAGAGAAAAGAGTGAAAGAGTCGCCTACAGACACACAGAGCTATAGCCTCTGCAGTGTAAAACAAAACAGGGACTGCCAGTCACTGAATAAACAAACAGACAAAGAGAGAAGGATTTCCATAACCACTGAGCTTTGTGAGAGCTAATCATTTCTGCTGCATTCTTAAGAAAAGTGAGACAGAGAGAGACAGAAGAAAAACAAAATCTAGTGCTGAAAGGTCTGACCAAAGGGGAGTGTGGAAAAAATGAGTTCAAAAAGATTCTTGGAAGGTTGACAAAATAGGAAATTCACCCTCTTCAAAACATGACTTAGTCTCACAGCAGCAGTAAGCTTAAGTTTGGTAAGTTTGGTGTTTCCTGTTTGCTATGTCACAGAGAGAGAGAGAAAAGGGGAAGAATAACAAGGTTGTGTGATAAAAAATAATCAGGTGACAGTGTTGCTACAGGGCATGTACATGCTGCTTTATTAGGATTCATTATTGTTGCAAGCTTGGAGAACTTTAAATAGAAGGAGAGGAGTGAAGGAGAGAGGGAGACTCAAACACCAAAAAAGGTCCTGAGTCAGAGCTACAGAAAATACAGGCTTGACAGATGCTTCACAACAGTGTGGGGAGAAAGACTAGTCAGAGACAGATCCACAGACAGGCAGAACGAGGAGGGAACTGACACACTGCATAAAGATAAGCAAGCAACAAAGAGAAAGGAAAAGAGGAAGAAGAAGGGGGAACAAATTGAAAACAGAACTCCTGTTCTGAGAACAATAATTGGAGATAGACAGGAAAGGCAGGTTAGAGGGGTTAGGTGGTCATCAAAAAAAAAAAAAAAAAAAGTACCAGGAACAAGGTTGTGGGTGGGCTGTTACTGTAAATGTGATCCTCAACAGACCAACTAGAGAAACTGTTATCCCCGAGGGGGAAGAAGATCAAGCTGCTCTTTCTGAAATCAAATAATCAATGGAAACCAGAGATTCACTGATATTGTAAGACCCAGTCATGACAACTGCCCCTAGCCTTGGAGAACCTGACTTGGCTCAGGGTACCCAGACTTTGGGACCCGTTGGTCTCCAGACACTGTTGGACCTACTGGTTGGTGTCTACCAGGAGTTCTACTCCTCACCCTTCGCAAGGGAGAAGTATGTCTCCCGCTTCCTGCAATGGGGTGAGTGTATCCCTCATGTTTCGAGCTGGTGCTACTTCTGCTTTGTGTTCATAAGCTCTTTTCTGGTGAAAGACTGTGTGCATCTTGACATAAAACTAAGTTAACACATAAAAACAGACAAAACAACGTGCACCAAAACACTGGGGCGACTGTCTGTGGCACCATCTCAATGGTATTTTGAACAAGAACAGAGTTTAAGTATCTTATTGTATTTTGATATTACAGTATTTGGATTTGTTTTGGTAAATGTTTAAATGTTCTGAATTTAGTTATGTATCTATATTTATTTGTTGCTTTTGTTGTGCCCAGGTTTCCACAGAGAATCTGTTGGTCTTTGAAGAGTCATGGGTTAATCTTGAAACAGTGACACACTTCTGAATAGAAGTCCTACAGAGGTCAGAAGATGCCTTGACATGGTTTATAATATCTGCACCTGCAAGCACAGTCCATCCATTGTATACATAGCTTTCCCCATTCGGTCGGTGTCGCGGGGGGGGGGGGGGGGGGGGGACTGAAACTGATTACACCCCCTCTGTGTGCTATTCTACAAGAAACATTTTTTGTCTACTGTAATAACTGTTAATTTATGTTGGATTATTAGTAAATAGTTGTAGATGGTTCTTTTTGTGATCATATAGCAGTGAGGACAGTATTTAACAGTTTGATTGGTTGTGATGAAGATGTCCCTGGCTCGGATTAAAATTAACCTGTGATACTGTGAAGGCATTGAATATGAACAGTATAGCCACACTAGATTCCTTGTAAAGACTGACTAAGCAGGTCACCATTTTTAAATAAAAGAACTGCACCTTTAAATTGAGCTTCAGAGATTTGAGAACAGGGTGTAAAAGCTAGTTTGAAGCTCAGCTGATAAAGACTTTTGTTAAGTTTGTGAAGATGTTGTTCTTTACAGCAGGCAACACCTCTCAGCTGTCTTTGTGCTATGATGACTCCATGATTAGCCAATGACTAATGATTCCTGCCTGTCATCCTAACTTTCACACCATATACACTGGCCTAATTCTGTCTCTATTATTAAGAGTCCCTACATGCATGTGACTCTCAAAGTGTTCACCTGCTATATTGCCCGATGGGGGTGGGCTGCTTTCCTTTACGAAGGGTCGGGGAAGTTCCAAATTTATCTCTAGCATATGACCATGAATAAATAGAGTTGGCTGTCCTTCATTCCTGATTCCACTGTAAGCGTTCTGTCTGCTCCATGCCCCCCAGAGCTGCATGTGCCCACCCTCTATAATGCTCATTTTCCTCCTAGTGATGTATCAGACTCGTCCCAAAGGGCTGATTCTTTTTATATCACAGTCAAGCATCTATCTGAACAGGACGAGTCAGAACAACCCAGACAGGAAGACAGAAATCACAATTAATGCTTCACATCAGTAGTTGGTACATTTCCTTTTTTGACACAAAAATCACAATGATCATTATAGATTCTTATATCACACATTATATAATAATTGATGATATTGATTCTATAATACCTTGTGCACACAAAATGAAATGTTCACTTTTCAGAACTTCAGAGGCTCTATAGATATTCCTAATATTCAGCTAATACGTTTTCTAAATACTTAGCTAAGATTCTTAATATTAAGCTTATATGCAAATGTGTACTGACCAGTGAAAGTACCAAAATAAAACCTTGATGAACAGAGCCAGAGAATCCATAGACTGCTTCAAGCTGAGTAAAAGCACAACAAGTATATCTCTCTGACAAATCTTTTGGAAAAGAGCCACTGTGTGACCGACACTGCTCTTTTGTTTTTTCATTGTATGTTTTATGTTTGAGTTAGTTTTTTCCCCTGATTACCGTGAGCATCAAACAGAGCATGCTTGTTGAGATGACACGTTCATGCTGACAAGGCTGGTTACTTAAAATCATTATATAATTATATATTTTTTCTTACATCTTTTTTTCTAGACACTTTTGAAACTGCAAATTTGTATGTTGTGCCACAGCTCCACCTACTGCACCTATAACTTCGATGCAGTTAAAATGTAAGAAAACACAGAATTGCTTGTCCTATTAAAAAGGCTTTAATTGTAAGTAAACTTAAACTGTAGAATTATCAAATCTACATAAATCATCAAACTACTAATTTTGATGTGACTATCTCCAACGAGAGAAATAAGAATTTGTAAAAAGTTAATAAGATTTAATTATCTCAACCAGCATTTTTTGAGATGTCTTGGTTTCTATTCAAATTATTATATGATGATGTTGACTTATGTGACAATTGTTTGTACTTGGTGGTTGAGGACAGGCTTACAGCTTCACAGTCTAACTGTATGGTGAGTTATCTGGTATTGATGTTATACAACATTAAAGTGATAATTTATCCATTTAAGCTTTGTATCATTAGAAACCTGGTAGTATTTTTGAATGATTGTGCATTCTGCTCTCATTTCACCACAAGACGGAGATGCTGTGTATTTCTGATGACGCAAAAATCATAATCATCGGAGGCTGTTGTGGTTAGAGGGGATGAAACTACTTTACCATCCTCATGTTTTCAACCCACTGAAGCGGCAGATCTATTACAGATCAGTGGGTGGGACCTCACTGCCAGAGTCAGTTTGTTTGTGTGTCTGATTTTGCACTCTCTTTACAGTACAGCTTAGGCTGTGCTTGAGTCTCTCTTGCATTTCTCCCTCTGTGAGAAATTAAAAAAAAGGGTTTGAAAATCTTCCACCATAAATGATAGCCGCTATTTTTAGGTGCACAAAGTCACTCATATCCAGACATTCACTCAGTTGAGGAGAAATTCCCTTTATGGAAAAAAAGGTTGGAAGTATAACCAGGGCAACAACACACTGTGCAGAGTTTGAAGGAGGTTCTGCTCCTGGAGCCAAAACTAAATGACTAAATCTTAGATGCATAACAGTTACAGTTTAAAATTGTACGATTTTCAAGATGTGATAATAGTGGATTAGCCATCACGTCCTTATTATATATTTTGACAATGAAATGCTTGATGAAATGTCAACACACCCATGCGGGGCCCATGTGGGTCAGATATGGGCTGGTGAATGGGTTAATTTTGTCCAGGGGTTCCATGGTGGCCCCATGTGGGCAAGCCCAGATGGGCTCAAGGTGGGCATTACATGGGCCCTAGTTTGGGCCCACATGGGCAACCCAGGTTTCTCCCATCGGGGCCCAAACTAGCTGGGCCCCATGTAGGACTGTCACTAGAATCTACATTGCTGCACCGTTCACGGACAAACTGGGACTTTTGTTCATTCATTCCACTCGTGTCACTTCATCGTGTTTTATTGTTTGTTTTATTGTGTTTTATTTGAAAAATTATTTTTAAAACTGATTAAGCTCTCTCTGAGTCATTCGTCTTGGTCCAAACATTCAGTGAATCGTGACACAAGCAACACCTCAACATGGACTTTGAGGTGGAAAATTCAATTCAAGGTCTCATCTTTGTTTGTTGTTAAATAAAAATAATATAATACTGGTCTCTTTGTTATTATTATTATTATTATTATTATTATTATTATTGTTGTTGTTATTATAGCATTTAACACAATAACTGTATTACTTGAGTGTGTAAAAAGAGCCTTTGTTTGCCCATAATAATAATGGTTACTATCCTCATGGGTACCATCAGGGATCCATAATAAGCCCACATGGCGCCCAGCTAGTTTGGGCCCCAGATGGAAGAAACCTGGGTTGCCCATGTGGGCCTAAACTAGGGCCCATTTAATGCCCACCTTGAGCCCATCTGGGTTTGCCCACATGGGGCCACCATGGAACCCCAGGACAAAATTAACCGGGACCCAGCTGGGCCGCCTAGATGGGGCCCATTCACCAGCCCATATCTGACCCACATGGGCCCCGCATGGGTGTGTTGACAGGGCCCCTGCCTATGTACAAGGACTTTGTGCAACATCCCAGAGAGGCTAATGCACCCCGCTCAACCCTTAGCGTCCTGAGCAGGTTGCAGAGCATGGCCTGGATGGGGTGTCTAAGGTGGGCCAACCTTTGCACTGTTGGCTGGGGCTCCCACCACAGGTAGCAGGGTGGCCTGTCACCCAGTCTGTAGCTATGGCGTCAAGACTAGCAAACACAAATGCACTTCTGCTAGTTTATCTGGAGGGCCTGAAAAGGGACCTGGAGTCCAAGAGCCCAGATAACTCCTGCTAGAGATGGAAAGGGTTGTGGATATGGTGATCCAGGGGGTGCTAGGAGGGTGCTTGGTAACACCTTGGCAGAGCTGACCATGGCTAGACATCACATCTGGTTGAGCCAATCAGGGTTGGTGCTGTAGAAACCGAGGTGCTGTATTGGAAGCCGCCATAGCTCTGGGAAAGTGTTTGGGCCAGCAGCTGAGGCTGCGTTGGATGAGGCACAGAAAATCACCGTCGCCTCTGTGAGGCAGTGGCAGAGACTGTTGGGCCTTCTTGCAGCAGCTGCCCTGGTGATGCCCTTGGGTCCTTTGCATATGCACCCCCTGCAGCTTTGGTTTGGGGTGAAGAAGGTATGCCTGCCCTGAGACTGGTCAAAAATACTGACCCTGACCCAGGGAGGCCTCAAGGTCCTCACATGGTAAAAACACGCTCAAGCTGTCCGCGATGGCCTTCCTCTGGGACTGGAGGGTTGCAGAGTGACCATAACTACGGACGCCTCCCAATCAGACTGGGTCACTGTCTGGGAGGACAGCGATAGCCTACCTTTCAACTGATGTCTGGTCTTGAGCTTGACCTATCTTAGTTTGAAGACTGAATTTCTCTTGGCCATTGTTTTATCCAAAAAAAGCGGGTGAGTTAAGTGCACAGGGGATGGGGTGTATCTTCAATTTGGAGATGAGGACAGGTCAGTCCACCTTCTCCCAAACCCTGCTTTTCAGCTGAAAGTTATGGCAATGAGATTTGTTGTCAAGCCCCTGGTCCTGAAGGCTTTCAGTCCTCTTCCAAACCTATGTTGACCACACAAAGCCTTTTCGTAAATCTGATTTACTTTTGTTTTTGGTATGGGGATGCTACATTGGGCAGGTTAGTCTCTAAGCAGCATCTGGCATCTTGGATTGTTGATTTGATCACCATGGCTTACGTGCAGGCCGAAGTGGCCCCTCCCTCTAGGCTCTCAGCACACTCTACAAAGGAGGTGGCCACCTCTTTTACATTTTCTCTCTCATATGCTCCAATCACAGCGGAGCCCCTGGTCAGGCAGGTGAAGAGAACTCGGATCAAAAGAGAAGATTTTGAAATCCTGAAGGTGATCGGCCGTGGCACATTCAGCGAGGTGAGTTGGTCTGAGCGATGAGCTATACATTAAAAAAGTTAATGATATCAGTATCTTTAACAACTTGACAATAATATTTTCTTACAGACTTTCTTCTATTTTTTTCCAAATTTCAATAATAACTTTTTGACCAATTGTAACTGGACCTGAGTGCATTGATCCTACACTATTCTAAGTTTTTTAGGTTTTTATATTTAACCTCTTAAAGGTTCCATATTATGCCCTTTTTCGGGTTCATATATCTATGTTGTGTGCCTGCTTAAGTACAATTGCTAATGGTCGAAGAAAGACCAAAACACAAAAAAGATATGTCACATGCCTTTAACCATACTGAGAATGCTACAGTCAATCCAAGGGGTCACTGTCACTGTTTGGGGTGTGTCAGTTCAGTAACGTAGGTAAGGTACAAATAGTTTTTTCTCCACATAAAGAAGCAAAACAACATCAAACTGCACAGAAAATGATGACTCTGGGGGACTTTTTGTGCTTCAATATAATCAATACATTCGTAGCATTAGACCTCACTGGTAAATCTTTGGAGCTTCTTTTCCTTTTTAGTATACATCCTTCATGTGTTATTCTGTCTGCTTTTTGTTGCAGGTTGCTGTGGCGAGAATGAAAAGCAATCAACAAGTGTATGCTCTCAAGATTATGAATAAGTGGGACATGCTGAGGCGAGGAGAGGTGCACACAAACTATTAACTACTAATCACTTTGTCAGGACAAACAATAAAGTCAGGTTACAACAGGTTTCTTATCGTATGAGAAGGTAGATAAGAAGGTAGATAGAAGTAAAGAGATGTCTTCATGAGACACATGCTCTTTTATTTACTCTGGATCTCTGACTGTGGCTTTTATTCATCTTCTAATTTTTGTGAATTCAACAGACAGCTTGTTACCAGGAAGAGAGGGAAGTTTTGCTCAGGGGTGACAGACGCTGGATCACAGAGTTGCATTATGCATTTCAGGATGACAACTACCTGGTAATTTCAGCATGGACAATCACTTATGACAAGAAAAGATGTAACACAAATGTAACACAAATGCTAGTCTCTAACATATGCATTTATGTATTTCCCAACACCTCAGTACCTGGTTATGGACTATTATGTAGGGGGGGACCTGCTGACTCTACTCAGTAAGTTTGGAGACCGGATTCCTGAAGACATGGCTCAGTTCTATTTGGCTGAGATGGTCATGGCCATTGACTCAGTCCACAGACTGGGCTATGTACACAGGTACCTCTTTATGCTTAACAAAATGTTGATTATGCCATACTGTGGGATATATATATGTATGTTATTGAGACAAGTAAGGGTCCATATGTTAAACATGTTTGGATATATAACATCTGTTTTTTGGCAAATAAAAACCCTCTTCATTTTCTCCACAGAGACATAAAACCTGACAACATCCTGCTGACAGCAGAGGGACACATCAGACTTGGGGACTTTGGTTCCTGTCTCAGGCTTCTTGAAGATGGGATGGTGAGAGACACTGGGCTCATGGAAATGATTAGAACCATTTTTCAACATTTTTTCATGTCACTCATGTTAGCACTAATGTTGAAAATGCTTGTCATTGTATGCCTTTTCAGTCAATCAGACTGCATATTTAATTGCAGGTTCACTCATCTCTAGTGGTGGGGACCCCTGACTATTTGTCTCCGGAGATTTTACGGACAGTGGAGGGAGGTGGAGGCTATGGCCCTGAATGTGACTGGTGGGCATTAGGCATCTGTGCCTATGAGATGTTGCTGGGAAGCGCACCCTTCTACGCAGAGTCCATCTCTGAAACATATGCAAAGATCTTTCACTTCCAGGTAGTTAGATAAAATCTGGTCACTTGCATTAACTTTTTGACATACAATACTAAACTTCCATTGTATAAGGTCATCAAAGTAGGACATATACTACTATACTGTAAACCTATATCATCATCAAATGGTATGTTACATTACAAACAAATGTTCATGTTGTGGGGTTTTTTCCACGCTCAGGAGCATTTTGAGTTCCCTGCTTCTGGCCCTGATATTTCAGACAAGGCCTGTTCTTTCATCACTGGCCTCATTTGTGAGAAGGAAGTGCGTCTGGGCAGGAAAGGCTTCAGTGACTTTAGAAGCCATCCCTTCTTCTCTGGACTAGATTGGGG
Organism: Symphodus melops; assembly: GCF_947650265.1. NCBI lineage: Eukaryota > Metazoa > Chordata > Actinopteri > Labriformes > Labridae > Symphodus > Symphodus melops. The sequence continues at coordinate 13,239,704 of NC_136701.1, forward strand.
CTCCCTACATAAACTCTCTGCCCCCTTCTTGCCTGAAGTTTCTAATCCAACTGACACATCCAACTTTGACATTCTGGATGACTGTCTCAATGAGGTGGTAATTTTCTTTCACATTATCCCTCTAAAATGTTGTGCCTGAAAATGTACTCCATTCGTGAACATGGATGATGCAATCATCACAAATGATAATATAAATTCTGCAGGAAACACTGTCTGATGTCCTCGAGAAAGCTCCAGTAGGAGTACACATGGCTTTTGTTGGATACTCCTACACAGCTACGAGGTGAACTTTGTTTCAATTTATGACTGTGACCGTGACTATGTCTGGCCCAATTCTGGAGTCTTACTGGCTGTTGTTGAATTGGTCTCCATTTTACAGTCAGACAGGGGCTATTGACCGCAGTCAGGACATTATGATGCAGATTGACCACACCAGGCTGTGGGGCTTTGAGAGTCTTTATACACCAAATAAACCGGTGAGAGGACATCACCCTTCTGTTTGTACTTACAGTATTTTGCACTACCCCTAGTTCAGTTTGTCTCCGTTAAATCACATGCAGCATTTATGAGAGAGCTCTGTATTTTCAGGTGTTAATTACAAAAAGTGCTCAAGTGTATATTTCTGCTATTCAGGGGCAGCTGTGGCAGCGCACAGACACTCTAGGTGAGAAACCTGCACTGCTGGAGCTCCCGTTTACTTTAAATCCTGGTCCTGCTGCATTTACCCACACCAGCACAACAGCACAGGAGCAGACTGACCAAATATCAGGACTCAATGATGACATGAAGAGGTATTAATTGTTCTTGCTAACATTTTGAGCCTAGATTAGTGAGATAATAGTTGTGCAGGGTGCATAACAAACAACTTATTGCCAAAATGCAATGGGGGGTCATATTTTTTATTGTAATGCACACAATATACAACTTTATGCTTCACTGAACTCAAATAAAGAAAAATAAAACTATATTTTGGTCTTTCTAACAGACGGTTACAAGAAACAGAGAGGAGATATTGTGAGTTGGAGAGAGAAATGGAGCGATTAAAGGGGGTAATGCAGGACAGGAGATCCCACAATGAAACAGGCAAGGGATCAACATTATCATCTTCATCATAGTGCTAATTTTCATCTTTACCATCATTGGTCTACATAACTTCTTTCTGTTTACGTCACAATGTCAGGACATCGTAATAGTCCACAATCATTGTCATAAATCCACAGATTCATGACAATGAGCTTCACAGATTCTTTAAAATGTGACAGTATACGCCAACTTCAAAGGCCTACACTTTCGCTCGGAGAAATGGGTTGCATCTTCAGAAATGACAAATCTAAAACATCACCTAAAAAAAGTTAATGGACAAAAAACATGGCATAAAGCCAAGTACTGTACATTAGAAGCAACACTATTGATCAATTATCTTTGCATTTTTGACTGCAATGTTTCCATATTTGCATCACATTAACTGTTAATGGATTCATTTAGCTTGTCTTTGTTTTTCTTTTGTATGTGCTTCTGATCTTGCAGCCTTTATCTTCTGCAATGCATTTGCCATTTCAACCTCAATATTTCAGGGTCAGTTTAAAACGCTGTTTTATATCTTTCTAGAATCTATAAACAAAAGGAAAAATAGTCAATCTTGTGAATGACCTTACTAAATCTAACAAACTTCTTTATAAACTTGGGGACTATTACAAATAATTACTTTGGTTGATGAGTTAATGAGGGGGAGAAAAGGGTTAAAACAGTTCGTGAAGAAACCTCCCCTTTCTTCAGCACCTCCAAAAACATTACAATACGCCAAAAACATTACAATACGCCGTTCATACTAGAGGCCATCTTCACGGACTTGTCGACCACTTTTCCCGCAGCCAACCTGGCCTCCTTCACACTGCACTGCACCAAGGGCACCAGCTTGATGCCATGTTGGCAAGACTGCCACTCAAAATCGACTGCTGCAGCCTCAGATGCTGGAGTGTTAGCACACACCACACAGAAACTACAAACTGTCTCTTACACATTAACCTAACAAACATCTGAAGAAAAAAACTAAAACATTAACACAAGTATACATACACTAAAATAAAGTTAGTAGTTATAAGGTATAAGTTATAAGTTATAAGTAGTAGTTATAAACTCACATTTCCAAAAAAATCCACTCTCAGCTCCACCCTCACTCTGCCATCTCAAAGAGAGAAGGGGGGGGGGGGGGGGGGGGGGGGGGGGGGGGATTTGACAGGTCTCCCGGCAGTCTAAACCCATAACAGAAACTGGTCCATACCTGAGCCAAACCTGAGCTTTTTCAAAAAGGAAGGATTGAAGCCTACGTCAGTGTGTCGTTGATGATAAAATTGCTCACTTCACCTCAGCCACTGCTTTCTCCTTTGCTTCTTTTTGTTTCTGTCACACTCAAATCTTTTTCACTTTCATCCACACAAAAATAACTGTTCTATATGTAGAGTTACAAATAAGGCTTGCCAGCAACAGTTGCTTCACAACTTGGCTCTGATGTCCCTCTCTCCTCCTGTCCCAGAGCTGAGTATCTGTCCAGCATCTATTGCTCTGCCTGCCCTCAGTGTGGATGCGCCATGGGATGTAAGCCTATTTAATCCACTCTCATATTGTCTCTTCTCGCCACGTTTAAACAGCATGATTATCTCTCTTATTCATTTGCAGAGGCTTTGCAGTTTTTTTTAAATTAACAAAGAGGTTAAAATATGAGGTTATAATATTCACATGACTGTTCACTGGTCTGACCTCATTGTGTTACAGAGGGAAAATGCACCTCCAGGATGCCATTACCCACTGGTGATTGCTCTGCATCGACACCTGCTCCTGTTCCACAGGGTATAGTCCTATCACCAAACTGGACCTCTGACTTAAAGATTTGATGTGGACATTTTAAAGCCACAGGGCTTTTGTTTCTGTGTGTGGGATATCATTTCATCCATGATGTAAAAAAAACATGGTGATGTTATTTCTGTTAAAGTTAAAATATCAGTAGCACATTGTAGAACTGCTGCAATACAAGTAAAACTGCAGACGAGGTGTGCAAAATCTCCTGCCACAATCACTTCTTATGTTTTTGAGTATTATACAACATTCTTAATAAGCATTTTTGGCAACGCAATTGCTCAAGATCGGCGGGGGTTACCTAGGATACAATATAACAGTGATGGTTGGGCAGAGTCTGTGTACACACGCATCCCCAACACAACAGACAACATGTAGAAAATGACAAAGAAAAGGCATGATGTGTATCATAACTTTCACTAAAATTAAAGTACATTTACAGTTACTTTTGACTATTTATGATATTGGCAGATGGTGCATTAATCTCAGGATGGGTGCAATTTCTGACAAATGGACAAGATGTTTGTTTGTTAGCTTGATGCAACCACAAAAATCGAGTTTTCCAATAACAGGCTCACGGAATTAGTATCCCGATTGTAACCACAGAAACAATATGTTGTTTCATATCAGGCTTCTGAGTGATCCATGCAATCCTTTGATCACTTCTGGACAGAGCCGAGCTGCCTTTCATTAATGCTACGATTGTTTTCTTGCACCCCTAATGAAGAATAAAAGTGTTCTTGAGTATTTTTATTGGACCAAATTAAATGATCAGGAAATATTTTGAATGAGCTATTAGGGTAGACATGTCTCAAAAATGTGAAGGCCTATTTGATGGACACTATTTTAATTTAATCCATAGCTGCCTATGCTTATATTGCGCCCTGTTTGCTTCCTTTCAGGTTCGCTTGCCACAGGTGAAGAGTGAGTCGTACCTGCTCGTGTGTGCCGAAGGGGGGGAGCTCCAAGCCTGGGAAAGACAATGTTGTACTGAGCTCTCCTGAATGTGTTGACTACTCTTGGTAAGACAGGAGGTCTGCACCATTGCTCCCTACATCACTTTTTAACCCCCACATTTGTCCCCTGAGGCCTTCACAGGAGCAGCTACTATGTGAGACTTTTAGAATGACTTTTAAAGGATTAGAAAGGTAGCTCAGGCTGCTGAGGAAGACTTATTGTGGATATCTTCGGATCTATCTTGCCTGCTTAGCAGAGTTCACAGCCCTTTATTTGTGACAACAAGCAGCTTTACCACTACTCACTACGCACTCCACAACAGTGAGAGGAGAGGAGAGATCCTATTGGGAAAAAATCCACTCAGTTGAACCCTGAAGTAATATCTTCATGATGATTAATGTCATTGTATGTTTCCTCATGTGATTGCTGGCACTAATATTTAAAAAAAAATGTTACAGAATTGCTGCTTATATTAAGACGTCTGTCTTAACGTCTGGTGATCAAGAGATTAGACAGAAAATAGAGAGAGAGATGAGCCCACAATAAGAGGTACAGGTGCATACACTACTGATTAAATTGTATCTAAAAATGTGTGTGATTGTAAGAAACCTTTTTTCATATATTAAACAATGGCAACTGGTAAATGCATGAAACGTTTTTTGTAAACCTCTTCATTAAATGTTTAATGATATCTGGTGTCCATCAAATGTGCAAAAACATGTATGAAATAGCATCATTAAAAATGTTCTCCCCACATTTTAGCACATTGTCAGCTATATATATTTAGATATTTCAGATAGATTAATTCAGTCTCTGCACTACTACTGTGTGCTCAAAATGTCTGTAATGAATGAAAAATTAGAGGCTGATATTACAACAAAATTAAGTAAACATTTTTACAATGACTAACTTGCACTTCATGTAATACATTTTAGATACATTTGATGTGAATGAGTAGGTTTGAATGCTTTGGGTAGTCAGAAGATTTAGTGTCATACAAGCTCGAGTCCATTTAGAGGAGACAGCAGTTCATGATAGAGAATGACAAATGGTGTTAGGCAGTAAGAAAGACAAAGAGAGGCAGACTGTTGGAGGTACAGTTTAGCACTATACACACATACACTGTCTCTGAATATGTATGTTATAATTGTCCATAAAGGATCAATAACAATAAAATAATGCAACAAATATTACAGTGAACTTATTACCAGAGTGCATCAAAACAGAGCTTACTCAGAAAAATCTCCCCCAGGCTTCTCTACTGAGGTCTGGACTTTGCCCTCAAAGGCCAAATGGTTTCCTTTTATCTTTGCACATTTTAGTAAACCAACGTCAAATAGTCAGGCCCCTAATTAATTCCTGTTTTGCATTTTACTGTGCACCAAATCGTGATCTCACCAAAATGCCCATGATGTTCTGTGATGCACAGGATAGGGATAGCTAGCTAGCTAGTCCCTCCAAACGCATACTATCTGCAGACATGTGAGACCCTTTAACTACAATTAAGAAGTTATAGTCGATATTATTTACTTTGCGACCATGTTGCTGCACTTAGTGGATGGTTTATACTTAGGTTGTACTATACTCATTGCCACAATTCTCTCTGGGACATTACTGACAGTCGTTCAGTTGTAATTGGTCAGTCGCATGGATGTCACATAGGTGTGCAGCACGAGCTTGGTCTTGCTACAACAAGCCAATGGGCTTGGATCAATGCTATCGCACTCGCAAGACGTCACACTGGCAAATTTGATTTGGGGGGGCCAGGGACCGAGTTTTACATGCAGCTGCTGCTACAGCTAACATGAGGACGTAGGAGAAGGCGTGTTTCCGCACACTTTGAATTTGTAGATGTGGAAATAGAATAGAATATATAGTGTTGATTTGAAATAGAATCTGATTAATGAACATTGAAAGGGTACAGACAGAACTCAGAAAGTTAAGTGGTACTTTATTAACTAGCAACATTGTTTACATCTACCAGTGGTTCATAAATAGATTGCATAATAGTTCAACATTTTTTTTAAAAGAAACTACATGTAGTATGCAGGGTTTGAGTACAGCAGGAAGGGGTGGAGTTTACGATCTGCTGACGCAAAGCTGCTGTTGTTGTGGGCCTGGCGACGGTAGTATCTGCGTAAGGAAGGGCTCCCGGGGTGGCACTGCCTCACATGAAGGAAGTACTCATCAGGGCGGCTCGAGGTGTAACCACAATCCTCACACACAAAGATCTTGGAGCGTCTCTGGCGGTAGGCGTACTGTTGATGAACGCTGTGAATCTTCCTCATATGGGATTCAAGAGAGCAGCGCTGTGTGAAGGCTTTCTCACACAGCTCACACTTGTAGGGACGTATACCTGCAGAACAAGGACACAAATAAGGACTTTTTCTAAATGCTAACACGTACAGTAATTTGCAGATATATTTGAGTGGCTTTTAGTTACTGTATGTGAGAAATCCTGAAACAAATGCTCCAGATTACAAAATCTATTTCTATATCTATATAATATTTGAAGGCTTCAGATATTTTACAAGAAGTACAGCATCTCCACTAAATGGTGCTATATGAGACACCAAGTCAACTCATCCAATCATATGTGTCAGAGTGAGTGATGCCCTTTCGCAATGCTGGTGCTCATCAGGGTTGTTTCAGATCTCTTTGTTCTCTTCACTCTGACACATGTGAATTCATCAGACTATCAGAGAGCCGCATTATTAAACTCTCAGATGATACAGCTATCCTGAGCCTAATGCACAGAGGTAGAGCGATTTCTCCACTGGTGTGGTGGAAACTGTCTTGTTTTAAATGTTATAAAAGACAAAGGAGATTGTGTTTGTTCAAGGGGAGTGGGTGATCATCAGCCTGTGGTGATCCACAATGAATCCATCATGGAGGTCTGCTTGGACAAGTATCTCGGGGTTCATATAGACAATAACTCTCAGCAGGAGGACCCATGATGACAGTCTCTGCTCTAGACTACAACAGCGTAGGTACTTATTACGCAGACTGAGAGTTTATGACGTTTATGTTGTTATTCTACAGTCACTTGTCCGTTCAGTTAAAATTACAGATAACTCGTCCATCTTTCCAAACACTCTGTATGAGCAGTCTCTTGTGATAGGAACAAAGAAAATTGTCTGATCCTACCCACAGTCTTAACTCTTAAATTTCCTCTTTTACCCTCTGGAAAAAGATTCAGGGACCCTCAGGCCCGGCTAAACCGCAAACTTCCATGTGTGCCCGTCCATATCTGTTAATAATCTGAATAACAGGTGATGTAGGATGTGCCCAGGAGCTGTGCAATATGCCAATATGTTACTGCTTGAATGTATGTTTGGAATTGTGATGTGATATGCTTTACGTTTTGTATGATCTCTCTTTATGTATTTTATTTTGTATTCTCTTGTAACTGCAGAACTCCAAAATGTTCCTTTGGAGACAATAAAGTACATCTTATTTTATCTTGAGTTTCTGAGTGTGGAGTGGGATGTTATACCCTCCAATAATGATTCTGCAACATGTCATGTCATGCAACAAAGTCATGTTGCTATCATGGAAGTCATTCCAACAATTAGAGTTGTGTGTTTCAGACTCTTAAAAATAAAAACTGATAAAAGTAGAATTAAAATTAAAAAAAAACCCCAAAATAATATGCAATTATCCATTTCAGTCATGACATGAAACACAACATAGCTTACATAAATGAAAAATATAGGAACACCATAAAGCTATTGAACAACCAAAACATCATAATGAGAAAATATTTTAATTGAGGAAATTCGTTGTTAATATAGTTGAGTTATGGATATTTGAGGGAATCTTTTGTGTCTCCTAGATCTTAAAAGATATACTTTAAGTGAAACATGGGTCTTACATCTATGATGGCCTGAACAATAGACTTCACAACCGTATATCAAGGAGATGGTCTAGTGTTCATTGCATTCCCTTCCATAACATTTATGGTATTCTAGATGAGTACATGTGTTGGTGTTAAAGAGTGTGTGTGTAAGGGTGAGAGGAGTGTTCATTCCTGACCTGTGTGAGTTCTCATATGCCTCTTGAGATCGAAGGTATCATTGAATCCTTTGCCACAGAATCGGCAGGGATGCCTCTTCACCAGGCTGTGGCACTTGAGGTGTCTGGTCAACATGCGCTGCAGGGGGAATATTTTGTGGCACACTGAGCATACAAAGTCTCCTGAACCGGGAGTAGAGCGGAGACGGGGCTGGAAATAAGAGATTAGATTACTTGACAAATCTGTTTAAAATGTGACATTATCACAACGCATGCTTCTCCACAGACAAATAGATCATTTGTAGTGGAAAGTGAGGATGATATGCAGCAGCAAGGAGGGCAAGCCCTTTTAACATGAAAAAAGTCTGGCTGACAAGTAGCGATTTGCTTTTGTTTAAATGTTGAAATTTTAATTTAAGATATCTGTAAAACCTTTTTTACATGTCACCAATATTTCTAGAAAATGATTTGCAGATATCTTCAATTGAATTACAGATATCAGCAATTACTTTTTAGTAAAAATAATGATTAAATTGTAGATATCCTAAATGAACATTTTAACTAGAATTAAGTTGTAAATATGAGTTGTAGTTGGACATGGCAAAATGTCATTGTGGATATGTCGACTTTGAATTATAATGTGTAAAAATGTAATTAAAGATATCTGTAATGATAATTGAATAGAAGTCAATGGGGCGAGCTGACTAGTTGTTATTAAAGTACAGGTATCGACAATGGACATTTCCTCTGGTGAAAAATGAATTGTAATGATCTTTAAATTGAATTGTTGCGAGTGAAAATTACATTGTGGTTATGTTAGCTTGGAATTCTTACATGTCAAAAAGCAATTATTGACATCTACAATTGCTATTACCTCTAGTCATATAATGTTAAAAGGGCTTGCCATATCATTCCACCCAATCGCTTCAAAATCTTTTTTTTTTTATAGCATGTTTTTATAGTTCTAGTAGTTGTCTGGTGCCATATATTCACCCTGGCTGTTGTAGGAGATGTTGTCTGAGCTTACCTTGGCTCTGCTAACCAATGCATTGGGATGGTACAAAGAGCTGCGGAGCATCAACGTGGACCAGTCAGGCCTGGTGTCAGCTGCTGGGGATCCTATTAAAGGCACAGACACTCTCATCCCCGCTGCCGTCACACTTTCCACGGAGGACACTGTGTGAGGCAGGGGAGTGCTCTGTTGGGGGTCAGGACAGAAGGCTTCGAGCTGCTGTCCATTTTCATTCTCTAAAATGAGAAATATAGTAACACTTTCCTCCTAAATTATTAGGTAAATAAATTACTAAATTCATAAGAAACACATCTTGATTTGTTGAAAAAAAACTTTGCTTCAGATACTTGAAATTCTTACCTGGAATATTGTCTTCTTTCCACTCAAGCTGTTCGGGTTCTTTCCATTGCCATGCTCCACACGCCCCACGTTTCTTTTTCACAAGGAAAGACCTCGGCATTCTCTGAAATTTTCCTCTTTTTTTGTCTTCTGTTTATCTGTCTTTTAACAGACCATACCAGTGCTTGCACTGGAATTACACACTGCTTTCAGTTTTTATCTGCTATGGATGAAATAAGAGCGAATCAAACTTCCAGTCTTAACATCCAAGCCTTCGTCCCTCGACTACCTGTAGGATCTGAGTCGCAGCAAAATCACAGCACTCATTTCCATAACTCTCTGGGAAGAAAGATGTTTGTGTGTGTGTGTGTGTGTGTGTGTGTGTGTGTGTGCGCATGCATGCATGCTAATGCATAGGTGTGTAAACGTGTGTGTGTGTGTGTGTGTGTGTGTGTGTGTGTTTGTGGCTGCACGGGTGTGTTTGGAGAGGGGGGTGCTCTGTTTATTGTCCGGAGTAAACCTGTGTACCTGTGTTGACTGTGCGCTTGCGCCATTTTAACTGGTCCCCCACTGGTTTTGCATGTCAGGTAGTGAGAATCCGGGGAAATTCACATTCAAGTGGCCCTTGGTATGCAAATGTTAGACCTTACTAAGCCCTGGCCCCAGACAAAGGGCACGGTCGGAGTAACAGGAGCAAGCACAGAGAGCCACAGCCTTAACTGCTAGGTAAATCAGCTCTTTCTTTTTTTTGACTCTTTTCTGCTGGAATTGTTTAGTGGGATTACAGAGCATCCAAAATGCTGACAAAGGCCATTCACACATTCACAACAGATGTCAGGTACTTGTCATTTGTTGACTGTGTACTTAACATAATAGGACCAAGTACAGGGTTAACAAAAAAAGTGATGAAGGAATGAAAGGATTCAGATATGTTTACAAAGAAACTGTTTTAAGAAGTTATTATATACATTTGGTGCTATAACCAATATAGATACATCCATTTTAAGATCTAAGATTTTTGTTTTGTAGAAGTTCTTTAAATGAACTATGACAGATTTGGATAACCTTGTCTCTGTCTAATTGTCGGTGTATGCTGTAGAGGAAAATAAACTGCGTCCTCTTCCACTGGACTCTGCAAGGCAAATACAGAAGCAACCCGAGACAAAACCTCATCATGCAAATTGCAAGAGGTCATTTCAAGAACATCTGCAGGATCACGTATGTCAAACTGTACAGCACTGTAAACATACAGTATGTCCTGCTACATTTGGCCATTTATACAGTACAAACATGTCAGTTCTCTGAAAAAAAAAACATTTACAAAACTGTAGACATCATCCTTTTAAGTAATAATGTAAAGGGAATAAAAATCAATCAGCCACATTTTTTCAGCCTGATGTCAGTTGAACTGTGTTGCTTATTAAAAACGAAAACATAGGACAAACTCATTAAGTACTGTTGAAGCATATATGCTATTTTAAATTTTGAGAATTTTTCTTAAGGGAAGATATATTTAATAAAAGTCATTATGTATTGTATATCTGTTGTCTCAAGACAATGTAATTACATTTGTAACAACTCTCTTCATTCCGTGAGCTGATATATGTTGATGTGTTTGTAGTTTTAGTGTTGCAGAAAACTGTTGATTGTATTGTGTGTTGTTGCCGTCTGGAGCTGCGCTGTAACTGTATGCAAATCAGCAGTCTGTGTGCTGCCGAATGGAAATCAAAAGGAAGCTCCCCTTCACTCTATAGCTGACAGAAAACAGCCTCTTCATGTGACTTCATGTTCAACTTTAGCTCCACCACTGACACTCTGAGCTATGTAGTATGTGGAAAAATGAAAAAAGACATACATAATAATGTAAATGTTGAATAGACTTCTGAAAAGGGTTTTCTATTCTTTTAACCACTTATGTATACTACGTCACCTTCCCCCATACACTAATGGCGCGGACTGCTACGTACAATGACCAACAGTAGTACTGTACCACAGCCACCATTTAAAGGAGGAGATTTCATTAACACAGCAAATATGTAAATTGACAGTTTTAAGAACAGTTTTCCAGAGGTGACAGGTGCAGAACTGAAGACAGTCCAAGCGAATGATTATACTTAATTTCAACATAAAAGCACAAAAGATTATTGAACTATTTCAAAAATATTTCCAAGAAACACCGGTTTAACACCCTCTGTACTTCAAAGTAGCTGTCATGGTCTCTGTGTGTTTTTTTTTCCGATTCAGACTCAACTGCGCAACCTTTTTTGCATGTGTTGTATTAAGACGTTATGTGCAAGAGATAATCATGCTTTGGCACGGTAAGTCATGGTGCAATGTGACCACGGGCCGGTCAGCAGGGGAATGGTGCAGCATGGGGCCATTTGTGCTTGAATACAGCACAGTATGGATTGCTGCTATAGTTTTGTTCACTCTTAAAACATTTTGATTTTCTTGTTTTGTCCCAGTGTGGCACAGTAAAATACCAATCTGAACATGAACACACTGGGACCATGTTTACCTGTGGATGTGTTTGTGGTCGGCCACACCCGTGTGTCCTCTTTCAGTCCCATGAATGGAGGTGAGTTTCATTTCGCTGAATAACTCTTCCACAGTTGTTACAGTTGTAGCATTGGTAAAAATCAGATCATAAAATGTTATTTTAACTTAGTAAGGGTGACACCTCTGCTTTGGTCTAGCTGTTAAGTTTGTTTTACATGCAACACATCCTGAGTGTATCACATTTTCATCACATCTGCAATGCCATTGTTGTGGAATCAAAGCTCTGGAATAACATCTCACATTACATCAAGCCAAAGACCTCAGCGATACATATTTAGCAGGCATATACAGTTAGGTCTGGAAATATTTGGACACTGACACACGTTTTGTTATTTTGACTGTTGGACTTACAGTTAAATAATGAATATGGGCTGAAAGTGCAGTCTGTCACCTTTTATTTGAGGGTATTCACATTCAAATTGGAGAAAGGGTTTAGGAATAACAGCTCTTTAGTATGTAGCCCCCTCTTGTTGACAATTGACACAAAAGCTGTTTCATGGACAGGTGTGGCCACTTTCTTTGTCATTTATTCATCAATTAAGCAGGTAAAAGGTCTGGAGTCTAGGTGTGGCATTCACGTTTGGAAGTTGTTGCCGTAAACTCACAACATGCATTCATAAAGAGAAGACTTCACGAGAGCAAATACAGAGGGTTCACCACAAGATGCAAACCATTCATGAGCCACCAGAATAAACAGGCCAGATTAGACCAAAAACCATCTAAAGAAACAGCATTCTTTGGACAGAGGATACAAAGATCAACCTGCACCAGAATAATGGGAAGAGAATGGAGAAGGCTCGGAATGGCTCATGATCCAAAGCATACCACATCATCTCTGAAACACGGTGGAGGCAGTGTGATGGAATAAGATCCATAAATTAGACTCTTTTGGTTAAACAAACAGTCGCCACCCAACAGTTCCTAGCAGCAATGCTGCAGCTCGGCCTGTGTGTCAACAGCCTGGGTAACAAGGTAACCTTAGGAGGATAGAAGCTATAAGAATAGCCCTAAATAATCATAAAACGAGGCTGCATGCACAGGGGCTTGAAGTGACTACCTGACTTGACTCTGCATTCTGCATTTTATAACTCCTTTGTCCAAACACGAGGGGAGACAGGAGGTGTTGAGGTGTCGCTGCAGGACAGCAGAGGCTTCAGTGTGGTGCGGAGGCACCAAACAGCACTTTGTTTTGGATTTATGTAGGTGCTCAAAGGCAACATCTACTGGATCAAAAATCATCTTAATGGTCTTTAATAGATTCAAAAAAATGTGTTTTTATTGAATGCCAAGATAATTCTATTACTGACCCGTACACAGTGTAAATGGATTGAGGACAATAATAATATAATAATATAATATTTCTTTTTATCATTTATTTAAAGAGCTGTAGATGCAAATGCACAGCAGAGCCATCTTTGATTGTTTCTGCTTTTAAGTCTTCTGATCCGTACTAAAATCATTTCCCCTCGGCTGGAGGTACATCAAGGAACATGTGATTGTAGGACCTAGCCTCTGGGGGGCAGCAGAGCTACAAATAGCAGTAATCCTCAAGGTGAAACCATTTAAGCATATTATATAAATTATCTTCAGCGGCCATGTTCAGGAAGTTTCCAAAGTAATAAGAGTTATTCCTATTGACAAAATTCTAAGAAATTCTTAGAATCAAGACATTACAAAGAATTTCCCCTCAAAGTTAAGACTAGATCATTTTAAATACAAAAGTGTCTTCGCCCTTAAAAGAGCTCCTCCGGTGTAAAACTGTTAGTAGTAGTGAGGAGGACTTCTAACAGTCTAATTGTTCTCCCAAAAAGACATGAACAATAATATTTTTGAGTCATAGCTGAGCCGAACAGACAACAATTATTTGTGGAGACATTTCAATCCATCGATTGACAAATCGCTTTTTTTCAGTAAAAAGTGGGACATGCATGTTGAGTTTCACTGCAAGTAGTTACCTCCACAATCACTAAGAGACCCTTCACATGCTGATGTAACTGACGGCTGCTGCACAAGCGGGCATGTGATTTCCAACATCTTTTAGAGTACATACTTTTAAAGTACTTCTTACATGGCGTCATTCAGCAACTTCATGCAGCTTTTAGGACAACCAAGAGCTACTTTCCTTTCTGAAGAGTTGGCAACACTGCTCACAGCATAATTTTAAAATGTTGCAGAGCGACGTGGTGCTGGTGGCACATTCCAGCATAGTGTATGGCACATGCAAAACTTTATCTTTTATACTGCAGCTAATACATTTTATGTCCTGCACATGTATTCCTTGGATGTGTGGACACACACATTTGGTATCTGAGCTTTAACACCTGAGATTATGATGTCCAGGTCATGTATGTCTTATTCTATTTTTTACTTTGATTTATTTAACCAGGGGAAAACTTGTCAATGTATAAAAGAATACTATTTCAAGCGAGTGTTGGAAAAGGCAGCACACTTTTAAAAGTTTCAGAAAAACAATAGGCAGCTTAATAATATAAAAGACATGAAAAAACAAAATCAGTCAGACAAGGTCATTGCGTTTCAGGTGTTTTTGTCATTTATGGAATTAGATTTCAGTTCCAGCTGTGGAAAATACGAGTGTCGAGAAAATACAGAAAACAGGCAACACACCAACACTCCCATAGTAAATGTTATCCTTTAACTTCTGCAACATTTCACTTGATAGTTATCCCGAAGTCTAGCTCAGTTTAAACAACTCTTCCCAGGTCTCTTTCACCCTCAGATCCTTCCCTTCACTCCTTCATCCCTACATCTGGTAGTGGTTAGGAGAAATGTGCTCCCTTCAGGGCCAGGAGCCTGCAGTATTTCCTGCTCTGCCAGAGAGCAGTGGGGAGAGGAGGAGGAGTCAAAGGGAAGAACAGAGAGGCTCTGAGCCTGAGTAGGAAGTCCACACAGAGAAAAAGAAACAGAGACAGTGAGTGCTTGAGGGAGAGAAGGGGAGAAGAGGAGGAGGCTGAATGAAGGCCTCTTGCACACACATCTGTCTTTGATTAGTCAAACAGAGAGGGTTGATGGGGAGTGGGGCGACAGAGGGGCTTTTATATTTGTTGCATTAAGAGATGCAGAGTGACTGGCCTACTTTCCTCTGTTCCACCCTTTAAATTTCTTCTTTACTTCTATCAGAACTAGAAATCCAAAATCATTATTTTTTTATTTTAACAGACCAAATATTTGTTCAATGACTGAGCTACTTAAAAATGGAGGAGCTACTTCAGAAAAAGTTACTAAAAAGCAATGCAATCCATTAAACGTTTTAATTTTACAATACTTCAGTGGTCAACCATAGATGCCCAAAAAACTTTTAAATCCTTGTTTGATAATATTAAACATGTTCTTAATCAGCGGGATCTTGTGTTCTGTTTTACATGCAAAAGTAAATAAAATACAACAAAAAATATTCAAAGAGTAACTGTGGACATATATTAATTAGTAAATTCCTTGAAAATATTCCGTCCATGTCATTTTCCTGCAGTTTGAGAAACTTGGATCGGTAACCTGCAACCTCTCTTGCTCCATGTTTTTTTTTCTACTATTCTGACTCCAGGCATCCCGGGGTTGCTCTCACTTAGCAAATGCTCAGATCTCTGGAGATTGGCACTAACAGATGCTGGGCGGTGACAGTAATCAGGACGGTTATCACATTCTACAGGCTAATGGTAAAAAATAAATAAATAAATGTGAAATCAAAGCTTGATTTGATTAGACTTGATTGAAGATCTTGAAGACATTTCAACACTTCTCTGAAAGGTTTTTCCAGTTCTGAAGCTTGGAATACATGCCTCTGTAGATATAGAGGTATCGGTCGATACCATAGAGCTATGATTGTACCTAGAAGGGCTAAAGGAAGACAGAAGGAACAGAAACGTCTTTGGAATGCACATGAGACATGATTACCCAAAATTGGTCTTCGTCAGGACTTTCAAGAAACGCAGCACACCATGGAATAGAAGAAAAACAAACGTCAAAGCATTGTTAGTCCATACTTGTTTGGACTATTTGTGAAACTCAAGAGGATATTTCACAGAAACATCATCCTGGTTCACTCCAACACCCTGAGGCATAAGTTGGTCCATCCCATAGAGTCCCAGTCATAAGCAAAGCAATGTTTTTTTTATGCTATCCAGTGCAATGAAGAATGCAGGAATTGCACATTGGAGAGACATAACAACCTCTAAACAAACACATGGAACAGCATACTGTAGGAAAGCCAACTCTTCAGGACAAGTTTCTGCTGTCCACTAACATCTAAAGAACCAAAGACAGTCCTGTACAGATGATAAGGTGCACATCCTGCACAGAAGACTGCTGGTTTGAAAGGGGTATTAAATACGCCATTTATGATAAGGTTGAAAAGTCAAACCCCTTACAGAGGTGGTGGTCTGGGACAACATTAATCACCAACTTGCAATGCTACCAACCAACCAACCAAAGGCAACCAGGGGTGTTAATGACTCTTGGTCAAACTAGGTGAAACTATTGACTCCGATGCTACCATTCTTGATTATTAGCACCCTAGCATAAAGAGAGGCTTATATTTCTAGCCTCGTCCACAAGTTCATTCAGAATTGAAGAAGCCTTTCAGAGGAGGGTGAGACATCTTCAAGATCTTTAACAAAGTCCAGTTCCCTTCGGGTAAAGCTTGAATTTAACGTGACCTGGATGACTGATAACCTACACAGACCTCCTAATTACGAACACTCAGCCTGAGCTGAATGTGTGTGTTTTTTCTTCTGTGTGTGGTCTGTCTGCATGAGGACACTTTCATGAAAGATTTCCAAAAGATCAAGTCAATGTTGGAATATGGAGTGGGAACATTTTAATTTGATACATTTTGTCAAACATATGTAATACAAAAAGAAGCTTACAGTTAGCTTTAATGATAATACTGGGAACATTTCAAAGTGACAATGTACAAGTTAATACATTCCTTGGACAGGCTCATTCATTGGAAATAGTAAAAAAAAAAAAAAAAAAAAAGTCTTGAGTCATCTGATTACTTGTTGCTTTCTGTTGTGTCTGCCACCACAGAAAATGTCAATGATTTGCAGACATTTCAGCAGGATTAAATATATCCCCTGTATATACCAGACAAATATACTAAATGCAAAACCCAAAAATTCTTATTTCATATGTTGTGGTCACATTCCCCCATGTTCAATATTTCTAAACATATTACATTACATATTATTTTATTAAATTAAACGTTTTAATTTAAAGCAACAATATGTAGGTATTTGGTTTGGTGTGCCAAAACCAAATTGTCTCTGAGCACAATCACTGTATTATTGTAAGACACAGTGTGGTTTCAACTACACCTCATAGACAACATGCATTTGTTTACAAGCAGAGGAAGCAAAGCTGGAAAAGATGTGAGAAACAACCATGTCGATGGACAAGGTACAGTCATACAGTATTATTGGACTATTCGCAGTATCATTATTATTATCGCAGAGTATAATTCGCACAAATGTGACTTGGGCAGGTGATCATTCAGCCCTCAGCTCTCTCTCTCTCTCTCTCTGTCAGACGTACAAACATCATTTGCCCCTACTCGAGTTAAACAATAAGAAAAGAGCGATGACTTAAAGTCTGTGTAGGAAGGAAAACTTCTCTTACAAAAACAAAGCACCTTGCAAAACACAACACATTTTTACCAAACTAGTAGAAAGACACAGCTCCATGATGCGTAAGCCAGACAAAACTCACTGAGAATGACTACACTGTTGTTTGAAATGTGAACCACGGCAACACTAAATGTGAAATTATATGAGGACTGAAGCCAAACAGTAATGCTGAAGTTACTTTACTATTTAGCTGTGGTAATGTGATATCTATGGGCTGTTGCTTAATGGCTATATTGGAAAGGGTCATATACTACATGGTAGTTGAGTTGAAAAGTTAAGGTTCCAAACTTATAAAGTTCTTAACTTATAAAGATAACTTAAGATCAAATAGGGTGACTGCGGCTCAGAGGAAGAGTTGATTGTCTCTCAACTGGGATGTTGGAGTTTTCACTCCCCAGCTCCTGCAGCCACATGTTTTGTCCTTTGACAAGACACTTACAGTAGACCCAAGATGCTCCCTATGCTTTGTCTGGGCTCTGACCATGTGTAGGTGTGACCTACAATGTAAAAAGCCAATATACAAGCTCAATTCCAATTAGCATGTACAAGGAAAGTGCCAACCTGGCACCTGGTAAAGCTGCTGAACACAAGACAACAGTGACAGTGTCACGTGTTGAAATCTGTTAGGAATACATTTCTGAGAGATGATCTCAGCATGCTGCCAAATCTACACACTACAGAGCTTTTACATAAATTTGCGCCCACAGCGCAACCGATCTCGACATTCTCCCTGTTGAAAGTTATAGTGCCAATAAATTGACCTTTTGAAACTGCTAAAGGTTGAAAAGTTACATATTGTTGCTTTAAAGACCATAAGACATTTAATAATATGTCAACAAACATGAAACATTTTGGTTTGTTTTTCTGCATAGCTCCCCAATTTCTAAACCATAATTTTCTAGAGATCTCATGTGTAATTGGTTGATAAAGATAATAGAAAAACAATGGAAACAAACCCTGCTTTAAAGAAGCAGTTATACTTCAATAGAAACAATATTGTTCTATGAATGATGAAATGGAAAATGTGGAGCTACTAATGAGTGAAATCAAGTTCTGGCCATAGATTTGTTATTACTGTATACAATCATTTTAGAACATTGTAGAGAGAAGGTGCAGCTTTTTGTCTGAGCCGAATTTATGCTGGCTGTTGGGAGAGCCTTGTTTAGAAAGCTAAAGGTAGGTACACACTGGGCCGATCATCGGGGATCAGGACTTGTCAAGTGCCAGAGAGAGTCAGGGGTTATGCTCAGTGTGGTGTGAAAAGCAGCTTTGGTACTGCTTGAAGCTTGTCGGAGGCTTTAAGCCTGATCCAACATGTCAAATCAGCTGCGACCAGTCGGGGAGACAAATTACTCTGATAGGCTTTCAACATAAATCTCAGGGCAGGAGAAGAGAAACTCCAAGGAGCATAAAATCTGACAATTCATTTACAATGACTAATAAGAAAGTTGTTTTTCTTAAGAGAAGATTGTGAGGATGAAAGGAAACCCATTATTCTGACTGGAGATCTTATCTGTGTCTATTAAATGCCTCATATTTTGTCTTAGTTTTGGTCATATTGAGACGTATTTCAGATCTCAAATGACAAGAGACAACTTTAAGTCAATTAAAATGAATTTGTCTTAGGACTGAAATTTAATTAGAATGAAAAACAAAAAAATAACAAAATGATAGAGTTTTGGATAAAGGAAAAAGGGAATCATCTCAAAAATGTGTTTTAGGAAAAGCAATTTTTTATTCCTAAAACACATCCATAGCTGTTAATGAACAACATTCACAGGCTACCCTCATTACCAACTTAAAGAGCAGCATTGCCCTAAAGAAAAAAAAGCAGTGAATCGGAAAGTTTGTTTACATTTTCTGATTGTGTGTACGTGATTTCTAGACTACAAACAAATATGTTCCTGACCACACAAAACCCTGCAGGAAGGTGAGGTAAGGTGAAGCAAGATTTTGTGTTAATTAAGTCAAAGATTCCTCCTGCCTCTCTGATCTTTCTTCTCTACATGTGTGCAGTTCTACATGATTAATGGTCACATACCCAAACAACCTTGGAACTCATTGTTGTATACTTCTTCCATGATAAAGACAGAAATGAGTAAAGCAGGATGCATTGTTGTCAGTTTTCAGACTGTGCGGACGAGCACATTGCTTTGCAAGTAGCTGCAAGTTTAAACTGATCTTGTCACAAATCTTTGGCATAAACTAGCATTAGAACACTGTGCTGTTTCTGACTTGTAATACTTTGTTCTTGCATGAGACTCAATATCCCGATACGAATGTAATAGTTGGAACAATCAAGCGTTATCTGTGCCTCAGATATATGATATTTACATTTAGATGGATATTGGGAAAAATGTGCCCAAAAATAAGGTTGAGAGAGAAAAAACCCCTCTTAAGTGCTGCTTTTCTTTTTAAATTTAGTCTCAAGACAAAAGTTAAGAAGATTTGGTATTCATGAATTAAGTGCATTCTTATTCTCTTAACTTTCTTTTGTTTCTTCCTAAAACTATTCCTAAGAATTTAAAGACTTACTTTTTCCCCTCTCACAATTTTAGAATGTATATATTTTATTATCTTAAAGTTGCCAAGAAAATAAAAAAACACATTTAAGATCTTTGCTGTCAAGAATCTCTTTTTCTTCGGAAGAAACATGAGAAAAAAGTTAAGAAAATATAAAAACACACTTTTTTCATGACTATCAACATTAAGAAGAAAGCAGCACATCAAAAGTTTTTTTTTTCTTAAATAGGTTTTGTGAAGCCGCCCCTTGGTTCTTTCAATTAAAAAATGGTTTCAACTTTAAACAGTGGTCATTACTTTTAGAGAACCGGTGCGGAAACGTAGGATCTTCTTCTTCAGAGCATGGGAAGCCTTAATCTTGACAAAAGCCTTTGGCTGGAGAGGGGCTCCAGCAGATTGGGCAGAAGGTGATGGGAGGGAAAGATGAGGGGGTAGTTGTTGGGGCCAAACCAGACCACCACTTTCGTCTGAGTCACTTGACAAAGAGCTGGAATTGGGAGAATCAGCCTCACTCATGCTGGACTCAGTCTCACCCTGACCTTGGTGAGGGTAGTCCTTACTAGGCTGCTGACACAGGTGCACTTGGTCCCTCTCAAACTGGTACTCCATATGTTGATGAAGGCGTGAGTGATGTTGATGTTGGTAGGCCAATGGTGCTTGCGTAGAGCGAGATTTCCGTGTCCGCCTTCCACAATGATCCCTTTGGTTTGAAGCTGAGGATCCCTGCATTGGAACCTGCACAGGTGTTTGGTCAGCCTCATCCTGGCTTAGCTCCTGCGTGGACTGCCAACGGCGGTAGTTCACTCCTCCGTGTGGATGTTTCTTGCTCTTGGATTGACTACCACGGCTTCCCCTTCCACCGCTTCCACTTCCTCCACCATCCCTCTCTACTGTATTGTATTTCCGCTCTGGAACCCTTTGCAGGCTGTTCTCTGACTGGGACCTACATGCCTTCTTCCCTGACTTCCTGCTGGCACCACTTCTGTCTTCATTAGAGCGACACTTCTTTGGACCCCCTCGGGATCTGGAGGGTTGGATCTGAGGTTCTGTTAGCTGCTGATCTTGATGATGATGATGATGATGATGATGGCCTCTTTCTGGAGAATAAGTGCTTTGGTTGGGTTTGTTCACCACAGGGCCCTTGTTCGGGTTGGAGTGGTGATGAGCATAAGCTCTGGTAGATGCTCGGCAGGGCTGAGCCGGAATATACTCAGCGTTCACCAGCTGCTCATCAGATAATGGCTGTTGGAGAGGTGTAGAAGGAGTTGGAGGGGGATAGTTACAGTGGTACTGCTGAGGCGAATCAGGCTCACTATTGCTTGAGTCTGGGTGGGCTTGCAGTACTCTGAAAGATGGATAGTCCAGCAAAGTTGAGCAGGACGTATTCATCATGGAGGCCTGCCTGAGCATGTGGTAAAGCCCTGGTTGATGCTGGACACTTTGCTGGAGGGCATGGTGGTGATAAGGGGGTGGGGGACTTTCTGTAAATCCTGTCCTCACGTTACACTCCTGCTCTATGTAATGGCAAGACGGTGGAGCAGTTTCCTCTAGACACTGGGATGGAGGAGAGCTATCTAGAACAGGCATCTGCTTCTGAGTATGTTGCTCTTCCCTGCAGCAGACACTACTCTGTCTCACCACAGTGGCAGGTCGGGCTTCATGTGCCAGGCTAGTTCGGGGCTTCGACGGTCGTGTGGATAGTGCTCGGCGTTGGATCAATCCAAGTATATAAGTCTTTACCTTCGGGGCTTGTTGAAAATCTTCCTGACTTGGGTAAACAACCCTCGTCTCCACAAAAGCTGTGGCCCCTCTTGAGTCTGTCTGCCATGTATCGCCTGTCTCAATCTTCCCTGTTCCCTCAGTGGCTGAGAGGGAGCGCAGGACTACAGGGCAGTCATTTGATTCAGGAGATCTATTATGTTGTTCAACAAGGACCCCACCTGACAAAGAGAGCAAAGACAAAGTGATTGGATTGTTTCAGTTAAAATTTCAATTACATTTTTCTACCAAAACTTTCCCGTTGGCTGTGGCTCAATTGGTAGAGTCAGATGTTCCAATCCCAGCCCTTGCAGGAACATGTCTGATGTGTGTATACATGGGATTAGTTACTTCTGATGGACAATTTACATAGCAGCCTCTGCCACCAGTTTGTGAAGGGGTGTGAATGGGCAGGTGCTCTGAGAAGTCAGAAGACTTAAAAAGCAGTCCTACAAGCTTAAGTCTACTTACCATTTCTCCATTATTTAAATCGCTCACTAACTGCAATACATTCAGAAACTCAGTGATCATCAGATGAAACTAATCCCATTTATACACAAGTATTTGAAACAGATGAAGCAGAAAAATGTTGTGACCACTGGCCAGAACTGCTCAGGAGTTGGATGCAATTGAGAATGAAGGTTTCAAGAAGCAGAAACCTATTTGATTTAATGTCTGATATTGATTACCGATTAAAAGTTGTATGAGTAGTTTCTGAGAAGAAGACTTTTACTTTTATTCACCAGTACTTATAATAAATTAACATAAGAGTACTTATACCTTTGAACAGATTTTCAGTGCTCTTTACACATCTGAGTCAAAGTGACGAAAATTCATGTTCATGTTTAGTGATTCATATTTAGCAATGTAGGGGTATTGGATAGTTCAGTATCTGTACCAAACACAACAGACAAAGTTGCACAAAAGGACATCAACAGTCACAAAGCCCAGAAAGCACTGGCTTTAAATTGACCTTTTTTTAGGTAAAACCTTAGAGGTTATGTTTATGTATTTACCTGTGCTCAGTTGGTTGCCTTCCAAATCAGGAAGATCTGCTGACTTGACCTCAGAGTTAACATTCAGCTCTGCTACTTGATGCTCTAAAGATGTCTTAATACTCCCTGGTGTACACTGGAGACTTCTCTGAAATACAAATGAAAAGACAGAACAGAATCAACTCATTGCACACAGATATATATTTTTTTTTTCTCAAAAGGACCTATTGTTTGTAAATTTCACAAATATTTATACAGAGTCTTTATAAATCACATAATGCCTCTTAACTATATTTGCCTCATGACCTTAGAATGTGCAGTGGTTTTAGAGAAGTTCAATTAAAAAGAAATTCTTTTAGAAACTTAAAGGGATACTTCACCCACTTGCATGAAGCTTTGTATCATTAGAAACATGGTAGTAGTGTTGAATGGTCGTGAATCCAGCCCTCATTTTGCCCTGAGACGAGAAAAATATGTTTTTCTTTGCCTGGAAGTTTTCTTTGTGTGATGCAAAAAGCGTCATATTGCATCACATGAAGAAAACTTCCAGGCAAAGAAAAACAAATTTTTCTCGTCTCAGGGCAAAATGAGGGCTGGATTCATGACCAAGTATCCCTTTAAGAAACTGATTATCTCAAAATAAAAGTCAAAATTGTGTTCATATCTATGCTAGTGGGACTCTTTCAAATGCAGCTGTTGCACCATTGAAGAAGTTTAATCACAAACCAAAATGAAATAAATCAGATAAATCACATTCACAGTTCTGAAAGTTAATCAACAAAAATACTTAAAACATCCTTCTAAACAACAAACAAAACATTTTTTATACATTAGTATTAGTATAGTATAGTAGCATTCTCTAATTTTACTGAACCATAACCATACAGAAATATTCAATGTCCAAACTAAAGTATTTTACAACTGGCTGTTTCTTCCATCTAGATGTCCCGCTTTCCTTTCTAAATTAATAATTTGCATGATTTAGCTACTTATTCTTTTTGTATTGGATAAGTAAGAGCAACTACATGTAAAGTATCCACTTAAAACAGTTTCACTGATCAACTTAACAGCACAATAGCTTTCAACAGGGAGAATGTCATCTAAGATTTACACAGATTTGCAGCAGACTGAAGTCATCTTGCAAGAAGTGTGTCAAATTAAACACAACTTCATACACAAGCCTTTAAGTATAAAAAGAAGTCAGCTCGCCCTCCTCTTTCTCTGTACAGTTTGATACAATGACTGAGGCTAAGAGGAAGAGGATGGTGACAGATGTCATTGTTATCTCATGTTTAGCAGCTTTTGCAGAAAGTCATTTAAGTTATATCTCAGGTTCGTATATTAAAAAAAAACAGTCTTAAGCAAAAAATGTGTTTGTTATCTTCAAGACTTTATAAGTTTGGAACCATGCATTCCCTTTAAATAGGATGTCATTAATTACCTTCTCCAATATAGCCATTAAGCCAAAGCCAATAAATATCACGACAACAGCTGGATACATGTACTCATACTCCACATGCAAACAATGGCCTGCAGATGCTTGCAGAGTCACCTAACCTAACCCACCAGAGGAATCTAGTGAACATTGACTCTGGAGGCCTTCATTAGGTACCAATGTGCACCAAACCAAATTCCTAGACATTGTTGCTTTATAGCAATCCAGTCGTTTATAATCACCTTCTTTGTAACTAAGTTGATTTTGTTCTTTGAAGAGTCTCTGCTTAGGTCATGTAAATCTCTCTCTGTATATGACTGACTTTGTCTTCATCCTCTCTGGCTTTGATGTTTTCTCCTATAGAAACCCTAGTGGGTTTTGTCTAATCACTGATCTTGTCACATTGGCATACTATATGAATAATAACTTAGAAGCTAAGTAGTTAGATGGTGAGCTAGTTAAGTCACATCAAGCTTGAACTTGAATATCATCATAAAGGATCTTGATTAAATGAACCTTTGAATGACGGGTTTTGATGTTTAGGTGGGGTTGAAGCTGGTGGATCAAGAAAATCAATTAGTCTTTATAGCATTAAGTCAATAATATGCAGCTCTTTTGGTCTTCAAACACCCAGTATTTACCATAGTCCTTTGTCATGAAGTCCTAACTACACACAGATGTCTGTTCTTTTGATATTGGAAGACATAGACAACTGACGTTAATCATGGAAACAGAACATTAATGAGAACATCTGCTCTAATTTGGCATTTGACATCATTACACAACTTAAAACAGCCTCGGGGGACAGCCAGACCAGGACCGAACCCAGCCCCCCAAGACCAGCAGGGGTCAGTTGGACTACAGAGAATACAGAGGTGTTTTTCTTGCTGGGTTTGGCTCCTGGTATCCTCGGAGGGAGGGGGAAGTGCGGGCCTGTTAGGTCTGAACTGCTTTTCCCTCTGCAGGTACACAAACTAATACCTTACCTCCATCCTGCTCCTTATCTCCCTCACCATGTCTTCTTGCTGAAGCTCGGTTCTTACAAAGACAGCCAAACAGCACTACAATTGTGCTCTGCCATTATCACTGTACACCTTATTACTTTTACTCAGCACGTAACTGCAACATGTTAGAAACTCATTCAACCCCGTATCTAATTGAACATAGAAAATGTAATTGTTTTTTTGGAAAATGAATGCCCATTTTTAATTTGATGGCAGAAACATATTTCAAAAAGTTTGGACAATGGGGCTTGACAAGTTTCAAAACATTAATTATTATAAAATGAACATCCCAGGGAGTCTTTCTGAAACAAGAGGAAGGAGAGGGGTCCATCTCTCTTTCTAAGGCTGTGCAGGCGATAGTATATATTTATTATATCATTGAAAGAGGATCTTCATAAATCTCTGCATGCAGGGAAAAAGGCAGAAACAGGGGTGAACATTGAAACAATCTGCTGATCATCATTCCACTCAAATCAAGAACACTGAGGAAAAGAAAGACTTACAACATTACCATAGATATAAAATTGAGGAAGCTACAAATGCTCACTCCAGTTCAAACCATCACAAGGCTTTCACTCAGTGTGTGTGTGTGTGTGTGTATGTGTGTGTGTGTGTGAGGGAGTTTGTGTGTCAGGCATGCACTGTATAAAGGGGGCTGTGTGTGGGTTGAAGCAGCTTCTTACATGAGACCACACTGTCTGAATAGCTGCTTGTTTTCCTCCTGTGGGTGCGTGTGCACACACACACACACACACACACACACACACACACACACACACACACACACACACACACACACACACACACACACACACACACACACACACACACACACACACACACACACACACACACACACACACACACACACACACACACACACACGATGGTACAAAGTCACACGTAAACACACTGTCAAATTAAATCTATGAGCTTTAAGCAGATAGTCAGACCCACAGTGGTTCTGAGTCCTGCAGTGTCCCACATCATGAACACTCAGGCCTCTTTAGCATTCTCAGACTATGCATCAATCTGTGTGTTCACAAATTCTAGTCTGATAAACTGACCAGAATAACTGTCAGTCTTGCTCCAATGTCCAACAATAATAATGCCCTGCAGGGCCTGAAATAAAAAATAATACATGCATTCATAACACTGACCCTGTTGATAAATAAAGTCAGTCGATGGCAAAGAATGAAATGAATTTATATTCTATAAACACAGACTCTGTTCACCACACGTTTAGCATATAAGAATTTACAATTAAATGAAGACAAATACTTTATCAGAGGTAGGTTTCCATTAACCCCGACAAGAACCTTGAAGTAGAATGGAGACAGACTTAAATTTAAAATTTTGTATGGATACATGTGGTTTGAATGACAAGCAGATAAGCAGTGTTAATATGTGGTTTAGTCGGTGTCGGTATGTTTCATGAAGAGCTGTCTCCATGAAAGTCTTTTTACAGAGAAGTCCTAAACCTTTTTAATCCTAAAAAATCTCTGAGAATAACACTATGAGTAAAAATAAAAAGATTCCTAAAGTTTAAAAGAGCATCCACTGACAACAACAAGACCTAACGTAAGAAGGGGGAACTTTGGTAAGAAAAAGAAAAGTTCCCTTCTAAAGCAAGTAAAGAGGAGAAGAGGGGGAAAACCTACATGGGTAAAAGAAACAGGAAACATGGATTAATGGTGGGAATGTTTCAAAAGAATGAAAACAAAGACATAAAAAAAGAGCAGACTCCCACTGACGCTCCTTAAAGAAAAGTCAGTCTCGACTGTAACGCTGTAGAAACACATCATTATCACATTCAGAAAAGTTAATTTCAGATTTAATACTGTCCCATCCTGATGAATTCAATCCCTCTCTCCTTGCCTCTCCTCCACACAAGTGGATTGAGCAGAATTGATAAGAGCTGCTCTTTGTTTTGCCTTTACTTTCTCCCCTGTAGTTTCCCTTTTAGTTCTTGAAATACAGTAAAAAAAAACATGCCAGTGTGAGGATGCTGCTGAAAAATGGGATCTTCTGGGACTGGAGATTATTTGATCCAAAGAAGAAAAATACTTCCTTGATTACTGTAACAGTGTCTTCACGGGTCTGCCTAAAACATCAATCAGACAACAGCAGCTGATCCAGAACGCTGTTGCTACACTCCTCAACAAAGACTAAGTCACATCAGTCTAGTTCTGAGGTCTTTCCACAGGCTCCCAGTCAGTGAGAGAATAGAGTTTAAAATTCTGCTGCTGGATTATAAAGCGTTAAGTGGTTATGGGCCAAAATACATTAATGACGTCCTGGTTAATTATGAACTATCCAAACCGCTCAGGTCGTCTGGTAAAAGGCTGTCTGTCCCCAGAGCCAGATGGAGAAGCAGCGTTCAGGTTCTATGCTCCTTACTGTCTGCTGAAACTCTCAGCTCTACTAGATCTAGGCTGAAGACAACTTTTTACAGCTGCCTTTAATAAAACCATTTTAATAAGATTTTAAACTTACGTTTAATTTCAACGATTTTTATTTGAACATATTTTCAGATTTAATTATTGAAGTGATTTTTAAATTTTGATTTAAAAATCTAATTTAGAATCAAATTTTAAAGTTTGATTTTAATATTTCTTTTTCTGTCATGATGCATTTGATGTCTCGTTTGAAGCACTTTGAATTGCCATGTTTTTGAAATGTGCGATATAAATAAACTTGCCCTGCCTTCCCAACTGTCCTTTTTAACAGATTTTACATTTTGTTGTTTTTTCAAATCAATTGTCAAAGTTGCAGCTTCTTGAAGGAGTGGCATCTTGCATTATCAATGATCACCTAAAAAGCACCAAATAAGGACAAAAGTAATCTTATCACATATAGAGCAAGCTATTCAACTGTTCATCACAAGCAGTTTTCAATAAATTGTGGTCATTGCTGTTTACACTCCTACTCACACAAATGCAGCTGGAGTTATGTAATACAGTCTATCAAACAATTATTCCTGAGTGTATCAACAACCTCTCTGCATCAGATTGCCCATCTTTGCCTCATGATAAATCTTGCCACTGTTCTCTTGCTCACATTTCTCTCTATCTTATAACCTTATCACTGTGTTTGCTTTCACTCAACATGGCACAGTATCACATTAAATTTGTGCCTGAGTGTTTTGTCGCGTTTCTCTGATTACACTCACTCACACTCACTCACAGTAATTGACATGCGGCAAGACAACAAAACAAGTGAAACGTTTGATGTCACTTGGATTCCCTGTAGTCAAAGCCAAATCACGAGTGAAACATTCAAATGTTAGCAAATATTAGAAAGTAGGTTATCGTTGATGAATGTTGCCTAACAGAAGTTTACAGTTAAAGAGTGGCATGGCTGGGGAAGTTTCTGCAGCCACTGGCTTGTAGACTGAGTGTGTGTGCGGAGAAGAGAACTTAAGGGACGCATCGTGAGCTGATAAAATATGGTGCCTATGTGGATAAAACATCAATACAATACAACATTTTTCAAAGTCCCATCAGTCAAAGTTCACAGTTTTAGGACAAACTGTGAACATTAATGACAGGCAGTGGTTTCCAAGTGTCTGTAAGCCTTAATTCAGTTTGAATGATGTGTTTTTCTTCTTCTGCTGTGTTTACTTCACATTCCTCCTGTTTCCACAGTGGTTGTTGTGACATTAAGTGCGTTTTAAACTGAAAAACTTTGACCAAAGCTTCACAGCTGTGACTTTGAGTAATCAAGTCCTACTGTTTGTTTTGGAGACGTGACAAAGGACCCCCCAGCTCACCTTCCCTAGAAACAGCTAACATGACATGTAAGCAGGTCTCATTCATTACAGCTCATCGTGTACACAATGTACACTCCACACATTGAGGGCCTCAGTCAACGACTGTCCTTAAGAAGCAATTTGTTCTTACAACCCACTTACACAGTTTTTAGAAAGATTCTGAATTAAACCCACATTTTCTTATCCGAAATGTGTTCTGAGCACTCAACACTCCCTTAGTGTTGTAAGCGAACAATTACATCAGTGAGCTCTTCTTATTTAGCATTCATATTCAATGTTTATGTTAATCATGCCATTTTTTATTTTAACAGCAAAATGTTACATGATGAATATAAAACTCGCCGTTAAATAGAAAATCATTTGACATGGACGTCACAATAACACTTGTCCAAAAGAGGCTTTAGAAAAATAACAAGAGTTAATATAACAATAGAAAGAAATAATCACAAAGACAGAGAAGCTAAGATGTACAACAACAATACAATGACACACATTTTACAACTGCATCACGCATGGCATTAAAGTGACACAGTAGAGAGCTGAAACGCTCATGTATTCGTATTGCATATTGCTAAAATGATGGCGCCCATTAGGGCCGCATGATTAATTGTAAAATAAATCTAATATCTTGATTCACACAAAACAAGCATTCAGAACAAGCTGCATTCACATCAAGTTACCACACGGAGACCATTCTCTGACAGGTTGCCAAGTTATTTTTAAGGCTGCCCAAGCAGCTCATTTTTTTAATGACGAAAGGTGTATTTACAGCTCAATGGTCTGTGTGTATGTACAGCTATATACAGATTGAATTAGTGCAGATGATGGTGCAGCTATGTTTTGTTCACGGGGGTTTGGAGCTGTCTGACACTCTCTTACGGTCTCAGCAGCTCACATAACGTGCAGCAGTGTTTGCACACTGATGTACCTCACCCAGCAGGTATACCAGTTTGTGGTTGTTGTGTATTAAGGTAATTCTTTATGTATGTTTCTTTTGAGAGGCCGTGTTTACTAAGTTTGTTCATGGTCAAACATTTCCTCTGCTTTGGATCAGTCACAGCGGTCAGATATTGTGCCACTGCGTAATCTTTACTTCGGGCCAGATAAAATTCTAACTTGCTCCGTTTTTTGGTTGATTCTTTCCAATGTCTTGAATAGTTTTCTTTTTGTTTGATAATAATTTGCTTAATTCTGATTGGGTTTCTGTCTGAGGGGCTCGCTTGTGAATAGAGTCCCCGAACCAGCTGTGTGAGGGTCAGCTCTCTGTAGTCTCTTTGGAGGTCAGGGCTTTGTTCATTTATTTTCTGTGCAGACTTTAAGGCTATAGAGTGGAGTGGAAAATCATGTTATTCTTTTACTGGGTCGTGTTGGAAACTATCAGGCGACATGGCATTCCAGTCTGATATGTAGATTGACAGTGCAGCTGAGATCATAATCCCCAGTCTGGTGCACTCTGCAATGACAGTCATGGGGTTAAAAATAACCTCTAGATTCTTTACTGGCATTGCTCCCAGCATGCTCAGTTTTGCACTTTAAGTGGCCATACAGGTCATTCAGGGCGCGATCAGAGTGGCAATCTTTACTGTGCCTAAGCACGCTTCACCCCTGAAGTCCAGTTCATTTAACCTGTGTGATCGTCTAAACAATGAGGCTGGTATCGACCCAGCTCACAATCTACACCAGGAGTTCTAGCCTTTAACTTCTGACAGGAGATTCAGAGTCCCCAAATGTAGGCTGAACTGCTACAAAAGCTTTTGTGACACTTTTGTGTCCATGTCAATAAAACTACTAACTACCACTAACATAAACTATGTGAGATATTTAAGAAACAATGTGATATGTTATAGAAAGATATGCGGAACCTTTGCAGTAGTCTGCTTATCTGCTCAACATGACTGCAATACCTATCTGTAAGTACTGCAATGTGTGGATGTGTAAATATTTCATGTGTGGACAAGGGCATGCACTAAATTCAATTTCTGTTGCAAACTGCCTGCAGTTGCTTATTTTTTTAATTTCTGTAGAATCGTTCTATATTATGTATCTTTTGTAAACTATAGCTGGAAGAAGTCAAAGGAAAATGTCCCTCTATCCCAGAAATCTGATGTCTGTTTATCCTTTTAAATTTAGTATGCTGCAAACTGTAAATGAGTCCTACTACATATATCCCACCTTCCGTTAACTAGGGTCACTCTTTTTTTGTTGACCCATACCCTTCTTGTTGTTGTTGTTTTTAGTTTTTAGTTGTGTGCACTTTAAGGTGAAGCCAAGTAATCTTGTTGTACAATTTGTATAATGACAATAAAGGCATTCTATTCTATTCTTAAAGTTTAAAAAAGTCTTATTTTTATCTTCTTATCTATTTAAAACCAAAATGATGTAACATGCAATTCAAAAGGATTGAACATGATCAACTGTTGAAATCAAGAAATTAATCACAATTAAAACATGTAATCATTTGACAGCCCTCAATAATCAAACAAAGTCACTTAATGTCTAGTCAGCTATACTCTGCAGTTTAAAACACTATACTTTACATGTATAATCCGGCTTTTGTTTTCCCATGCTCAGCAGACAGTATTTATTCACAACAAAAACAACAACAACAACATACACACCACTCAGTGCTCCAGTTTGGTGATCACTGTTATGTGACCATACAGAAAGCACACCCACACATCTCAGCATGCCCCTCATTAGCCCCCCTGACATGCAGGGGGCCACAGTGAAGTTTGGGCTGCTTCTTCAGCTGCTGTGGGCTGTCACATGGCTGTCAGCAGGTCCAGCTGAAGAAAACTCACACACACACACACACACACTACATGCATTCCTATAAATTAACTATAACCAACAAGGGATGTCAGGGCTCCAGAAACACCACACACATTATATACACTCGTCAACTTTATCAGATACAACTTGCTAGTACTGGGTTGGACCCCCTTCTGTCGAAAAGGACTGCATTAATTGTTCGTGGCACAGGGCACAAGGTGCTGGTCAATATTAACATGATAGCATCACACAGTTGCTGCAGATTTGTCTTCCTCCGCCTCTGATAGGTACACACTGTGGTCATAAAGGGCCGGGCATGGTTAGCAACAATGCTCAGATAGGCTGTGATATTTAAATGATGCGCAGTAAGTAGACAGGGGCCTCGGTTGTAACCTGTGGTAAGTTGAGTTACTGGTGCCTTTCCATCAGTTCGAACCAGTCCGACCATTCTCCTCTGATCTCTGGTATCAACGAGGCATTTTCACCCAAAGAACTGCCCCTCAGTGGATATTTTTCTCTTTTTCGGACCATTCTCTGTAACCTCTTGAGATGGTTGTGCGTTAAATTCCTAGTGGACAAGCAGTTGCTGGAATACTCAGAAATACCAGTCTGGCACCAACAATCATGCCACATCCAAAATCACTTACCGGTACATCAACTTTTTTCTGGTGCTCGGTTTGTACTTCAGAAGATCGTCTTGACCTTGTCTACATGCCTAAATGCATCGAGTCTCTGCCATGTGTTAGGTGGATTACATATTTGCAATAACAAGCAGTTGAACAGCTGTACCTAATGAAGTAGCCGGTGAGTGTAGGTCACACACTGTAGAAACATTTTAAAAAGAAACTGCTAAAATACTTCATGATTATTTTATTTATTTTTATTTTTTTACAAACATTGCTTGGATCATGAAGTCTGTCTCAATGTGTGCATCAACATAAATTACTCTGCCGGTGTCTGTGTCTTTTTCTGTCTGAGTCTCTATGGCAGTGGGATGATTAGACAGAGTAGGACACAGAGTCAGACAATATGTCTAGAGTGAGACAGAAAGTCAGTCGCAGAAAAAGACAAAGTTAGTCAAGGAGTGAGACACGCTTAGGGCACAGACCAAAGAGTCAATTAATACATACAAAGTGAGACACAGAGTAATAACATTAAGTGTATTACATAGAGACAGAAGGAGAGAGGGTGACACGCAAAGTGAGACTGGGTAATACATAAAGTGAAACACAGAGCAGCACATAGAGAGAGACAGAGTGATTGAAGTGAGAAACGGCTAGACAGAAGGTGGGACACAGACACAGTGAGGCCTAAAGTAAGGCACAGTTAGACACTGCATCTCCTGAGCAGGCAAATCTGGCCTTCACGGAACTATTACATTCTTACTTGAACTTTTTTTGTTGTCAAGACTTTATATTTATAGGCGTTTTTCTTAATGCTTCTGAGTTCTGAAAGATAAGATTTGAAATGAGGTTTCGCAGTGATGATATCAGAGTCAAGCAGATTTTCTTCACTACGTTTCATTTTCTGTGTCTTGGAGCAATAAGACAGATGCCCTATGTTCCAATCTTAGTAAAAGCCTGATGGTGCACTCGTGATCCTTCACACAGACACCAGACTGCATAGCTCCATGTCTCAGTCACTGGGGAGGGGTCAGATCATAACAGAGCTCCAACACTGCAGGCTCATAGAGAAAGAGAAGAAGTGGAAAGAGACTGCAGAAATGTGTTGAAATAAACACAATTCTCTATTTCAGAAAACTACTTCCAAGTTTACACCGCATCACCAAACATCTGCATGTACTTTGAAATATGGGGAAGTGTAAACTAAATTACTGAATGAACCTCATTTCAAAACACACAACCTCTCATTCTTAACCTTCCCTCTGACAATATTTCAATGACCAAAGAAAGAAGCGTCTGTTAAAACAGGGGGATGTTAAAGGGTAATAAACATGAACACATTCACTGTTGTAACCAAAGTAGCCAGAATGCAAACAACTTAACAAATGTAATGTCTTAGATGTCTCAAACTGCAAACCCTCATCCTTGCTATTATTCTGTAAACTGCTACATTGCTGCCATTCACATGCCATGTAGTATTGAGTATGCCAAGCACTGGACATTAAGCCATACAGGTCCTTAGAAAATAAAGTGAATCTGAAAAGGATGAGGCTGGTGTAGGAATGTTCTTCAAAGAGTCCTGGGGAGTTTGATGGAAGTCTACCACTCTCCGTGAAGTGACCTCAACTTTACCATTCATCCCATTGAGGTTAACATTTATCCAAACCCCAGGGATGTCTGCTAAATCCATCAAGTGAGCATGAAACAAAAACTTCGTCCAAGTCTGCCCTTAAATGGTAACGTTTTTCCTCAGGAGGTATTTTCATTCTGCTGTCTGAGGTCAAGTCTATTCGCTCTAATAGTGCAGATACTACAGTTTGAGGAATAATGAGACTGCTGAAAACGTCTGACATGTAGACACTTAATTCCTTTTTAAGTCTATAAGCAGGGAGGAATGTAAAAGTAACAATGCACAGGATCACGCTAAGCCAAAGCCAATGGAAACTTTTTTCAAACATCTCACGCTTTTGCAGAAGTCTGTCTCGGCCTATAACACAGAGACAATAGTTTTCACAGAAACATTACTTACGTGTTGCTCATCCGACGAGTCGCCTTTTGGTGCGTCGAGAGCGCATCGCGTCGACCGTAGAGCTCCCCAAGGCGGTCGCCCAGGAGCCAGGGAGTCCCCGAGACAGAGAGCGCTCAGAACCCGGGCCTCCTGTCTCTGTTTAAGCAACTCAAGCTCGCACAGGCCGGCCAGGTTGGCTTCCAGCCTCTCCTTGTTCCGGCTGCGCTCCGCTTTCATGGGCAAGGAGAACGACGCGAACATGACTTTGAAAACAGTTACAAAGCCACTTTCTTCCTCTATATCCAGACGAAGATAAATTAATAAAATCAAAGCCTGCCCGGCTCGCTGCTCTCCCTCTCCGCTGTTGTTCTGCTATGGAGACAGTGGTTGAAGGCTGCAGCTGCTGAGCTCACCGCTGTCCGCCGTGGACCCATCCCCTCCTCTGCGTGCAGGCTCCGAGAGACAGCTGCAGGGGGAAGGGGGAGAGGGGAGGGACTCTGACATGCAGTCTGACACCCCCGGTCAGCTGGATCCACTGGGGCCTCTTACTTATCATTATGAACTCAATATGTAAATGAAAATAACCTCCTATGGTGTTTTTCCGAGTGCTTGGTGTGCACATACCTGCTGTGCGACCAGTGTGAGAGGACACAGCCACACTGATAAGAAGTGAAACTTCTTCCACACGGAGTCATCGACAGCTGGCTGTCCTTATAAGCTCGGTACGACCCCCAGTGGCTGTGAGTGTCCTACAAGACAGATTTATTTTCGGTTTTTGAAAGGCAGCTTTGCTGAGGACAATTCAAAACTCTGGAACAGCAAACCTTTGCATAGCCATGATATCTCAGAATCAGATGCTTGGACCAGAAAAGTGTCAACGTTTCTCATTCATTCAACATCCATCGTAACTCACATCAACGTCACGCCAAGAAGCAAATGCAATAGTCAGTGCTACTGTGAATACTGTGAACATTACCTTTCTTGTTGGTGAAAAGGATGACTAGCAGATGATCATCTGAAGTCATCTTGTTTGTGTAAATTGTGTTTTTATTGGACTGTGAATATCCAGCCGAGGTTTTCTTTACACTACTATGCGTTTACAACATGGTGGTACAGACTACACTGGAACAATGAAAGACTTGTTGCTGTGACAGGAAGAGAATGACGAGCAGATTCAATCCACATCAGCTGTGTGCTCCATAGATTTTGAGACAACATAAAGCCTTCTGCTCAGCTCCTGGTTGCAGAGGTGCTGCTTGTCAACAGGCAAGGCAGGCAACTGCTTGGGACCCCAGGCTGGTAGGCAGACCTCTAAAGGCTATCAAACTTTAAATCACAGCAGTGCCCCAAAATGTGAAAGTTTTGCATTATCAGTGGGAAACCTCCCTAATGGGGGCCAACATCTGACAGCGCTCGCTCTCGTTGCTGTGAAAACAAACATTTGTCAGTGAAAGTCAACCAAGAAAAATGAAGAAGAAATATCTATCAGATAGAAAACATAAAGAATAGGAGGAAGTGTTAGAACTATTAAGGACATGATGGCCTGGCTTGACATTACTGGAGCCGAGGCGATAAGACAGAGTAAAGTTAAAATGCCCACCTAGCTTGTCTGGAATTCAGCCTACTAGCAGTTTAAATGTCTAAAGATGCGTGTGATCTGTTCATGACAGGAATGGCTGTTCTGCCTCCTCCAGCCAGTGCAGCCCAGTTTGTGGGCCAAAATTCCAAAAATCTAAATGCATAAAAACAGAGATTAGTGGTTTCAATTTATGTGATAAAGGACAGTGGGTTGGTTTGTGAGCAAGCATCAACCTGCTGGCCTCGTTTGAAATGAGGTAACGTTTCAGTGGAGTTTAGAAAATACTTAATCAAATTGCGTCCAAAATTTGCTGTTGCATTATAATACCTTATATTATAATGTTTAATAAAACAAGCTGGTTGAAGAGGAGAATGTATATATTGACTGTATATATAGATTTGTCAACGACAACCTTGTCTTGAGAAAACTGTTCTTTTCTTATGCATGGTGTTTCCTCCACATGCTCAGAATCACAGGATGTCATAAAGATCAGTGATGCTGCTTGTCTCCTGTCTGACAGGCCAAGGTGGATGGAGCTCTTTTTCAACTATGTTAACGTTTCATTGCGCGTGTATATGTATATATATATATATTTATTTTTTTTTATTTTTTTTATTATTATTATTCTTTTTTTTGGCTGCTGTTCTCAATGGAATGTTCAGGCATGTACAGTATGTTAATTTTATTTATATCGGCCATGCTGAGACACTGTCATGTTCAGGTGTGGCTGTCTTTAGATCAAAATGTTACAAGAGAACAGCACAATAAACTAATGAAAGGGTGAAACATGACGTCGGAAATTCCCCTGAGGATAAACAAGGGATGATACATAAAATATTCTACACAATAGAAGGGGTGTGGTGAGGTAGACTCTACAAATGGAGACGGCATTGACTCTCATTTAGGGTCTTCATAATAAACAAGCCTCAGCTTGCCGTATCTTGTAATTAAGAGTGAATACTTGTACTATGGATAACAACAAACTATTTTTGTTTTGTTGGACTTTTGTGTTGTAGTCCAACCGTCCATGTTAGAGCCCGAAATGTAATAAAAAATGTAATAAAACCCAAAATGTAATAACTGGTCAATTATGTAACAAAATGCTGTGCCCAAAACATAGAAACTTTTTGCCCAAAATGTGACAACACATTTTTGGGGAAAAATGTTTTGCCTGTCCCATAATGTAGTAACTGACTAACCTTTTTTTTTTTTTTTTTTTTTCAATTAAATCACTATGGAGAAAAAATTACAAATTCTGTCTAGAAGTTTGCAGTCTTATTGGATAGTCATTTTTTGGGACACATTTCAGACCCTCCTATTCTTTTACATTGTAATTGTTTCTTTTCTTTTTTTTTTTTTTTCAATTGCTGTACAATCCTTAAAGCCCCCACGAAACGGGACATCAACTGTATCTAACTGACATGTCATGAAGCATTTCCAACAAGAATGAGACAGAACCAATCACAATATAGAAGAAGGGACATAACATTGTGATTCATTTGATTGGATCATTAGTTTTGACAAAGCTTGGTCAAAATGATGGTTTTGACCAAGATTGACCAAGACCAAAATTTGGTCAAATTATACATACTCAGAGAGCTTTTTAAAATATGTTTGGCAGATAAATAAACATTTAACATATGCACGCTGGATTAAAACCAGTAAAATTCCTTTTTCATTTCATTGTGAGTTTGAATTCAAGCCTTTGTATACAAAACAAGCAGTCCTGTAGGTTTGATTAATGTAACCACTAAATTGGGTTTTCCTTATTGTGAATGACAATGATGAAAAATATATATAAAATGCTTAAAAAAACAGAGTGTTACAATATTTGAAATGATATGGATGCAAAAACTAAGAAAGTCCCCTCTTTTTGATGATATGGAGGGATTGTTATTGGTTTATATTTATAGCTGAGGTCTGGAGGAAGATATTGTTAAAGTGCAATGTTCATTGACTTAGAGAGAAAGCTGCACACTACACTATGAGCTTTTCTCAACTGAAACAGTCGGTTTTTGTTTTTAAGACAATGTAGACATGATCAGGATAGACAGGAGGACAGAAGTATATGTTCAGCTTTTTCTGTTTGTTAGGATGTATCAATTTCAATAGAAAACCCTTTCACAGCTGTTACATCAGAAATGGTTCTCTTAAAAAAAGCAGTGTCATGCACGGTGGCTGAGAACAAGGAAGAAAAAAACTTTTCCTGGACGCTCCCGAGCTCTCATGTCTCAAAGGTCCCTTAGGATTGTTGGTGAACAACCCCCGCTCACTGTCCTTTACCTATTGCCCCTTCTGTTCCATTAACAGATCCCTGTGCCCTGATGCTGGCCAAAGTAACCTTAAAGCAGTTCATTTTGACAATGATATTACATTGTTCCATCTGCCATACAGAGTAGCCCTCAGACTTGAGTCTCACTTAAGTCGGACATAAATGTGCCTTGAAACTGGAGTTGGACTTGCCCTTAAAGACTTCAGACTGGTAGTTTAGGACTTGTGCTCATTCTTGTTAAATTACATTTCTGGCATAGGAGGGAACTTGTGTCTCACTCCATACTTTTAAGTCAAATCAGACTTGACTCCCAAATTTTGCCTGACAAGTTGAAAATCCTGGCGGACTGAAGTCCTGTAGGATAACAGGAAACAGTGCCAGTAGCCGGGCAGCCAACAGTCAACCATACCTCATGTAAGTCGTTAGGTTTTTTTGGAATATGTTATGAAGTCATTTTGTGCACAACAGACAGTGGGGTAGAGAACCAGACACACCGGTAGTGTTGATCTGTACATGGTTTGATGATAAATCCACTTTCCCGTTCCCCCACATCTGTAGAGACTTCAGCGTAGATTAAGTAAGCACAGCCACAGTATAATGGTACTCTCAACAGTGAGATTAGGCTAGATGTGGATTGGTGTCAAACATTAGTAAATGTGAACATATTTCAGTCGACATAAATTAGATATATGAACCCCAAAATGGACATAATATGGGACCCTTAAGGGTGCTTAAAGTACCACCTGTGACACTGCACACCAACACCATAAACAGGTTGTTAAGAATTCAACGCCAGTAAACCAACAGCTACTTTGGGCCCTCAGCACCTGATCACAAAGAAAAGGAGATCAATATAAAAGCAGGCAATTAAGTGCTACATAAAACAGTACTGGTAACCAATAATAAAGAGAAATAACAAAAGAAAAAATAAAAGACAAAATGAATCAGCAAAACCAAACCAGTGCAAAAAAAAGTGTTAATCTAACACATGATAAAACTATGTTAAAACTCATTTCAACACATTTTGATCCTGCAGGTGAGAGTGTGCAATTCAGACAGATTTAGACATAAGTAAACTGATGGCCTAGGTCATTGTTTATGTGTCCTTTTTAATACACAACTAAACGTTCGACAACAGACGGGTAATAGGCCACAACAGCAGACCAGGGTTCAACAAATCACAATAGTCAAAAAAAAATTCCGAAGGAGCCAAAGTATTGGCCCCAGCTCGAAACAACATTAATACACAACACAATTTGCAGTAATGTAATTTTATGAATTACAGTTTACATCTGTCCATAAATACACCAGTCTAGGGATGCA
Organism: Symphodus melops; assembly: GCF_947650265.1. Taxonomy (NCBI): domain Eukaryota; kingdom Metazoa; phylum Chordata; class Actinopteri; order Labriformes; family Labridae; genus Symphodus; species Symphodus melops. The sequence continues at coordinate 13,279,141 of NC_136701.1, forward strand.
GGTACATCCTCTGTCAAAGGGGGTAAGAGGGTGAGAGCATAAAGGCCGCAGCTCAACTGCAGCATAAAATACACGTGCGGGGAAGAGAGTCACAGACTTTAAACAGACCACGCCAACTTAACGAGCACGCGCACAAACAAACAGAGCGACCCGTTTTCCACGGCACCAGCAGAAAACCACTCTGCGATACATAAAGGTCATGTCATCAATAGGCACATTGTGCATAGAATTTAAGAAGACATACAAGCGCGCTTTACCAAGAACGGAGCGACGTGCGTTACGGCGGCTTCCAGACATACTTCACCGAAAGGCCCAAATGGCTTTGGACACCAAACAAATAGGCTCCACCACGCCACAACCCTAATCCATCACGAAGGAGAAGCAGTAGAAAAGACTCACGTAAAACCACACTTGTATTTAATGGTGTGTATGGCACCGCCTCATTAGTGTGCCGGAAACTGGCACGGTGCCATACAGCGGCATGCAAGGGTGAGAACACCTCGAGTCACAATGTCAACACAGCAGTTAAGCATGGCATTCAACCTCTTGGCTGGATCACTGTATATGTACAGCTGATGCTTGTTATTGTATAAAGAATATTGAGATCTTGTATGATTTGGCTACAATTGATCACAAACCAGTTTCTATAATATTTAATGTTAGGAGTCTTGAGCTGACCTTTTATGACAACAATGAGCAGGATGGGAAAATTTACTGGTCAGGGCTATAAGAAGATGATTAGGCTTACAACAATTATACCGATAAGCACCTGAGTAAGACTGAATTACCTCTTTATTCTAGTGAGTGTAATAACATTAATTGTGAGAATAAAAAACTCAATGATGACCTTAGGTAAAATGTATGATCAAACTGTACATTTTCTAAAAAACTGTTGCAAACCACTTTGCCGGAAAAGATTTAGATGTTTTTGGTTTGGCCCAGATGGAATGAATATGTGTCTGAACTTTATACTGAATCTGGGGATGCTCATAAACACAGACTGATCATTGGACACAGATGCAACTGCCAGATTTCAAAATGCTTTACAATTCATTAAAAGGCACGAGCAGACCATAAGGGCAAAGTCAATGGTCAAAAAGCTCCAGGAAAATATACTAGTGATGTCTCTTATAATGATGGTGAGGTGATGAGACCGGTGGAAGTGTCATATTCTATTGGGGAACTAGCATTAAAGGATGGGCATGTGGCCTTTACCAAATAAGAGCAGCACATCTGAAGTTTGCCAGAACTGCTTTCAACTATTTTCTCTGGTTTGTTGATGTATGGTGGGCTACCTATTTCTTCGTTGTCGGTGTTGTTAGCAGCTCCAGGCACAAGATGTGGCAACATCTGTGGCCATTCGCCCATCCTTCATTGGCTTGCTTGGCATATAAAAACACAATTTGCAGTGGCCTATAAAGGGGACACATTGCTCAGGTTTCTCATGTCAACAATAAATTGGATTATCTCTAGCAGTAAAATATAAATCAAAGCAGGATTCCACATTTCGGTGATGGAATAATGCGTGTGCCCTAGCAGCAGGAATGTGGATTGAATTGCAGCCTGCAGCTCGCTTGCTGTTAAGGGCTTCCATGTCCCTGACTTGTTCCACACAGATGCGCCTCTTCATTTCGCTTGTTGTTTATCACAGGAATTAAATGGCCAACCGAGCTACATACATGTATTTCTATGGAGCTGGCACGTGCTTTTACTAACCTTTGTTTTTGTTTTCTACACAATGAGCCCTTTGAAGTGCAGCAAGAGCAGAGGCAGAGTGCATGTATGCAGAGTGCTAATGAGACATTATCGAAGAACTAGTTTTACAATGGAATCTGTCTTGGTCAATCTCACATATTGTCTGACAACTTTAAAGACAGAAAACAGCACAAAAACAGGAATTTCAAAATGTATCAGGGAAAAAATCTTTCAAAAATCATGACATATACAATATCAGTCTAAATGACTGCCAAATAAAAGTAGAAATGAGACAAAATTATCCAGAGTGATCCCAGAAGGTTACTTAAACAAACAGCAATGTTTAAATCCTAGATTGGAACTTTTGAATAAAATGGAAATCCAACAAATGTGGCAACATTATGCATCCTTGAGCTAAACATCTCATTGATAGAACACCCATAATCCCACAGCAGCCATGTTGCCATGAAGTGACACGTTGTTGTTGTGTCTTACTGTTATTCTCCAGGTTTAAATCATTTCATGTCTCATAGCTGAACAACTGTTTCAATGTTAAGTATACTGAGTGTTGCATTTAATAACCTGTTGGCTTCCAACAAACACAGTTTACATTTGTATTCCCTTTCAAGTGCACATTTATGTTTGAGAATCATGGATACGTCAGGAAAGGCGTGCTAATTCTAGATATTTACTCTCATCTTGAACACAGCATGAGGAGAAATTTGCTAAATGTATTGATGGTATCCAACAGATTTATTTTAATCTGCACAGAAGAAGTTGTTTCCATGTCTGAGGTGGCTGGGTTAGCTGATAATTGTGGAGCTAAAGCTGCTCTCTAGTGGTCAAATGCTGCTATTGCAGGAAACAATGGGTAAACGGTTTTCAAACTCAAGTGATTTTTATTTAAAATGCTTATAAGGATTTGGCAGTGATAGGTCTGTTGGATCAGACACAGACCTGTAAGAGAGTCCATTCTCAAGTTGGACTTTTTGGTCCTTTGTGTTTCCGTCAGTGAGCTGGTTCAGTGAAAGTCAAGCAGTCAGACAGTATTATGACCCAGTGCTGAGCTGAGTGTTTATACACTGCAAAGACTCCTAATTCTATGCTACCTTTTTATACCTGTTTTTCATCAATATTCACAAGTACAATTTCATTAAAGACAGTAGATCTTAGCATTTTTGTCCTAAACAGACCCATTGTGATATTGACCCGTTCATCTTTTTTCATGATCTGCCAAAATACTTATTTTAACCTGTTTTATGTCTAGTGGAAAATTGTCCTCAAATAAGAGATTTCCGTCCTCTTCCAACTACTCCTTAGACTCCTCAAACTACATATTCTTTCCAACTTTAGCAACGCCAAGAAGCAGAATGTGAAGAGAAAGAAGTCAAATTAGACAATGAAAAAGACAAAGAAGAAGGGAGAGGAACATACTGTTGTCTTGATTAAAAACAAAACAAAAAAAGCCTGCATTTAAAACCAACTCACTGGAATCACAACCATTTAAGAACATGCATTTTTAAAAAATATTCATAAAGGATGATTCTTTATAATACATTAATATTAACCTCTTGTCATCTAGCAGCTTATAAGTAGTCTAGTAAACAAGTTTATAGTAAGAACTTATAGGGGAGTTAATAAGCAATGTGTTCATGTTTATGACAGGTGTTTTCACATATGCACTCCGGATAATATCTAGATAATTACAGGAGGACAACTCTGGGGATTTTCCTTACCTCGTTATCACCTATGCAGCAGGAGACTATCCCTGTCAGATGGGAGGTGAGACACAACCTGATAAAACAACGTAAAAGTAGCGGCACAAACAACAGGGTCTATTGTAGAACATTATAATGACAATATTTGCCTTTATGTGTTATGTGTTGTCCAATGGAATGACAACGTCAACAAAAGAGCGGAGAACATACTGGTGAACAGAAAACTTGCAGCTGTTTAATTACAGAGATCGTAGTGTTTGCGTGCAGACACTCTATGCAGCGTGCAGCAGTCACAGTATAGAGACGTCACTCACGCTCCTTTTGGCTCGAGCTGATGAATTATTCGGAGAATATCCTGCGGCACTCACATCAGCCTACTCCAGCTTGGTGCAGAAAAAATACCAAGTGTCTGACAGGAAACTCTGGATGAGGTCAGAGCAAAAAAATTGGATGTTTACATACAGCTCCTCTGGTTACTTTTTTCAGGAGCTTTCTGTATGTGTGAAAAGGATATTTAACTTGTCATAGGCAATAATATGTGTTTATTATGCTTTTATAACTTATGTGGGCTTATGTTTATAATAATCTTTTAAAGTGGCTTTTTATCTATTAATTACAACGTATTACAAGGACCTTATCAGTCTTCTTTTGTTGTGACCACTCAAAAGTACTTTTAAACCACATGTCACATTCACCCATTTACACCACATTCACACACTAATCGAGTTGCTAATCTTAATCATTGGTGGGAGACCATCAAGAACCAGGTCGTTTAAAATAACTTGTCACTACTGTCTACTGTGATCTCTGAAGGGAAGAAGCAATGACAATCCTGACTCATAAACTGGCTGACAAATATATTTTAAACACTGGTATGGTGATCAAAATGATAAAAAGGCATTGAAATGCATATTTCTAGGTTTACCTAAATTATTTTGAAACATCAGTCATGAAAGTTACAGTTTGTTCGAACTTTAAGTGGCAGAAAAAATACACAAAAACAAGATCAATCAAATTCACAATATTAAATCACCTTTTTCATGAAGTTAGCCGTCACATAGTTATTATAACCACTTGTGAAGCCAGTAAGCTTAAAAACTTTTAATACACACTGGAGACAGGGGTCTTCTACTACTGCATAGAGGCTGCACAGCCTCAAAGAAAGTAAACATTGATTGTCTTAGACCCTCTTTACTTTCCCAGTCAGAAGCTTGTTAAAAACAGCAGTGATAAAGTGATGGACATATGTTTTCTTTTGCCAAGCTCCGGTGATTGGCTGATGTCTTCTTACGTTAATTAAAATGTTTACCGTGTTCGACCGCGCTGCGAACTAAATGCTGAACTCAACTGTCCCCACACAACATTTTAAAAGATAGAGATGGGTCTTGTAGGTCTGCCTTGTCATGTTGCCACTGTATGTTGCTCTTCTTCTTCATGGGTTTGTCTTCCTCTTTTTTGTTTATTGTTTAATAAACCGTTAGCAAAAACTTACGAGCTGATTACCGCCACCTGGATTGGGCTAGTGAATACTGCAATGTGTGATTGCCTTTTAGATCAAGGTAAATTTATTTGACCTGACTGAATGTTCGTACCACAACAGTTCAGGAACAATGCAAAAAAAGTTACAGGGCTCGTGACTGAACACCTGCTTGACCATTGGTTCGCATGGATGATCTTGATCTTTTTACTATGTCAATAACTGCAGTTTCCATTAGCGCCCTGTATTATCACAGATGTGTTTACATTACAGCTGAATGCCTGCTGTGTCTTGAGCTGTGGATATGGTTACCCTGTTTATTTATGAAATGCTGAGCGCTCATTGCAGTGTTTCCCATTTAGCAAGGGCCGCTCCTGAAATATGACCACCACTGCTGATTTTTTTTTTTCATGAGAGGAGGAAGAAAAGTAAATAAAAGGAGAAGAGGAAAAGAAAAGACAGAGCACCAGTGTGTCTCTTTAAAAACTAACATTATATTATTTACGTTAAGGGATCAAATGTGACCACCGCTGATGACTTTTTTCTTTTATTTAAGAGAAAGGAACGGAGAAAGGAACGGAGAAATAACTTCATAGAATTTTGAGCTACGGACGCTTGATATCAGGACAAACAGCACACTTCTGAGTGAGAAACTGTTCATTGGCTAGTGTAAAAGAAAGATCAGCTGACTGAGGCTTCTCTCAAAACTTGTGTTCAGAAAAAAATCCAACCACCACTGGTGTGAATGTGTGAATCACGCAAGAGTCGCAGGTTCCAGTTATAATGGTTTAATAAAAAATCTTGAAAGGGTGTACATACACAGGAATGTGTAACATCTCTTGGCTGTGTATGTTTACGAGTATGTTTGTGTGTGTGTGGTTTATTCAGTGGACGCACACAAAACGTGAAAAAGAACAAAGCAGCACCCTTTCTGTTACATTGTCATCCTTGCAACTAAACTTCAAACTCTCCGGTCTCTCTCCGTCAAAACACTGACAGACACTACGGAGCCGGAACCTACCACTGTTGTAGGGGAGGTTTGGGACAGTCCAACTTGAGCTGGCCTTTTTAACAGCCGCCCCCAGATTTCTGTAGGAAATCTGAACAATACAAAAAGGCAATAAGCCACAGTCTTGATCTTTTAGTCTGGCAGTTTTGGAAGACTGACGATGCGGGCTACTGGTCTGGTGTCGGAGCGATCACCCACTTTAATGTCCACAGTCCTTACTTTACCATCAGGGGCCGGAACAATATGAGTAATCGTACCAATAGGCCATGAGGCCCGAGGAAGCTGCGGGTCAACGATCATGACACTGTCTCCAACCTGCATGTTTTGGGAGTCAGACCACCACTTCTGCCGTTTCTGGAGGTCAGGCAGGTAAGATCTAACAAAACGCCTCCAAAAGTGGTCAGCCAACAGTTGACTGTGTCGCCACCGCCGTCGACTGAGGAGCTCTGACTCTGGGTAAACCACCTGTGGCAGTGATGCATCTGGCCGCCCCATCAGCAGGATGTTGGGGGTAACAGGATCAAGGTCTGCCACATCAGCGGAGGTGTAGCCTAATGGTTTGGAATTGAGGATCCCCTCAATTTCCACGAGCAATGTTTGGAGGACCTCTTCCTTGAGGGACTGAGATCCAATGATGACTCGGAGGGCTTGCTTGAGTGATCTTATCTCTCTCTCCCAACAGCCACCAAAATGGGGAGCACTCGGTGGATTGAAGTTGAACTTAATCTGCTGGGGGGCGAGTAGTGCTTGAAGTTCTGGCTGCAGTGAATGGAATGCCTCTTGTAGTTCACGCTCTCCTCCTTTAAAGTTAGTGCCCCGGTCGGAGAGTAACTCATAAGGCTTGCCACGCCGTGCCACAAACCTCCTCATAGCCATGAGGAAGGAGTCTGCATCAATGCTGGAGAGGAGATCCAAATGCACTGCCCTCGTGGTCATGCACTTGAAAATGATTCCCCATCTTTTTTCAGTCCTTCTGCCAATTTTTGTTGTGTAGGGACCGAAACAATCAACACCTGTTGAATAAAAGGCGGGCCTATGAAGGCGTAGTCTCGCTGGGGGGAGATCTGCCATTCGAGGGATGTGGGGTTTTCCTCGCCACCTCTTGCATTCGATGCACTGATGCTGGTGATGTCGAACAGCCTCCCTTCCTCTAAGTACCCAATATTTCCTTCTTATCTCTGCAAACACTCGCTCACTTCCTGGATGGTGAAGCTGGCCATCATAGTGCTGTATAAGAAGCTTTGTTACTTTGTGCTTTGGATCTAGAATGATTGGATGGATGGTGTAGGGCACTATGAACCCCAGGGGGTCATACTGACTAGCAAGCACTTGGTATATGGTTCGGAGAGTGACTGCTGGGTGCTCAATGGGGCGGTGCTTGTAAGAAAGCATGTCTAAGGAGCAATTCCAGAGGAGTCCAAGAGCTAGTTCAGAGGTGTTTGGTTGACCTTGAGTTATCCACAGCTCTGTCTTCTCTGATCTGATCTCAGTTGGGAGATGAGATATAACAGAAGGTCTATTACTAGCCCACTGCCTCAGTTCAAAACCACCACTTGCTAGAGTGTTCTGCAGTTTGTCGACGAGGGCTTTGGCTTCATCCTCTGATTTCAGACTTCGTAGACAGTTGTCAACGTAGAATGACATCAGGACTGCCTCTCTGATGTCCTCACCTTCGATACTGTGATCAATGGCATGTTTCTGGAGAGCAAACGTGGCACAGCAGGGAGAGCAGGTAGTGCCAAATGGGAGTACTCTCCATTCGTAGATGTTGGGCGGCTCTTCGCATTTCAGGTCTCTCCACAAAAATCTAAGGAGGGGTTGGTCTTCAGGGAGCAACCTGACTTGGTGAAACATGCCCCGAATGTCGCTACTGAGTGCAACAGCATGTTCGCGGAATCTTAGTAGCACTGCCAACAAAGAGGGTCCCAGGGTTGGTCCTGGGAGTAGGAGCTTGTTCAGGTTTGTGCCTTTAAACTCGAATGAGCAGTTGAAGACCACTCTGTGTTTCCCATTATGGGTTACCATGTGGTGGGGGATATACCATCTGGTTGGAGTGTCTTCAGTGCCATGTTCCAGCTTCTTGATGTAGCCTGCAGTGGCCAACCTTGTAATTTCGGCGTTATAGGCCTCTGCTTTCTCTGGATCTCTAGTCAGTCTTTTCTCTGTGGCTCTGAGCTGAGGCAGGACTGCCTCCTTGGGTGCCTTGACTGGAGGCATGTTTATGTTTATGAGAAAATGTCCGTTGTTAAAAATGTTATGTAAATCATAACATATCTTTTGTTTAAAAAGAAGGCTGCTTGACCTTGTGGGCAGTCAACTCAGAGAAGGTGACAGCGATTGGAGAAAGTTATTTGGTTTTTTTTTGTAAATATTTCTTGTAGATATGTAAATAATATTATTTCCCTATTTTTAAAATTAAAAAAAATCACAGTCTGCAACTACACCTGTGTATTTTTCAAACTTTTTGCATGTTTAAAAACAGAATCCTGCCACAACCACTAGAAGATAATCTGAGCAGATAATCGGTTCCAAGCATACTTGAGTCTGAAGCGACCCTGCAATTGTCGGGAAGGAGGAATCGGACCTCAGATCAGAAAGGTTAAGACAGGCTTTGGACAATGAATTGAAGTCATAGGATCACAACTTCCACCTCTGCAGACAGTCGATATTGAGTTTCTCCTCCTCAGTAACAGAAAGGTAACTTGTGACTACTGTAGTGGAAGAAGGCGAGCCAGTTCATTTGAGCAACTTTAAGTAAGCTTTTGATTTGTGTGCCAAACGGCAGTCATAATATGTCATAAAGACATCTATTTAAAAGCATCCCCACTAAGAAGTGACTACTTTATTTTACTGTCATTGAAAATTATTTTATCGCTCATTTCCATTATTATGCACAATTTTATAGTGGGACCACCAACTACAGAGCTGGGAGAGAAGCATTCTTTGCCTAGCAACAGGAGAGACAGAATATTCTGATCGATTGATGACCTAGCTTCCTTCTTTAAAGCCATTACATGCCAATACAAAAGCGTAAATGCAGCTTGAAAGGGTTTTATTTTCTCAGGAAAAAGTTTGTTTTCACGTTAATTGTCAAATGAATTTAAATAAATAATACTTTTGCAATCATCTTTTTAGAAGTACTATCTCTGAGGGATCCCCTTTCTTAAACCAGACAGCGAAGACTATAAAGACCGAGCTGACTATCGGGGGTCAGAGCTGTCAGAGACAGTCGGTCGTTATAGTGTGTGTGGTGTGAACAGCAGCGTCAGTACTGGTCGAGGCTTTTCTGGGGCTTCTTACTCAATTCAATATTTAGAATCGGTCCGACCAGTCGTGAGAGAAATCATTTTGATTGGCTCTCAGCCAGCTTCTCAGGGCACGAGTAGAGCAATGGAAGTGACGAGTCAAGATGGCATGCACAGAAGTATTTTCTGATTTATCCCCAGTGCTGTCTATATAGCTTTGGACATTTTCTCAAGCTGAGGTCATATAAATGCATTCCACAGAAAAATTATACAGGAGTTTAAAAACGCATCCATTAATGTATTCTCAGTTCATGGTCTTTCCAATGGCATAGAATGGAATTGCCTCACATGACATCCACGTGAAACATGGATGCACAAACTAATTGGCACGAGGCTGCTATCAGTTAGATGTGAACAGTGTGACTTTTTGGCCCGGCTTCGATGGACAGAACATGACGCAGCAGTTGGTTTTTGTCACAGCTTGTCCTTGGTTGTCTGCCTGGTGTGTACCAGCCCTTGAGGCAAAGAGTCAACGCGTTTAAATGAGGAATAACCACAGCAGCTTTCTGTTTCTCCATTCAACATTATATTTTTTAAAAATGAGCAAAGAATTAAAAACATGTTTTTGATATTCTTTAAAATATACATTTCTTTAACACAAGCAGAGGGCTATACACAACTCGCTTGAAAAATTAAGTTCTGACATAAAATCATAACAAAGAGAAAACAAACATTTTGGCACCATGTTGTTGCCATACTTTTTCGTGAAGAAAAGCTTATATTTACAAAAAGTAGAGACAGCGAGTAAAAAGCATACCATTTACAAATTAAAATGAAACAAAAATTATCATATATTTGACTTAACTGTCTGACTTATATGATCTTTACATTTCATTTATATAAATATCATATCTATATAATATAACTTTTGAGGCCATTACGGACAAAATCCTTCCTATGGTTTAATATCTGTAACATGCATGTAATCATCCATACTAAGCCATTATTGGGGATATGAGCCTATGGATGTCTTTAAACCTTGTTCTGAGTGCCGGTTGATCCTCAGGCTGCACCATAATTGTGATAATGGTGTTTGCAGATGGTATGGACATGAATCAAGATAATTGCTTTGTTAGCTCCAGAAGGAAGGGCAAACAATAAAACTGGGACCCAGCCTGGCTCAGAGATGGTTGCTGTTTCTTAGGACAGGTTTGATACCAACAATCTGCTGTGGAATAGTGAATTACTTCTGGATAAAGCCATTTTCACAGTTTCCCTCCTTACATTTTTTAAAGAAAAAATCAGACAGGCTCTGAAATCCTCCTGGCTTGTTTACACTTGCACCTTACAGCGTGCTATACCCGCCCCTGTCAGATGACGGCCTCAGGAGGCAGTACATGTCGTAAAAAGAACGAAGCAGAGGGGCGACACAAAGCAAACAGTTTAACCAGTATCTACTGAAAAGCATGGAACATACTGGTAAATAGAAACCATAATGAACGGTTTCATCACGTGCACAGAGATCGCACTAGAAGTGTGCATACAGTCTATGGCTGTGCGCTGGTCACAGGATATAAATATCCTCACCCATCCTTTTGCTATTAATCTATAATTAATATATATAATGTTTACGTTGCATTCTTCTATCAGCTCTCTGACTTCACGCATAACAGTTAATAGAGGGCGGGCAGAAAATATTACCTACTGTAATTTAGGAGAGAAACTTTTCAGGAGTTTTGCATGTGTGAAAACAGCACTAGACTTTAGTAGCATCTTCACATATTTTGATCAAGATAAAGAATGAAAAAGAGAGAAATTCAAAGCCTTCCTTATTCTCTCCTCGGAAAAGCTGGCCAACCAAAATCAACAGGTGAACTTTGTGACATTATGGACACAAAAGAAAGAAACACACTGTTGTTTGTAGCCACGATAATGATGGCATGATAATGTGAGTGTAAGCTCGGTTCATCAGGAGTTTCTGAAAAAGCATATCACGGTAACAATAATCACTGTATAATAATTCAAAGACCAGGATTGCAACAGGTAAACAGAACTATGTGAATAAACAAAGGCAGAACGTTTTGTGAGAAAAAGAAAACCTGATTTCAAAAGAGTCAACTGAAGTGCAGAAGAAGTTAAGCTGACACGTCCATTTCAAATAAACAGTGTGCAACATAAAACATAATGCTGTTACAATGTAACTCAGAGAAAATGTGTGACGACATGTTTAACTTTGTCTAGTAGATGTTTTCTGTTGTTTTCTTGATTAGATGTTAAAGTCAAGTGATGTAGTTTGAAGCATCAGAACGCCCACTGAGGGAGTTGGTCAGGGCTGAAAGATTGGTCAAACACAGAACTGACATCCAGGAGTTGTTAAATTCAAGAACTCCACTTCTAAGTTATTCATATAAATTATTCATGAATATTTCTTTTTTATTGTGGTCAAGATTATTTTGTTTTTAAACTCTAAAGCCGGGCATACACTGGACGATAAATCTAATGCAATTTTGACCCAAAGTTTGAATTTGGACTGTGTGCAGTGTATAGATGGGTATAAGTGCCGGTCACAGCACAGAGCAATTGCAGTTTTTTGGACTTTTGCGTTAGCTTAATTTCTTCAACTCCAGAGGTTGCCGCTTAAGACACACACAGTGCAAAAGCAGAACCCAGTTGCTGGAATCAGTTTTCCTGATTGCATCTGTGCAAAATGGCAGACAGTATCTAAAAGTTCCATGGCAACAGAAGACATGTCCATTTGATGTGTCTTTGCCTTTTTATCACTAATGACATAAACAAGACACACATTAATATTAACAGGATGCAGCCCTCAAGGTGCCAGGGAAGACTTGCTAGGATTTAGCTTGCTCGTTAGCTTGTGTTTGATGCTGAGTGTTTGAGAGAGAGATTGAGTGTTTTTGGCGGTGTCTTTTTTCGTGAATATTAAACAACTTGATCTGGCTTCAACTCCTGTCTGTGGCAGTTTTCACATTTACAAAAAATGCACCACCCTAAGTTTACACATTCAGTGTGAGCATTCAGTTCATGGTTGACAATCTGACTGTAAATGACCGACTCAAAGAGTGAGACGACATTCTACAACAACAAGACATTTACAGTAATACAGTGTATTCCCAGCCAAAGTAGAAAGTGAATGTTACTACTTTGCTATGACTATCTTGACAACATTGTTTTTTTGTATCTTGAAGTTTCCTTATTTTTATTGTTCACTAGATGTCTTCATTTGTAGAGTATGGCAGGACATTGCATATTGATAATCACTAACTCAATTCATTACTATAATTGCTTACTGGTGCCCTGCAGCTGAATATCTGACACTACAGGATAACGTAGATCATCAAATAATAACATGTAGGACCTGATGACGCTGTTGTATATGAAGTGCTGGTAGTGCATTAGTAGCTCTGTCAGATGGCTGTGGCTGGTGTCGACTTTATCCCCTCAGAGCAACAAAGACATACTGTAAGTGTAATGCTCCCTGTGAAGGAGAATTGATGCAGATTTAATATTGTCTTTCAATGTACATGTATGATCATCACACATGCAGGTATGTGTGGCATGCATGTGACCAGAGACAGTTGAAAGGAACATTACTGAAGTCCTAAAGTGTTCAGTCATATCAAAGTCATTTGGGAGAAAAAAAACGCACATGGTTTCGCGACACATTCATACAGTTTCTCTTTACTTGACTGGTCGACTAATTAATAAGACAGAAAAAAACGAAACTAATGTAAACCGTAATGATGTGGCACTTTCTCAGTTGGGTCGCATCTAAACCCTGTTAACAATCTACAAAATGATCAGACCTCCTTAACTGGCAATATCCACAAATATCTGTCACACTCTGACTTCTCTCCAAGCCAGGAATCCTCCAGTGTGAACAGAATTACCACTTGCTGTATGAATCCAGTCAACTACTGAAGAAAAAGGTCGGCTCATCTACATATGAGCACATGTGGGCACAGAGGAAGCAGAGACACATGTAACAGTGTGAAAGAGGTTGTGTATGGGTGTGAAAAGTCTGTTTATACAATCAGAGGCATTCATCCTTTTATGTACTCCAACAAAGTACAGTTTAAGTCCAGCCAGGTGCGGGGTGTTCTAACCTTTAATGTGTATGAAGAAAGTGTCTAAGGTTGTTAAAAACATACTGTTGTAGACATGCTCTATACGTCTTTTTCCCTAAAGAACTTCTCTAATCCCAAACTGCGTCCACTTTATCTGCTCCACCTACTCCCTGCTTCACACAGTTCTCTCTGCTTCATCTTAATCAACACTGATTTCCATAAAACACCATCTTGGTCCAGATGTTTCTCAGGAGACAGTGTGGCAATGTAATGGCAGAAGAAGCTTGTCCCTGTAAACTACAGCATAATCTGCTGTAGGTCTCCATCAGACTGTGAACGGTGTGAATGAATTTCCATAATATAACTTGATCTTAAACTGGTAGCACTTTCCTGAGGCTGCCTCGTCTTCTGCATGATTTCTGTCTTATCACACAGTCTGGAAGGCCTTGGTTTGGGCTGGGATCATGACAGGAGTAGCCCCCATGCGGGTCAGGTTCCCAGGACTCAGTTTAGGTGGAGTGCTGGGCTTGGAGTTGGAGGTAGATGTGGGGTTGGGTGTGCAACGGGGTTCAGGAGTCTTGTGAACAGTCTGATGGTAGGCAGGTGGAGTCTGAGGGAAGGTGGAGTTTTCCTTGAGGGCGGCCACAGCAGGAATACATGGCCTTGTACCCCGGGGCCCCATGTTGTGCACCATGGACTGGGTGGAGGAGGTGCCTGAGCGAGAGCTGCCTGAGCGGGACGAGGAGAGGGAATTGGGCTTCATCAGTTTGGCTTTAGGAGCCTCAGCATCCTCCCTGAAAGGAACATGTGGTTAATTCCAGAGAGAGCTCAATGCTTAATCAAATCACTGTTTTCTAAAACAACAAAAAGAAACTGCAGTTATATTCAGTCACAAACACTAAACATTCAAAAATCTCAAAGTCAGTATTAATAACTTAGCTTAACTTGGCTTTATTAATGATGGGGTCTAACTAGCAGCATCCTGCATTGTCACTGACAGAAGTAGTGACAGCATATCAAGCAGTCATTTCGGTCAGTGGTTCTTTAACTCTGCAGCTCATGACCCCCCAAAATAAGGTTGTGAGAAAGAGGCCCCGAGAGATAGAACTATGCTGTCATCTGCAAAACTTACATTGTAAGTATTTTTACACATTCATTTCATTGAACTTCCTTCGTGACAATAATTAATTGATTTATGAGAAATTAAACTACTTTGTGTATAATGGTAATAAAATGTAGTTTTAATATTCTTTTTTTTTTGGAAAGCAAAGTGGGGGTCCCAACGTAACCTATACAATAACATAATCAGTCCTCCCTCTTAGTCCTCCCCTTATGACAGTTTCTAACAGTAATACTAGACTGATAACACCAACTTGTTAGTGCTAACACATACTTATACTTATATATATACTTATACTTATAACTGATATTGTTGCTATAAGTCTGTCTTATTCATTGTTGATGTTGCTCTATTTGTCTCTACCCTTCTCCTTCCTCCTACTTACAGGGAGCTCTATCTCACTTTCCAGGGGACAGATAGCTGTTCAACATAAGTCCTTTTGATTTTCTCAAAGTTTCTGCCTCTATGTCACTTTGTGTTCAGGATGGATTAATGTTGGGTCTTTGTAGATAATGTAACAATTAGTAAGGTTGGCTGAGCTACCGTGATGTTACTGTTAATGTAAACCTCATCGTGGCCCAGTTTGCACACTCGCAGACTAACAGACTCGGAGGTGCATTCACAATTAAGGTTCATTTATTTCTCATGTCCAATATGCATATAGATAAGGGCAGAGCCTTCTGCCTGTCCGCTGTGTTCACTTTGTACATATTTCTGCATGTTTTCTTAAAAGTTGCATAACCATCAGGAATAGTGCTGTGTCTTGATGTCTGCTTCAGATCAGATAATAATAATGTTGATGTGTGTGTGTGTGTGTGTGTGTGTGTACATATATATTTAGCTTTTTTTTGTTGTTTTGTTTTTGTCTTTTTTCTTGCAGCGAGAGGAGCAAGTTTACAGTCTCTGACATACACAAAAGATGTTTCTTGTTTTCTACAATATTTTTTTAACATCTCCAGGAAAGGAAATTTCAGCAAAAAACTGCTCATTATTCTAGTTGTATGTGCTACAATATGGCTAAGCACAGCACTATGAACCCAAGTTTAACAGATTCATTATGATTTATTGACAATAGACAGACTATAGCATGCCAAAATAACTGAAGAAATTGTACAATCTTTTCTGCTGGTGATAATGCTTGTGCAAGTTAATGTATTTGTTCTATTCATATCACGTCACTAAGGTCAAACAACCCAAATCAGTGTGTTCTATTTAATCAGAAGTAAGAGTTTGGACTGAATTCCTGATCCCATGTTTGGTTAAGGATAGCAGAGAACATTTCTCTACATCAAGTACCTGATTTCATTGGGGGTCTCCTCCTCTTCATATTTCTTCATTTCCTTTTTGCGGAACACCAACCAGATGATTAGGATTATGAGGAGGACTCCAAAGGAGACACCAACCACTGCCCCTGCAACCACACCCATCCCCCTTACATCTACACACACACACACACACACACACACACACACACACACGAAAAAAGATGAAATAGTCAGAATTAATAATCATTTTAAAAATAAAAATAAAGTGTGTGTGCCAATAAATCCACATTAAAATGTAGTGGTGGTCTGGTTGTACATCAAAGAAGTTACATTAATAAGACCAGAGAACTAACAAGTCCATCTATTTGTACATCAGAAAGCACCATTTTAAGGATCTTTAATAAAACCATAAAAGGTGACTGCAGTCATTACAACAGAGAAAAATGCCATTGTTGTCAAAAAATTCAGTTTAACCTGCAGGTTGTTCTTTAATCATGAAGTTACACTTATGTGCCAATTGTGTTGTTGTACTTCATCAGGTCCTCAAAAGTCAAATTTCTTGTCAGAAATTAGCTTAAACAAGTTTACTTTTTCCTTAAAGTTCATTGGCTCATTCATGAAGATTAAGCTCAGTGGTCTGATCTTTATGAATATATATTTGTGGGTTAATTGTTTGGCCATAAAAATCATGGTACTGTACATCATTTACTTGTTTATCCTCCATAACACACATTAAGTGTTTCTGTTCTAAATGGAGCCACTAAATTCCTTTCAGATAACCATTTCTGAAATGAAAAAGGTCAAATAGTCATGTAATCTTGTAATCATGTAGTCAGTCTCACTCTCGTCATTCAAACCAGAGTTTAGTTCAAACCAATGCAGGTGAAACGATTGAGACTGCAAAGGTAACGAAATCTGCAGTTTTACTGTAAGACGTGTCTATCTGAAATTCATTTATTGGTGAGATGCTGGTGTTAGCAAGCAGTTGGAAAAAAACAACAAAAAAAAACGTTTCATTGACGAGTCAAAGTGTTTCACTCACAGTGCATCTTGACCTCCACCGTGCAGCTCTCCTCACCAACATCATTGCTGGCTGTGCACTTATAGACTCCTGCGCTGTCTTTGGTTAAATTCCTCAACGTGACAATCTCGGGGTTCTTAAGATCTGAGAGTACGAGCAAAGAGAAAACAGGATATAAGACTAAAATCTTATCTTTTAGCATAGTTCCAAATAGATATGATTAGTTTTCAGTTCAATATTTGAACTAGAGGATAACAGAAAAAAACACCAGTTGTTCAGAGCTTAACACATTTCAGAGGTGTCCAAGCTTTACTAAAGTTAAAACACTTTCTGGACGAAGTTTAGGATTGTATATGTAAATGAAGGTGAGTCTATATGATCGACTGACTTTGTGGACCTTTAGGATGTGTAAAAACACGTAACTCATTGACATAAGATTTTGGATATTCCTCTTATAAGTGAACATTTAAATTATTCATAAAGTTACAGCACTGTGCATTGTGCATAACAATGCCAGCGCCTATCTTAATAGGGATCACTGCAGGTGTGTAATAAACTCAAAAATATCTGCTACCCCCCTGTTATTAATCAGAATTTTACATTTCATGTCTTGCCGTGTCAGCCTTCAATGGAAACTTAAATAAATATTTGGGCCTCATAAAAAACTTACAAAAACAATATCAACATTATCAATTAATTAAAAAAAAAATCAAGAGTTGTCCTCTTTTACTTCTGAGTCTGAATGCAATCAAAGCTCCAGTCCGGGTGTAAGTCTGAGTCATCAGTGCTTGAATCAACAAACCCTTGTTCAGTGAGAACACTATGTTTCAAAAAACCCTATCAGCATCAAGAATTTATTTTTCTCAGAGTCAAACAAGCAACAATAATGTCAGAACATTAACCCAAGCACACAGTCCACTATTTGTTGAAGTGTATCTGAGTCTACCTGCAGCAGCATGACAACCCCAAGCTTTCTGCGAACAGAGCTGATGAGGTGAAATAGACAGCTGCGCTGGGGTCACACGACTTTATGGCCTTTGTTTTTTTTATGTAGAATTGTGTTTGTATCAAACTGATAGATGTTAAAAAAAATCATGGTTTTTAAGATGCAGTGTGAATATACTTACCTAACAGGGCGAGTGGAGGCAGCTTGCCAACATACTTGCCCTTGTCCATGAGCCTCTCCCACTTATAG
This sequence comes from Symphodus melops, assembly GCF_947650265.1. NCBI lineage: Eukaryota > Metazoa > Chordata > Actinopteri > Labriformes > Labridae > Symphodus > Symphodus melops. Next base: position 13,296,971 of record NC_136701.1, read on the forward strand.
AGGATGGGGTCAGAGCCATCAGCAGACTTGCAGCTCATCCTAACATCGCCGCCCTCCAACAGTTTCCCCTCCATCCAACATCGGGGCTTGGATGGCTTAACTGTTGACAAAATGATCAAATACACACAATCCACAAAGATCTACTTGAGAGTGGCGGACAAAGATTTGCTATAATGAGAAGATGATACATTCAGTTTCAAATATTAACCAAATAGCGCAGACGCTGCATGAAGATATCAACGCTTCAGGAAGGTTTCAGGAGTTTCATGCAAGTGTGAGAGCACCGTTTATGCCACTTACCCAGGACAATGAGGCTTATGGTGCTCCAGTGGTATTGTGCACCATTCTTGACTTTGCAGCTGTACTCTCCTGAGTCAGTCAAAGACAAATCACTGATAAGCAAGGACGCATCCCCTTTTAAGTACTCTCCAGCAAAGGCAACACGGCCACGCTCTGCCTCATTTGGGTCAAAAACCCGCCCAGCAAAGTATGTGATCACCTGATGGGAGAGGTGAAACAGGGTCAAACAGTTTGTGATGAGGATGGGGGACAGTTTCTTCTTTATATACATCTATAATTCTCTTCATGACAGCCTCCAACACTGGTGTATTTTTTTGCTTATTCCTCTTCGATTCATGTAAAAAGGGAACATCACGTCCATCTTCAGTTCATCATGACCTGCATTTACATAACCTTTCACTTCCTATTTGAATCAAGAAAAGTATTTAATTTATGAACGGTTGATAAAATCTCCATTATTGGTACAGCAGTCTCTTGCTCTGGTTTAGGTCTTATATTTTGAGAATAACATTTGTTTATGTTGCAAGGTGCAGATGTCATAGAGCTGACGGACTATACAGTACATAGCTTTTGATGCTGCTTTTTTAACCTGTCACTAATAATAAGAAATTATTTCTCCACCAACCACATTAAAGGTTTGTCATTTTATTCTGTTTATTCATTTTTTACACAACCAACTAACTTTTGGAATTGGGGTTTGTATAAGCAAGAGTACAGTCTCGGCCTATTTTTTTTGTAGTGTCTTGAGATCGAATTTGTATTGAATTGGTTACAATCTTAGATTGTTTGATTAAACTGTTATCAACTCAAATTGGATCCTGCCTGAGATCATTTTAATCTAATCCTGCAGCCGGAATGTAATTATGTTAAACTCAAACTAAATCCTTACTGGATAATTTAAGATTGTATCAAGGGATCTTTTTTTTTAAATTTAATTCAGGCTTGTTAACATTTTAAGCTCAATTCCTGACTGATGTTGTTTTAATATTTTATAAAAATCCTGCTAATTCCCTCCAAACATCACAAAGCCCACTTCACATGGCTCTTTTAAATGTTCAATGTCATGTTGTTGCTGCTTGATTCATTTTTACGTAAAGAACTTTGTGCTACATCCCTGTATTGAAAGTGTATCAATAAAGTTTGATTGATTTAAACTGAATCCTGACTAAGATCATTTTAAAGTGAAATTTTTAACAATGTTCTCACCTGCAAGTCATGTATGTTCTTGTGCTTTTTGTTTGCTTACATTATTTGTTAACCATTTTATTTGTGATTATTAGTTATTTAGATTTATGTATTTGCTGTTTTATTTGTATCTTAAAGGCCTTTCTTGGAGCAGACATTGCATATTACAAGTGCTGTATGTGGCATCAGTTATGCTTCATGAATGTCCCCACACAAATACAACGAATTAGAAAAAAAAGGAAATATCCTCTGCTGCACTGACAAACACTCACCACCCTCTGCCTATTGGTCGGCTTGAGAAACAGCCACTCAATATCCAGAGTGGGGTCATCCCCTGCCCAAAACTGATGGTGGCAGGGCAGTGTGGCGTTGTCTCCGACGACCCTCTTCATCTCTGTTTGGGCACATGTCGTCAGCACACCCAGCAAAACTATGGAGAAAGAGGAGGTTCAAGATTAATGTTTACGGCATAATATGTTAAACATAAGAGCAGAGCTACAAAACAACAAAAGGAACAGAGCTTTGATGAGGCCCATTTCAGAGAGCAGGTTTAGTGAAAACAGAGTCAGTTAACCCTGAATTGGGGGAAAATCTGGGTTTTGTATTCACAAAGGGAGGTCACTCTAACCACAGAAAGTGGGAGGTTTGTAATAAACACTGTGTAGTAAAAAGAAGCAAGTTGTCTGCAGATAGCAATATTACATGAAAAAGAGGCGAGAAACACAACAACATTGAAAAGACCAATAGTCCTGCTTGAAGAAGCAAAATAAAGCCCCATTAGAGCATACACATGACAATTAGCTCTAAATAGAGAAGACCACAACTTCAGAATTCAGAATGAAGTTTTGACCTGAGTAGATATATTCATAAGAGTACATAAATAAAAGAAATAATACTGACTTCTAATAAATCCTGCTTGTTTTACTGAAGCAATGTTAGGGAGGATCTGCTCTGTCGACAACTTTGACACTTTGAAATCTACATTGAGAAGTTTCAAAGGTCTGTAGGATCCACAAGCAGTGGAGTCCCTTCTCCTTGTTAGGTAAGAAAGGACTTAGGCTTGACTGAGAGTAGGTGGTAATGCACCACGTTCAATAGAGTCATTGCACATGCCCAAACGGTGGGGCCAGTTCATTACGTTTTTTGAACATTTGCTAAACAATCTATGGAGATCTATCATCCAAAGAAAAGAATAATCAATACGGGAATACTTTAAGTATACAGGGTGCACAATCATCAAATACAATGTGAATGGATGGGTTCATTCCACCTAAAGTCAGTATTCAAAGTCCTCCACACAACAAAGAGGATACATAAGGTCCAGTGGGGGTATCAGTTCACCAAGCACAGCTGCACACAGTGATACTGGCTGTGCAGACCGAGCTTGATTTACCCAGAGACTGAGGATGATAGCTGCACATTGTTTCCTCTTTTATCTCTTCTTACTCTCTTTGGACGCAGATCAACTGTGTGGGCTTGAATGTCCTGCTGGATAGACACTGGGCCAAACTAGAATAGTGTGTGTGTGTGTGGGTGTGGGTGTCAGAGAGAGTCTGATTCAAACAGGAAATGTAACTGTAGCACTAAAGGAAATTTCCTGTTAATGAAACATCAAAGGTCAAATGTAAAGATATATTTTTTTTTAACAAACTAACACACACCCTTACCACCCGAACAGCATAGGTTTGTCCCACAAACCTGTGCAGGTGGCTTTACTTACAAAAAAACATGAACATTAACTAGATAGCGCTAGCACTCAAAGCACTTTTAACACTGCATGTCACATTTACACCTGTAGTTTATACCCTTGTGGGGGCTGCTACATAAATTTCCCAACCATCAAACAGTATTATTCCATTCTTAGGCATTCAAACACCCCCGGCAAAGCAGTAGGAGCAATTTGTGGTCAAGTGTCCTGCCCAAGAACACTTTAACAATGTGTATAGAAGTTGGGGATCAAACCCCTGACCTTCCAGTTGAGAGGAGACGTTGACGAGAATGTTTGTGAAGGTCTGTTGGACTTTCAAAATCCATGATGTTAAGACAGTCTTGCGCTTGCAAAAAAATAGAGATGGAACAAGACTTACAGAAAAACAATACCAACTGCAGCAACAACTAGAATGAATGAAACAGATTTATGTTGGGTCACGTGTTTGTCTATGTACTGTATATTAAGGTGGCAATTCTAAGGAAGAGCATGTTTTGATGGCTTGAAGCGTCACGAAACGGTAGCTTCTTGGTGTGTGGATCTTGTTTTCTTTTCTTTATCGATTTATGTTTTTGGATCCAGCACCCATATACCTGTCTTTTTGAGTTTTCATTGTGCCAGTCTATAAACATGATTTCTGCTGTAAAAACTTTTTTTTTTTTTTTTATGACATGTGTATGGGGATTTTAGTGCATCTGCAACCAATGTCAAGCGGATAATTGCACACACTAATTTGTCTGCATTATATTGAGGCAGGATTTTTGTGATGCTCTGAAGGTAAAAACAAAGGCTGATCAAATAGATTTGCATTCTGTTTATCTCATATTGATACTCCCACATATGCAGTTTGCTGGTAAAAAAACAACAACCTCTACCTATACTTTGAATATCACATAAATAATGACCTATGGGCTACCTGTTTATTTATTAATTCTCCGCTTTCATGGTCCTGACGTTGAGCCATGTAACAGGTTTTGGTCTGTTGTAATTAATTTTGACAGAAGAGGCAATTCCAGTGGGTATAGTGGAGGACCTACAGTAGGAGGCAGAACATGAATAAAGACAAGTGGGCAGGGCTAGAGACAACGCTAACTTCAGGTGGCAAGTAGAGCACAGATCACTTACAGGGGAAGTGGGAGTGATCTGAGCTGTGTGCGCAGTGAAGGATGGGGTTGATAGTATGAGGAGATGAGGGGAAGTTAACAGGGCTGGACATTGCCCTCTATTCTGCACTGATATGGTTGTTGCTGTTGGAGCGCATATGGGCATACCAGGGGAGACTCAGTTTGAGGGAGACCCTCAGTTGGACTGAAGTCTCATCCAACATGATTTTGAAGCGGTGTGAGAAAGTAAGTAGTGGTAAAGACACTCCAGAGAACCAGGTGATTGTTCCACACTGTAAAATCTATGAATTGGGGGTTTTGCTTTGGTATGGAGCTATGAGCTGAAGCGAGGAGCCAAGTTCCATTGCCAATCTCAGGATCATTTTGCTGCCCCAGCCCTGTAACACATAGCCAGTAGGCGTCTGGCATGCCACTTCTGCATCTGGCAGTAGCTTGGGAGATTAGCCACTTATTTCGGCTGCAGGGCCCTCGGAGCAGGCCAGCTTAGCAACAAGGCCAGCGAGGGAAAAGTGACTGCAGAGGCCAGGACACAGCTGTAGCATGAAGGCAGAGGTTGATTGTGGTCATAGAGACACCAAAGCTGGAGATGCTGCATAAAGGAAATATGCTTTGTCTCCATGTGTTGTCAATATGTATGAAGCTGTCAATAATCTCATCATTTCTGGGAAAAGATATTCCTTCAATTGTGAGTATTGTTGATTGCAGTCCCTGAAAACAGCCATAGGGATGTTTTTTTGGATCCAAAGTAACTTCAGACCGGTCATTCTTCTGAGTAGAAATGTCTCAAAAACGTAACTTTTAATGTTTTACAAAATATAATTGACACTAGGATTTATCATCACTATTAAACCCCAAACAAATACAGTAAAAAATGTTTTTTGAACTGTCAATGTTAAAGAGATACTTCACCTATTAGCATTAAGCTTTGTATTTTTTAGAAACCTGTAAGTATTTTTGAACCCCGTCATTTTCCCCAGAAACGAGAAAGCTCTGTATTTGTTGTCTGAAAAGGAGCCAATGGTGCAAAAACGTTGTTTTGCATTATTGGAGGCTGATTAGAGGGGGTGAAACTACATTGCAAGTTCCTCATGTTTTTAACTTGTAAATGCTTGCTGAAAATATTAGTATGTACAGTATGTTATGCGATGTGTCTCCACCCTGCTGCTGTACCTGTCTCTCTGTACATTAGCTGCTCTGAGAAGCATGCAGTCATTTCTCTGCAGCCTCTAACACTTGGGGAGGAGCAGAGGAACAGGCACTCACAATGAATCATCCTTCATGTATTCTGCTACAGCTGCCTGGCCTGTCCTGAGAGGAGGAAACACCTCCCTGCTTAATGCTTTATCTGTGTCTCAACCTGAGCAACAGAAAACTACTCTGAAACTCTTCTCATCATGTGGGGACAGCAGGGAAATAAAAAACCTGTATGTGTGTTAGTCTTTCTACCTGTCACCATGTGACAAATACAGAGACAAATTATTTTCCAGTCTCTTTCAGCTCCTTCAAATTTGAATAGTGTTGGTGTGACAGTCAATGTTAATTTTAAGTTAAAGTTAACCCGAGAACAGAGTCCAAGGGAGCTAAGCTTTCAGCTGCCTCTACTATCTTGTTGGGAAGTCAGTAAAATACCCTTTGTGTATAACTGGAGATAATGCAATTAACTACAAGGTTAAAAATGATTAAACCTATGTGACTGATATGTTGGTTTACCCTGTCTGAACAAAGCCCGTTTGTGTTTATTACCCCTAGGCCTAAACGTGTCATGAGTTAGCAGTTAGCAGTTTTTAAGTTCATTTTTCAAAGCATCAAGAATATATGCCTGTTATTAGTGATGTATTATGTTGACGCTCTATTTCATGTGAAATACATTGTTTACTTTTGTAAAAAATACTCACAAATTGAAAGTTAATTCTGTTAGCCTTTCCTTTATGTGTAGCATTAACTTTCTACATATGGATGCCGTCAGTAAGCTAGCAAACATTGTTTAAACGTGTGTTACACTGTTTAGCTATTTGAATATTCTTTTAGTACTTTGTAATAAAACTTAGTGTTTTAAAGTACCTTCATGTGTAAGTTTATAATTAACGGCCAAACCAAGAAGAAACAGTCTAATTTTACAAAGAAATGTTTATCTTCCAAACTAAACACCAACGCTCAGGAAGGTCAGAATACTCTGTATAGCCTTGGACTTTGTCACACTTAAACACAGTAAACTCTTTAATTATCATTTATTTTACACAGTAAAATCAGAATTTTAACGTGCGCAATGAGTACAATGTACAATACTGAGACTACTAAGGTTATATTTTATCTCTTCTCTTCACTCATGTGTTTTGTGTTGCTGTGCTTCTTCAACTCTGAGCTTGTTACATGTTGCTTGCACACTTCAGCTATAAATCAAGTTGTCTGTCTACTTCCCATCATTAGATTCAAATGAGCCAAGAGAGACACACAAAGGCCTTTAGATCTTACACAAGAGTATAAAACACTGAAGTGAAGTGCTTCTTCTGTTGGTGTGTGTCTGTGGAGGGTGAGATGACTGCATCACACTGAAGCATGTGACGTATCTATCCCTCTTCTCTGATGTTAGAAAATGTTCCTGCAATCCTTCACCTGGAAACAGACAGTAATTATTTATTTATTCAGACATTAACACTTTTACTTCATAGGTGGCTGTGGTTCAGAGGTACAGTTGGTCTCTTAGCCACAAGGTTTTTGGGTTTAACCCTTATGCTGTATGGGATTGGACGGACACAGCATAGCTGCCTCTGCCATCAGTGTGAAAATGTGGTGTGAATTGTCAGGTGACCTGGGATAACCCTAATCACGAGAAAAATAGCTATAAGAGCTCCAGTTCTTTCACACACACACACACACACACACACACACACACACACACACACACACACACACACACACACACACACACACACACACACACACACACACACACACACACACACACACACAAATTTGCCAAAAAGTCTTGTTGTCAGTTTTTATGAAAGTTCATTTATTCAGTATTTTATCAGCCACTCCTACTTACACATTCCTTCTGGCAGTCTTATATCAGCAGATGGAGTACGCTGAGGTTATCTGGACATTGTCCTCCCCACACTGAGCAGACAGCAGTACAGGAAGTGTTCTCTGCAGGGTGGGAAGGGTTTTCCCAAGTCCCCCACAATCAATGCATGCTCATTGTAATATACTGCCGATGAACAGAATTAGTTTGACACTGTGAAGCTGAAAGTGAATGCAGCATAGCTAAACAGGACGAGTTTAGTTTCAATCAGAGAAACTATTATTTCTTTAATGCTGTAATGAAAAGGTGCCGTTAGGTTTTAGCTGAGATTGTACAGTGAGTTTGCGATTATCGGCTGAACCCCTTCGGACAAGTTCACTCTTTCCTTGCATTTCAAAAAATATGGTGGACTTCCTGTAATGTTTTGACTATGGTTTTAAGAGGATTTTATGTAGATCCTGACATGGTTAATGTGCATAAACATTTTCAAAAAATCCTAGTGGACTTCCTGTTGACATTACAGCCAAGCAATCAGGACTTTTTTTCAGGTCTTGGCATGATTAACATGTAAAAAAAAAAGTAATTTGTGTAGTGAAAAAAACCCAAAAGGTGGGGACCTAGAGCCATTTTGAAAACTTTGTTAATGACAATTTTGGTGAGTTTTCGTTCACGTTTAGGCACTCAAAGATGGTGGCAAAGTAGCAGAAGAACAAAAGCACTCCTTCGCACTGTCAGTGCTTCGGGCCCTAATAAAGTCTTTGTTCTTATGCTTCCTCCTCACTAACAGTGCTCCCTTAACTTAATCTTTATGGCATTCGACCACATCTGCTTTCTCTTGCTCATTCATTGGCCAGCTAGCCTAATAGCAACATCTAGAGGCGCAGAGGTTGCTGTTATTACAGGGGGAATGTTTTAATCTATTTAATAGTTTGATGTGGGGCGTGGGGAAATCTATATATTATTACTGAAAAGAATATTGAGATACTTTCCTCATTAATTTTTTTCTCATCAGGTTGTATCACACAGGAAATGCGTATCATGAAGAAAACTGAGTAAATTATGTTTGAAGAGAAATACAATTTGAGGGATATTGGAGATTGGAGAAGAGGAAAGTGAGTGTGTCAGCTCCACCATAATGAATGAGGTCACCTACCAAGGAGATAGAAGGAACAGAGAGTCAACATTAAGACCAGAGAGGCGTGAGGGCGCACTTGGACAGTCCGTAACGTGCACTCTTCACTCCTGAAGCAGCAAACATGGCTGACAACAAACAGTAGAATCATAGCACAGAGACCTTCTCCATCCACCTGATTTAAACTGAACATTTGTCAGCCTTTAACACAGGAGACAAGTTACAGCAGCTACTTCTACTTTCATAAAGACTATTTTATAAAAGTCTCTGCACTTACAGAGTGCAGAGAACGTTATTTTGCCAACACAGCAGTAGCCCCAATAAGATGAACGTGTTTTTGTGTTCATCTCGCTGTGGACAAAGCTGTAATCACCTCAGAAGACTTATAGTATTGATCATCGGCAGAAAAACTGAGAGGACTATGCTTTGGTTTTTAGTTTTCACCAGCCAAAGAGATGTATCACAGCTGAGTCAGATCAATTGAAAATGCCGCAAGGGACACATCAGCCAGAGATGAAAGAAAGTGTGAGAAAATTAAGAAATTGAAAAAAAAAAGTTTCATTCAAGGTTCATGTTTCCTGTTAAAGTTCTAATATTCTCTTTGGGCCCGCCTATTTTCTTTTTCAACTAAATCTCCTCCTCATTTCTCAGTTCTCATTTCCTTCCTCACTTCCTTCTGTGATTAAATACAGCCCTGATTTATTTTCATTGTACTCTGGAGGCAGAATAGGGGGTGGGTTTATCAAAGCACTTAGGATATACTGTACTGTAATCAATGCATCAGGCCTTTTAGCTGCATACAACACTTTGGAGTCTAAAGTAAATGGATTTTCCTTCACCTGCAGAAAGTGAAACGTCCATGCTTTACCTCAATGTGACTGTCCCCCTGCATATGTCAGAGGAAAGGAATAGGCTGGACGATGAGGTGAGATCGACACATGAGAGGAGACAAAGCCATATGAAATTGAATCTCTGCCGAGCACTTCCATTAGAAGGACTTGTTGTATATGAGCTGTGCGGATGTCTTAAAAAAAGCTCGGATCATACCAAAGGTTGATTCAATTTGAAGCTTTAATAGCACAGGCAGAAGAATAAAGGAAATACTGATTAATCATAAATGCTAAATGAGAAGGTGGGGGCGAGTAAAGGCTTTGAATAAGGAAATCAGTCGGTGGGGGGAATGGAGGAAGAACAAACACACCAGAGAAGCCCCAGAAACACAACCCCATCAGCAGAGTTCAGACAGAGGGCGGGGGTGGGGGACACTCGCTGCATCGTTCTTTTTTTTTTTCTTCAGCTGCAGACACATTCCCTAAACTTCTACCAACAGAGCATGTGGGTGTGTTTGCAGACACTGTGCAGGATTAGCATTATGGGCCTTGTCCAGCCACTGGGGTCAGATATCTTGAGGGAGACAGAGTCCATGTGAGATGATGACAGAGGAATGCTACAGTTGGAAATCTCAGCTATCAGCTTATCCATCGGAGAAGAACTTCTGAAACATTCCTCTCTGTTTCCCTATAACTCAAGAAGCTCTACCTCCCTCAGCGGGCGTCAGTGAGCCTGCAATGATGAGCAGCAGCTTGAAGTCTCTCCTTAGGTCAGACTGAGGGCCAAACATCCTGAGGAGCTCAAACATCCAGCACAGAGACCAAATGAGCTGAGCAGCCTTTAAGGAGATGTAGCATGATGTCACTAGCATCATGAGACACTGGGGCACACTCAGTCTCGGCAATCAGTACCGTGCCTAAGAACGTTTCACCCCTGAAGTTCATTTCGTTTGACCAGTGCGAGTGCTCCGATCCGTGCTCAAGCATGGCACACTTCCTTAGCCCTGACACACTTTGAAGAGGTGTGCCGAAGAACAGCACAGTTCATGCACAAGCACAAGCCCAAGTACACAATGTGGGCAGCCCTCATTATCGAGAAAACTAGGCTTTGAATTGTAATTTTTTTAAACATTTTTGTGAAAGTGTGTCCGATAGCACACACTCCTTAGACTCCGTGAGACTTTACCCATCGGACAAGAGGGTGGTTATACATAATGTTAAAAAGATGATAGAGACTGGGGCTATTGATTTGTTAAATGAAACATATGTTTTTAGAATGTACTGTTTGGGGTAACAAATGCAGCTCCCCTTAATAACTTAATGAATGTTTAAGGACCTTTTTGGAAGTTTGAAAGCACCACATGTTAGATGTTGGGGGGAGGGGAGGGCTAAATAAGAGCAGAGACAGGCAGGGATGTTTCACAGTGACCCCTTTGGATTTACTGCCCTTATCTCCACCCACCTCTGCTCTATCTCTCTTTAGCTAATATTCCCACATTCATCAACCCCTTTCCTTCAACTTAGCTTTCTCTGCCAACTCTTTGTACTCCAATCTAATTACCGCTCATGTAAAATGGGCTGTTTGGAAGTTTTGGAATGTAGAGGGGAGGAGCAGAAAAATGCAAAAATAAACATCAGGCTTAACCTCTCTGCAAGAGCTTACTCTTTCCAAAAACTCTTCAGTATCAAATCTCACCTCCTGGACGCCTTTAGAGATAAAAACCATGGGCATGTTTGAACCAACTTTGTAAAGGACCAACTTCTCCTTCCCCCACTGCACCATCATTATCTTGTTTTTTGCCCATGTCCTTATTTTCTTAACTGCACTGTTCACTCATTGGCCTGACAGACAAAAAATCCACTTTGTCTGAAAAACTATTGATTACTTTCATGGCATTTACCGCTGCAATAAACTTAATGAAAAATAAAAAGGACACTTTGCAAACAGCAAATATATTCCATAATGCAATAAAACTGAACAGTCAGCTGATAACTGAACACAATATGTTAATCTGGTTTTATAGTGCCGCGTGCAGTACAACAAATATCAGCCTAGTATCACTTGGTAAATATTAAAACTAACACTCATGGTAGACAGAAGGACAAGAGCATCACAGCTGAAACAGAACACCAGAAGCTAGTGTCCATGAGAGAAATCCTGGTATTGATCCTACTGGTCAGCCTTAAGTAACTGGAATCATCAGGAAAGTTTATCCATCTGAGGGAGAAGGAACTACACTGTGGTGACATCAATACAGACATAAAGTCATAAAAGTCTTCTAAATGATCCTGAGGTCAGATCCTGAGGTTAGATCAGAGTGATCCTATAACTCAGAAGCAGAGGAGCATGCTGACAAAACAAACAGCTCAGCACAATTCTGAGTATGAGGGGCGGCTGTGGCTCAGTTGGTAGAGTTGTTGTCTCAACCCAAAGGTCAGAGGTTCAATCCCCAGCTCATGCAACCACATGTGCTCTTAACGCTAAATCCCAAATTGCTCCAGCAGCGTATGAATGGGATGAATTACCTCTGATGGTCTCATTACATACTGTTAACAGCCTGTGAATGGGTAGGTGTAACACAGAATAACAAACTCTATATACTGCCATTACTGTGCTGTTTTAGACACATAATCATGAAACAGATGTTGCTTAAATTGTCTCAAACTGGGATGCATTAATACCAAAATTAACTATCATTCAAGTAACTATCATTCTGTTCGGCAAAATTCAAGTTGACTTCAAAACTATTGACTGGAAAAGCTGATGTATGAAGTATGCTGCTGGCACACAAAGACGTACTTGGTGCATCACAATGTAGTCTGCAAACAAAGTGGCGTGAAAATAATGGCTGCAAATGTTATAAAAAAATACACTGTCATCATCATTGATTGTTTTCCCTCACATAAATGACACAGTAAAAATGGTTCTTTATGTAGAGTAATAAATGCCTGCAATACCACTAATTTCTCCTTAGAGGGGCCGAGCTGACTGGTATCTCCTGTGGTTAATACACTCATAATTGACAAGTACCTCATATATCTCCACTTTACAATTACTGAACTGTTCCTTTAAGCTTACTCCTCGAATATCACAAGAAAATACATCCACTTGAAGTGTAAAAATGAATTATAAAAACTGACAGACAGGCAGGAGAGAAGAATAGATTAGGGGGTTACAGAGAGCTGACAGCCTCCAATGGCCTCTGATCATGATGGATCGACTTACAAACACTGACACTATACTCACACACCCTCCCTCAATTCAGAAGACAAAACCGTGTGTGACTGTTACACTCTGTTACTGTGATCCATGTTGTATTTCATTGATCTGTCCAATCAGTAATCCAGCAGAGTTCAGCTTTGTAAAGAAGACAGCAGTGACATGTCAGAGACATCACCATCATCACTGTCATCATCACCACTGCTGTCCCCCAGTTGCTGCAGCACTTAGTCACAGCCCCATCACCATCTTGTCACGGAACGCAGGAAGGATTTGCCCTTGGTCAGAGGTCATAAGACAGCCATGAGAGCATAAAGCTATAAAAATACCTCATCAGGGTTCTTCATCAGGTTTTCTTCCAACCCAAAAACTGTCTTCACATGCACACACAATAATGATGTGATAGGCACCCAACTTTTGCAGCGGAATCTATTTTCTACAAAGCTGACACCATCCCATAATCCTTCTGGAAAAAAAAAAGAAAAAAAAAAAGCTAAAGACGCATACACACTTATTAAGTAGAACACAGCACACACACACCAAAACAAGCAACACTGTAGTTGCCCACATACAATATAAGTGGGGAAGACCCTTTACTGCCACAACACGATATTCTCTTATTCAGACCTTTCAGACAACTAGGATTGTCATGGTTTGGTTTTGTTCTGTTTTTAATCCTGTTTTAGTTTTCATTATTTCCCTTGTGTTCTGTGTATGCATGTTCCTAGTGTGTTTTACTTTAGTCCTTAGTGTGTTTCCCTGTATCCTTGTGTTCTTCTATGTTGCCTGTTAGTTTATTTCCTGTCTTGTGTTTTAAGTCTAGTCTTTAGTGTTTCCTGTTTTATTTTGTAGATCTGGTTTTGGTGGTGGTGTCAGTGTTGGGTTTTACTTTGTACTTGTCCTCAGTGTTCTGGTCTTGTGTTCTTTGTTCCTTGTGTTTTCCGCCTTAGTGATTACCCTGATGTTCCTCACCTGTCTCGTTAGTCTCACCTGTGTCTGATTACCCCTTGTCTATTTAGTCTCTGTGTTTGCCTCTGTTTCTTGTTGGTTCATTGTCATTGTCTTTGTCAGATGTCGGTTGTCGTGGCCTGTTGTTTCCTCTCCCTGCTCCCTGTGTTTCTCCTCGTCGTGGTTTTTGGATTTTGGTTTTTCTTGTGTTTTTTGTCACTCATTTGGATTTAGTTTTTTTAAGTACGTTTTTGTTTTGCCTTTTTGTTAAAATAAATTACGTTTATTCTGCACTTGGGTCCTCCTCCCTGTTTCCTGCCTGCTACACGTGACAAGGATGTCTGCATCATGTCATGTTTTGATCATGAATTTGTTTTTGTCGCACATTTTTACTCTAAACCTGGCATGTCTTTTTGGGCAGTGATGGTTCAGTGATTGAATCTGTCATATTAATCCCAGTTCAAACACCAACATTTGACATTTTAGATGAATATGTAAAACTTGACACAATATTATGTTTGTGATCTTGAAAGAAAATGTCCTCTTAAAAGATGATCACAGTTACAGATGTATTAATGGAAGGGACATGGTATTTATTTTGGTCAGCCCCAATCACCTCAGATAATAATTTTCTCATGATACAACTGTCTATCCACTACTGTCCTTAAGAATCTGGGAGTTATATTTGATAGGCATATGTCTTTCAACTCCCACGATAAACAAATTTCAAGTGCAGTCTTTTTTCACTTTAGCAGTATTACAAAAGTCAGGCCCATACAGCCTAAAAATAATGCAGAACAAATATTTGATTCATTTGTTACCTCTAGGTTGAATTATTGCGATTAAGGCTTGCCCCAATAAGTCTCTAACAATTCAGCTCCAAAATGCTGCAGGACATTTACTGACGATGCTCAGGAAAATAAATGAGTCATAACCCTCCCTATGACATTCCCATCATATCTTAAAGCGCTCATAGTGCTGTATTACGCCCCTTGTCCAGATAGCATTTTTTCACAGGCAGAAAAGTGCTGGCTGTGCACTCGGGAGTGTTTACATGAAGTGTTTGTTTGCTAAGAAGGAAATTGCACGTCTGTCTTGTCTCTATGACAACAGTGTATTGACAACGGTTGACAACGGCTGTTGTATAACAGACACGGCTCCTCTACTTTACATCAAGTTTTATATTTGAGATTGATTTTTACCCCAGCAGACACGGAGCAAAGAGGAGTTGGTTACAAGATATGATCCATAGGACGCTAAAACACGGGGGATATTAAACATTTCGAAAAGAGCGCCGATGATGTCAACAGCACTTTTCCAAAAAGTTGAAAGATTTTCAACCGCATAAAATGTCAGAGCGGTTGTTTAAAAGAAGCTAGACGCTGCACTTTTTATCAAGGCGGCCGCTTTCTGCTAAAAATGCTAGGTGGACACAGGGAGTTGCCCATGATGTTTCTACTCAAGTCCTGCTTGTTGACACCCACATTATCTTAAAATAGCATGGGAGATACAGCCTTCAGTTATCAGGCCCCACTTCTTCGTATCATCTACCAATCATGGTCTCAGAGTTTATAGAGTGTAGGCCCATAAGATTCTCTTTTTTGTATAGCTTTTACTTTTAGCTGGCTAATGTGGCTTCTATTTGTGCTGTATAGGCTTATCCAGGGGGCCTTCACACTGAGTCTCTTTTCCTCCCCTTCTCTTGTATGAGTTTTTAGGTTGTATTAATGCAAGTAGCTAACTTTGAATCTTCGTGTTGAATTAACATTTCAAACCATATCTTCCTATAGGAGTTCCTGCGCTCCCTTGTCTCGTAGGTTCCTCCAGCCCTGCTGCTACAACTATTTATGTTAGTCTTACTTTTATTATCACTGTTATCATGCCAATGTTAGAGCTGCTATAAACACCATAAAACATTCCAGTCCCTTTGGAATGTTACAGGCGTTCTGTGATTGTTGCAGCCAATGTCTCATTTTGTAGCTTAAAAAAAAAGCTGTGATTAAAGTGCCAGGCTGGCTTCATAAGACACAGAAGTCACACAAGCACCTTATATTCAACAAATGTCAATTTTGACAGTAGAAATGACCATGTTTACAGCCTGGTACAAAGAGAACTGATTTTAGTCTTATTTTATGTTTTTATTGGCTCACACTTTTTGTTTATAACTTATCTGATTTGAATTTCATAAAGGATATGAGTTAGTCATTATACAGTAAGGCACATGGCTAACCTGACTGACAGGTGTACGTGTTGTAGCCCCGTTAATCTGTTAACTGTTAATGATAGGCATTACGAGTATCGTTTTTAATGGAAGGACATTACTTTGAAAAAATATAAACAGAACATTTAACTGTGGTTCAATTTGGTTTCATTTAAAGTAATTTTTGATGATTGAAGATGTGGGGTGTCTTTGGGCTGTTAATATATACTTACAGGGATCGTTCACTTTTTCAAGGCTTTAAAAAACATTGCTCTGATGCATTGTGTCGCATACATAAAAATACAGGAATAAAAATCATGAAAGACCAGACTATTTTAATGATTTAGATATTTACCATTTTCATTGTTTTACCATTAGTCATACCATTTAAGTGGCCCTCCTTGTGTTGGTTAAATTCCCGATGGCCATCCTGTCCCTGACAGCACTGTACATCAGTGTATGCTCCGACTTAGAACTTTGTAATTTGCGAAGGGAGGCCCTTAAGGGGGAAGCACCTGAATGCTGTGCTGTGTGATTTCTGTGTATGATGAGCCATGAGTGCTGAGATTGAAACTTGGTTTTCCTCTGAGTAAGCAGTTGACTGGCTCCTTTGTCTCTAGAGGCACAAGCAGTCATGTATGCCATGTTAGATGGCAAAAGATATTAAAAGAAATGTAAAACAATAGTTCCGGCGGCATGCATGGATGTATCTGTTGTGAGAGCCATCAACTCAGTCTATCCCACTCTATAGAAGCAGGATATGTTTTGAAAGTTAGAAATAAAGGCCTAAAGGAATCTGAAAATGTGGATTAACATAATGGAAATAGTTTGTCTTAACTACAGTATCTGTATCTACTGATGCAGAATGAGATTTAACTACAAAGTTAGCACAAATATACTTAGAAATGTGTGAAGAAACCGAGTGGAAGTGCATTGTGAGGCCCCTCTGGAAACACACTGTATTTAATCTCTGGAAAAAGAAAAAAGTATTCTACCCAAGAGACCAAAAGATTAAAGTTTTGGGTTGTTTTCTGAAGTGTAGTTGCTTATTCGGGCTTGCTTTGCTCCCTGTATGAACCCCTACATATATCCTCTCTCAGTTCTCCACAATAAAATGAAACATAATAGATAGTTTGTCCTTTTGCAGGATCTGTCCAAAACCCTGTTTTCTGGGTTACCATGCCCTCCTGATCCGCTAAGCACACACCGCCGTACAGGCACACACACCACTACACCTTACAGAGTGACAAAGTGACAATGCCCCAGAATGAGTGGGTAAAATATCGAAAAAATATAATAAAGAGTGGCAGAAACAGAGCACATTGAAGGACTGGATCTGACCTCAAGAGTTTACAAGTTTAACTTATTCAAACTTTTTATGTTAACTGTGTTACACACACACATATATACGTATACACACACATTGTTTTCAAGTGACCTGTCTTTTACATAATGTGGTCGGTTGCCTATTGGGCTTCAACTTATTTATTTTTTGGGCCAAGTCACTTATTTCTGGGCTTATTTTCATAGAGCTGGTTTCTTGGAACTTTTTGGAAAAATGTAAATAATAATAAAAAATAAAAAAACAATAACTATGTTTTCAGTGGATAATTTTAGAGCCAAAATGAAAATAAATTGATCAGTTAAATTATTGTTTTGAGGCTTGGAGTAGCCTTTTTTCATTTAGGCCCAACCTTTCCTCCTCTAAGGCTGCATGGGACTCAGCAGGGCGCCAACTGCTAGCTGAAGGTGACTGCATATTGTCCCCCTCCTCCCCTTGATTTTTCTTCGTCCCTGTAGCAATCTGTCTTCCCTTCCTCCTGCTCCTCTCTGGCTTTGCTCTGACTTATGGGCCTATAAATCGCTCTGTTTCCAAGTCTCAGCATTTCTTGCTCGGTCCGCTGACCCTGCTTTATTACCGCATGCCCCCGCCAGTAAATTTGATCAGCCACCAGCAGACCCATGTATGATTTATTTTTCACCTCCAGGAAGGCTCAATCCAACGGCTTTCAAAGATTCAATAAAGGCTATTCTATGGGGAAGAAGGCGTATCATCTGTAAAAGAGAAGGAAGGCTATCCAAAATACCTGTTATCTAATCCAAATAATGTAGATCTTTTTCTCTGGCTCTTTTTTGATTCACAAAAACACTAACACGCACACACACGCTTTGTGTTGTATATTTTTTCGTGCAAGCCCAAAAGTTAAAACTGAACAGAAGCCACGCTTGATGCTGCAATGCAGTCTGGGAGGTGGGGACATGGGCAGCAAAGCAGAGTGAGAGAGAGAGAGTCAGAAAGAGAGAGAGAGTGTGTGTGTGTGTGTGTGTTTTGTTTGTGACAGACCGCAGTGTTTGACACATAAAGCAATGTGACTGTGTGCCAGGTCAGCTAGATGCTGCTGTCTGTAGCTGCACAGGAGAAAAGCAGAATCGTTTTCATTCATGCTCTCTTTTTATCTGTGACAACAAACACGCATCAGTCCAACAGTAACTGAGTCCTCTCTAATGATCATTTTATTCACAATATAATACCAGAAGTTTGAATGTCTTCAAAGTATGAGACAGGAGAGTTTATAGTATGTGTCACTGGTAAGGCATCTGTTGGGATGAACATCAGTTTTATGCTTATGGTTACAGCATGGCTTCAGGTCTCTTTGGCCAGGCAACAATAGAGCCTGCTTCTGCCAAAATGTTTGAGCTAATAGTTAAAGGCATGGAAAATTTTCAGCTCATATGCCGTGCATAGTACATGTCCTAAAAACTGCTCCAGATCGGATGAACATCTGTCAAGATTCTTGGTAACAACATATACTTGTAGCCGATTCCCCAACTTCAAGGCGTTTCGTTTCCACGCCTGCACAAAATGGTAGACGGTGTTAAAACAAAATGGGGACACACCAACCTTTTGTTGTTTGGAGTTTGAGTACACAGCGCCGTTGCTCTGTTAGCATTGTAGCAACCTGCTTAGACTGTCATCTATAAGAGTTTTGCTGGAACGTATTCTCGGTCTGTGCGAGACAATCGGACCGTGAAGTTCGAGCGCATCATTTGTGAGCTTTGGTTGTGTGTGGTAAACAGGTCACTCACACAGTTTAAATTTACGTTCCATCAACACATTCAATAGTCCCGCAGCTCTTTACAGTTCGCCTCCATTAACAACCATGGTAGAGAAATCTTGAACATCTTTTCTGTTTTTCATACAGCTCAACAATAAGCTGTAGTCTGTAGTTGCAAACTTAGACAAACACACTTTATTACAGAGCGCTACTGTATGTCCAGTTACTGGATGTTACTCCAGGTCTAGGTATACTAGATCATCCCTCTAACCGGCTAGCCTTCTGGTTTGGTAACAAATTGTATTGAAATTGAAAATTAATGAACTTATAATATAACAGTAAGTTGAACTCAGATTTTTAAAATCACTTCGAAATGATGTGCATTTTGTGTACATGTTACTTGTGTAAATAATTCAGAGCATAAACGGAGCATTTGTCAAATCTTTTCACAATCTAGATTCCAAATTGAAAACAATGTTGAATGACAGTGTTATATGATCATCAAAATCTAAGGCAAGAAATGTGATTCTCTAAGTATTTTTACCTTCACCCTCCACTTGCGTCTGAAGAACAAATCTACCTGGGAACCAATCATAGCATAATCTAGCACCAGCATGCAGCTGCACTTCTTGTCACGGTCACAGATTAGGGAAGAGCATCAGAAACCTGTAAAATCCTCCTCCTCCCCTGCAGTCACCACTGGGTAAAGTCTTCAGGTGTAACTTGATAGTCTGAATTTGACGTCTAATGTTCCTATTTACGTGAAGCTTTAAATATTGAGATTAACCCCAAGCTGCGAACTTCAGAGTCTGTAAACGGGAAGAGTCTACTTGTGACAAACACTCGGATGTGCTATTTGCTTACCCAGAATGACCCAAAATATGAATATCAGCACGTTCTACATGTGTTAGAAAGAAAAGTCAACAATTTGAAGAGTTGATGAGAAATATCCTGACTAAACCTGCTGTTTACATTCTGAGTCTGTGTCACGCTCAATCTAACTGCTACTTTACATCAAACTTGTCTCTTGATTTCCTATTGTTTTATTGTTTATTGGGATCCACATGAGCCTCCCTTGGCACACGGCAGCAATTCATCATGGTGTATGAGAGTGACAAACAGTGACAGTGTTGTTGACATTTCAATTGTAAGACGAACAAGTCTCCTACTCGGCTACACCTCAGATCTACGGCTGAGTGTGTGCAGGTGTGTGTGTGTGTGTGTGTGTGTGTGTTGAATAAAATGGCTTACATCATAATTAAATGAAAGTATTACGAGACTGATTTGAAGAGCAGGTTGTTCACTTTACTTCAATGTCCTTGCTCTCTCTGCTGTTAAGTAACTTTGTAGGTCAACTGTTAACTTTGGCTCATCTGAGGCTTTGCTGCAGTTTCACTCTTTGAATAAGGTGACATTGAATTCCCATCACAGTTGAGCAAACATTTCCTTCAAACTGAAGTCCCCTTAAAGTCCCAATGTAAATTTCTAAATCTCTTAAAGATGGAACGTGACTCTCAGGGAGCCCACTGTGTTTATTCTGCAGCTCTGCAGGAGGGAGAATGCTCCTGCACCCTGCACCTTTAAACACCATCACAATGAGACATGCAGCCGTCAGGTTAATGCGCTGCAACCATCAGACAGACCACAGCATTCTGCTGCTGTCAGCACACACACACACACACACACACACACACACACACACACACACACACACTGCCGTAGATCTGAGGTGTCCTGGTTTTCTGTCCCAGCAGAGACATTAATCAGAAAAGACAATATTCACAGGATGAAATACAACATAAACACAAATACACTCACATGGGCACACGAGTGCGCGTGCACGCACACACTCACAGACAAACTGTATTATGAAAATGGGTTTATTTTAAAGCTTTTTTAATGCATGCATTATTATCTCCATACAGTTTTGATGGAATGTAAATAAAAATTTGATATTTTTAATCCTTTTAACAGAAGATGAAAAATTGATTGTGTCCAGTGTCTATTATTCATGGTCTCTCTCTTCCCAGTCTCCTGACAATGTGTACTTGTTCGTTCAAATCTTCTGATGATTATTCTTACAACTTTTATTTCCAACTGTGTCTCTCTCTGCTGCCTCCATTGATCCTCAACTCCTCATCTGCTGTATCTGATAAGATCCAAGTTGATGGCTCACCCCCATGTCATACATGGAGATCACAAATAATTACAACCATATTGTTTGTATATGGTTTCTGATTAAAGCCAGATTTACAACCACCACAGATCACAGCTCTGATAAATGGCATTACCTCACATTTCATTACCTCTAATACTTCATGTCAAAGTAATTTGTAAAATTGTGTTTCTCTATGTTCCAGTGTGTATTGTTGTGGTCACATTTTCCCTATGTCAGACGGCAGTTTTATCCTTGTGCTCCTGTGTGGTTTCTTTTCTTCTTTTGGACTTTTTTGGATTTCAATTTTGTAATTTCGGGGGGGGGGGGGGGGGGGTTCGTAAACTTTTTGTTTAGTAAACAGTTTAGTTATGATGAGGTTGCACTATGTGCACGTAGATTGTTACGTCTAATTAGACCAATGTCTTGAGCTGCCTGTGACTCACACAACACTTGGCGCTTCAAGTGAAGCTGTGAAAAGTAAACAATTATCTGCTCTGTTAACCGTCTGTAAATGTATCCACAGAGTTGCCCATGCAGCTGATAGCGGGAATAGACCTATGTTAAAGAGTTAATGGGGTATGTGACAGCAGCAGTGTATCCTGTATATCCTGTGACACAGACTGCATGCAAAACTGTCAGATTTGTGATCACTGAAGGTCATGTCAGACATCTTTTATGTTTTGTCAAACTACAGAAAAGTGGCAGCATGACTTGCTTCAGGTCACATGATTACCTGCACATGTGCAAATCGCAATTGTGATATTAAAGCGATATCTCATTCAGCACTACTAGTGGTTTATAGAACATGCATCCCAAAAGGTGCTCCAAAACAGTCCTGTATGAGCAAGCTAACGCTTCAATCACCTCAGTGAAGACACCCAGACCTCTCTAAAGGGTGAAAACACCACAGGTTAGCAACAACAGCAACTAAGAAAGAAAATGATAATAAAATAATAATAATAGTAGTGATGAACTGCTTGTAGTGTTATTTTGGACATTAATCAGGTTGTCATTAGTGTGCTAGTACAATCCCTGACCTGCATTGTAAATAGCATGACAAGCACATTAGAACATGTTCATTCAGGAATAACAAACATTTTCTGTCAAAACAATAACTATGTTTTCAGTGGATAATTTTAGAGCCAAAATGAAAATAAATTGATCAGTTAAATTATTGTTTTGAGGCTTGGAGTAGCCTTTTTTCATTTAGGCCCAACCTTTCCTCCTCTAAGGCTGCATGGGACTCAGCAGGGCGCCAACTGCTAGCTGAAGGTGACTGCATATTGTCCCCCTCCTCCCCTTGATTTTTCTTCGTCCCTGTAGCAATCTGTCTTCCCTTCCTCCTTTATTATCAAACATCATTTGTGTACTTTTTGCTCTTTTGCATTCGCATTAATCCCCATCCTCTCTTCCACCAATTTGAGCCACTGAGCTTTGGATGGCAGTACAGAGTCCCTCTGGCTACCAAAAATGTCTTTCAGAAGTCATTTATTCCAAGTGAAGGAAACATCTTTAATCTTGCAACATTATTGATGAGATCTGAACCATGACATGAACTTATTTTTACTGTGTAAATGTAGCTGCTTTGTCGACTGTGAATGTTCTTATACTGTTTTTCTGTATATAAGTGCCCAAGGCAAATTTCCACCTCTGGTGGACAATAAAGATTTATTCTTTCATTTCAATATCAGAAATGTTCAAATGTAACTTACATGTGGTAATATATTCTGAAATCTGAATATTGTGGGAAACATTAAGACTTAAACAAATATGGTGTGTGTGTGTGTGTGTGTGTGTGTGTGTGTGTGTGTGTGTGTGTGTTTAGGTGTGTGCGTGTGTGTGTGTGTGTGCATGTGTGTGTGTGCGTGTGTATGAGGTGGGTGGGGGGGTGCAGGTGAACAGACTGACCCAAGAAGAGAGCAGACAGCACAAACAGCAGTAGGCCATCTGTCCTGCCAGGTGTGAGGACAAACACCTGCTGTTATTATGGAAGCATGAGCAGAGGACAGTACTGCATGCTCAGTGATGTTACACTGATCTAAGTTCAACAAGGCCATGTTAACAGTGAGCAGAGCGTCATCCCAACAAATGGTATAGCAACTGTTCACAGATTCTGTTTGTCACCATGGAAACAGCACCTTCACTTCCTCTAAAAAACACCTTTTTTTGACAATCTCACCTGGTCTCATCTGCTGCAGAAGATGCAAAAATTATCTCAACTTCCAGCAGAGATTAAATATAGCCAGCCTACCACCACCCATCTTCACCACCTTCCTAGAGGCACTGAGGTGTCTTGGAGAGCTGCATCCATTCTCTACACAAGTCAACATCAAAATGATTATAAGCTGTCGTTGACCGGCCAGTCCTCAATAATCTAGTCAGTTTTGATCTTATGCTTAGTCAGGGAAAATGCATCTTAGGAGAGTGAAGCGGTTTATTTATTGAGTTACACTGAAGAACAGAGCTCAAATGAGCATTTAATAATGTCTGTTAAAAAAAGTTTATAATATGTGAACTTAATGTAGGAAATTAAATGCATACTTTAAAAGATAATTTAATTTAATTTTAGAGTTTATTATACACATGTCAAAACACTTCCACAGAAAATCATGGCATGAAAGCACACGAAAAAATAGGAAATTACAGTTGCTGGAGATGTGTGGAGGGTCTCATCCAAGAAACCAATGTTTGATTTCTGTGTAAAACAATCAATGTTAAGTCGACTTCTTTTTAATATACGTATTCTAACATACAGTAGAAACATTACTTTCTATACTATGCAACTACGTATGATTGTTTGCAAATATTGTGTTACCTGTTTTCTCTACACTTGGACCCTTTTGGAACTACTTTCTGTGCTTGAACATATCAAGACCATTAAAGAGACTAGATTTGAAAAGTGTAACCTTCTTCATTACAGAAGTCGTCATAGATGTTTTGCCTTTGTTTCTAATAATTTGACAGCACACTGGCGCTGAGATGGTCATAGTTTGAAGCATCAGACTGCTGTTTGTGGAGAGTTTGGTTTGTTTGCTGTTCTTTTTGGGAACAGATCTCTTCACCCTGATAAAAGTGTCTTATTCCCTTATATGCAATGTAAGCCCACAGACTTCCCCCTGTTTAATAATCTCCACAAAAACACTAACACAGTGGTGGCACATCACATGTATATTTGTATTCCCATTATAGCATTTACAATTGTTTTGTAGCTGTTCTGTTAGACTATAAAATATATATATATTAAAAACATAATTAGGAAGGACTAATGCAAAATGAAACATTATGGTTACATCACTACCATTATCTTGTATGTCTCACTTCTTCTCACCAGGGTTTCTAAGGAAATAAATGCAATACGAACAGATATGTAATAGGCTGGTGTAATTTGCTCCTAGAGCTCCTCAAGAAATCAAAACAAAACAATTAAATTTTTCTAGGGGCGATCCCAATGTCATCAGAGTATCGTTCAAACACAATAATAATTTAACTCCCGCTATAAGGGGATGCTCAATGTCTAATTTTACACAGATTTCTCTGGGGGGGGGGTTTCAAATAGTTAATGTCCCATAGTCTATCTTGGTTTAAAGATCACCTTATTAATACTGTTAAAGCAATTATCAAACCTCTCTAAATTTAAATCAGTCATCTAGTGTGTACATTAAATAATCACCCTGAAATACTGATAGAAGCAACATATTCACATTTTAAGAATCTAATTGGCTACAAAATGTTCATCCATCTGCATATTTGCGTGCAACTGGCAACTCATATCATTTCATTTTGTTTATTTGTTTCGAACATGTCAACACATATATGTTGCATGGTTCACAGGAAAAAAGAAAGAAAAATAAAGTATTTACAATCCTGTCATGTTTGGAAAGGAGCGGGGAGAAGAATCTCAAAGGCTGTAATTGGCTGACTGAAGTGTCATCAAAAGGTCAGCAAAACAGCAGATTTGC
Organism: Symphodus melops; assembly: GCF_947650265.1. Taxonomy (NCBI): domain Eukaryota; kingdom Metazoa; phylum Chordata; class Actinopteri; order Labriformes; family Labridae; genus Symphodus; species Symphodus melops. The sequence continues at coordinate 13,321,813 of NC_136701.1, forward strand.
GATCGTGGATCTATATCCATGTAATATTTCTGGATTAAATCTTTCTCTTGATTTGGATAGCAAGGACTTGGTTTTGATGTAATTTAATGATTGGGAGAGTACAGTAAATCTTCAAATTTGAAGTCAAAAGAGTTAAAATCGTTTTCGTTCGTTTGTAGATGATTAAATAGATGTGATGTGCATTTCACCCTATATAATCACAAGAAGCACCTTGTGAATGTAATGCTTCATGCCGTCAATGGCAGCAGATAGGAAGTGACACTTTCAAAGAAAACATAAATCAAAAGACTGCCCAGTGACTCACTGGAGAGAAAAAGTCAGAAACATTTGTGTAAATCTGTAAGGACTCTGTTAAATAGACTAAAAATAAGAAGAAAAGGCCTCTGAAGAGGTTGAGGATTTCTCTCTGAGGAGCAAGGCCCTGTGTGAGCGTCAGCCTACTGAAGCTCTGCTTTGATCATTGTTGCCGTGTTTGGTGATAATGAGGGAGCTGATTCCTCTGCTTCAAACAACAACCAGATAAACACTTAAAATTCAGCACATTAGCATGTCGGTTTATTACACAGAGTGAGCACAAACAGCACAGTGTGCGTGTTCTTTTCCAAGGTGTTGATTATGTATACACTTTTCAGCAGTGCAACAACACTGAAAAAAAACTGTTTAATTTATTGGATTTATGTGTTGAGCCTGAGTAACCCGCAGCTATCACACACAGGTATCAATGGATTATTGCAAGCACATTAAACAGAGTAAGAATTTCAGAGATGAAAAACTTCAGCCCAAATTCCTAAAATTGCGTGCGCCAAAGATAGTTCAGATTTATAAAACCATGCAAACACAACTGCATGCAATGCTCCTTTTACTGTATAAATAACACCGGGTATGCACTTTTTCAGCCAAACATCCTACACTCTAAACACGCACATGCCATCATAAATAGTCAAACCAGAGCACCTTCTGAATCTGAAATATATACATTTACAGATCAAAGGTTTCCAGAGGGGAATCAGCGCAACAACTGGAAGAAAGAGGAAGAAGATAAAGTTTCTAACACAGAAATTGAGATGCTTTTAAATGAAGTTACAAAGTGGATTTTTTTTTTCTGCAAAATGCAGGAGAATGAACAGCAGAAAAATGTGAGTGACACCACGATGCTGCTGCATTCATGCTGTCCTTCTGCATTGCCAAAACAGCCACTATTCATTCTAGTTTTTATACGTGTACAGGACAGTGATTTCACTAGCGTTCACATTGATCAGCGGTCTCTGTCACTCTAGAATGTTATCAAAAGTAGCTTGATCTGTAAAAGATGGTCTGTTGATTTGATCATAGTTAACATTGTCTGGCAGCAATTCACCCTGTCGTTGTCAGTTTTCTTGTACTGTGCACAGAATTAACTTTCAGATTTGCTTTGTGAGAGAGCTTAAAACCAGCTTCAGGCCCCCGTTTTGGGTGGTCAACTTTTATTAATGAAACCTCTGGTCCATTTTTCCAAATAAATGTTTTTAATTTGATTTAGAATGACAGTATAACAATCAGACGGTGGAAAAAAAATCTGCTTTCGTCATCCTATATACAAGAAGTCAGAAATATTTCCTGGAGGTGAAAGTCTTATCAAAACAGATAAGCTGAATGTGTTTGTCATTCAAACAGGAAGAGGAACATCCTCCATCTTTGAACTGACGCTGAGAAATGTTCTCTCCGAAAGCTGCAAATCTGTGTAAGAAAGCATACCGTACATCTCAGCAGATATGATCCAAAACCCTCAGAGTATGACAACAGAACCTAACCTGACTCATTAGCTGCTCTGAACCCTGAACTACTGTTCCACAGAGTTGTTAGAGGTCAGCAGGTCAGACTGAGCTGTACTGGGCAGCTCCCAAGAGTGTGTGTGTGTGTGTGTGTGTGTGTGTGTGTGTGTGTCAGATCCATCGTGCAAGAAGAGAACTGAAGAGTAACTTTCTGAATAAAGAAAGGCTTTAAAAAATATCAAAATATCAACGTCTTTGATAATTTATCAGTCAATCTGCCACACAAACATCCTCATAGGACACGGGACTTTGTTTCTTTGTGTGCGTGTTCCTCTTTTAAAGGATAACGTGTGGACTGCTACCACAGCCGCCCACACATCCCACAACACCAGTTGGTAGAGGGGTCTTAATGTATGCTGAAGCCCTGGGTGAGCTGTTTGCTACTGTTGCTCATGATGCATTAAACATTTAACAACAAATCTTAAATAAAAGCAAACTGAGACACAGACACCACAGAGTGCTCAGCATGAAGGTGCTGCTGAAGCACTTTCTCTAGCCATGCATCTGAATGATTTTATACAGATTCATAGCCATGCTGAATGATTAATTAGGCCCATTACTGCTACCAATCCCTAAAGATAACACACATGCACAACCGCACACAGGCACACACACAGTTGGTGTAGGTGCTTTCATCGGGGCAATTATGAACCTTCAGCATGCAGAGCATGGACAGAGAATGTGTAACCTGCATATCACCACTAGACTGCAGGTGTGTCCATGTGTGTGTGTACTGGGTTTGTGTGTGTGAGTTTGAGCAGAAGTCCTGCAAAACAGGTGGGACTGTGCCAGCTCTGCAGAGGTGGCAGAAGTGTATTGGGGTTATGTCTTTTTTCTTCTTTCTCCTCTTACGTCTTTGCTCTGCAATCAACACACAGCCTAAATGTGGTGCAGTGACTTATTACTGGCAAAAGGAACACTCAGTATTTACTGCAGTAGATAAAAGAACTGTGTTACAAGGTAAAAGTAGTGCTCTTACATATTCCCTCTGAAGTACATTACTCCTGGCTGTTTGTTTGCAAAGCTCACTGTATCTCACCTTATACTGTATTTGGAGACTATTAAAGTAAAATCATTCTAACATTAAATCAAATAACAAAAGAGGGGAAATGATAACATTAACCGTGTGTAATGTCTCTGCTTTGAATTGCCACCTTGTTATTAGCCATGTTTGCTGCTACCCTTTTTAATCTGTGACTACAAGTTCTCCCTGTCGATCAAAGAAATTAAATCACTACAGACATCTGCGACAAGCTTCATGCCAGAGGTAAAAACAAAGAAAAGAGCAACAGATATCAAGACAGAAAGAGTGTGTGTTTGTTTTAATCAGAAGGAAGGATCTGCTGTCCTGTCACTCCTTTATGTGTGTGTGTGTGTGTGTGTGTGTGTGTGTGTGTGTGTGTGTGTGTGTGTGTGTGTGTGTGTGTGTGTGTGTGTGTGTGTGTGTGTGTGTGTGTGTGTGTGTGCGCGCGCGTGCGTGATGGACAACAAATGAAAAGTAAATGGATGAACTTGAATAGCACTTATTCTTACTATTCAAAGTGCTTTTACACTGCATGTCACACCATTCACACACTGTAGGCAGAATTAACAGTTTGCAGATTGATCCCTCGACCTTCTGGTTGAGAGATGACCGACTCTACCAATGAGCCATAGCTGCCCCAAAAGGCTCAGCAATGTTTGTTTTTTTTAAAGCATTATCAGCTAATTAAAAGAACATTCAGAAGTCCAGAAGAGATTAAAGGCCTAAAACCCTCTGCAAATGAATCAAACGTGCTGCAAGGAGCCAAAAACACACATATTCAGAAAACATCTGCAAACAAATGCTGCAAATCCAGAAGAGCACGAGGCTTGCATGGTTACATAGTGAAACAGTTGTGTTGTTAACTGGAAAGAGTAAGGAAACTTAGGAAAATTTAGAAATAAAGCAACTGGCATTTTCGCTAAGCTAGCATAACAGATCTGTCAACCACAAACTATTTAAACACAGCTGTGTTTTTGCTCAGTAGACGGTGGGGTGTGACCACCAGAGAGACTCCACTCCAGTCTTGTTCATTCACTTCTGCGTCAGATTCACTTTCAGTTCACTTTCAATTAGGGATTCACTTTCAATTTTCAAATCAATTAAAATAGTGGATGGCTGTTTAAGCAGTAGCACATGATCTCTTGCAATAAAATTGCCACCCTTTAATCTCCATACCATCCATTTGCCATCCCCTTGATTTTTTTGCTCTGATAAACACACCACAAATATATACTAACATAATTTTCACACTTGCAACATTATAAAAGTACAATGAGAATTACTGACAAAAATAAAGTCGATTTGTTTTGTTTCTTTGTGTCACAACTCATCTGCAAAAACAGAGCTGTGAAAACAATCAAATCCTGAGTCTGTTTGGTGTTCTTTCCTTGAAAACTGGGACAGAGGGATCTCTGTGTGTAGACAGCACATATTTAGCTCTTTTTTTGAATAGAGTGAAACAGACAGACTGAATCATACCTGCGATACAATGCTTCTCATGGAATAAAATGTAGGTTAGGTTGAATATATTACAGGGCATGTAATCAATCTGATAGATTCATTCATCATCTGACAGCATTAATTAATAAAAAAGAGTAAAGAAAGGGATGTCAGATCTCACCAAGATACAGCTGTGTGTGTGAAGTGTGCAGTGTGTATCTTGAACAGAGCCCTGATACAATGTCTCAGATGTGTCACAGTGATGTCATCGACCTTTTCTTGTCCCAAATACAGAAACTCAGGGACCTACTGCTGCAATGCACTATGGGAACAGAGCGCAAACACTGTCTGATCCACAACATGTGATTGGTATCAGGCATGTTGCTGATGATTACATGACATAACTTTCTCTTGTTACCATGGTGACAAATTAGTTACGTTGACTCCTGATTTTAATTCTGCTATTTGACAATGTCCAGGCACACACACTGACACACACACTGACACACACACACACACACACACACACACACACACACACACACACACACACACACACACTGTCTGTGTTGTGATAATAGGGGCTCACATGTGCTCTAACTCGTTGTGAGGCTATAAACATAATGAGGGAACATGTGCTGCTCATTGTGACAGAAGTTCAAAACATCATGCAGACGGCATGCAGCTTTCAGATAGAACAGTTCAAGTGAGGCAGAAAGTCAGCAGTTGTCCACCTCCAAACTTTTAATTTAAATTCAGGCACAGAGTAAAGATGAGGGAGCAGCACAAGAATTTAAAATTTCAATAATGCTTTATAAGCTTTGAAATTTTGACACACTTGTCGTTTAGTTCAAACTTACTAACGTCACTACTGTATACAGAAACACTGTGACTAAACAGTTTTCTAGTCTCACAGTTGACAGAAGATCAAACAGGTTGCAAATCTCACTTTTTTGGGAATAGGGTATTAATTAAACAGCAGTTCAAAAAAGTACTGATGACGTTTATTAAAAACAATTTGTGAGAAATAAAATGTGTACCATCGAATGCATTGAACCATAGAGTAACACTGTAATAACACTGTGGAGTTACAGTATTTATAACCTATGACCATGAGTAACAGCTAATTTTTTAACCATCCTGGACTTAGGACAGTGATACATTTTTTGTTGCTTTGAAAATCAGCAGTTTTAAAGGATAGCTGATTAGTGTAAGGAGTTAAAGAGCTTCGTATAGCTACTCATAGTCAGTCAGTACTGACACACAGCATCATGTGTGTTTTCATCTCTACAATTGATCATTTTATGAGGTTTCTTTTCCATGTTGTTGACAAAGGCGAGGAAACAAGACTAACTATTCTGACTGTTTTAAGTCATGGCTTTTATGCTTCTTGGAAATCAAAAAGAGAGAGCTCCAACACAAATAATTCATCTGCAATCATTGACGCCAGTAGACACATTCTAATTATTTTTTTAGCACACACCCCTACTCCTCATTCAGTACTGACACACAACATTATCCGTAGCAGTGCAGACTACAGAGGCAGCTACAGGGTGGATTCAGATAGACAATGAATCTGAGCCATATCAGAATAATGATAACTGACACACTCAGAGAGGTCCATTGTAAAAGCAGCGCTCATTCCTTGATAGTTTCTGCTTGGATTTAGCTGCCTGCTCATCACACAGCACAAAGTGCACCAGGGACCCATTACATCACAGATGACTGCTCCTTATCTAAAACTGCATTCACACGTTTAAATAATTCACTTTCAGGTAATTTCTCCTTGCATATATTTCATCTTAATTTGCTCTCCTGAGCAGCTGTAATCCCTTCCCAGGAGGAAAAACTGACAGCCGTCAAAAAACCTTGACCGCTCTTTCTCACTATGTGACGTTAGCTTTCATCATAGAGTGAAACATTAAGGATTTATCATACAGGGGGCAGCATGGATTACTATCCCTCCAAACCCCCACAAAATCTGATCCATCAGTAGAGCTGGATGAAGCATGGTCCCTAACCAGCTCTTACATGTCAACACAAATCTAGCAACTCTGGTAGAAGTGACACTCCAAAGGCTTGAAATGAAAATGTGTTCTGTTTTAAAGCTCATCGCATACGAGTCCACATCAGTTGGAGGGAAAAAGGAGAAGGCAGATTACAAGCATACAAACTTTAACAGGCTTTTTATCTGTTGCTAATTTTTAAGCTTAATACATTTGTCCTGGTTTGAATGTGCGAAAGCATGACTCACTTGTCTAATTATCTGCTAACTGAACATCAAAGGCAAAAACATTTACCTGAGAGTTTGTGACCCTTTCTAAGCTGCTTTCAGAAAATCTTTTTCCACTGCTTCTGTGTCCTGTGGTGTCCTCCAAGGTTCCATACTTGGTCCAATCCTCTTCTCCATCTAAATTATATGATACCCCTAAAGAGTACATTTTTTCAAAATTTATTTTTACTGCTACGCAGATGATATACAAATCTACCTCACCCTAGAGCCCAACGACTTCCACAAACTGAATGACCTGAGTAACTGTCATCGAGACATCAAATCCTGGATGACTGCACATTTTCTTGAACTCAATAAAAATACATTCTAGTTTATTTAATGTCTATTGACAGTTTCTCACCACATCTTGGCTCACTCCTGGAAAGGTAAATTCCATACAGCTCTGCATTTTCTCCAAACTCAGATCCATTCTCTGTACCTCTATGCTGGGAAAACTCATTCATGAAGAGTTTTAGTTCAGAACCGAGGGCCATGTCTGCTCTAAGGTTGTCAAAACTAGATTTGCACATACAAACTAAACTACAATTCACCACTTACTGGATAGTTTACCCAAGGGTCTTTTGGTAAGAACTAATAATAATAATAATAATACATTTTATTTAATGGCGCCTTTCAAGCCACCCAAGGTCGCCTTACAGTGGATAAAAACAATACATTAGGTTAAAACCAAACATAAAAACAAACAAAAGACAGGTGTAGTGTGGAGTGAACAGTTACAGTGAGTATGCCAGTTTAAACAGGTGGGTTTTGAGTTGGGATTTAAAGGTGGAGATGGACTCTGACTGTCGTATGTGGGGGGGGAGGGAGTTCCAAAGTCTGGGTGCCGAGCAGCTGAAGGCTCGGGCACCCATGGTACTGAGGCGTGGTGTGGGGATGACTAGCAGTCCAGCAGAGGTTGAGCGGAGGGTGCGTGAGGGGCTGTAGTGATGGAGGAGGTCGCAGAGGTAAGTGGGGGCTAGGTGGTGAAGAGCTTTGTAAGTGAGGAGGAGGTTTTTGTAGTTGATGCGAAATTGTACAGGGAGCCAGTGAAGTTGAATGAGAATGGGGGTGATGTGATCAGATGATGTGGTGCGAGTAATGATCCGGGCGGCAGAGTTCTGGATGAGTTGCAGTCTGTTGATGAGTTTGGCGGGGAGTCCAGTGAGGAGGGCATTGCAATAGTCGATGCGGGAAGTGACAAATGAGTGAACTAGGATTTCGGTGCTGGACTGGGACAGTGATGGGCGCAGTCTAGAAATGTTACGGAGGTGGAAGAGGGCAGTCCGGGTGATGTTTCTAATGTGGGGAGCAAATGAGAGGGTGCTGTCCAGAATGACGCCGAGGCTTTTGACTGGGGGGGAGAAGGGTACAGGGAAACCGTCGATGATGATGGGTGGTACTGGGGTGTGTTGTGAGTTGGCGAGGGTGGGTTTGGAACTGATGAGCAGGGCCTCGGTTTTGTTGCCGTTGAGTTTTAGGAAGTTCCTGCTCATCCAGTTCCGAATGTCTTCCATGCAGGTGATGAGGGAGGTGGGAGGGGTGGTGGCAGTGGGTTTGGAGGAGATGTAGACCTGTGTGTCGTCGGCGTAACAGTGAAAGTGGATCCCATGATGGCGGAGGATTGTGCCCAGGGGGAGGAGGTAGATGATGAAGAGTAATGGACCCAAGACTGACCCCTGGGGAACACCCAGTGAAACACCCGAACACCCAGACTTGTGGTCCCTTATTTGCACAAATTGTTGGCAGTCAGTGAGGTATGATGTAAACCAGCGGAGTGCAGCACCAGTGATCCCAATGCCAGCCAGGCGGTCCAGGAGTAATGTGTGGGAAATAGTGTCGAATGCTAAGCTGAGGTCGAGGAGGATGAGTATGGTCAGAAGTCCGGAGTCAGCTGCACAGAGGAGGTCATTGGTGATTTTGACTAGGGCTGTTTCAGTGCTGTGTTTTGGACGGAAACCGGATTGGAAGGGTTCATGGAGGTTGCTTGTGTTGAAGTGGGACTGTAGTTGAGCGGCAACCACCCTTTCAAGTGTTTTGGAGATGAAGGGGAGGTTGGAGATGGGCCGGTAGAGGTTGAGGTCAGTTGGGTCAGCGCCGGGTTTTTTCAGGATGGGAGTGATAGCAGCTAGTTTGAGAGTGGGGGGTACAATGCCAGTGGTGAGGGAGGAGTTAATTATATTGGTGATCATCGGAGAGATGGATGGCAGACAGGCTTTGACGAGGGAAGTGGGAAGAGGATCAAGCTGGCAGGTGGTGGTTTTAGCTTTGCGGATGAGTTCAGAGATGGTGTGATCAGATACTGGGGTGAAGTCAGAGAGGCAGCTGATGAGAGGTTGGCCAGCAGTGATCATCCAAGTTGGATCGAGGAGGTGCAGGATGATGCCAGTTGTTGGTGAATGGTAGTGATTTTTGAGTTGAAGAAGTCCAGGAAAGCAGTGCACTGATCGGTGGATATGTCTGGTGGGAGGATTTTAGGAGGCTGAATTAGGTGGCTGACTGTTGCAAAGAGGGCTCTGTTGCTGCCAGTAGCAGTGTTGATGAGGTTGGAATAATATGAAGATTTGGCAGTAGTAAGCGCATTCTTATAGTGATGCAGGTGGTCCGAGTACATTTGGCTGTGAACGGTGAGTCCGGTTTTTTTGTACAGTCGCTCCAGTTGACGACCTGTGGCTTTGAGCTGGCGTAGGGCAGGGGTGAACCAGGGAGCAGTGTGATTGAAGGAGACTGAGCGTGTTTTCAGAGGAGCCATGGTCTGAAGGGCAGTGGAGAGACAGTTGTTATAGTGGGTCACCAAGTCAGAAGGGGAAGATGCTAGGGGAGGGCTGGGGTAGGAGCTGATCAGGGTGGAGAGATTTGTCGTGTTGATATGATTGATGTTTCTGAAGGAGATGGTCCGTTGTTCTTTGACTTTGTGAAGTTGGGTGTGAATGTCAAAAAGTACAGCTTTGTGGTCAGTAATGGGGAAGTCCATGATGTCAAGGTTGGTGGGGGTGATGTCAGTGCAGCAGATTAAGTCCAGTATGTGGCCTTTGTTATGAGTTGGGAGCTTTACATGTTGTGTGATTCCGAGACAGTCCAGGAGTGATGTGAAGTCGTTAGCTAAGGTGTTGGACGGATTGTCGATGTGTATGTTGAAATCGCCGAGGAGGATTACAGTGGGGGACATGGCACAAACAGATGTTAGTAGTGATGCAAATTCATTGAGGAACACGGTGGAGGGTTTTGGTGGCCTGTAGATGGTGGCTAGTGTGTATAAGCCTTTTTCTTTAATGAAAGCAATTAAAATGATCATTCCTGACAGTAAAGCATCGCTTTGGTCACGAGGGGAGTGTTTCTTCTCTTCTATTCTCTGATTGCTTCTGGCTAAGCAGCCAGAGAATCTTAGATAGCAAGATAAAAGGTTGAATAACAACGAATGAAACCAAAGTGAAAGTCCTCACAGAGTAATCTTCAAGACAAGATCATTCTTGAATTCACCTTGAGTTATTCAATTGTTTATTTACTTTTGTTAAACACAGACTGAATATATTTTCCCATCTCCATCATGGTGTGTTCAGATTATCACCTGGACTCTCTCACAGCTGAGTTAATCGCCCCTCCATAAAATTTATCTGGATGAACTTTCCTGCTGCTTCCAGCTACATAATCAATCTTTTACAATCGTTTACTAAAGAGCATATGGGATAATGTGCAGGCAGGATTTGAATGAAGGGTGGCAATGGTTGTGGGGATGACACAGTCCGATGGTAGTGTCTGGGTGTCAGGGACATAAGGCCTGACAGGTTTCAGTTTGTTGACCTGTTAACGAGGATCAGTACCAGGATTTTTGTGCTGGACCCCAATTACCAGTCTTCTGTTTCAGCTGTGAAGCTCGTGCCGATCTGTCTGCCGAGTGAGAAATTCACTAAATCTAACAAGAAGTCACACAATAGCTGACAGCAAAATGAACCCAGATTAACAGATTTACTTATGATTACAATGAACATGCTGAAATGATTCTGAAATAATTCTGATGTATTACAATTCTGAATTCATGTTGTGTCAGGTCTGTGAAATGAGACAGTCAACAAATTGTTCACATTTGTTCTTAAAAGTTTTGATATAATATTTCTGATGTCAGGAAAATCTGTGGATCACTGTGGATGCTTATTGGAATTCCTCATGATCTCTTTAATGGCCCGTTTATTTTCTTGAATGCCACCTTACAATGAAGACAAAGCCAAGGTAGTTCTGAGAGCAGAAGGGGTAACATTAAACTCTTGCACACTGCAGTTTAGCTGTCAGCCTGCATGTGCACCAAGGTAGAAAGGCTTAGAATAGACGAGAGAGGGACAGCCAGTGAGGATAACACTGGCTAACAGGAAAGGAAACAACACCTGCACCAAACATATAGCTTACTAATAACCTCCAATTTGTCCTAACTTCTACTGAAGGAACAGAAGAAGAAGAAGGAGAAAAAAGGAGAAGACAATGGAATTTAATCCAAACATTTACAAGAGGCCAAAAGCTTTCATGACAGTTAGTAACTCACTCATTGTTTATATCGGTTAGTTTTTTTATTACAACATACAATTGTTAGCCTTTCGCTGCTGGACTACAAATGTGTTGTGAAATGATGTTTGTCATGACTAGTAATCTTACAAAGGTATATGATATAATTAAACACTGATTTGAGCTGCATCCCAAGCAACCGCCTGCTCTTCAACGGTTGATTAGGGTTTTCTCGATCAACGGTCAGCATAGTGTAAATATGGTTACTTCATAATGTTTCTTTTTTATTATTTGGAGGTAGTTTATCAGCCAATAGTCTAAAAATCAGAACCAGTGTGAGCATGAAGTAATGTTATCAGAACATCTTCAGTAGCTGTACATGCATTTGAGGAAACTCTCACGTGTCCTATCCACCTTCTTGTGTGAATAGAATAGATCTATAAAAAGCCCTTTTCACCCAAACATTATAAACATTTCTAGAAAATTTTCAGGACAGCATAGCTCAGTAATCTCATTTGAGTTTCTCAGTTCCAAATGGTCCTAACTGGGCCCTTCTGAAATCTGGTTGTTTCAAAGAAAAAAAAGATGACATAATGGGGAAAATATCAAGTAATCTGACCCTTTAGTTTATCCATAAAAATCCTCTAGTTCAACACTAAGTAGGATTAGGATCACTTTAATACTCACTTTAGTCACTTTAGCGAAACTGCTTCACTGACTAAGAAGATATGGTTCACGTAAGAAAAATAAAAGCTTATCAAAATCAATATCACAAATGGATTATTTCATTTTAAATAACTGAGAATCTTTTAGTTCGACTGGTTTCTGACGACCCTGAAATTTCCCTCCCTCAAGAGGCAGGACAAGATAAAGGACACTGGGAAGTCCAAGTGTTATGTTTAGCCTACAATATATCCACGATGGTGGATGAAGTAGAGTCAGATGCTATGATGACAGTTAGTTTTTCTTTACTGTAAATCAATGTGTAATCAAATTCGTGTAATTGGACATATTGACAGAAAAACAAGTTCAAAAGAAAATACTAGCTAGCAGAACTATGAATAAATATCCTTTTACATGAAAATCATACCAGTTTGGAGGTATAAACAAAATCACCCCATTCTTTTTCCAGAATATTTCCTGCTTAGCTCACACATCGGCTCATCAAACTTCACACAGTAATTTTACGTGGCTGGCAGGAAAAGTCAGGGTGAAATATGTGCCTGTTTGTGTTTTGCAAATGAGGCTAAACACACACAGACACAATGCTGTAAAATTGAGAGGTAGGGCAGCAGTACAAATTGTTTAGCTGTTTAATATTGAGCAGAAACAATCAAACTTCAAGTGAAGCAGATTTCTCTTCATTTCTTGGTTAGCAACTTTGTGCAGCTTGCAAGCTAATAATTAGCCTGCCTGACATGGAATCAGGTTACTGTGAAGAAAGGAGACAGTGAACAACAGCAGAGTCTATCTTCTATTTCCCTCTACTCCATGTATGTTCAAGAAGTGAAATACATCTCCCCTCCACGAACATGCACTCTAATTACATTATAACAGACGGTGATTGGATGCAGCTCAGCAGCTCATTAGCTTCGCAGCTCTGCGGTTCGCTGCAAACATACAGACATTGAAGGTAGAACACATGTTTTTAATCCAAATGTTTGAAAAAAATTATCAAAAGCATTGGTTTACAAAAAATGTTTTAGTGAAACTATCTTTTCTATGAATGAATTTAATTGTGTGTATTATGTACTAGCTGTTTTCTGATATGAGGGGCTAAGCCAGTGAAGATTACCTTTACATTTTGAAGCAGTGATGCCCATTGCCATGGGAATCTGTCCATTAAATGTACATATTTATTGAATATGGTTGAATGGCAGAAATGGATTATGGAATACTGAGCTCTGTAAAGGACACTGGGGTTTTGTTCCAATATTCAGACAAAAGGGACTGTGTTTCCTGGCACAAAGTCTCTCTGAGCAGCCCTGATCTGGGGCACGGCTTTAAAATGTTAACCTACATTTACAGAGGAGAAGTGTTTCAAGAAAAATAAAGAAAACATCAGAAAAATAAAGGTCTAAGGGAAGAGGACTTTATTAAAAAAAAACAAGGAGGGATCAGAAGGGAGTCAGTAAATGAGAAGGAGGGAGGGCGGCATTGTCTCACAGCACTCACACTTCATGAAGCTCCTATAGACGTGACTAAGTCTGTTCATTATGTCTGCAACAAAAAGCTGTGCTCACTGTCAGGACGGAGTGTAAGTGTGTGCTGCTTCACTTACACTTAACAACTGTGCGGCTCTCTCCACAGTGTACAGTAAATATTACACACCAATTATCACGCAGACACACAGCAGGAGTTCTTCAGGTGTCCTCATATTAGAGCTTGTTAGACTGTCTGCCATTTGCCTGTCCTTGTATGAACACGTGTGAGGAGAAGTTTTCAGACAGCACACACACCCTGCAGCTCAGTTGTCACATTGATCACATATTGTTGATTTCCTGTGTCACTCTCACAAACATCAGTCAGGCCTTCTCACACAAACAGGAATACATTACATTTCCTGCAGTGCCACATACTGTCATTCACAAAGGCCACAACGCTGCATGTCCTCTGCACACACACACACACACACACACACACACACACACACACACACACACGCACGCACACTCTCTCTTGTGGGCTGTGAGTCCACAGTGATCCAGATGAGTGTTAATGATCAGAGGGTCAGCATCAGCATGGGCTCTGCCTGCAGCACTCCTTCATTTGTGAACTCCTGCAGGAGCAAACAGCCTGTAAATCTGCTGGAGTTCATATAAAAGGAAAATATTTTTGAAAATTAACATCAGGGTCATTTGTCTCAGTGAAAACATGAAGCACATCTGCTTTCCATTACAGCGCTCTGGACTCAAACAAAGAACCTCTCTTAGCAGCTGGGCGGAGCCTCCATCACTCTCCCACTTCACTGTGGAGAGCAGCTTAGGGTGTGAACTCAGAGGAAAACCTCACCAGCTCTGATGTGTAGAGGACAGACAGTTTAATATTTAACAGAAGAACACGTTAGTGTGGATTCTGGCAACTTAACTTTTACAATAATGCAAACAGCAGAGTTTTCCATCACTCTATATTATAACTCGTGTACAAGGTTTGAACAATGTGGGGGGATGAACAATATTCAGATGAAACCAATAGAAAGCAAACAAACATCAATTCTTGTTCTCTGAAAGTTGTTTCACCAGGTGTGGATAAACACAAACACCGAAGTGTGTGATTAAATTAAGTAATTAGCAGATTTTCCTGCTGGATGTGTGTGTTGGTGAGAAGTTCACTCTCTGAGCGATATATACAAGCCTCAAGCTGTTTGTCTGCTGCTATACACACAGCCGGCAGTGTGTATGGATTATGGAGCTGCTCCCAAATGAGAGCGAGAGAAAGAGAGAGCGATGGTGAGGCTTGAACTGAGGGACTGTGTGAGGGGGAAGGGAGTGGTGGGGGTAGGTGTAAGATGTGAAAAGGGTGAGAGAGGAGAGAGTAGACGTTGTCACAGCAATTTTTGTCAGATGGTTGAGGAGGCGCTCAGTGACGAGACAGTACCTCCTGCTGCTGTGTTCAGCTAATTAAAGCTCACAAACACATGCACAATCGCATACACACACACACACACACACACACACACACACTGAGTGAGATCCAAAGACAACCCCAAATCTCCTGGTTGAATATGGAGCAGATTTTTTTTAAGATGTGACCACCGGTATCCTTTCTAATGTCCAGTATAGAGGGTCATTTTACAAAAAGTGGTTACAAAAAGTAGTCTGGTTGTATAGAAGTCTATTAGAAGTTTATTACCTCAGTGTAATTTTCCTTATGAGCATATGATCCAAATCTCTAGTTTCAAGTCTGAGTCAACACATCATGTTAATTTAGTAAATTACCATTAAGAGTCAAACGCCAGAAAGAAGGGGAGGATTTAACACTGTTTTAACTGTGATTGACCAGTCATTATGATGACTTCTTTGCAATGGATCAATTAAGCTTGTGTTACCACAGACTGACAGCTCTAACCCACGGAGTAATACTGTATGTTACCATCACTTGTCATGTAATTCATAACTGGGATTCGAAGAACACTGTCATAAAGATAAAGCTTGTTAGGTTAATTTTTAAGTTCACTTAGACAACCAGCCACAGTGCACTGACTACACTGTCACTTGTTTGGTTGATCTAAAGATGGGGTAACATACAGTTTGACCAATAGATTCGTTGATGTGTTGGTGTCATTTCAATTGACCAAGATTAACTACAGCCCTAGTTTCAAACTGAAGACAGAATCCTGGTAAAACAAAGAAAAGGTCGGGTGTGAACCTGGGCCAAAGAACAGTCCCACATCCCAAAGAAGAACAGACGCCATGGTACCCATGAGTCTGTGGTTGTCAAAGTCACCTACAGAGCCTCACTGCAGAGGTGGGGGGGTGGGGTGGGGTGGGTGGGGGCTGCCTAAGATTTAAGTCCAGAGTGCTGTCACATGGTCACCTCTGGCTCTGGAGACTTCTGTCATCTCCACACTGACAGATCGTGTGGCTGCCGCTGGTCATTTCCTCTAAATATAGAGACGGTTACAGCACCTGACACACAGACACACACACAGCTCTGAGGATCTCACAGGCACAGAATAATGGTCATCAACATAAAGGTCACAGAGGAAGAGTTCTAAAAATAGAGTGTGAAGAGGGAGAAGGAGAGCAGCAGAGTTGTCCAGCACAAAGACACACACCCTCTCCTCGTATTCATCGCTTCACTCATACATCCTGCACAAATCCTTTGCTCAGTCTGACACCATCAGGACATCAGTCACTCTGACTCACACTGCATCTGCAGTTTTTTTTTGTGTGGGCAACAAAGTGTCATAAGAATCTGTAAATGGTTAGATTGTGCCTAAGACTCTGTGCTACTTTTATATTGAAGGTCAGAACATCTGCAGGCTGATCACAACATTAGCACAACCAGCAGGCCCAGGTATGTATACCTGAAATGTTACCTATAAAGACAGAACACCTCCACCACACATTATCATTTAACAGTCAAAATCCTCATAGGGATGGACACATACTGATTTCAGGTTAAAGTTTTAAAGCCAGAGTTACATAAAGGGCTGCAACTAACGACTATGTTAATGGTTCAATGATTACTGAAACAATTAGGTAATGGTTTTCACAGTTATTTAACTATCAGATTTATTAATTAAACATTACTGGTCAAACTCCAAAGGAAGTCAGAAAAGGGAATGCATAGAGGATCCAGTAAACTTCAAAATTACAAACGTTACAGACTTCATGGTTATATATCCAATCACTTTCTCAACATTGTGACAAAACGGATAATGACTGAACAGCAAATCAGCCTGAGAGAGCCAAAGTAATCTACAGTTTGCATGTTGTTGTTTTTAATTCATGTGTGATCTAACTCTTCATAAATCCCTATAGTGACATGACTAAATGACCATAATGTGAAGAGATTTTAAGAGTATAAGACATTTAAAGTTTGAAGTTAAAGGCAGCAGATTAGACGAAAATACCTATGAAGACACTATGATGTTATTGTAGATCAAACTATGAAACATATTTAATAAGACTTCAAAAAGAGTACAGAAAACTTCTGGTTTTGTGTGTTTAGCTAAATGCTTTTCAATAAAAATAAAAAAAAGGCAAATTTTCGCATTTCAAAGGCATGACTCAAAAATCTATTATTCCCTGACTTGAAATGACACAGACTTAAGGGATATAAAACATGAAGGATGAAAGCATTGCGTAATAATCCACATTTCCATATAATATGTAATAAACTGTTGATGTGTTTTAAAGAAACAGTTTTCATAAATAGTGAAAGGCTAGTGCTGGCTTTTTTTTCGTTCATTCAGCTGATTGTAATGTGTCAGAAGGGAGATTTCTTTTTTCTGCAGCAGAGAGGACATAGGCACTGCCATCAGCTACAACCCGGCCCGTCTCACTCACTCCCATAATGCAACTAACGAACCCCCTCATCACCCCTGGACAACTGGACTGATTTGATGTCACAGCACATGTGCACACACACACGCACGCACACACACACACACACACACACAGACACACGCACACACACACACAGGCCGATAGGCTGATGATGAAGCAAACTTTGCACAGCAGGCACATTACACATGTTTATAGAATGTTTTCACATTGACATAGAAGAGTTTTTTTGTGGCACTGTAACAATCTGAACATATAAAGCTTTTAGTTTGAAGAATATTCCAGGGACTTAAAAAAACAGCATAAAACGATTATTTTGGGTGGTCAAAACAATTAAACTGACAATGAGGTGTGCAGCTGATGTCTCTGTATCCAGTTGGCCTACAGTACAACTGCGAGGCAGACCATTAGTGTGAAAAGTGTTTTGTTATTTCTGACATTAGTCAGCACTGTCACTATGCAGGTTGCTTTCAGACCAACTGATTTATAGCAGTCGACCGACAGAGCCTTTAATGCTATTACCTGATAACATTCAAAGTGAGCGATATGTTTGACAGTAAATGGAAGCAAGAGAAGATTTTCTTACGAGAATATTGCAATCACAATACCAGATCAGCAAAGAAACCAAAGTGTGATCACACAAATGGACAATGATTGAGACAAACTTGGTTAATAATAATAATAATAATTTACACTTTATTAATCCCACGAGGGGAAATTCAGTTTTTACACTCTGTCTAACGCACACATAGGCCGAGATACACACTCATGCACAAACAGGGTTCTAGTGACATGCATTAATGGAGAGGTCTCAGAGTGAGGGGGCTGCCCACAGCGAGCGCTCCAGAGCAGTTTTTGGGGTTCGGTGCCTTGCTCAGGGGCACCTCGGCAGTGCTCAGGAAATGGACTGGCACCTCTCCAGTTACCAGACCAGTTTCCGGACTTGGTCCGTGCCGGGACTTGAGCCGGCGACCCTCCGGTTCCCAACCCAAGTCCCTACAGACTGAGCTACTGCCGCCCCAAAAGAAGAGAAAACGGATCCTGCACAACTCTCTCCTAAAACAGCTGTTCTGTACAAATGTCTGATGTATTTATCAAAGACACGATGAGACACTGCTGCATGTGTACACTCCATGGAGGTCACTTTAATGTCCCTTTAATCCCAGGCTTTGGCTCAGTGAGAGAGTTGGTCATCTCTCAACCAGAAGGTCAGGGATTGATCCCCAGCTCCTGTTGTCACATGTCTGAATGTTTTTTTGTTTTTGTTTTTTAACTGGACCCCAAATTGCTGATGCGTTAGATTCTCATGAATGCATACAAATGGCTTAGTTAATAATGAATGACAGATTAGATAGGAGCTTCTGCCATCACTGTGTGAATGTGGTGTGAAAGGGTGACCTGTGGTGTAAAAAGTGCTTCATGTAGTTAGAAGTCCATTTACTTAAATCACTTAAACAGAGCAGCAGAATCTGTTACCCAGAGGTTAAACCAGATAAGGAATGTTGTTAAAACTAGTTTACTTTCCTGATCTAACAGCAACGTTTATTTAAACTGTAACTGTTCCAGTTTTCAAGTCCTCTCTTTCCACAATTTCTCAGCTTGGGATCAATAAAATGCATCGATCCATCGCTCCCTCCCTCCCTCTCTCAGGCTAGAAAAGTTTGGTGTACATTCCCACATAAACTCTTCTAATCTAATACGAACTATGATGCACTATAGTCCATCGGTTTCAGCCAATAACTGCCAAGTTGACAGACATCAGCCCATTGAGGACAAAAATCTTATTTGGTGAATACAATTGGTTATGACCTGATCAGTAAACAAATTACTTTTAAGTTTATGACCACATTTTTTAAGGACTCTTTACTTCGCTGGCATGTAACCTGTAATAATGTTATCAGATTTCTTTATTGACCTCTAGCCTTTGAGTATTTATATTCACACTTTGCTTTAAACCTCATTTGTATTATTTTGTAATCAAACAAATCATTGAATTTCATATTTTAATTTAGAAAACTGGATTTGTGTGAGCATAATAATCTCTTATTTAAAAAAATGTAGAGTTCTTTTAAAGGTGAATCCCCATAACTCTACAAAGTAAGCTATGTGCGGTAGCATAAGTAAGCAATAAATGACATGCAAGGCCTTAAAATGTATTTTATCTCTCAATTTACATAGGATTGCTATTGACCTTGACATCTCCTCCATTCCCTTTTAGTCGAAATGTTTTTTCATTGTTAATTTATGATCAATGACAACACCAAGTAACTTTGTCTCAAAAACTGTTTCTACATTAATATTAATTTTTTTTGCACAACATTCTCTTCTGTTTCCTCTAGAAATTAACTTCGTTTTTGTTATTTGTTTAGAGACAATTTCTTAACATCAAACCAAGTTTTGAGAAATTCCAGTCCCTTTGAGTGCTACACAAAAGCTATTTTACACTTCAACCAGAGCCATCTGCAAAAACTGTGAATTTAAAAAAAAGCAGCACTGCAAATATAATTGATGTATAAACAGTTTTGGACCAATCACTGATCCCTGATGCACTCCACAGATAACCTTCCTAAATCCTCCTGGCACTGTATTATGTATTTGTACACACCGCTGTTTACTGTCCAAATGACTTTCCAGTTAAGAAAATACAACACTGTGTAACCCATTCTTCTTCTTCTTCTTTTTGTTCGATAACTGTCTGTGATCTTAAGCATCAAAAGCCTTCTGCAGGTCAATAAAGCCCAATAGAACACAACAAAAACTATTTCTTCTACCATTTGCATTACTGTATAAGTAGTGATTTTCCCCCTCCCGAAATCCATGCTGGTTTTAATTCAGCAATTTAATTTTACAAATGAACAGGTTCTATTGTTTCACAAATAACTTCTCTAAACTTTTTGAAAATTGAGGCAGACCTGTTTTCATCCATGGTTTTCCTTTATGTTTATAGTATCTATCACCCTGCATTTTCTAATAGGACAATGTTATTATATATCTTTTAAAATGTAGAGTTTTTTCACTAAAGCGCAAGGTTTGCTGCTGAACATTTAGTATTAAAATGATGTACTATTACAAAAATAGGAGGATGATCACTGATGTCACTTAAAAGCAAATCACTTGTTGCTTGAAAAGGAGCATTGGTAAAAATGTTATCAATAAGTGTGGCACTTTCTTTGGCTATGTGGCTCGGTTTGTCAATAAGGGGCCAGAGGCCCAAACTAAACATGACTTGGTCATGTCTATATCTGAGTAATCTGTTCAGCGCTACTTTACATTTTTACTGGTCATAGAGGTATCAGTAACAGCAGTAGAGCAACTGTTGGAATCGTGAATTATTAGTTAGCTTCCTTTGACGGTCACAAACAACAGACTTCCCGGCTTCTCTCGGCTGCCATCTGGCAGACATCTTCAGATAATCACGCTAATCAATCCTTTGAGTTTATACCTTCCTATCACATTGTAAATCACTAAGCCCCTGTCACTGTGTGAGGAAGAGTATCCAATCACCAGAAAAACTGAGCAGGAGACAGCAGCAAGAGAATGTTGTTAAACACTGAGCTTCAGTTTGGTCACTAAAATAAATGACTTCTAAATGAGTGTCTGATCAGGGAGAAAGGAGAGATCTATAAGAACTTGATCAGAACTATTGCAAGCTTTATTTATAAAAAAAAATAAAAAATAAAATGACTGCTCAAAAAGTCAATTTGAATGGAGGTATCATGTAGCCTATACTCTATGAAGAAGAGATTTTTCACAGGGCAGAACTCTCCCATGTGGCAAATTAGTTTTCATGGTCGAATGTGAATAAGAATGTTTTTTAAGTGTTATACCGTCCCAGGAAAGACCACTAACATGTTTGTAAATCGTGCTCCAGTGACATCTCAAGAGGAGGGACTAAGGACATATTAATTACATCCAGCATGTAGCTCATTTGAAAAATAGACAGAAGGAGTTACAAAGAAGGGATGAAAAAAACATTTGTACATTCTCATCGTAAACATAGTGTTAGTATCATGACAGATTTTTACAATTGGTGCACCCACCTCTCATCCTGAACCAGCCAAACCCAAAGACAAGTAGCGAACATGTTCTTTATCACCGTATGTTGACATGGACCCTGAACATTCCAGGTTATCAACCAAGCCCAAAGCCCCCAAGGATTCCCAAAGCTTGTTCAGAAATATCACAAATGTTTCATTGCTGTGACATGCAGACATGCTGTGACTACTAAAGATGTCTCAAAACACATCCACACAGACCAGTCTTGTCAAGATCTTTACAACATCAGATGAACCGCTTTTATCCACAGAGGGAGCTTGAACCTGCACAACATGGAAGTTGTTCCAAAACAGTTTTTAAAGACTGCACTGAGCTGAAAGCTGAAGTGGAGGAGAGACAGACACACACACGCACGAACGCACACACACCACACAGTTTTTCAGCTGAGCTCAGCAGCGGTGCACGCGGAGGAACTTACCGGAGAAGAGCGCGAGGAGAGGCGCGGTGGGCATCCCGGCATGCAGCAAGGACAAACCCGCGCAGAAAAGCAGGGGGACCGCGGAGGTTTCTGAGACAAACCGGACGGACTTCACAATAGGTAGACTATGGTGGTGGAGAAGCAGTGAAGAGCCCTGCGTGTCACTCGCGCACCACGCAGTTTCCGTCCACGCGCGTCAGCTGCAGCATCCTCTGTGACTCTCTCCTTGAGCTCACCCTCAGCTCTTGCGGGTGTTTCCTCTGAGAACGTCCTGCCCCGCGATCCGCTGCTTGGAGCCAGAGGAGGAGGTGCAACAAAGGTGCGCGTGCATCTGGTGGAAGGGGGACCTCTACAGGTGACGTGGGCAGAAACAGACAAATACGTGACACAAATTACAATTTCTGTTCTAACGTTCATACTGACATGAGATTTTTTTTTTTTTTTTAGAAAATTCTGTGTGTATAGCATGCAATCAAACATTTTGATCATTCAAATTCAGCTTTGAGTGTCGTGTGCAGTAAAGACATGATGGTTGATCACTGAGTAATTCAATCTTAAATGACCCGTGCAAGTGACAGATCAATTTGCCAGAAAAAGAAACAAAATAGCCTTTCCTGTAATTCTTTCACAGTGACAGAGAACAGCTGATTGCTCTTTCACTGCACGAATGAGTTGTGACCCTGTGAGGCAGTGGGAAAGAAGAAGAGGGGATGAAAAGGTGTGAGACAGGGGACAGAAACATCACCGGAGGGATGGAGAGACCTGGGCGCTGTTTACACAGCAAGGATTTCAAGCGATACAGCAACCTTGTGCTGCTTTTCTTTGGGACTTAAACCATATCATACCTTTAAAATATCATACACACACACACACACACACACACACACACACAGTGGGTAACATATAATCAAACAAGTTATACATAATTGTGTACCTGCTAAGAGCTTGGATTATTATTAACACTTAAAATGTAAAATGTAGCATGCTGTTCTATCTCGATACAGCGTGTTCAGAGTGATTCAGACTCAAGGAGCATATCAAAGAGCGGGCAGGTATATCAACACTAAATCAGGGAAAGAGGTAGTAAATGCTAAGTTATACATAGTATCAGATCAGATTGATGCATACATTGTCAACACTTCCTACAGCTGACAAAATCAGAGCCAACATTAACTATATTTCTTTATTATATTTTGTATGACTATGGACACAAAGATAAGCACATAATGGATTCAAGAGGGTAAAATGTTTAATAAAGTTCAAGGTTTGGTAAAAAGCAGCAAACAAAACAATCTCAACAACAAAGGGATTTAGACAGGAATGAGGCTGAAGACTGTCTTAAAATAATTTTATATACAAGTAAATCATGCAGACAGCAAAGTAAAGTTAATAGTCAACCAGATTATTTTTTTAATTTAATTAAATATATTCTTTTTAGAGACATGCTTCTCACACACGGGCAAAACGGACCCGGAACATGCATTAACGATGAGATGTGAGAGTGCAGTGGCAGCCCACAGGAAGCACCTCCTGAGCTGGTGGGGAAGTTTGATGCCTTGCTCAAGGGTACCTCAGTAGTCTGGCATGTCTCCATCAACCAGAGCAACTTCCATACTTTGGTCTGCATCGGGTCTTGAACAGCCGACCCCCTGGTTCCCAACCCAAGTCCCTATTGCTGCCTCAAACTATATTTTGCTCCACCAACTGAACTAGCCGTCCCCACAATCCTTTGTTGTCCTCCTTCATGCACGGCCTGTTCCAACCTCGCCATAGCAGCAAAGAAGTGTGGCTAACAGGAACACTTTCCATGTCACTGAGTTACTTGATTATATTGCAATCAGGACAGTCTTGAATTAAGAAAATATTTATTGAACAATTTTGAGA
Organism: Symphodus melops; assembly: GCF_947650265.1. NCBI lineage: Eukaryota > Metazoa > Chordata > Actinopteri > Labriformes > Labridae > Symphodus > Symphodus melops. The sequence continues at coordinate 13,345,220 of NC_136701.1, forward strand.
ACAAACGTGAAAAGTCTCTAGGGATTAGACTCCATCATGACTAGTCTTCGAGAACACTACGTTTCAAGAATGCAGGTCTGCTCGTGGTGCTAACGGTCTCTAAATGTACTATGGGAGGTAGAGATTTCAGTTGTCTGGCACTTCTCTGGAATCTTTGCAGTCAAGGTCTGAGAGGCAGACACACTTAAGAATAGACTTAAAACTTTCCTTTTTGATCACAGACGTCGACCTGTTCCTAGATATGCTGCTATAGGCTTGGACTAACGGAGAACTGGCACCTTGAGCTCTTGGGTTTCTGAGGCTGAACTCTGCTTAACTGGAATGGAGGTGATGGGGGTGGCGGAGGGTCGAAGGGAAATTAAACAACTAACTGTGGAACAGGTTTTCTTGTTAGCGGCAGGATGCTTGGTTGAGAGAGGCTGTGGCAGGGTCGGGTTGGATTACTACTTGAAGAGTCAACGCTCAGAATCAGCAGAGTAGGGGGACAGAGGAAGAGTTAGAGAAGAAATTGAATAAATGTGTGAGAGAATATAACCCAGAGGTGTCAAACTCAAGTCCTCGAGGGCCAGATACCCGAGACTTTTAGGTGTCTCTCTGCTCCAACACACCTGCTTTAAACCATGTGTCATCATCAAGCTCTGAAGCCCGATAACGAGTCGCTCATTGGATTCAGCTGCGTTTGAGCAGGGAGACATCTAACAGTCTGAAAAAGTCAACCCTGCAGGACTGGTGTTTGACACCCCTGATATAACCAGTCTTCCTGCTTGAACTTAGGCTGAACTCCATGTTTGAATTTATCATGCAACCAAATAAATCAAGGTATGTTGTGTGATTCTGAGGTATCATTAAAGCAACCCTCCACCACCTCCATCAAGTCTTAGCAGTTTCATCACCTTCTTCATCCCACCAGCCTCAGATCACATCGTCAGTCAACGCAGTCTTGGCTTATTTAATCTACTTTTTAGTTTACTTATTTAAACTAAAAAGGAAAAACAAAACTCACTCACAAAACAAAATCCAAAAATTAAAAACACAGGAGCAGGCAACACAAGGAAACATCTAGTACAGGAAAAGCAATGAACTGAAAAAGAGAGGAAGAAACACAGAGACTAAATAGACACAGGGGTCATCAAACACAGGTGAGAATGGTTACACAGGTGAGAACAATCAGGGCAATCAAACAGGAGGGAAACACACAGAGGAGCAAAGAACACAAGACAGAAACAATGACGAAAACTGAAGTAAAACCTGAACACTTAAAACACAAGTTAAACAAGATATTACAAAATAAAACACGAAACAATAAAGACTAAGAAACACTAAACACCAAACTACAAAAACACTAAAACAGGGAAACACACAAAGGAAATGAGAACTTAAACAAGACGAAAAATCAAAACTCAGATTCAAAACTAAATTATGACACCTCCAGTATTTGCATAGGGCAGACACCTTCTACAGTCTACACCCTGCAGATCTCAAGCGCAAAATTATCTGACAATAATTCAATATCAGATGTGAAAAATAAATATGTATCTTTGATTAACTCACTGTTCTCCTCCTCTTTTTATTGAGGAATTTTTTTTGTGAAAAACAGAAACGGGCAATATGAAAATAACAAAAAACTCTAAATACAGATTGTTCAGAAGCTTTATGTTTCCACTCCTCCAATCATGTTACCAGTCATATACCTACATAAAGATATACACATGTAATCATTCAATTTTCTTCATCATTCAATGTTTCAATTCAAACATTCAATTCATAACAAATAAAAAAAAAAATACAATCATTGAAATGTTGTTGTGACGACCCCTCCACACCAGTTGGTGTTCCTGTGCTGCTGGTTATATTCTGTTGCAGGTTCCAGGAGGCGGGCTCGTAATCAGTGGATGTGCTGCACCTGGGACCAGAGTAGTCTTCCTCCATAAAAGCGATTGAGGAAAGATGGCGCTCTCTCTCTCTCTCTCTGAAGACCGCACAACGGGACCGTGGGAACGTGGTGGCGCAGATGTGTGGCTGTATGGCTGGATGACACGAGTTTGGCTGGATGTGAATAAACGTGATTGCGTTCTGAGCAGAAATCGTGTCCAGGTTCATGTTTCTTGTTGCGGCCGAGAGCCGGGTTGTAACAGATGGGGGCTCGTCCGGGAAATTGTCCTACTAGATTTTCCGCAGCTCAGGTAAAGGGCCTGATGGGCGGAGTTTTTCCTTTTTCTGAATGAAGTCGGGTGTTGCGCAATCAAGAGTGAGGAAGTAGCGTTGACCTGTGCAGTTACGTTTTGAGGTGGCACGGAGCTGAATGGCGTAGACAGCGGTGGGTGTTGTCGGGGTCGCCAGGTTTAATGTGAGTTTATTTTTTGGCAGTGAGTTATGTATTCCGGTGCAGTGCTGACATTTGCCGATGGTTTCTGTCCCTGTAAGGTTTAGCGCGGATTCCCATATGGAGTTCGTGAGGTGGGTGGTAGAAGTGGTGTGAAAGTGGTTGGAGCTAACAGCTCGGGAGCACGTCCGAGGTTGCGGTGAAGTCGCCAATTACTGGTTGCTTTGCCGGGCTTGCGGGATAAAGTGCATAAATACCCATCACAAGTAGCATCTGAAGACGCTAGGGGGGAGCTTAGTTAGTTTTTGTTAGGCAGTTAGAGGGACGAGAAGCTGCGGTGACGTCCAGGCTGTGTAAAGGGCTGCGTGAGCTGGGTGGCCATTAGTCGGGTTTCTCGTGAGTAGAAGACTGTGTGTAGACAAGTGAATGTTTTGAACATGGGCAGTGTGGAAGAGTTTCTGAGTGCGCCGTCAGAGGAGCTGCTTGAGTGCTGTTCACGGGAGCAGTTGATCAAGATAGCAGATCACTTCAACTTGGATATTGGTGATAAGAGAATGAAGGAAAACATTAAAGGCATTTTAAAAGCAAATTTGACCGACATGGGTATTCTCAAAACTGAAAAGAGGGTTGTTGGCATGGTGATAAGTAGCGATGCTGGTCTGACTTTCGAGCAGAGGAAAGAGTTGCTGCTCTTGCAAACGGAAATGGAGAAGCTGGCCGTGGAGAAATTGAGGGGAGAGGCAGAGATCAGAAGACTTGAGATTGAAGAGCGGAGGTTGAGTTTCACATTTGGGAATGGTAGTCAGGCCTCTGACGCCTCAGGTAGATCTGTTGTTTTTGATGTTGGCAGTAATCTGCGGTTAGTTCCTCAGTTTAGTGAGAGGGACCCTGATATTTTTTTTTCATTATTTGAGCGGGTAGCCGAGAGCAGGGAGTGGTCTGATTCTGAACGGACTTTGTTATTGCAATGTGTACTAACAGGTAGGGCTCAAGAGGCTTATTCTGCACTTACAGTGATGGAGAGCAAGATTTACTTAACGGTGAAGGATGCTGTGCTAAAGGCATACGAGTTAGTTCCTGAAGCTTACCGTCAAAAGTTCAGGACATGGGAGAAGTCGAACAAACGGACTCATGTAGAGTTCGCTAGAAATCTTGTTACCTTTTTCAGCCGGTGGTGTAATGCTTTACATATTGACACTTATGCTGCGTTGTGTGATTTAGTTGTGTTGGAGCAGTTTAAAAATTCTTTACCTGGCCACATTGCGGTTTACATCAGCGAGCATAAGGTAAAGACTGCTGCCGAGGCTGCTGCGCTGGCCGATGAGTATGTGCTGACGCACAGAGGTGGTCGTGACTTCAGGGTCCGGACTGAAGGGGGTACGTATCGTTCCTCGGCTAGATGGGAGGAGAGTTCTCATTCTGGTCAGGATGAAGTGACACATGTCCAGTCTCACTTTGACCCTTCTAAAGTATGTAATTTCTGCAAAGATAGAGGACATTGGAGAGTTGATTGTCCTAAAGCTAATGCCAGAAGGTCAAATAGCGGGGGTCGGGGTAACTCTGCTGTTTGTGCTGTGTCTGTTGAACCTGTCCCTGTTTTTTCTCACCCGCAGGCAAAGAGTGGAAAACCCAGTAGTTGGGAGGATTCAGGTTTCTCGGCCTTTGTGTCTGACGGTCGTGTGTCACTGGCTGGGAGTGACATCAGCAGGCCAGTAAAAATTTTAAGAGACACTGCAGCATACGACTCATACATTTTGAGCTCTGTATTACCTTTTTCTGAGGATTCAGATACTGGGGATTTTGTTTTGATGCGAGGTATGGGATTGAGCGTTGTACCTGTTCCACTACATTCTGTTGTGATCAGCTGTGGTTTGGTACAAGGGGAGGTTGTCTTAGGAGTGCGGCCTGCATTGCCGATTGGAGGGGTGGACATCATCCTTGGGAACGGCCTGGCTGGTAACCGTGTGTGGCCTGACGTTCCACCACCTCCTATAGTGTCTGCTTCACCCACTGTGACTGAGAACCCAGATGAGAGTGCACAAAGTTTCCCGGAAGTGTTTTCAGTTTGTGCTGTTACACGGGCTATGAGCTGTGCACAGGGGAAATTGGAGCAGAGTGTAAAAGAGGTGAGTGAGGAGAATTCTGTTGTTGTTCCTGACTCATTGTTGTCTGTCTCTCGCACTGATCTAGTGGAAGAGCAGAGAGTGGATTCCTCTTTACGTCCTTTGTTTGATGCCGTACTGTCTACGATGGATGGAGACAGTTCTGCCAGTGGTTATCTGCTGCAGGGGAAGCTGCTGGTGAGGAAATGGTTGCCACATGGGGAGGACTTTCTTGGTAAGCCAGTATTCCAGATCGTGGTTCCTGTGCGATTTCGTGATGACATCCTGAAGGCGGCACATGACCAGTCGGGGCATCTGGGTGTTCGAAAAACGTATAATTATATGTTGCGTTATTTTTTTTGGCCGCGTTTGAAGAAAGATGTGTCCCGCTTTATTAAATTGTGTCACGTCTGTCAAATGACCGGTAAACCCAATCAGAGCATTAGGCCTGCGCCTCTGTGCCCCATTCCTGCGATCGCACAGCCATTTGAGTATCTGATCATTGATTGTGTTGGCCCTTTACCACGTTCCAAATCTGGTTGTAGCTACTTACTCACTGTGATGTGTCAGAGCACGAGGTATCCCGCCGCGTATCCACTGCGTTCCATAAATACCAAGGGAGTAGTAAAAGCACTAACTCAGTTTATTTCCATTTTTGGAATTCCAAAGGTAATTCAAAGTGATCAGGGCTCGAACTTTTCATCAAAATTTTTTTTGCAAGTGTTAAAACAGTTAAAAGTTCAACATAACCAGTCTTCAGCTTATCATGCACAGAGCCAAGGAGTTTTGGAAAGGTTCCATCAGACTCTTAAATCATTGCTGCGTAGTTATTGTGTTGAGCTAAATCAGGATTGGCAGGAGGGGCTGCCGTGGCTTCTATTGGCTGCCAGGGAAGTTGTGCAGGAAAGCACCGGTTTTAGTCCAAATAAACTTGTTTTCGGGCACACCGTACGAGGGCCGCTTGCGCTGTTGCATGACGCTATCGCACTATCTGAACCTCCTCCTAGCCTTCTTGAGTATGTAAACGGTTTCAGGCATCGTTTGTACTCAGCTGGGGAGATGGCTAAGGAAAAGCTGTTGTCTGCCCAGGGTAAAATGAAGTCCCTTTACGACCGTAAAGCCGAACAGCGACTGTTTAGTCCTGGGGATCAGGTCCTTGCCTTGTTGCCGATTTCTCATTCACCGTTTCTGGCCAAATTTACTGGACCCTTCACAGTGCTGCGTCAGGTGTCTGACCAAAATTATCTCCTTTCCACACCAAAGCGTAGGAAATCAACTCAACTCTGCCATGTCAATCTGCTAAAATCTTACTATGCTAGGGAGTTCAAACTTGTTTCAGCAGCGGCAACAGTGGGGAGTTCATTATCAGCAGGGGAGGATGATGGGGTCACCGCACCGGATGAAAGTTTGTTGCGTGGTAGACTGAAAAATTCTGAAACCTTGTGTAATCTTGAGTCCTTGTTGGGTCATCTCTCTGCAGAAAGATGTGCTGAGTTGTCTGCTCTTATTCACAGTTATCCTGGGTTGTTTAGTGATACACCGAGTCAAACACATCTCATTGAGCACGACATAGATGTAGGTGATGCACAGCCCATTCGACAGCGTTTCTACCGGGTGTCTGAGGAGAAGAAAAAGGTAATGGATGCAGAAATAAGCTACATGCTTGAGAATGGAATAGCAGAACCTTCATTTTCGAGTTGGGCATCCCCTTGTTTACTGGTGGAGAAGTCTGATAAGAGTCCGAGGTTTTGTACGGACTATCGCAAGGTAAACAGGGTTACCAAACCCGATGCTTATCCGCTACCCCGGATAGAAGATTGTATTGATCAGGTTGGTTCTGCATGCTTTGTCAGTAAGTTTGACCTACTGAAGGGTTATTGGCAGGTCCCTTTGTCTCAAAGAGCTAAGGAGTTTTCTGCTTTTATTACACCCTCCGGGTTGTATTCGTACACTGTAATGAGTTTTGGACTCCGAAATGCACCATCGACTTTCCAGCGCCTCATGAACATGGTGTTGTCAGGGCTGGAAGGGTGTGCTGTGTACCTAGACGATGTTGTAATTTATAGTCATAATTGGGAGGAACACATCGGGCGTATTAAGGAACTGTTTAATCGTCTGAGGGATGCACGACTGACCGTGAACCTGGCGAAATGTGAGTTTGCTAAAGCCACGGTCACTTATCTTGGCAAAGTCGTGGGACAGGGGAATGTGTGTGCAGTTCAGGACAAAGTTGTCGCCATTGAGAAGTATCCTGTTCCCACCACGAAGAAAGAGCTTCAGCGTTTTCTCGGTTTAGTTGGGTATTATCGCAGTTTTTGCAAAAATTTCTCCACTGTGGTATCTCCTTTGACTGATCTTTTGAAGGGAAAAGTTCGGTTTGTTTGGTCCTCCTTGTGTCAACAAGCTTTTGACAATGTCAAGTCTGTTCTGTGTTCACCGCCTGTTCTCGCAGCTCCTCGCATGGATCGGCCTTTTAAACTGCACGTGGATGCAAGTGATGTGGGTACCGGAGCCGTCTTGTTTCAAACAGATGGTGATGATGTTGATCGTCCCGTGAGTTTTTACTCAAAAAAGTTTAATTCATTTCAGTTAAACTATTCTGTGATTGAGAAAGAAACTCTCGCACTCATCTGGGCTCTACAGCATTTTGATGTTTATGTCGGCTCTAGCGTTCCTCTGGTTGTGTACACTGATCATAACCCCATAACCTTTTTACATTCTATACATTGCCCAAATCGCAGGCTGATGCGGTGGATGTTGTATTTGCAGTCCTATTGTCTAGACATTCGTCACATCAAAGGCTCTGATAATGTTGTGGCCGATGCTTTGTCTAGAGCCCCTATCTCTTAAGTACTGTTTAACGCTCTGGTCTTCTATGTCTCTGTTCTGCCTTCTTAAATGCTCCTTCAGGCGCTCGAGTTGCTGAATGGGAGGTATGGAGGCGGGTTTAGCTAGCTGGAGAACACTACTTCCCAAAGGGTCAGTATGTTTGTAAATACAAGTTGTATAAATGTTGTTTAAAAAAAAAAATTCACTGTGGGTCCGTTTAGCTACCGGTGTTCCTATTGGAACTCCGTTCTTATGGGGGGGAGTGTGACGACCCCTCCACACCAGTTGGTGTTCCTGTGCTGCTGGTTATATTCTGTTGCAGGTTCCAGGAGGCGGGCTCGTAATCAGTGGATGTGCTGCACCTGGGACCAGAGTAGTCTTCCTCCATAAAAGCGATTGAGGAAAGATGGCGCTCTCTCTCTCTCTCTCTGAAGACCGCACAACGGGACCGTGGGAACGTGGTGGCGCAGATGTGTGGCTGTATGGCTGGATGACACGAGTTTGGCTGGATGTGAATAAACGTGATTGCGTTCTGAGCAGAAATCGTGTCCAGGTTCATGTTTCTTGTTGCGGCCGAGAGCCGGGTTGTAACAGTTGTTTAACATTGATACATACTGTGAAAAGTCGAAGTGATTCTATACTTTATATCAGCACTCACGGAATGTCTCTTGTCCAATCAGATTGTGCTTGGTCGGAACTCCCTCTGCTTTTTCAACATAGGTAATGTATGACTCCCACAGATGAAAGACTAAGAAATTGGACAATTTGGTCTTCTCTTAGTTGTTCTCAAAAGCCTCTGGACTTTTTTTCCTTAGCTCATCTGTTGAAGGATTCTGAGCATCCTCCTTCTTTACAAGAGCACTCAGATTATATCTTCCACTCCAAGATCTTGCTTACAGCTTCAATATTTACCATAACACAGTTTCACGAATTTGTCACAAGGTAATTAACTTGAGTTTATAGTAGAGTGGCGAAGCGTACTAACAATTTGTCATTGGTATTGCTCCTCAAGGATATGTCACATCTCTCGTGCTTGTGGAGGGAGAGTGAGTGAGTGACAAGCAAATAACTGAAGAGAGTGGACTTCTGAAGGATTTGTTGCCTGAAGACATGTTTCTGGCAGACCATGGCTTTAACATAGAAGACAGTGTCGGATTTTATTGTGCAAAGTGAAGGAAATCAAATATAAATATTAACCTTATATCTATTAATATAAATATTAAAGTAATTATTTGAGGTACTCATCTTCAACCTCTATAATTAACATACTTAACTACTTAACTACTCATTTTTGTACATATTATTCTAATATTTCAACCCATGAAAAGTATACTTTCTGAAAATATTATAGCATACAAACATTTTATATTCATTAAACTTTATACTGGGAATGATATTGTTGAACATTGATTTGTAATTTGTAAGGCATTGATAAAAACTTGGTGATAGGAGAAATAGCTTTTGTTGAGTTCCACACTGTCCCCTTTGTGGATCAGACAGAAGCCCTGTCTCCAGCACCAAGACGTATATCGACCTCGTCTTTTCTGTTCAAAATGAAAAGAGTTGCTTTCCGTATGACATCTCATGTTCCGGTCCATCACCCAAGCCGAAGTCACCGAGGTGGTTGGCCAGCTCCTCGGTGGCAAGGCACCGGGGGTGGATGAGATTCACCCTGAGTATTTGAAGTCTCTGGATGTGTAGGAGCTGTCATGGTTGACACGTCTCTGTAACATCGCGTGGAGGTCAGGGACACTGCCTCTGGACTGGCAGACCGGGGTAGTGGTCTCTCTTTTCAAGAAGGGGGATCGGAAGGTGTGTTCCAACTCTCGAACTAATCACGCTCCTCAGCCTCCCTGGGAAAGTCTCTTCCAGGGTTAGGGGCTGAGATGAGGATCGGCACCTTTAAGGCCACGGTTCTCAACCGGAAAAAGGTGGTTTGCCCTCTTTGGGTCGGTGGGGTGTCCTTGCCCCAGGAGGAGGAGTTTAAGTATCTTGTTCACGAGTGGGGGGAGGATGGAGTGTAAGATCAACAGACGGATCGGTGCAGCGTCCGCAGTCATGCGGTCGTTGCATCAGTCAGTCGTGGTGAAGAAAGAGTTAAGCCGAAAGGTGAGGCTCTCGATTTACCGGCCAATCTTCGTTCTTACCCTCACCTATGGTCATGAACTTTGGGTCATGACCGAAAGAACGAAATCTCGGATACAAGCAGCGGAAATGGGCTTCCTTCGTAGGGTGGCTGGGTGCACCCTTAAGCCCCATTTCCACACAGCAATCCGATACGGATCGGTACAGTTTGGTACGGTTTGATTGATCCTGATTGCGTTTCCACAGCCACCTGTGCCCTATTTGGTAGGTGGCATGTAAGCCGGATGCCGATAGCATCCCTCTGGAAGAGCTGGAAGAAGTGTCTGGGGCTAAGAGTCTCTGCTTAGACGGCAGAAAATGGATGGATGGATGGATCTCATGTTTGAATTTTCAGCTTCATAATCAGTTAATTGCTCTTCTTTGGACACACAATATGCTGATCTTATGTCACTTCAACATGCACAACAATCCCACTCCAGACATGGCATTATGCCAATAGGCATGTTTCAGAAAGAAGATGCAATAAACTCTCAGTCCAACCCTGAGCAATAAATTGATTTATCCTCAGGTGGGAACCTCTGCATGAGTTGATTTGAGTTTCTTCAATAAACTCTAGGTTCAGTCAGATTTCAGTGCATGAACCACGGCTATAAAAACCAACATTAATAAAGCCCTGATACTATAATTCACCATGGCAACAGGTGACGAAAAAAAGTCTGCATTATTTAACCCTCTCATCCTAAATCTTGATGCAGACATCAAAAGAGTATAGACAAACTGAGAGAAATCCAATACATGCTGTAGCGCAAAGGAGAGAGGAGAAAACTGCTGAACGAGAAATTAGATTAATACAGTAGTTTAAACAAAAGGCTTTGGCAAAAAATGTCATGGTGGTAGCACGTTACTTTATTAAACTTACTTTGACATATTAAAGTAGCCTAAATATCTCTATAATATCTATATTTCAATGTACACCAGCTTTATCCCAAATACAATGGTTGTTTCACATAGGCTGACAGCATCTAGGTCCTGTTACCCATACCCTTTTTAGTAAATTAATTCGGCCTTATTAAATTAACTTCAACTGACATTAATGTAACTCCCTGGGGAGTAATAATGCAGCCCCTTCATAGAGGCTCCTTGACTAAAGGACATGCCATGTTTGACAATACAGTATGAGTTCCAAACAGTAGGCCTATGTCAAACAGATTATATTAAATAATCTGGATTTTTATTCAGATAACCACAAATCTCCATTTACACACATGATACAGACTTAATAAAAGAGAAAATTTAACAGCGTTTCTGACTCTGTTAAAAAGGAGGAGACAGGGAGAAACTCTGTGTTCGTTCGCCTGGATACATTGCCATGGTAACTTATGCTGCACATATAACCTGCTCTAGAGCAGGTTATGATGGAGATAAGAGATCAAACTGTGAAAAAATCTCTGCCCATTGACCAATCAGATCTTTTGAACATGGAGTCAATTGAGAGGGGAGGACACTACATGTGTCCAGCATGTTCGCCACTTTAAGTCAGAGCAACACATTCAGTTCAGAGAAGAAACAGGAGCTATTATAGTCAGTTTGAAGGTGAACTAATAATCAAAAATTATTAGCCGTAGTTTTCATGTTATTAATCGTCAATTTGTCTTTTTTTGTGCCTTTGTGTCCTTCCTGCATTTGTTGCTGCAGCGGTGTAACTTCAGTCTTTGGGAGCCTGTTTGTCTTAAATGTCTTTATATTGTTAGTATAGTTTGATCAGAGTCTATAGATTATAGACGATGTGCTGACGGCAGACGCGGTGATGATTGTGATAGGTTAAATGAAGCTAACTCCGCCCTTTTATGTGAATGCGCTTTTGGCAACTCTGGGTTGACCTATCAGAATCATAACCAGCTACATCAAACTGTTAAGCACAATCTCTTGTGTCAGGGTTCTTGAAGCCAGATCACCCCAAAAAATAACCCTGGACATGTGGAACTGGCTTCGTAGGCCCCTGGTCTTACTGTTAAAGGGAATTCTTAGAAGACATCAACATTATAGGAATTTCTTTGAATTTTGTAGGAGCAACTCTTTGTGCTAGTAAGCTTCATGAATACAGGCTCTGGTGCTTATCCAGGATCAATCTGATACTAGTATCACTGGTATGTGCAGGCTGTGCTGCTCTCTCTGTTCATTGGGTTAAGATATGAAAGATGTACTCGGTACTTTGGAACCTTAAAATGATTTCACAGAATACCTTCACAGCTACAGTTATCTGTAAAGATCCTCATAAGAGACTTTGGGCCGATAATTAATAGACCAGAATCAGCTTGCAAAAATGCATAACCTCAGGCAAAAGAAAAATAAGAATTTTTAATGCCGGATGATAAAGAGAAATGAGAAACATAATTCACTCTAACCTAGAGAGCAGAGAGGGTAATTTACACATCCTGTGCTGTAGGGTTACTGTATGTGCCATACTTAATTAGTAAAAAAGACTGTTAGATAGCAAAAAGTACCAACAACATACCACATGTAATATGAATTATTGATATTATGATTTAAAGTCAACACCATGCACATAGGAGTGAGAAAAGCAGCCTGGGTATCTGCATGTCAGAGTAGTAAATCAAAAAAAAAATACGAGCATGAAAAATGTAGACAAGCAGAGTGGCTTTTGTGTCCAGTCATAAAGATATAAACACACCCAAAGTCTGTCAGGAAATAGACCAATAGACACAACAAGGGCAAGGTTACACTGGTTTCAGTTTTCTCTTTCTGGCGCAGGAACCAGATGCAAACTTCAACCTGCTTTGAGGCACTAGGAGAATGCAGCACAATGATGCTGAAACTTGGACCTACTTGTCTGACTGATTGTAGTCTAACTAGAATCGTCTGTGTGGTTGATCCAACATGGGTTTGGAGTTGATGAGTATCAACATGCTGCTTAGTGGAAACTCCGACTCTTGTCTTGCAGTGAATAAGGGAGTGTGCAGGACCAAATGAGTGTTGACTGTGAAAATCATCCTGAAATAGCAGGGAGCGGAACAAAGACGGGCTCATTAAAAATGTATCAAGGGTACAGCAGCCCTGTTTTTTTCTGAGCTCAGGGATTCTTCATGGCTCAATAAAGGCTGAGGACATTATCTTTACTCTCGCAATCCTTTTATTGTTTACTGCTGTTTCTTACTGCTGTTATATCCATATCTATGTATTCAGCACCGGCATATCTATACACTCCTGTGTGTGTTACAACTCACAGAATGGCCTGAGTGCAAATATTCAGACATGTCATAAGTGGTAATTTTAGCTCTGCGATCTTCAGTTTTCTATGTGAGACTTACACACTCTGGCAGCTTCTTGAAATGTGTCACTCTGAGTTGATGTGCCAGGAGAGGAAAGGGAGAGGTTTTATCATAGCTGCTGTGACAACTTCCACTGTCCCTCTGCTGTGTGTGTGTGTGTGTGTGTGTGTGTGTGTGTGTGTGTGTGTGTGTGTGTGTGTGTGTGTGTGTGTGTGTGTGTGTGTGTGTGTGTGTGTGTGTGTGTGTGTGTGTGTGTGTGTGTGTGTGTGTGTGTGTGTGTGTGTGTGTGTGTGTGTGTGTGTGTGTGTGTGTGTGTGTGTGTGTGTGTGTGTGTGTGTGTGTGTGTGTGTGTGTGTGTGTGTGTGTGTGTGTGTGTGTGTGTGTGTGTGTGTGTGTGTGTGTGTGTGTGTGTGTGTGTGTGTGTGTGTGTGTGTGTGTGTGTGTGTGTGTGTGTGTGTGTGTGACACTCTGAGTACTTGAACTCAGTCTCTCTGTTAACTTTCAAAATCTTTTTCATGTAACTTTAATGCTTAATGGAACTTAAGCTTCTATAGCACTTCTAACTTCCCAAGAATGCTTTTTACACCGCAGGTCACACCTTCCCATTCACACTACATTCACACACTGATGGCAGGGGCTGCAAAAGTGTCCATCAGTATTAACCAATCCATTCATACACATTCGCACGCCCTGTATAAAGCAGCAACAGCCGCTCAATGAAACAATATATCATAAAGCACAGGCAAATAACGTCCCATCATCTCCTTTGATAATTGCTACAACAATGACGGGCGCATCATTATTTGTGCTCATTGAGCCATTGAGGTCCATACAGTGTTGAGTAGGCCTCCCTCTCTTTCCCCTATCTTGACAAATACAAGAGACAAACATCATCAGTGTTTTTCCATTTGTGTTCTATCAAGTTCACATTAATCAAAGGACAGAATTCAGACAAGAGCATTGTTATCGTGAGGACTAGCTGGAGTATGGGAATCCCTCAGAGGTGAAGAGATGAGGGCAGCAGCATCTGTGTGGTCAGAAAGTAGACATTGATCCTCTGCACTTTTTCATGACGCTTTCTTTGGAGGTGGAGACCTCTCCCCCTCTCTTCGTGGGGAGAGGTTACACAGGAGAGGTTATGCACCTCTTACCCATGCATCCTGCTCAACATGCACAATGATCTACCAATAATCCCTCATCAGAAAAACTGAACTTTTAAACAAGGATATTAATACAATGAACAGAAGCTGAAAACTAGCAAGGCAGGAACATACACACTAAAATACATATCTTTATATGAATCTTGTGAATCGGCTGGTAGAGTGACAGAGTCGGACACATCTCATTCAGAAGGTCTGTGCTCATTTCTTATAAAGATTATCTTTGATATGTAGTCCACACATTTAATTACTTACATTTTCTTTTTGTATAAAGCCATTATTGGGGTCTTTGGCAGATGTGACTGTCTCTTCACAAAGACACTGGAATGGATGATGTTTGACTGCACACAAGAGGCTACACAGCATGTTCAGTATACTTGTTGATAGATTATTATTTGATGCTGACATGAGCTGACAGCAGAGCTGTTTGTCCACTCTGGGACTTGATTTGTCTCCTGGGCATCTGTTCAGATCTCAGAGTGTGAGATTTACTTTGAAGGGTGTTAAAAGTGTCGTTATGTTGTTTTTCATGCCCTCTGAGTGAAATTAATTTCAGAATTGGGCTTTCATGTAGACCGACCTCCCACAATCCCCCTCCACACTTTTTTAAAAAAAGTGTTGCTCGCTGCTCATTACATGAAAGCAGAGAGCAGTTCTGAACTGCAACATGACCCATGTGATGATGTGCCGTGTGAAGTCAACTGATCAGCCACATCATGGTACAGTGAAGCTCTGTCCAATCCTCACATGTGCAACCATCACTATTACCCTCAGTTCTCTTCTGTTACCCTAAAAACCCGGCTCCATGTAAAACCTAGAGGAAAAAACAACCCCTGTCTGATGGAGTCCTGAGTTTGAGAATTTTTTCTTCTGTTGCAGATGAACTGCTGATGTAGACAATGCTGCAGGCACATGATGCTGAGCACAAGCTGCTGCCATCTGGTCACAGGTATACAGTATCTCCCAAGGTGCAGCACTATTCAAGAACTAATTTTTCCCTGGTACATCTGGCCTTTTAAACAGCACCATGTGACTCCTTGTCCTATTCGTGCGTTTATTGCGTTACACAGTGCTCTATGTGACTGTGCTTTTTCTTGTATTGCCGCTTGTAAAACGAAATGCCCCTCAAGTATAATAAAGTTTACCTCGACACTGCTGCTGCGGACTCTCTGCTGCTGCAGACACACTGCTGCTGCGGACACAATGCTAAAGACACAATGCTGCAGACATAATGCTGCAAACACTTGAATTCTGCAAACTGCTGCTCTGCACACAGAATGCTACTTCACACAAACTGTAGTACACACACTGCTTTAGTGTAGACGATAAAATAGTAGTAGAAAATAGAAGTAGACACTTCAAAGGAATTTATGATACACTAGGATGTA
This sequence comes from Symphodus melops, assembly GCF_947650265.1. NCBI lineage: Eukaryota > Metazoa > Chordata > Actinopteri > Labriformes > Labridae > Symphodus > Symphodus melops. Next base: position 13,360,397 of record NC_136701.1, read on the forward strand.
AGCTAAAATGCTAAAATGGCTCAAAGTTTTACAGGTGAAGGTTAGCTGACTTTTGTTGTTTATAACTAATATAGGTGACTGTTCCAGCATAGTTCAATACATTCTTATAAACGTATTTATTTTGCTATATATTTTGTATTATGTAATGTGAAAGTGATTATGTTATCAGATTTATGCGGGGACATGGTTAAAAAAAAAATACATTATGGTCTGTTACGCGTAGTGGAGCAGAGGTATATGTGTGGAAATTGACAAATACAAATATATAATTTTATCTAAAATGTATATTTAAGAGTTTTTGCTACTTTCCCCACAAGAAGATCTTTGGAAAAGATTTGGCATGTTCCATTTTTTGTAAGACAACCAAAACAGAACAAAAAGTTACAGGGAGCTGTAAGCTTTAAGTGAATGGGGAAAAAGCCTCTTCATTTAGAGAAATCGCATGTTTATCTCTAAATGTTTATCTCTAAATCTGTCCCTCACACTATGCATCATGGGAGCACACAACTATTACAGGAATCATTATAGGGTTTTTTTTAGTATAAGCTGACTGACACAGGTTGTTATTTCTAAGCAGCACACAAACAAACACATTAGTTCCAGACACTGAGTTTGTCTTCAGCAGAAATCTGGTCCTCAGACATGCAATGTTTTATTCCCGCAGACAGCCATCTTCATCCAGCTCGCTCAGGGACTCTCTCTATCCTCAGCTTACATTATTTTCTCTGTCTTATGAAATAGACAACTTCAAAAGATTGGCTGCTTTGGCCTGTCCCCCCTACAACCCCAACTCCCCCCCACCAATTATTCATGAAGGTCTTCTTGTTGAAATAGGGGCACATGAGGGAGTTTGCAACTTATTATCATGACCTGATTAAAGCTTTGTAGTGAGTGGCAGCGTGCAGCATGAGCCCACGTCAGGGTCCACAACAGGAACCAGCAAGGTTAAAAATAAATAAATAAATAAAAATAGGGCAAAAAAAAAAAACGGCCACAGAAAACAACACTGGCTCAAACATGCAACAAATATGATGGCAGGACTCACATTTAGAACTAACCCCAGTGGTGGTTAGAGGAACTGTAGTACAATTTCAGTTGGTTCCATTTTTGTCTCAAGGACAGAACTGCAATTGCATCATTACCTGCCACAATGCAGGAAAGAGTTAAGTCCCAGAGTTTTTTTGTTTATAGAGAAGAAACACCAAAGCTCACTCGGTTGTGTACATAGAATGAAAGAAATAAATGTACCACTTCAGATAAACATTAAGTAAAGAAAATACAAATAAATCAGATACATTGAAATTAAATTACCGAGCTTACTTTATAATACTATATAGTAAGAATTACACGTTTAAGACAAATACCTTAGTCAGATGCTACTGAGGACAGTTCACTAATAACATAAGGTGTTGTTGGTATAAGGAAAAAGACAAACCCTTCAATTAAAACTGCAAGCAATGATGAAGGGCCCGAAGCACACAGTGCGTGTGGGGTGTGTTGCGATTGCAGGAGTCCAGCCGCAAGATGTGGCCAAGGAGCAGGCCTTACAGTTTGATTTGTGTGAAAGTTTGACAGTACACTGAGGCCATACCCTTTTCTGTAGAATCGTGAGAAGCAGAACTGGAGATCTTCAACATGTCTAGAACACCCTGTTTGTAATGATCGTCTGAACCCCCTCAGACTAATTTGTTTAAATAGGTAACCTGTGAAATGTGAATTTTAAGCAATCGTCTTGCAATCCCAAAAATATAGTGGGCTTCTTGTATTGTTTTGACAATGGTTGTAAGAGGATTTGATGTAGGTCCTGACGTGGTTAATGTGCATAAAAATTGTCATTCATGTAGGACAAACAAAACATAAATGGGGAGGCCTTTTTTTTCCATTTTCATTTATCCACGGCCACTTATTGTACCAACATGATCAATTTTACTTGTTTAAACTCAAAAGTAAGATTCAGATCTACTCATGCTTAAGTCCACTCAAAGTGTTATCTTAAGGATATTTAAATTGCATTTCTTTAAGAAAACATTAATTTCACCTGAAAATACCTACAATCTTCTTACATCCATAGTCAAAACACTACAGGAAGTCCACCATATTTTTTTATAATTAAAAAAAAAAGGCTCAAATTCACGTTTCACAGGTCACCTATTTGAACTAACTTGTACAAGGGGGCTCATCTGATCATTGCAAACTCTGCGTCAATTTTTTTAGACATGTTGAAGAACTCATCTTGTGCTCTTCACAATATTTCGTTGAAGAGCGTGGCCACGGCGTGCGGTCAAACTTTGATGTCTTGGTGCATCCCTTTTAACTTTTCCAAAATGTCTCCCCATATTTACACTTTATATGGATTTAAGAGGGACAAAACTCATTTGAGCAACATGGGGAGAGTAATGGGGATCAAACTGATCTGACTGATCAAAACCGTGGTGCTGACAGACTGTGGTGAGTATGTGGGGATTGGGGGTTAGAAGGAGAAACTTTTAAAATACCTTTTACAGTAGCAGCAGTTTGATGTCCGGATGAATGACAAGCTGGAGGCAGAGGAGTAAACCAGGTCGTCATAAAAGAACGTCACTCTGTTCCAATGGGTCAGTAAACTAGACCAGAATCTCAGGTCAGAGCTGCACCCTTCATTTACCTTACATTGGCCACGGACAAAGCCATGGTCAGCAGCCTTGAATAGCCTTAATATGCAGCTTCTATCAATACTTTGGGGCGATCTCTTCATGCTCACACTTAAAAGATTGATTTAAAGGAGGTGTAATTTTCAGAATTGTATTTAAGCATTACCAATGTGTTCTGTATACAAAGATAGTGTGAGCCATGAATTATTTGGATTAAAAAAAAGGCATTGTCTTTGTAAGATTAAACACTGGGCACCCCCATATGGCTGATATGGGATGATCCTTGTGTTCGACTGTGAGAATGGCAGGCATCTGAGGCCCTGACGAAAACAGGATTTGGGTCACCTCTACAGCAGACAAACCAGAAAGAGCCCATGCTTCATGATAAAAAACCAAAGACCAATACAAATCTCAAGCACACAGAGAAACATGTTAGTCTAAATTCCTGCAAATCAGGAAAAAATGTTTTGATCAAATCAAATTTTAAACACTCAGTTTCAGCTGAGTGTTTAAAAATATGAAGAGACAGCTTCTGCTGGTGCAGACACAGCTTCCCTGAAGTTGTTATTTATGTTGGTATGTTATAATCCTTTATCAAACCACCTGGGGCTCTGTTTAATGTTTAATATAGACTGTGTTTCCCTTTGTTAGGAGATGTCGGGACTCATTTGAAAAAAATGAATAAAACATCACTGAACAATCAAATATAGCGATGCATGAGTCAAAGCCAGAGCTGTTATCTGAGAAAAGTCTAAAGCGCAGATCTGTAATGCTGTTTCTCTGCAGCCTTCCAGTTCTGTCAGGATTACTCAGCTGTAGTCTAAACGATCTGCAAGGAGGAACCACACTAATCACAAACCATGATACATTCTATCTAAAGTCTCATTTATGCTTCTTTAAAATTTGGAAATAGATACGCATGTTTTAAATGATATAACAGTCACTACTTCCATGAGTCCTTGAGATGGCTGATAATGCATCCACAAGAGGTGCTGGTAGCCTCGTGGTTTTGAGAGTGCACCCTACATAAAGTAGTCCTCGAGAGGACTCTTTCTCTCCCATAGTCTCTTACTCTATCCACTGTCCTATATCTCTGAACTAAAGGCATAAAAGACAAAAAAAGAAATGCATCCAGGGCTCTGTCTTCCCTAGACCTCCATGTCTCCTTCGCTGCCGTGTCCAACCGATGTTAAATTCCTGTCTAGGTCCTGTTTCTGACCAGCTATGTTAATGTTGACTGTCCCTATGTCCAGGCAAGATAACAGCATACTCAAAATTCTTGACTAATTTTCCAAAGTATTCATCTTCGTAGTGTCTTGTCTGTCTGTCTCAAACAGTTAGCTACATAGCTTGATGTTGCCGCGCCATTGATATTGATACGTTTGTATCGATAAGAAATTACGTACAAATTGAACATAAGAGTATGAGCAGAAGACTTTCTTTGTATCTGTCAGGACTGGTCCTGAATATTCGTTCATCGCATAGACAATCAATTATTAATTTTTCAATTCGGATGATTGTTTTTGTTATTTTGGGGGTTACCTGATCTTTCTATCGTCACTGCAATCAGTGAACGTCACATTTCAGTTCACCGCTGCTGTTAAATGGCGGACAAAATGCTGAAGACTTCAACGGTGTGGAACCTTCAAATTAAGTAAAGACAAGACAAAGGCAGTGGGCCAAAAATGCAATTTGAAACTGTCCTGCCATGGTGGCACAACAAGTATAAAAAATCACCTGACTGTTTTAAGTAGTAATGTTTTAGAGACTTATGGCTGTATCTGACTAAAATGACTCAATATAACACACAAAGTAACTTTCATGTTCTCTGTATTGTTCTACGGTGTGCGGCGACAGACTCCTGTCCATACATAACCGGGTATCTCACAAAATGAAGAAGATATTTTTCTACGTTTTGGCCACATGAAAACGCAGATACTGCATCAAAAACTAAGCTTTTTGATAACTAACTTTCAGACTTGTTAAGGGTCATTTTTGCTATACATCCGATACGGACAGTGCCCAATACCATTTTTTGGGCTCCAGGTATTCTGTAGTTATCAACAACAAATAGTTGAACATCTGGTGCAGCGCAGCTCAATTAAGGGTGGGGTCACACTGGCCGGCAGGGCCCATGGTCACACTGGCCGGCAGGGCCCATGGTCACACTGCACCAGGATTGACTGTACCCTCTTGTACATACACGCAACATCGTAATACAATAAATGTATGCTTTGTATGTATGCTGTATGCTCAAAAACTAAGCTTTTTGATGCAGACCAAAGTGAAGACATGCGTTTACATGTGGACGTCAATGACCGGGGTTTCGCATTTCGAAACGTCACTGCCTGCGACAAAATATGTCCCATATGCGACCTGTGTTTACATTCGTTAACAGTATGGATGCCCTCACAATGATTTTAGCTTTGTTTTTTGTCCAGGTAATTTTTTCTTGCTTGTTTTTACAAGCCCAGAGACTGCTCCATGTTCAAGAACACAGGCGAAGGACGATGTTAAGGATGGTTTTTTTTGCCGATTTGGGGAACTACTGCCATCTTAAGTCTGGCATGCTTATGAAGGTGCTTAAAAGTTTGTTAAAGCCGATTATGATTTTCAGGTCATGATCAAGAAATTCTTAGAGACTGTCGAACTCTGTTCATACACTGAACCTGGACTGCTGCTGGCTTCACTTTAATTAGTGCTGTCTCCTTTATAGAATCCATACCTAATTCTTATGCATGTATTCATGGGCTCTTTTCAGAGGATAAACACTGGGGAATCAGATAATAGGTTAAAAAAACATGCAAAGATCCCTCAATAATATAATTATAGTGCTCTCATGAGTTGTTTCTTTCAGAGACAGGCAGTCACTTTAAATGATGTAATTATTTAAAAAATACTAAGAATAAAAGGTTTGACAAAAATATCTTTAACTCAGTCCTGTAACGGCTGTATGTTCCCTATGCTGTTTATGTGCCGTCTCCACTTTCTGCGTTCTCTTGCCCAGGTGTAGCCACTGATTTCCCAGTACGGCTCATCTGGCCATGATCAGGGTTCAACAAAAAAAAAAAAAAACAGAGTGCAGGTAAAACAAAAAGATGATTTATTTTAACTAAAATAGCAGAAGGCAAAAAAAAAAACAGGAGCAGGGAACACGAGGAAAGCTCCGACTGGTACAAAAAAAACACAATAAACTGACACAGAGGGGAAGAAACACTGAGACTAAAGAGGAGTAATCAAAGATAGGTGAGAATGGTTACACAGGTGAGGACAATCAGGGCAATCAAACAGGAGGGAAACACACAGAGGAGCAAAGAACACAAGACCAGAAACACTGAGGAAAACTACAGCGTAAAACCTGAACACCGAACACACAACTTAAGATAAAGCAGGAAACTCTAAACTAAGAAACCAAACTAGGAAACCGTGCAAGTATTGTACTATCTTGTAGTTTGTGTTGTGTGAATAAATAAACTATGTTACTCCCTCCGAGGTCTTAATCAAGGCTCAAGTCGTTCGTTTTTGCTCACAGACATTTATTTAGCCACGTCTTCTTCACGTTACCAACGATGCCAAAACAGTGCCAAATAATGCCGTCAGAACTAATAATATATATATATATATGCGCCAGGCTTTGTGGTTTGAAAAACTATGCTATATTTGATCCAATTCCCACCTGGACACACAGTACGTATGTCTTTATTAGAGTTCAGCTCTCAGTCAGTGAAGCGTTACACACTGACTACCCACCAGTTCTGCTCTGTTGTTGTCAAATTGGGCGTGATGTGCAGCAGACTGCACAGATTCTGGCTTGATTCGTCAGTAAAGATCTTGTGTTTAAACAAACAGAACATTTACAGAAAGATGAACTGCTCCCTGTGGTTCAGTCCTTTCAGTATGGATGCTTTCGAAACAGTTTCTGCTCTTTTAGCTGCTGGAGGTCCAGACTCTGGCCAATTCTCTATCACCATGTCAAACTAAATACAACAAGTTGTACTTTTTTTGTTTACCCTTTCTTTCATGAAACCTTCTAACTAGACCAGTACATGGTTTTTCAGTTTAACCAACCAACCTGTTTTGGTCATCATTAAAGCTGCCAATTCACAACAACAGAGATCCTGACTGTATCTTTATAAACTTTTACCTGTTTGCCTCTACCTATCCTCAGTGTTTCACATCTGTGGAAAAAAATGTGTCTCCTTGTGTCAGGATCTGTGCCTAGCAGCTCCTCCTTCCTCTTTTGTCTGTTCTTGTCTACTTGTTTGTCTGATCCTCTAGTGTCTCCTCCCCTATCTCTTTTATGTGAGTGCATGGGCGTGGCTTTGTTTCACAGGCAGGACACACCCATTCCACTGCACTATTATCGAAGGATTTGTGTTTGCACTGAGAATCTGTCTTGTGAGTCGTGTATTTGGGTCCAGACCTCCCGTAGTCCACAACACCTTGTCTTTTTAAAATTGTATTAATGCTCAAAATCTATTCTTTACAGTGCTTCCGTAACACTCCCATATGTGGGCATTTCAGAGCCTTTAATCACATCTCAACATGCTGTGACCAAGATATGATATTAGGGCACTAAAAATTAAATATACCATTATGTAAAAGTATCAAGATAATGCAGAGCTCTATAGAGACTAACAGAACAGGGTAGAAGGGTTAACAAGAATCCAAACACTGAAGGGTTGTAGATTTTAAAAGGAAACCTGACAGAGACTGAGTATTGTTTTGCATGGAGCTCAGCTGCATTCATTCTGTAATCTGGCAGACATGGTATTTTCCTGGTGTGCCTATGCACTTTGGGGCCAGTATGAATTATCTTAGTTTTTGTTTTATTATCAATAACTGGCCACATAGTCGGGGAAGTGGCCCATTTGCTGTTTTCTTTGGAGTTGGCTGGCCAAAACTTGCATCCCACAGGGCCATCTCTACAGCTCCCAGTCTGTTTGCTTTTACTCAGAAAGTAAGTGCCCAGAGGATAAAAAATGTCAAAACAATCACTTGGTAATAATATCATGCTTTCAGTGGCATTTTGGATCCAATATTATGAAATGTCATAGCACAAAAAAAATATTTTTTAATTAAACATAGCTCCCCAGCAGTCTGTGTGTTTTCAGATAAATGTTGGCTTTATGGCCACTTAAACAGGTGGTATCAAGCGACAGCATGGAAAAACTATTTCTCTAACAATACACCAACAAATACCATGCCCCAAATTTGCTACATCAGGCTGTGAAAAAAGGGACTGCATCAAAGGGATGAAGGACCTTTCATCTTTCTGTATCCAGATGGCTCTCAAGTCATTTATATCCCTTGGACACAAAAAACATTTATTCTAAAGCAGTGGTTCCCAACCTTTTCCAACTCAGGGCCCACTTTTAAGTCTCAAAAATCTTTAGAATCTAAAGGAATATATAACAGAAATAGGCAAGTCATATTATTGTATTCAGAAAATAGTTGTGACATTGTGGCATAATCAGTAGCCATTGCAAAGCAGTTTTGACCTGCTGTGCCGGTATATGTTTGTGTTGATCAGTCAGAAAACTGAGACAGGTCTGAGTATATCTACGCTGATATGTAAGCCTATTTATGTCCAATCTTAGTACAGTGGATGAGAGTTAGTTCAATCATTTCTAAGTAGGTTCAGCCTGCATTAAAAACACAACAATGGAGCCTACAATTTACCACGGCAACAGCTGTAAAAAGGAGTTCTGCCTGTGTTTCTACTAGTGAATCAGAAATTCTCGTGAAAAAGATTAGGAGTTTCAAAATCAAAATGAATACATCCATAAATATGAAAACTACTGCAGTGACAAAGGAGAGAGATTTGGAAAGAGATAAAATTATCATTATAAAATTATCTCCAGTATTTAGCATTTTGTTTTGATGTTTATCATTGACTGACTATCGGGTAATTCAAAGCTAGCTTGCATTTGTTACAGGTTTAAAAATGAAGCCACGTCCATCTTTGGCGCAACACATTTATTTCCTGTAGAAATATGAAACAGTTACAGATCAGGAACTTTCTCCGATGTGCGCAAACTAGAACATCACGTACTGACTACTACTTCTGCTCTACTGGTGCCAGCTACTGATGCACAGTCTAGTGTAAAGCTAAGAGCGCTCTCTACTGACCAAGCTGACTTTAACATAAATAATATCACCCATATGAAACACATTCACTCAGATTATCCTGTGATAAAATGTTAATACAAGGGGAAACAGTAGTGTGCTTATTTCTTCAGAGATATATAAATATTTGTACTCTTTTAAACACACCGTGCCACGCTCTGTTTTGTGTCTTGCAAAAAAATTATCAAGAATATTAATGTGCAAATAGCACAGTGTAAGATATTATTATGGTAAATGTACTTGAGCTTATACTCTATAGTGCTGTTTTTAGTGTTCTGCCTACTCTCAGCGCTTTTACACCGCATATCATACGTACCCATTTGCACTCTATTGGCAGTGGTTGCTATGCAGTGAGACGATCAGAAGTAACTAATCCCTTTCTATTGCATTCATACACTGCAGACGATGCAGCAAGAGCAAAAGTGTCACGACCAGATGCAGAATACCCATACACACGACTCAAAGGCAAAGACAGTTTCAAAGTCTGTATGTTCAGGCCGGGGTTTAGTACACGGTAATCCAAAATACAATCCAGGCAACAGAATCCAAAAAATCGGCAAAAACGAGGTCAGAACAAAGCAGGGTCAGAATCAGAAAAAGCTAGACAAAAGAATGCTGGAACGCTGATACAAAATGAACAAGACAAACTGGCACAGAGTGAGGGAAACACAGACACTATATACTGAAAAGGTTAACAAGACACAGGTGAGACACATCAGGTAATCAGTAGAGCGGGAAACACTGGGGCAAGGGCATGCAGCAACAGTCCTGAAACGAGACACAGGGTAAGTGATCAAAGTAAAACACAAACGCAAGACATGAAACATGAGGAAAACAGAAATAAACAGAAACACCCGGGGATGTGATAAAAAGAGCTAAAGACACAATGGACAATGTTGCCAGTGATCGAGCCCTCAACCTTCCAGTTGATTGGTGATAAAAAAATGTCATGTTTATATGATATCCTGCTGGAAGGAGTGGGCACCACAAATAATGGCTCCAGAAGTTGATTTTTAAATGTCCAGCTTTTCCCTTTAGAGTAATACTCAGTTCTGAGGCTTACAATCTCTCCATAGCCTGTTGTAGATAATCCTGAATGTCTGGCTCAACACATAAATCAATCGTTGGCCTTACCTCAGGATGAAAGCAGGTTGATATTGATTGGGAACATAATAGAAATAATGTGGCAGAATTGTTAAAGGGAACATGGTGATGGTGTAAAGTCCTGTTGTAGTCGTGTTTGACAAATTGTATGGGTTCGGTTTGCACCTGAAAAGACAGGGCAACACTTTCTTCACATGTCAGCAACCATCAAACCATAGATTTCAAATATTAATGGACAAATCAATCACCAACATACTGTATATGTGCATGTTACAGTCCATGGTTCTGCATCGCAGGAGAACTTCAAGATCACATAATAAAGACAAAAACATGCAAACAACATGTAGCTTAGTCTTTGTGATGATAATTTGTTGTTTGTATGGCCTGCGTTTTGATGGGGGGGATGGAGGGTCAGTGACTTTAGCAATCTGTCACTGTTACATCTCACCCACCTGTCAATCATATCAGCTACGTGCCAAATAACAATCATCAAGTTAAAACAGTTTAATTCAGGCTCTGTACAGTGTGTGCCCAGTAACTCATCAGAACCATTTTTATTCTTTACTCGGCTGTAAACACGTTATTTTATCCCGTAAAAACTGACTCTTTTGCCTGTGGTGTGTATGTGACTTCTTCTGTTCCTGGAGCCTGCAGGACTTTGCGATTCCACTTTTGCTTCATTTTTTCAAGATCTGCTTCCATTTATCTCCAACTCAGGAATTGAGCCCCCCTCCTCTTTTCACTAAAAAAGGCTTGAGCGAGAGCACCAACATTGCATTTTCAAATTCACATTCCACTTATTGAGACAATGAAGTATTTGTACCAATAACAAGCTCTTTCGTGAGTTGTGTCTGTAAAAGTGTTCTCCACAGTGATGCATTAAAAGTACAGTTTGAATGTTCAAAAGTGCACAAAATAATTATGTATCCATCGTGATAAGTTTAAAACAGTGTCCCTCCTCTAGCCTCAGAGGATGAAGATGAAGGCAAAGAAAAGACACAATTTATTTATTTTCAGCTGCTAATGAGCAGAATTTCTATAGTGCCTCACTTCAGAACGTTGCCTTTAAGGGATGAACACAGGAAAGTCAGCCAGGGATGATTACTGGCCTGATGACCTGCAGCTCATACTGTTTGAATTATTAATGTCCAGCAGCTTTGGAAATAACTAGCGAAATATTTGCTACATTAATCATAAAGACTGAGGCGTAGTCTTTCTGTATGATCACAGAGGTGATCCTGCAGCCCCACCACACTCATCTGATCCACCTCTCAGCTTGGAAAGTTTTAATCTAAATACAGGGAAGCAACATGCTGGAGATTGCAATTTCCTCCTTAAAAACAGGCTGAGTCATCAGGATTCTGTGTAAATTAGAGGGTGGTGGTGTTAAGCAGGACATGATTTCATCACTTTGTAACATTATTTGAAGCAATGCAGTGGCGAAAGAGAGGATAACTAACAAACCACAATTCAGCAACACTATAATAACGTAAATCACAAAAATGAAGAGGACAAAAGGAAATCAAGTAGCATTCCTTCATGTTAAACTCCTGTACATCCAGCATCAATTCAATTATGACTGATCTTGATGTGTTTAATCTGTCATATGTAGTCAGTCATATGTTTGCCATTTTATTTCTGAGATCTGTCTTTGCACAACTCAGAGCACTGTCAACACAACTGTCAGTGGACACAGACATCAGTATGGTGATGGCTTCTGGGCGACATTCAGGTAATTCACATCGAACTTAAAGCCGGTAATGTTAACACCAACCACCAGCCATCAGTTGAATGTGCATCATGTGTTATTGGGTGGACACAGCCAAGGAATAATTTAAATTAAATAGATGTTTGATGTTTGTTTCAAGAGACCAAATAAAATGTATGCACAGTCCAAACAGTGTAACAGTTGTAAGTTATGTAAAGATGTGCTCCCTTTTCAAAAATATTATCTATTTTAGTATCTGATATCAGAGCAATCTGTATCCCCCTGACTGATTTATTTACTACGCACTCCACATGCATTGTAGGAGTAGGCTGATCAATTTGTGGTACGATCATTTAAGATTTCAGGACAATAATCTCCTATCAAATATTGCTTCAAATACAGAATCATTGTGAAACACTAATCCTTGCATTTGCACTTTAGGAAAAAGGAAGCATGTTTTGATAATCTATTATAACAAGTAGTTCAGATTTTAGAGGAAGCATTTTCAAAAGCCGCCTATCAATTAATGCTCCCTGCACTGCACAGAGCTGTATGGTAGGGCATTTTGATTAGTAGCACTATTAAATGGAAATGATTGAGGGCGCTGGTGGTGCTGTGGTTAATGTGTGCTTCCTATATATGGAGGCTATAGTCCTCAATGCGGGCGGACCAGGTTTGAATCCAAATTGTGGTTCAATCCCCACTCTTTATCCACTGTACTATCTCTGCAATAAAGGTACAAAAAGCCCAAAAATCTTTCTTTAAAAAAAAAAAAATAGAAATTATTGTCATGACAGTGAAGCATTTTCTCTTCCACCAGCAGACTGCTATGTCTCTGTGAAAGCAAAATACAAAGATGTTTTATGTATTCAAATCTCAGGTCTGTTTCCAACAGAGCTGTGAGCACTATATGAAGTTATTTTTCACAGAAAAAATAGTTTTGCAAACTGTTTCGGAACGCTGGTAAAAAAAGTGATTTTGGGAACCTGAGGTTGCCTCATCAACTGTGCACCAGTAACTGGTAAATACTGGGGGGAGAATATTAATAAGAATACATTTGCCTAATGAACAACCTGCTGCATCGTTTCCTCACTGAATTGCAGAATGGAATAAACAGCTGAGCAGAATGTTTTCGAGTAGGAGTGTTCTTTGCATTTCAGAACATCACTCTTGTAAGCGTTGTGTGCATGTATCAATTTGATGACAACAGCAGGCATAAGCAAAAAAGAGAGAACGAAAAAAGAGAAGGAGCAGAACAGGTATTAGAAACATTCTCATGCATTTGAAGCATAGAGGGAAGAAGACCCAGCCAATTAAGTCCACTCACATATCACAGAGCGGCACTGAACTAAAAATAGCCCACATTCAGTTGGCTAAATTATAGATACCTGAAGCTCCCCGCCCCTCTCCTGTTTGCTGCAGTGTGTATCAGAGCAGTACAGGTAGCACAGACTGCACACACACTGTGATCACAAGAGAGGGCCACTGCAGCACAGCGTCTTCATTCTGCAGGTGGAGGACTGGGAGCTAACGTGTGCTTCTGAAATACAAACAAAGTGTTTCTAACAAGTGTCCTGAATTCATTACTGAGAGTGACCTTGCACTATGACAAGATATTCTACCTCTCGTCATTAAACATCATGACAGAGCAGAGATATTTAAAGACTTTAAGCTAAGATACAGGTGGTGTGTTTTCATCTACTCCGGCCCCTCATTTAATCAGCGTGTTTAAATAATTAAAGACTGATTTTAGTCAACCATATTTCTTGTTTTATGACTCATACCTGATTCATTCTGAAAATCTAACCAGAGCCCATCCTCACTCTACAAAACAAAACCTAACTGTGACGAGGAAGTGATGACGGAGATGGGAGTAATGCTACTATTTGAATAATGTGAATGTTACATAGCAAAGATACGTCTTATTGAGCAAATATTTACATTCAGTTTACTTTCATGATCACTTTTGTTCAAAGCAAAAACAAAGAGCACGGTCCCTCTGTAGATCCTGACAAACGAGATCCCTAAGTGTGCCAGGGTCTTATTTCCAAGACATCAAGCAAATTGGCACAGCCTTGTGAATACATTAGTCACAGGCTAAATTAAACTACATTTCATTACCGTCCTGAAATGTATTCGTAATCTTTATTATCATCAGGCAATGACTCCCATTGAGATCAAGATATGTTTTATAAAAGAGACCTGGGAGCAAGAAACATTCACAAGACTCCCAAACAGCACAATGATTGAGGAATCAATAAAGATGGTTTAAGGATCCTATAACACATTACAGTAGGTTAAAGTAGAAATAAAGTAAGACTTTTGAGGGCAGTTTCAAGTGTATTCCATTTAGAAAGCGCAGATTACCTGGAGCCACTTCTGCCAACATTATGTCATGGAAATCAAAGTTTATCAAACCACAATAATAGACTATATTAAAGTCACAACTCAAGTGAATCAAAACTGGTATTTCAAAGGGTTGGATTGAAAATATGAAAAAGGATTACAAGTGTAAAAGTGGCTTAAACAGCAGCAATGTTACTGTTAGTCAGGCTAAAATAAAACGCAATTATTTAAAAGATTCATAATGTGATAAGCTCAGTCACCAGGTGTTGGAGTTTACCCCGGTGAACGAGAGGGTCACGTCCCTATGCCTTCAGATAGGGGACAGGTCTCTCACTTTCATCTCAGCCTACGGACCAAACAGCAGTGCGGAGTACCCGGCCTTCTTGGAGTTCCTGAGAGGGGTGCTGGACAATGCTCCGACTGGGGACTCGAGTCCTGGAGACATGGAGTCCGAGTGGACCATGTTACCCACCTCCATTGTCAAAGCTGCTGCTCTGAGCTGTGGTTGCAGGGTCTCTGGTGCCTGTTGTGGCAGAAATCCCCGAACCCGGTGGTGGACACCGGAAGTAAGGGAGGCCGTCAAGATGAAGAAGTAGTCCTATCGGGAATTGCTAGTGCATAGGACTCCTGAGGCGGCTGACGGTTACCGGCAGGCCAGGTGTTCTGCAGCCCAAGCTTTTGTGGAGGCAAAAATTTGGGCCTGGGGGGAGTTCGGGGAGGCCATGGAGAAAGACTTTCAGATGGTCTCGAGGAAATTCTGGCAAACTATCCGTCGCCTCAGGAGGGAGAAGCAGTGCCAACACTGTTTACAGTGGAGGTGGGGAGCTGCTGACCTCAACTGGGGATGTAGTTGTGCGGTGGAAGGAACACTTCGAGGATCTCCTCAATCCCACCGTCACGTCTTCCACTGAGGAAGCAGAGCTTGAGTTCTCAGAGGTAGACTCGTCCGTCAACCAAGCCAAAGTCACCGAGGTGGTTGGCGAGCTCCTCGGACACAAGGCACCAGGGGTGGATGAGATTCGCCCTGAGTATCTTAAGTCTCTGGATTACTATAAGGCGAGGTAAGTCTGGGCGTCTCTTCTTAGACTGCTGCCCCCGCGACCCGGCCCCGGATAAGCGGCAAAAAATGGATGGATGGATGGTTGTGATGCTACTAAATGCCAAGCAACCCAAACTCAGCACCATGGGGCACCACAAAAAAAACAGTCAAGAATAAGAAGCAGCAGAATTTAGAAACTGAATGGAGATCCAAAATAGCATCATGCCTCATCATCATCTGTTATTTTATTTGGGTTTCTTTAGTTAGATGGAGATATAGACAAAAGAAGAGTTAAAAAAATGTCTGACCACCCTAATAAGTACATTTATTGGTTGATTAATTAATTAAGAAGTGAACATACAAATAGCTATTCTGCAGCAAAGCATAGCCTATATCTTCAGTGTCGGATCTCGTCACAGGCATCTCCTGATGATGATGCAGAGGTCTACTGTTTGATTATGTATTTTTAAGAGGTAACTGTGCCCAGGTCTAGTTCGTTCTGGAGCAATATGAGTGAAGACGAAAAGGGGGATTAGTTGAGGGAACAGTCATGCTTCAGCACAGTATGGGGCAATAGGGCCTAGTTTGAAAGTGCCTTAGATCAAACTCCTCTCTATTCAAAGGTACAGACACATCTTTTGATTCAGTTCTCCCTGAAGAGAACTGTTTCTCTATTAAGATTGACATATTGACCTAATTATATGAAAACCTATCAAGTGAAAATCTCTTTCTGCATACCAAATAAGCTTGTTCTCAGCAATATTAATGTTCATATATCTGTTTTACCTCAAACTTGATTGTTGCTGTTCAAGCATGCTGCATTTGGCTTATGGTCTCCAATGTATGGTCTCCAAGGCTATTTGACCCAATCTGCCAAATAGGCACTTTAGTTCCAGAAAAATCGTCCTCTTGGGTTATATTTTTTTACAAACATGTATTTTGTTGAAGGATTTCGTTTGATACTCAATAAATAACTTGCCTGTAATTGGATGGTTGTAAAAACACATTGTGTGTCTGACAGCTCTCTCATGACAGCTCTGAGATTTGTTGTGAATTGGCGCTATACAAATAAAGATTGACTTATTGATTTAACACTGAGCGCACAGATTAATGTTTTATTTATGAACACGTCCTGGATCAGGGGATTGACCTAATTTGCAGTCAATGAAGCCTGCCCAACAGGTTACAGCTACCTAAAGAAAGCCTGCAGCACTGGTTGTGGCAGCTGTCCTCATGTGGATGTCTCTCATTTAAATGCAACACCCCCCTCACGACCCTCTGTATAACATCAGCCAATGTTTGTTTACATTCTTACAGTTACTGGATTGCCTCAACCTGGCACAAAATGTTGACCCCACACACAGGCAGGGGCACACACTGGACTTGGTCATCCCAGACACTGCCACTACAAAACAACCTTCAAGTCTCATTTCAATGGAATTGCCACTTCTATGCTCTCAAACCAAGCCAAAATGCCAATTTCAGCTCAGAAATTGAAAAAAACGTCAATCCGAGCTCCATAACATCTGACCTCCTTCATCTATCCTCCCTGCCACTTTTCCCATCAGCCAATGAAGCAGTAGGTTTCTACAACCAAACCTTGAGCAGAACCCTGGATATCCACACCCGTGTTAAAACCAGGACAGTCACCTTGTCACACTCAGCCCCCTGGTTCACCAGCAAGCTGAGAAAAATGAGGATAGCTGGGCGTGCCCTCGAGCGACGTCTCCAGACCACAGGACTCACTGTGCACAAACTCACCTACTGTGAACATCAAAAGGCTTACTGTAAATGTCTTGTTTCAGAAAGAAGGTTCAACAAATTCAGTCTAAGCCTGAGCACTGAGTTGGGTTACCCACAGGTTATACTGATACTACGATTCACCATGGCATAATTGTTTCTGATCGCTGAAGGTGTCTAATAAAATAAAAAGTGATACTCGTTTGTCCACAACAACGGCATTCCACACATCATCGCAACATGTTAATGGTTTCTGAACAAAACGGTGCGTAAACACACATGCAGGTCAACACAAGTGTGGCCTTTTACTCCAAACTATCAACAACTAAGCAGTACGGGTCCTAAATGCTCCAAGTCCTGGACTGGAATACTCCATAATTCTGGCTACACAAGAGATATCCAATTATTTGGAAAATTGACTTCAATTCATCCTATCTTCCAAAAAGCTCTCCCGTCAACACCTGCAGCCAGTCCAAGAAACTAGGACCATAGACAGCACATTGGACAGTACAGTAGAAGAGAGTCACATGTTTGACATGACTTCAGTTCAATCATTAACAAGCCGTATGGGCATTCTCTTTACAGTTTTTTACAGCAGGTGACATATAGTCACAGCAGGCGAAATATTTAGACAGTTGACCTTCAGGGCCACCGTAGAAAACAGCAGAATTAAATTACCAACAGAGTCATTGTCACAAAGCTGTGCCATTCTGCAGAAAACAGTACTGTCTCTTTAAGATTACAAGCCCTTATAATTCATTACCATGCATAATGTGGCTGAACAGTGATGGCTTTTCTGTGTTGATGTGTTATTTGTAAAGCTTTTCTGATGTATGTGTGATGCTTTATGACAGGCAGGGGGCCTTCTAGGATCCTATTGTAATCCTTTTGGAGGATGAGGGGGGGTCACCTTGGGATAGCCCAGGCCTTGCAGCAGCAGAGCATCCAGCAGAGGCAGGCTGCCAAATTCAACTGAGTCCTGGATCACTGCATTGGACACACATAGTATGGTGGTGTCAGAGCCGTCAAATTCAACCCTCATGAATTGAAGTGCAGGGGCTTTATGTGTGTTAAAGGGCAGTGGGGAATTTCTCTGATGCAGAGGCTTATTATGTCGGGCCACATTGGCAGATGAGATCACAGCACTGGCTTACACATTTGGCTTTTGTGTGTCAACACCATTTATGTGACCACAGCTGATAACACTGCATTGTCCATTCAGAATTGTTGTATAAACATCACTGGTTGTGTTTGCTCTGTTACAATGTTAACGTGTGATTGCAGCAACAAAATAAACAAAGGTAAAAGGGATTTATAAATTCTAGACAAAATAGGTATGGTGATGGGGACAGGAGGAGCAATGAATTTGAACTTAAAATCTCTGGTGTCTTACAAAGTTTTAAGCTCTAAATTGCTCTGCAACAGCTCTGCATACATTTAAATATAGCCTTGTTTGAACCCTACAATTTACTGTAAACTAAACACCAAGCTCCTACCTGGTTGTCATGGTGATGGTTTTGAATGGTGGGATAATTTGGATGGTGACGAGCTGCAGAGGGTTAAGGTTGCAGGCTTTAGTAATCAACTAATCATAATGCATAATGCATAATTTGTAAGTAAACAGACTGATTATGTGTCGGAGACAATTAAACATAAGATACAGACACGCAGCACAAACACAGCAATAAGTAAAATGTTTTCAATGACTGGTCACATAAAGTTTAAATATAATTTCTGAAAAAACTTAACACAAAAAAACACAGCTAGTTTTTAAGCTTAGTTAGGGTTTAACATGCACATATTTAGGGTTTAAGCAGCTGGATTCAGGCAAGTTGAGCTTGTCTTGAAGCAGAGAAGGGATTATTGTATGCGGTATGAACAGCTAACTGCATCATGCTCTAAAGACAGTGGAGGTGGTTTTTGACTTTAGGAAAAATGCTGCCGCTTGCGGATATTTGGACTCAGTTTTCACTGTGGAGTCTTTCTGCATCCCATCATTACCCAGGATGTCTCGTGAGAGCTGAATATGGCTGCAATCTGACATCTATCTAGGACCTGTACAATTTAAGGACCTGTACACCTGCAGGTAAGACTTTGGCAGGTAAGACTATTGTCCATACCAAGTGCTCAGGGTTCCTTGGCATTACGTTTTCGTTGTTTTGTGTGTTGTCCTCCCCTGAGTGTTAGTTTTGGTTTGGTAGGCGGAAAAAAACAAAAAACAAATGGGAATTTGGGAATGGTTTTTAATGTAAAAACAGAACTTGCCATAATGCCATGGAAGTGTATGGAGGCAAACGCAGACCCAAAGGGAAGTTCAAAAATCAGTCCTTTAATGCAAACAGGTTTGGTAGACGATTAGTCAGATGAGCAAACAAATCCAGAGTAGCAGGCTAAAGTTGGTAACAAAAAGCAGGCAGGAGGCATACGCGAGGGCAGGATACAGACACCGCTAGCACTTGGCGTACAAGGAACCACTACGAATTGGCAACATGAGGGAGGAAACACAGGGCTTAAATAGCAAAGACAATCAGGGAGCAACAAGAAACAGGTGTGGGTAATCAGGGGCAGGGCTTGTTACACACAAAGAAAGGAGAGGGTCTGAAACACAGAGACAAGGGTTACCAACACATGACCAAAACCATGAAAGTGAATGAATGTAAACACAAAACATGACCTTAAACAGGCTGACTGCTGTCAGAACTAATGCCTTGAACAACATTTTACAACATGTATATATATATGCAGAGCTCTTCTTTTCCCTCAGAAGATTATTTTTCATGTGGTGTACTTTAAACCTGCTGTGTTCTTCTTCCTTGGTATCCATATCTCTGAACTGAAGCTGCGTCTCCTCTGCAGCTGCTGTCCTTGTCATCTTGTTTCAGCAGTTGGCAGGAACGTCAATATTCAATCCATAAAGTCACTCCAAGAGATGAGGAAATCCCATAAAGCAAAGGAGCTGCTTCAGCACTTCAGCACTGGAAGTGCCCCCCCCCCCCCCCCCCCCCCCCCACACACACACACACACACACACACACACCTGCACACACACACACACAATGTCAGGTCAACTTTGCTCCACTGAGGTCCCGAACAAAATCAATGTACTGTGATTTTCCACAGCCATGAAGGAGGAGAAAGAAGAGAGCACGAAAGGAACAAATGATAAGGAGCAAGTTGAGGTGAGAAAAAAGGAGAGAGAGGAGGGATTAGAGAAGAGGAAAAGAAGGAGGAAAAATTTAGATGTCTGCGTATAAAGGCAGGTTATACATTTTAATTTAATAACCTGTTGAAGTTTAAAGAAGAAGAAAAATGTTACTTCAGTCTTTATTTGATATATGTTTATTTAAAGTGGACAAGATTTAAATAATGTATTTAGACATATCTGTATATTACACATAAACACAATGAACAATGTTGAACAGGTTATAGATTTAGTTCAACATAAAAACACATTCCAGTTAAGAAAATGTTGGTGAAAGTTAAAAGCTTCTGTAAATTTACATAGAAGGGTTTAAGAAAACAATTATTCCAAAAGAGTCTTTAAGTAAATGAGGCCCATTATTGTCAATGTAAATGTGCAACAATAAGGCGTGCTTGCGTTTTCATTTCTTTGTCTGCACTTTTCATCACCTTTCAGACAGGCCCAATTAAAATGCAGCTTAAAATGTGTGTTGTTTAGAAGGACTACCGCTTCTCTTTAAAGCTTTGTCATGTACACTGTCTGACCTTGTGAGTGTGTCAGTCGCAGCTTGAGCTGTAAGGCCTGTGTTGTGCGTCACTCTCCCCTAACTTTGAAAAGAGCTGCGACAGCTTGTGAACGAGGTGAGCCGGGGGCAGCATGTTCACAACGCTGCTCAATGATTCATGGCACATCCTGGGAATCATGAAGTCACTGGAGAGGAAACAGAACTACTCAACTTCCTGGATGTTCATCTAAACTTAATCATTTAAGAAACCAGGCGACTTGAAAGTCATTTTGCACATCAGAGGTGGCCTGTGAACAGGCTTCTCAAGGCCTGTGCAAATTTATTTAGCCTAAAGTAGTTACAGAAAATCTCTGGTTATTTTTAAAAGAGGAATGTGTAAAATAATCAAGAATCGAGCAAAATCCAATGACATTACATTCTAATGCAATCAGGTGTAAATATAAGTTACCAGCCTTTATCAGATCTTCAAAAACAAGAGGGAAATTAAAACTATCTCAATAGATACCACTTTTTGAATAGGTGAAGTTTCAGCGTCCTTTAAACCAGTTGATTTCAAATTAGAGAAGGTTTTCCAGCACTGTGTCATGTGTGTAGCTGGTTTATCCATCAATCAACCATCCAATTAGTCAATCTATTTTTATTTGTATGGTGCCAACATGTAACAAATGTAATTAATATTATTTTTGAACAGGTGTTAAATGGTGCGCTTTGTTATATTATTTACAGAGGCTCAGCGTTAATCCACCATTAGAACAGCTCTTGGGAACATTTAATAAAATAACAGTGGCGAGGAAAAAATGCCTTCGAAACCTCAAACAAAACCAGGCTCAAGTTGAACAGCCATCCTTAGACTGAGACTAGGTTGTGCAACAACAACAAATAAAACAGATTTGTTGCAGAAACAGGATAATAATTGATCAGTTTAATTTAAACAACTTCCATAGCATAGCACTTGAGCAGCTCTAAGATTCATATTAGCATTAAAACAGTGATAATAAAGGTAAGACTGATGATAATAGTTGTAGCAGATCATTCAGCAGTCATACAGATTCACAGCAGCAGGCCGTCTGAACTACTGAAGGATAAAAGTTTGTATATAACCCTTTTCCTATGTTGTTAATAGAAATCTGACTCCTCTAAAGAATTACCTCAAATCTCTGCGCATTCTTTTGATGGGATGAGAGGAATAACTGGAGGCGTCTCTTTCAGGTTAACAGAGTTTATTAACCCGATGAATCAAGAATACAAGTTACAGAGTCTCTGGGTTCAACACTACGTGTCCCTGACGCCAGACAGATACCTGGTCAGTTCGCGAAGTCTGAGCCCCGACTATCTTTCCCTGAACCCTTTTATACATTAGACAGAGAATATCTAACCAAATTATGCATTTGAGAATGTGCGGTTTCCTTCCTCCGATTGGGCAGCTTTCCAAATTATGCGTCTCCTGATGTTTGGTTCCGCTTCTCTCATTGGTGCATCATACTCCCGAATCCTTTGTCCAATCTGTAGGGGAAGACACCTCCTACCTGTTTCTTATCACAACCTGACATCTTGTCTAGTAACTAATTCTTTTTAAGGAGAAGACAATTTAGGTAATTAAGAATCAAGGCTCACTCAACCTATATAAAAGTGGGTGAGTGAGTAACTGTTCAGGGCCTTAAACTAAACCTATGTTTGATTTGGTGAGTGATTCAGTTCAAAGGGCCACATCAAAACACATTGGAATGTGCACTCACTTCTGCAAGCCCTCTTCACATAATACCTTTAACCTCTGAACTAAAATCTCAAACAATTAGATTAAAACACTCTGAGTAAAACATGATATAATAACTGATATGATGTAAATGTAAACAAACATCATTCAAACTGTAGACATCAAACCATTCCTTTGGACTGGGTGATGAAATTTTATTGCAGTGAACACATCGATTATAAGCAGAAAAAGGCCTAATATTCTATCACTACTGAGCCAGAAGAATGTACAGACAGGGAGCTCAGGAACTCCAAAGGGAGCAATATGGTTAACTTAAATGGTACATGAATATTCAATGTAAGTGACATGCAGAAGTATGATATGAATGCATGCAGATAGAGGGTGGGATAAAGACAGGAGCTCAGTCCAAGCCGCATCGAGCAGAATATACTTAAAAAATAAAAAGATGTCTGCCTCCCGGCAAGGCAGGGAGCCCCCAACAGCTGACAAACTTTAAACAAAAGTATTGCCTATAAATGTGCAAATTTTGTAATAACAATAGGAAACCTTCCTAATCGGGGGCCCATTTGACAGCACTCACTCTCAATGCCCTGCAGTGCTAAGCATTGCAGCATTATTCCTGTGAAAACCAAAATGTATCAGTGAAGGAAACTGAAGAGGAGTTGGGGTTGGGAAAAAGGGAAATAATAAGAAACAGTGGTTGTAGTGGCCCCGAATTAGTTATTGCCTATAGGGCCCTGACAGATCCTGGAATCGCCCCTGCTTCCTGGACCCTGGCTCGTATGATTCCAAAGGAGAATGGCCTGATAACTGAGAGATCTACCTCCCATAGTATGTTTAGAAACTTTAGACCACAAGCAGGCCTGAATTCTGAGCGTGTGACATTCTAGAGGGGTTAAACAGCACTATGAGGAATGACGGAGCTCAATCATTAAGAGGCTTGTAAATATTTAAGGTTTTACAGGGAGCCAGTGGAGAGAAGCTTATACAGAACTAATGTGATTTATTGTCCTAGTTCTACAAAAGCTGCAGCATTGTGGACAATTTTTAGAGAGTTGTTTTGGCAGGCTGATAAAGAGAATTCAATATTCCAAAGTAGAGGTATATACACAAGAAAACGCTCACCCTTTCTTGCCGGCTTCACCTCATAGTAAGGGTATTTTATCAGATATTTGGCCAATCTGGGAATAAATTCCTTACCAATAGATTTCTTCACAAACGTGTTCATAAAGGTGTCTTATAACGCATAAAAAAACATTTAAATCCAACTCCCATAGGAAAATCCGTGAGAGTGGCTCAAAGTCGGGGTACCTGGAATAGTACCTTATTGGTACTATATACTTATTGGTGAAAAACTTGAAAATGTTAACCTTTGCTTTTGGTAGCTTGTGAGGGGTCAAACTAGGGGTTCTTTAGGATTCTGAATCCATTGCAAACATTTGTTTTCCAAAAAATCCAGTCCTTGGTGGAGAAATGGCCATGCCCACTTTTACATGTAAATTTACAATAGCTCTATATGTTGATTTTAATATCTCGACTACTAGTTAAGAAATATACTGCATCACATTGCTTAATGTATTAGGGGTCCAGGTCTGAGTTTTTTTCACACTCTACTGTTCTTAAAGTGGGGATCGGGACCCCCTGGGGGCTTGTGAGACGCTGAGAGGGGGGGTCGCGAGATGTTTTCCATCACCAAATACAAAAGTTGAATGATCTAAAATTTCATATGGTCGAAAAAAAACCCATTCAAATATTAGTTGAATTTTAACTAATGGTTCAAAAATGGTTAACAGGGGCAACGTAATTTATGCTTCCCAAAAGTGAAACAATGCAGGTGTCTGGTGCTCCCTATGAATAACATTTGACACCTACATAAACTGTAGTAGAGTGTAGAGTGTCTGTTAAGGAAATTCTGAATGTCCACACAGTCATATTGTTTATACATTATATTATTATACAGCATTTCTTACATTAGTCTGCTGAAATAGAGACAGTCGGGTTCCCCGGTCTCTAGCACAGTTATTGTGGGGGTCCAAAGCTGAAATGTATGGTAACCTCTGCTCATCACAAATGTGTTTACAAATCTTATTTTTATATATTATTTTTTTTGTATTTATATATGGATTGAAACACATTTGTGTGTGCATTGAAAATGCACTTGTGTATCGAGTCATATTTATATACAACTCCCAAATACATTTGTGAGTCCTTATTCGTGCATTTATTTATTTCTGTGTGCATTTATTCACTAGAGACTGTTCTGACTCCATAACCAAGCCCATCATACTCCATGGGTTACTTGGTTACTTTTTATGTAGACAACAAGTGAAACTCCAATATTACTACAATATTAGCACTTTTTTATTGCACAGCCATACAGTACACACACACACACACTCGCATACACACACACACACACACACACACTCGCATACACAAGGTGATGACTGGCCTCCCATACAAAGAGCTGAGTGGGCAGCCTGATCCTCCCACATACAGGCAGGTGTGACAGGTGAGTGACAGGTTGTGGGACAGCCTTGTAGTGCTGACAGGTGATGGACAGCAGAGACAGAGAGGACCTGACCTTGTTGGCAGGTCTGACAGCTGGACTGTTGCAGCATTTTCATGTTAGTATCTTGTTATTTCCAGTGATCAACTGAAAGGGAGTTAGTTAGGGGGAGGAGCTGATGGACCTGTCTATAGAGCTGTCCGGGCGTTGGCGCCTACTATGAGAAAAAAGGTAAGTGGATGATAAGAAGAAAAAGAAGGAAAACATGCAAAACTATTACTTATTATTTTTCTTTTTTCTCATTTTTCATTCATGTTATTTTTCAGTTATTTTATATATAGTATTCAGTAAGAAGTCAAGGAAAGAGTCTACATCACCTATTTAAAAAAAGGCCCTATTTTCCTGCTTTCTGTTTGACCCCGCCTGGGCGCCTCATAACACCACTGCTTGTTACATGTTCATTGTGGTCGAGATGGAAAGGTAATTTATCAGATGTGAGTAACACTGACCGACCATATAACAACCATTATTATGTCAAAAGAAAACAAAGCCTCCTGAGTTCAGGGACAAAAGAGAAGAGTAAGAAAAATGTGAATAGGACAGAGGTAATTTGCTTAAGGATATTTATCAGTTGCATGCAATTTGTGCTAGCTTGTTATGGAGGGATGATAGTCCTTTCCGTAACTCCTCACTGGGTAACTACCGTAATCAAGTTAAGAATTATTTCTACTTCTTTCTCATGAGGGGAAGGCTTTTCACGTGTTAGAAAATAATAAGTGATACAAATACACAAGTATTTTGTATGTTAGGCCTATAAGACCTATACTTACATTCAGTAAGTATAGGGCGGCAGTAGCTCAGTCTGTAGGGACTTGGGTTGGGAACTGGAGGGTCGCCGGTTCAAGTCCCGGCACGGACCAAGTCCGGAAACTGGTCTGGTAGCTGGAGAGGTGCCAGTCCATTTCCTGAGCACTGCCGAGGTGCCCCTGAGCAAGGCACCGAACCCCAAAAACTGCTCTGGAGCGCCCGCTGTGTGCAGCAACCTCACTCTGAGACCTCTCCATTAATGCAGAGTGAAAACCGAATTTCCCCTCGTGGGATTAATAAAGTATATTAAAAAAAAAATTCAAGTACTTACTGTCACTGGTATTTTTCTTAACACGTAAAAAATCTCTACCTAACACCTTCTTACATTTCTTATTGAGATCATTATATACTTTGTATGCCAACACTTGGGGAGTCAAATACATTTTTTTTTAAATTTTCATCACCTGTTGACGATCACACTGCACATGTACCCATCCATCACGCACATACAGTACACACTAATATTCTGCTTTAATGTATTTCAGTTTAAAGGTTTAGTCATCATTCTTTCACTGTATGAGGCCATTAAAATCCAGACCTTTTATATTAGTTTTAGATAGCTGAACTTTTTTTTTTCTTTTTTTTTTTGAATTTAGGAGTTAAGAAATAGGAAACATTATTAATCCAAACAAATTCATGCCAATAACTCAGCTGCCAGTTACCAATGTTTCAGCTTACAAATTTACATTATTCCCTTCCATATTAATTTTATAAATGCCTCCAATAATATAAAATGTATGTGGATGACTTAAACATTATAGAATCCACAGCTGCAGGGAAAAAAACACAACTAATCTTTGATGCCCTAATTATAATTAAGTCTGTCTGATGCTATGTGTCATGGCGAAGGCATCAATGATTTCTTTTCTGTCCAGGGCCCTTGTTCTTTTTGTGTAGATGGCCAACAGTGCTGGGTTACTGGTCCAACAGTCTCCCAAAGTATTCCTCAATTAGGTTTTGTTAAAACTCCCTGTAGACCTAAGATGACTGCCTATAACATCAGAAATGCCAGCATCATCAGCAAAAAAACACAGTCGGGTATGTACCATTCCTTCTTTTCCAGCTTTTCCCTAATTGACTGCTTTCTGTTAGTCTTATTCGGTCCAAAAACAGCAGCTGTATGAGCATAGCCCTGCACCAACACTCTGGAACAGTCTACCTATGGACATAAGGCAGGCATGCTCTGTGGATGTTTTTAAAGCCAAGCTAAAGACACACTTGTTTACATTATTATTGTTATTGTTATTCATCCTGATTTGTTTTTATTGTGTTATTTTTTTGTGTTTTTAGTACCTGTACAGCACTTTGTTTGAAAGCGCTTTATAAATAAAGTTAGTATTATTATTATTATTATTATTATTATTATTATTATTATTATTATTATAACCAGATTCAGAAAGAGTCTTGTTTGGAGCATGCAAAGGACAGAATCGAACCCAAATTCGCTGTAATGAAGAATATTACGCAGGAATATAAAGTGCTCTTCTGCACATGGACATTAAGAGAATAAAAAACAATCGATTATATACACCCTTGTTACTGATACGTGAAAGGTGGCAGTACTGTATATTATTATATCATATACTGAGATTATTATCATAATAAACATTGACTTACTATGATACTGCCTACTCTGTTCAGTATAGTTATGGGTTTATGGCTTGTGCTTGGTAGTGGTTCTTCCTTCCTCTTACTTTCAGCATCAAAGTGGTTGAAGAGCTGCTGCTGCTGCTGCTGCTGCTGACCTCCCCAACCAGGCCTACTGTTTGACTATCAAAGTACATCACTATATGGTGGAACACAACTAATAATAATGAGAACTTGAACCCTTTCCCAGCAAGTGCAGCCTTTACTATCTATTAGCAGTCCCTATACATAGGCCCTTGTGGTCCTACAAGCAGCCCAATCTACAATCAACTTTCCCCCGGTTTTCCAGATTAGCCACTTTGGGCCCGCCACATTTTGCTATCATTACTCAGCATCACAGTTCAAGGCAAGATGTAAGAAACTGGCGATCAACTCCCAGTGACCAATTTCTTCCAAAAAAATGTTTTTTGATCTTTCAAAACTATACCAATCTAGAATGTTAGAAGGTAAATGACTTATTTTGGAGGACTTTTTTGTTAATTTTGGCCAATAATACTCAGAAACAGCCTCCTCAAAGCATCATTTCAGGTCCCCTTCTCTTTTATTTGTACATGCTTAGCCAGGTCCAGTTTTAGAATAGATAATATGTCTTTCAATTGTTATGCAGATGATATGGAAACCTATCTGCCAATAAAAAAAAATATGTCCATGCAAGTCTTGCTGAACTGTCTAAAAGCAAAACTATGGATAGAGTTTAACTAAATTAATTTTCATGAAAAACAACAACCCTGAAATCATAGTAAGCTGAACTCTTGGATGGCATTAATAGTGATCTAGGTGTTATTTTTTATTTATGATTAGTTTATTTTGCTTGAATTCTTTGGGGAAGGAAAAGACTTTTGTTAAGACATTTACATGTTTATAACTTCATGTTTATCATGACGCAAACAGCAATGGACCCACATGCAGAAACCAAAAAAGTTATTCATTTAAACTAAAATATGCCAAAAAAGACCACCTTTCAAGTCCAACAATGTCTAAACTGAAAAATACACAGGAAGCAGTGAAACACAAGGATACAATTAACAACACAAATAGGGAATCACAAATGAAACAAGAAGAAATGTTTTGGTTTACTGTAACTGTTTGTGTGTTAGTGTTGACCAGTCATCTCTTTGTCAGCTTGCAGCAGCTCGTGGCCTGACTGGGAAGAGAGAGACAGCGCAGTTGTTTCACACTGGTACTGGCTTGTCTCTACTGACTTCCTGTCAGCTTCAGGATCCAGTTTAAGGTTGAATTACGGGCTTGAACCACAATACTTGTCTAAGCTGTAGCACCAACATGTTTCAGTCAAACACACCAGATTCTTTTAGACGTTTTAGATCCATGCTGAAAAACCCCAGGTAACACAGCCTTTATGGTGGCTAATCCAAAACTGTGGACAGTTTGCTTAAGACCTACTTTTTTGCATTGGCTTTTAGTCCATGTTGACGTTGACATCTATTTTTTATATGCAACGATATTTCACTCGTATTCATCATGTTGTTATTGAGTTACTTGTGTTGTTATTTTTAATCATGTTGTCCTTCTGTATGTAGTTTAAGATCACACACCTAGGTCAACTGTGGTCGTTTCATGTGCTTTTAATGTGTTCTTAAAGTGCTTGATGGATTTAATATAAAAACAGCTTGTGAGAAAGAAGTGATATGAAGAGAAGTGTATGCAGCTCTGTGTCTGATACAGGCTCAAAGATGCACGCATCTAAAGGAGAATACAGAAAGGTTTTAATGACCTGAGATCCCTGTCACACTACACCAGAGTTAAGTCTGATTTGACTGACAGTTTGACTGCACGTCAGGGGTAAGAGAGAGGCCAATAAGTTGTCACACCACAGAGCGGGTCAGAACTCTGTCGGTCCATCTCAACATCGTCTCCCTCCCTCTGAAGTTAGCTCAGGCTTTTCACTTTCTCTTTTATGACCTGCCTGTCACATTCACTCACATCTGAGAGGCTGAAACTCAGTCTGAGGGCTGTCACATGTTCACAGTGTGTGTGTGTGTGTGTGTGTGTGTGTGTGTGTGTGTGTGTGTGTGTGTGTGTGTGTGTCTGTGCAAAAAGCACAAGTCAACTGCTGCACCATCGATTTGTATGAGCAGACAAAAAACAGAAGTGTGTGTGTCTATGGGGAGGGGGAAGACGGACTAAGGATGAGACAGTTTAATGCAAAAACCTGCAGACGCCCAGACACAGTTAATTAAAGCCGTGATTTCTATCTCAGAGATAATGCGGCAAATGAATTAACAAAAGCCTGGGGAGCCTCATTCAATCATAGTTTCCAACAACAGGTGGTTTCCTTTTTTCTTTAAATAGCTCATCCTAATGTTATAACATCCAGACTGGTCTAAAGGGTTAGGGAGAGTGGGGTAAGATGACACAGCAGTACATTTAAAAATGTAATCTTTACATGGGATGTTGCCTATATACTGAAATATATGAGAATGCATCTATGACTAAGAAAAATTTGACATCAGAATAAAGAGTGCTCCAGTGGCTCACCATTCTCCAGGCTCATGGTAACTAGATCTGTGTCAGTTTGTAAAATGAGCCACCAGGGGCTAAATCAACCATCCTATTTTTCAAGATTAATTGTAGTCATAATTTTAAATAAATAACTTCATTTAAAAATGCATTCATGTTTTCAAACAATCTCATGTGTTTTTTAGAGTTATAACAACTATGTAGAGTTTAATCTTTTTTTCCCTTTGGTGAGAAGTAGTTTAAAAAGTGAAGATACTTTGAAATTAGAAGGATTACAAACTGGTTTAATTTATCCAGAATGCAGGGAATGTGTGCCTTAGGCCTCAAGTGCATGCACGGAATAGTAGCCCCCTTATCGGTATTAACAGAGATGTAATGGGGATAAGACTGTGGCGATACGGATCATAATGCAATGTGGATTTACAGCCTGAAACACCAGGGGCATGTTGGTACTGATGTGTACACATGCAAAGGTAATGACAGAACAGAAGAACTTTGTAAAGTGCCAGGTCTGCGATCTCACATTACATTAAATAAATAAAGAAACGTGCTGTGTAAAGAAACAGGACCTCCACACAGCTGAAGAGCTGATCCACTTTATCCCCGCTATTATATCCCCATACAGTTATACTGAAGGCAAGACGTCAAAAGGATGTAAATCTAAGAACCGCTGCAGTCTGCATCGGGCTTTTGAATGTGCTATTTTCTAACTTTGGTGCATTAAATGCTCTGGTACAATAACAAAAGAAAATAAAGAGATCAGTGCAGCAGAAGAGCAACAATGTGTGTGTGTGTGTGTGAAGTAAAATAACTGTTTTTGTCAATGGTGTCTTTAAAGAGAGAGGTTAAAATGTTCTTCCTCTTTAACAAAAGGGGTCTTCTGTTATGTTGTCAGACTCTTAAAATAACAATCTGAGGTTGTCAGTGGCAAAAGGAAGAACTTTAAGTGGGGTTGCTAATTCAAGAAGCAAGGTTGAAGGAGGTGACCAACATTGATGTATCACACTATTTTTATCTGGTGAACTCATAACTAGCATTAGTATTGTTTTGTCTGATCGTAAATAATGTTTAGGATGTGATTTAGAAGGAATTTTAAATCTGGTTTACTTTGTTGAGGAGCCTCTGACTGTATGTTAGAATGATCTGTGAGAGATGTTCAATAACATATTTAAGACACTGCTCTGCACTTCACTTTTTATGGGGAACACTGCCACCTAGTTATCCACTGGCTCTACTGCAGTGTCAGTATGACATTACTTCTTTAACACCCTGTGTGCTGGTTTATTTTCAGTAGTATTTCTTTCTGTGCCTACAGATAGATTAACCTGAAAGAATTTAGACTCTCAGATTAAACATTCAAGGTCCGACTCTTTCCATCCACTTCCTGTTCCAACACTTTCATGACCTCCCTCAGTAGTTTTGGACACAAATACTTTTGTTATCCAGTCTCTTCCCCTGTGTGAAGGTGTGTCATAGTGTGTGCTGTATTTGGTTAATGAAGGTGATAAAGGTGTACCAGACTTTATTTGGTTTCACTTCAAACAAGATGAAGAAAATTAAATCAATACCAGGTCTGAATGAATACTAAATCAGCCAACTACAAAAGGTCTTTCAAATTAACTGTTTCCATTTCTCATTAATGAATCGTCTACATTTTAATCTAAACATAATGGAATAACAGATCCTGGTGCAGCCCAAGTGAACAGAAAGTCAATGATGACAAGAACCACACTGAATCTTGAGATGCTGCAGCACAGCACTGCTGGATCCTCATGAGTGCTGACTGTCGTTTCTGCCTCCGTTCTCTGCTATGATCCTGCGTTTCTTCTCCTCTGTAGAGTCTTTGAAGACGTGGGCTCTGTAGAACTGCAGCTCTTTGATGCTCTCCTGGATGTCGTCCAGAGCTCTGACAGATAAAAGCAGACAATTATCGGCATGTTTGGATCATCTGACTTTTAAAACTCAGTTCAAATGCACCTAAATGTCTGGACTAAAAGAGTTTTCTTAAGTAGATTAGTGATGTCGATGCAGCCTTGTTTATTTTATTTTTTTACTGTTTATCAAAACAAACAACCATGTATGTAGCTTAGTTATAGTTATTATCAATATCTATTTTGTTTTACTTTTACAAAATCACAAAAATTAAATGTAAAAAAAACAAAAACATTGTCTTTAAAGGAATTGAATTTCATATTATGAAAAATAATGTCTTTTACTATGTTTTTGGATATTTATTTGGGTAACTTGAGTGTCTATTGACCCACAAACTGTGAAATAAACCCATCCAATCAGCATAAGTGTCCGTTTCAAATCTTGTGACATCACAAGTTACACTGTTGGATTTTGGGGGGGGGGGGGGGGGGTCTTATTGCATTTAAAGAGACGTACACACCAAAACGGAGCATTCAGAGAGAGCTGGTTTCTACAGGGTCACAAACCTCCTCTGGTGCTTGATTCATGTTATATTTTGACCAGAACACAGCACACACGTTTCATTAAGAACACAGTGGACTGTTTGAAAGAGTATAATATAATATGTCATTTTTTTCAAAGATGCCTTGTGATTACAGTTTAATTATGGTCATGACACTATTAACATCAATTCATGAATAATTTCATCACCTTTAAAAGAGAAGTCAATCAAAACAGAACAAACGGTGACTAAACGAAACCAAAATTAGGGTGATGCTCACCCACCCAATAGATAGATCTTAAAAGATCTTATGAAGGATAGAGATATTCAAAAAAAAGGAAATAAATTAGGAAACAAAAAGAAGGAAGCGATAAATAAGGAGGTAAGGAAATCAAATAAAAGGAGGAATATGATACGAAGTCCACATGACTCCTAGTATTTCACTTCTGGTTCTTGTTCAGAATAATAGTTTCCTCTTTAGTGCCACGCATCCTGGCCACTAAAAGCTCCAAACCCTTAATATCTTGAACAAAAATATGACCAAACTTTAAATTTGTGCATTAAAGAACTGTTGAACGAAAAGGAAATTGAAAACAAAACATTAAAAAATAATAATAATAGGAAAAACTAATGAAAATGTGAACCTATTTAACGCACAGTTTACCTGTGAGTTCCTTTCTTTTGAGGGGCCATCTTGTAATCCTCAGGAAACCACCGTCTGAAAGTACAGAACAGGAAACCATACATTTTTCTAAATCTGCCAGGACATGAGCAGAGTCAGTTTCATCAACAAGGCTAGAACAGAAACAAATCTATTGACTGAGGTTGAGTTTACCAGAGTTATTCTGCGGCTCTGTTCTACCTGTACGGCTCAGAGGACAGGTCTGAGACTTATGTGAAAATATTCAGATGTACATATACAGACACAATCTTAACACAGAACACAGCCTCATTAAAAACAGCACACACACAGTCAGAGAATGTTTTTACTAGGCTTACAGAGAATCTGTCTTTCTTTTCTTCAACTAGAGCTGAAACGATTCCTCAAATAACTCGATTACAAAAATTCATCGAGGAATTTCCGATTTTTTTTGCGTCATCAAAACTTTGGTATGAGTATAAAACCCGTTTAATGTAGCTGCAGCTACCTGCTCCTCTCTCTGACACACAGACACTTCAACACGCACGCGAGCGCGGCGCGCCCCTTTTAACTTTTAGTCAGCACACAGTTGATCCGTGATCCATACGACCCAGTCGGGAACACGTGATCCGGTCAAACGGTCGGCTTTTCTCCGTTCACTCTCTCCGTGTTTGCAGCTAACATAACGATAGCAGCGTCCTCTCACAGTCTCTGTCATAGACGTATGTCTATGGTCTCTGTAGTCTGTGAGCGCGCTGAATGCACGCGCTGCAGGAGCAGACAGAGAAACACCTTAATTAAGCAAAAGTATGATTTATTCGATTACTCGATTAATCGACGGGATATTCGATAGAATACTCGATTACTAAAATATTCGATAGCTGCAGCTCTATCTTCAACAATAATCAGCCATGAGAAAGATCAATGAGAATTTTGCCATCCATAACTGTTGTACTTAGCTGCCTGATGAGCCTTTTTTGTTACTTTAACACCACATGGGTTTAAGGAAATGCACTATATGTTGCTGTCTCCCATCCATAATAGCACTCCAGCTGTAGCAACATCTCATCACACTCGCATACAAAAAACACTTCACATGTATATGTTAGTACATCTCTATAAATTTTTCAAATTTAAGATTTTTTATAAATTACGTGTTCCACGAGCATGCCTCCACCCCAGGTTCCTAGGAGGAGACTACGTAGTGCAGACACTGTTCCCTTTAGCAATAAATGGAATGATGAACAAGAGGAACGGAGGATGAATGTCACTGTACGGTGACAAGATTTGGGGTGAAGGGGTTTCCCCCTTTGCCCCTGTTGAGTCATCAGCATTCAGGTATGTAAAATGCATTATTGAGGTGTTTTTTTGTTTGTTGATCTATCCTTATTCAAAAAAAGAGCAAAGTTTATTTTTTATAAATGAAGGGGAAAAGAATGATCCTTATCCTAGTTAACAGAACACTGTTGAAAGCCTAAATAGGTAGGCTCATTTTTGTTTTTGGAATATTTGTTGTTTTTCTGACTCTACAAAAAATATGGGAAAAGAAATGATGACAGGTGGGACAGGCTCAATAAACGAAACGGGAAATGTACCAGAAACAATGACTGTGAATCAGCACCCACTTTTAGTATATACATCAGACAGACACAGACACAGAGAGAGGGACATGAACACTGGCCTGCACAGCTCCTTGATGGTGCTGACATCAATGATCCTGTAGTGAAGGTGGTACATAAACTGGGGCATGTACTTGTCCAGGAACCTTTTGTCTGCGTGCACTGAATTTCCTGCAGGAGGACAACAATAAGACACCTCTGTAGAGTCAGTTGTATTACAGAAAGGGCTGCTGGTTTTAAAAAGCCACGCACCAGCAAGAGGACACTGTCCAGGGGGGGTGTGCAGTCTGATGAAGGACAGGAACTCGTACTCGGCTTGTTCCAGGCTGATCTTACTGTCCCGCACAGCCTGGGTCAGTCCTGACTGAGACACAAATGCAGTTTTATACAGTTTTAAGGTTAAGTTATAACATAATGGACATTTCTCTTTATTGCGATGGTTGCTTCTGTTGTTTAATTAGTGGGCCAATACACATCTGATTCCACTGCTTAGCTTTCTTTATGCCATATTATAATATGTCTCATGTATCATGGACAAAACTCCTAAACATTTTACACAGATATCATTGACAGGATGGGCTAGGGAGGGTCTGAGTTTTTGATGGTCATATCCCAGCTTGGGATATGACCATAAAGCACTTCTATCTATCTATGGTCCCATTCTTCGCCCGTTTGAGCAGAGCTTACCTTCCCATGATGCTCCTGGCACCACTCTGACATCCCATCCAACAGCTTGTCTGGCTGCTTGATGATCAGGTTGGGACCCTGCAGACAGAAAACATTTTTTTTTATTATTATGATTACTTCTTTTTTTAGGACTGGTAGAAGACTACTTTTTTATGGGGTTTTCATGTACATGTTAAATACCTCAGCCACAATTTTCAGGTCAGAGTCGGTGATGATGCAGGCCATCTCAATGATCTGATCCTTCTCTATGTCCAGGCCTGTCATCTGTCACACACACACACACACACACACACACACACACACACACACACACATACATACTTGTGTATAAATGCATAGATGGGTTCACAACAGCGACAGTATGCAGAGTCAATCTAAAAATAATCCTGGGAAAAGTATATAAAAGAATAAAAGTTTATAAAAGTTCCAGTTTCTGAAATTAGAAACAAGTGGTGGATAATAGAAAACGTGATGCAGCAGATTTCTGAGCCCAATGTGTGACACAGTTCAAACTCTGCATGCAGCTGCGCAGTTACACAGTCACACGCAGACATGTAACTTCACACGGCTGTTACTGTTGTTCTTGTGCATGCATGTAGGGACTTCACTGTTATTGTAGGTTTCTCTGAACATCATCTGGTTGGCACAAGCTAACTTACACAAACATGCAGAACCGGACTCAGCCCTGAGACTTACCTCCAGGTCCACCCAGACCATCCTCTGAGACATAGCTGTGGACGACATGCTGATTCTTCGGAACCCGTTAACTTTGAATCTTGAACCGAAACGTGAAATAACACCGGGACCTGTTTCTGCTGCCGTAAACCGGTTTTTGTCAGGACTTGAAGTCGCACTTTTCTGTAAAATTGTCCCACAAAGTGTATGATGTGCTACCTTAGAGCACCGGATGACAAACTGTCTCCTCCAACAAAACTGCGAAAGAACCCACGCTGCTGTCCGTGAATACACCGGCATCCCCAGGCTGACTTCCGATCTCAACTGTCGCAAATACAACAAACGGTACCCAACTGCAGCCGCTGATGCAGTACATACAACGCCTCCTACAAGCCACGCCCAACTAATGTGTTAGATTAGATCTGATTGGATCAGGGGATTCTAGGGGCCGTGGTTCTTGCACGCGGCTGCAGCTAAACCCTTCTCTACGTTTCTCCAACGTCCCCTCACTTAAACTCTTCAGGAAAAAACACAGATAAATGATTTAAAAAAATAAATAAATAATAATAATAATGAAGCTCTTCACAAAGAAATTAGGTCTAGTAGTAATTATCGACACTGCCGCCAGGTGGCGGTAAAGTTTTGTAATCTTTGTTTACACTCCTCATTGGCTCACAGAGGAAGACTAAGGTCGCCCCAGGTAGCCTGTGAGCTGTAATGCTAACTTTAACATTAGTCGGTGCTTTGCTCTGTCGTCGCAGATATCTGTAGTCAGCATGAAGTCAACTTTGAGCTTTCAGCATTCGTTGCGGCTAGCTTCACTTGTTTGACAGCACCAAGAGCCAAGATGTTCTCCTCCGTGTATGCTGGCTAACATGTTAATAACGCTGTGCTACGTCTACCTGTGGGTGCGCTTTCACAAGTGTTACTCGGTGCTGATCCGGAACAGTCTGTTCAGACTCAACAGCAGCCGCTTCGGCTTCAGCTTCAGCCTCTGCTCCGGCCCAGCCTCAGCACGGCAGACCGGACCCCGCTGCCCCGTCCGCAGGCAGCCCAGCCCGCCGTCATCCGAGGAGGAGGAGGAGCGGGTCTTCCTGCAGCTGGGGGACAAGGCCGTGTATGTCACAGAGCCGCAGGTCAGTGAGAGAGCCTGACTTCAAACACCACATATCACTGTGTGGATGGAGGATACTGCAGGCCTGACACAGGCCGTTTACATTCAGCCCCACCACTATGCTTTACATTATTGTAATGCAACACATTGTTCTTGAAATGACAAAGTCCCTGTTCTATCTTCCATGTGTAGGGAGAAACAGAACAGCATTCACTATTGATGGATAATGTATTTTTAGAAAGCACAACATTTCTTCACTTGCAAACTTGGCACAGGACAGAAGGGACAATGTGAATGTAATGAATAGAAGGGAGGGAGCAAAAGAAGAGTGACTTTGACATGAATGGATGTGTAAATGAAATCAGTAAATGTTCATTTGAAATTACTGTTATTATGATTTATAATCAGGAATTACATCAGTCAGGGGATGCTAGACCCTTATTAGCATTAGCCCCTTTGAGATGTACTGTCTAGTTTCCAAAAGTGCCAACAGAATGAACACAAAAAAGAAATAGCACAGGAAAAACAAATAACACAAAGTAAAGATTACACATATTATTTGCTCCTATGTGACTCAAATCTGATATTTTAATGAATAATCGCATGAAATCTGATCTTTTCAGTCAGATTTGTTCCACTATCATTTCTGGATCCAAATCCGACACATGGGATCTTTTACCGTGTGACCTCAGTCTGAATGTATGCGACTTTGAAGCCACTCGCTGGCAGCACAGGAGAGAAGGGCAGCTTACATTACCAACCATGTGAGAGACCAAAGCGTTCAACTTGACCTTCATTCATTTGTTTTCAACTTCAATCTGCTTTACAGCAAAAGGAAATAAAAACGCAACTCAAACACAAGGCCCCACACACGTCAAGTCAGGCGTGCAAGGAGGGGCAGTAATGTAGGTCAGTGCTTTGTGGCCCTCCGCTGATTGCTACCTCACGTCTACACGGCCTACTCGGCTCGTTTGTGTATGTTTGGCTGCACTGGTGGTGTTTGTTTCGCTGTGGACATGCCTGGCATGAAGCGTTTGATTCATGTGTAAAAATCTGAGATCAGCACAAACTCAGATATTTCTTTCAAGGCCTTGCTGATCACGGCCGAACAGCTGGAAAAAAAAAAAAACAGCTGGTCAATCAGTGAGTCTCTGAAATATTCTTGTGTTACATCTTCTCCACACATTTACAAAGTGGAGCTGCGCACATCTTTTAACTTTAAGTCTGTTTAACCGCTGGATTATTCAAACTCTTTGCATAAATCATAAGATGCTTTTTAAGTTGACTATCCGCAGGGCGCTGAATAGCCGAGCAGTTACGGTGCTCGCCTCATGTACAGAGCCTTTTGTCAGCATTACAGCAGCCGTGTGTTCAAATCCGACCCCGGGCCCGTTGGGTGCATGTCCTCCCTCACTCTCTCCTCCAAACATCTCCTTCAGGCAAAAAGGACCCAAAAAAAAAAACAATTAAAAAAGAAGCAGCTTGCTCATGGTTGGCACACATCTTTGTGTTATTCTCTATTCTCTTCAGTTACCTATTTGTCCGACAGAGCCACCACAGATTTTTTTCTAATTGCATCCAGTGTCTTTCTCTGTTTTCTTTTTCAAAATATGCAAAATGAATCAACATCTAAATCTTTGCAAGTGGAACCTGAGGCAAACAGATGTGTGTACAATACCACCCGCTACTTCTCATGCACTTGAAATTGCATTCATTTCCCTCAAGGTGGTGCAAGGTTTGAACTGTTATCTCAGTTTAGGTTTTTTTTTTGCAGAGCCACATTTTGTCATCAATCAATCTTTATTTATCAATCAATCACAAATATTTTCAGTCTTCACTCATCTTCACGACCCGTCGGCTCCAGTAGTTCAGTTTCTTTCTGTGCGTGTGTCTGCCGTAATCTCTCCTCTCCACAGAGTCCGCATGACCTGACTGTGACTCTCACTAACTACTAATCTCTGTAACAAGCTTGTAGTGCTGTGAGTTACTAGCAGCCGTCTGTCTCTGTTCTGTGCCGTCCACAGGCATGCGATGACCTCAGCAAATGGACTGTGCTGCTGGGCTCCTCTCTGCTTTGTGGTCCTCGAATAGAAGACATTTCATTCATCATTGAGGCTACAGGACACAGAGTGGGCTACACATCTGCTCACACATCCAATAAGAAAGTAGGCACCACACATTGACCACCAACCAGAAGCATGAGTCTCCTTTAACACTAAACTCTGTGCCCACAGAAGCATTTGTTTGATGTGGTTATTCCATGACGTAGCACTGACTATGTTTTATCCAATAGCTAATGTTTGCATGTGCTGATCACAAGAGAGAACTCGTGGATCTGCCACAGACAGAGACCTTTTAGAGAGAAGGCTGAGCCAAAAAACCCGACATGAGCAAAGGATGCTCCCTACAAATTTCAAATACTGAAATATGGTATTTTCAATTAAATTCAGGCATCACTCAGCAAGTAAAGGACATGTAACAAATAGCAATATGTTGCACATGAAATGTCCCTCACAGGCCCACTTACACACACACACACACACACACACACACACACACACACACACACACACACACACACACACACACACACACACACACACACACACACACACACAGTGTCAGCCCCACAAGGAGATCAAAAGTGAGTAAAACGAAAAGTTTTAAAGAGTAATTGTTTGACTAACACGTGTTAGAAATAGTGAACTCTCTTTTTAAACCTTGAATCACCTTAATTGCTTTTTCTCTACATCTTTTCACCCTATTGTAATAAAACCACAGCTGACATGCCAACACATGTTTTGAGATGCCAACACACCCTTGACCCATAGAAACAAAAAAAATCTGAACTATCCGTCTTTTGCTCTGAACACGGCAGCATTGTGTTGAATGAAACAAACCCAAACTTCAGTTCTGACAAAGAGCTGGGACCGACTAAGGGTGTAAACATAAACGTGTTGGTATTGTCTGCATGTATCCTAACTGTACTAAAAAAAAAAAACTGTGTATACGTTAGTGCCATTTCAACAAAGTCAGACACGTGCTTCTGCAAACATGTAACTTTACTCTCCCGTGTTTGTGCTGGAACAAGAACAATATCACATTTACACGCGTCTCAGTCATTTAGTGTCTGTGTTTGCTCAGGTGTTCATGTTAGTGTGTCGATGGGACTTTGCTAACACATGCTGTGTGTTATTGTGTGCAGGTGCTGAAGTGGTCAGACTACTGTCTTCCTCTGGCCTGTAGCCCTGGGACCCCGTTTCGGGCGGTGGCTCAGGCCAGCGTGGACAACTTCAGTCGACTGGGGGTCGCGTTTATAGAAGATCGCCTTCAGCTGGACGATGGACTCCTGCCTTCAAAGATAATCCGTAAGTTTCCTTTTTTATTTTTATTTTTGTTATTTATATATATATAGGCGGTATATGGATTTTATTTAGTTTTTCAAAATTACTGAACAGAAAAATCCCAACATTGCAGGACAAAACACACAGACAGACAAAAAAAAATAAAAAAAATGTCTTTTTTATAAATGTGTCTTTACTCTACCCTGATTCTGTTGTAAAATCTTAGATCACCAAGAACCTCAAGCGCTGAACACTGACACCGATGTAAAAGTGTAAAAACGTACAGTTCCAAGA
This sequence comes from Symphodus melops, assembly GCF_947650265.1. Lineage (NCBI taxonomy): Eukaryota > Metazoa > Chordata > Actinopteri > Labriformes > Labridae > Symphodus > Symphodus melops. The sequence continues at coordinate 13,400,801 of NC_136701.1, forward strand.
GAGTCTGGCTCAAAAGGCATCAGAAGTCTCTTCACAACGCATGTTAAAATACTTGTTTACAGCCTGGTTGGGAAAAAAAAGATTTTGGTCTGAATAGTTCCTGTCTTCATCAGCACACGCCGTACGGAGCTGAAGTTTTTACCGGTACATTTGGACTGGAAGAAGGATATGATCATGAGTTGTGTGTGATTAGGAGCATGTCTGTCAGCATGCTGTAGCTTTATGTCAGGAGGCTTATGGCCCAAATGTTTAATGTTTAAGCTGAAATCCAAACATCTAAAAGTCAGCCTCACAAGTCCAGCCAACATGATTAGCTGTATGTGACCTCTTTCTTCTTTCTTTAATGTTGGGTTGCAACTAGTGTTACAGGAACCTTAGACCATTCCAGTCCATTTATAAGGGGAAGCAAAATGTCTCGTTTTTTATAGATTAACCTGTTTTCTCTAAATAATTCTTGGCTCATGATGTATAATAGTATAAATATCAACTTATTCATACTTTTGATGTAGTTCTGGTAAAAATCAATCTTCAAAGTGTGAACATGAAGAAATCAACCCGACATAATAATGGAGGCAGCACATCCTTCTTTTAAGACTTTCAATGGCTCCAAGAAACGTCAGTCATCTGCACAGTCACATGTTATTGGCCGTTAGAACAGGGGGGGGGGGCACCTTCTTCCAACACTCTCTCACTCACCAGCTTTTACAGGGCTGTTACGAGGCGTCAGCGAAACAGCAGAGGTAAACTCGAAGCACTCTGTGGATCTTTATGGATGTCATGTGTTGATGAAATCTTTTCCTGGATTGAAATCATGTGGACCCATTTGTGCTGGAATATTACGATCAGGAGAGTACAGTTAATCATTTAATGGTAGGTTAGAATATGTTTTGTCAGTTGTGGTTGAACTCAAATAAGAGTAGGAAACAATGAGTGCAGAAAAACAACAAAAAAATTAAACTAAAGTTAGGAAAACTTGACAAATTAGGCTCGACTATGTAATTCATTACCGGGGACATACCTATGAAATAGTACAGTGTCCCTAAACCGCAAACAACATATAACATAACGCATCTAATTAACCACATGTGCTCATAGTTTAGGAAATCCAAAAGCAACATACCACAAAAAGCTGCAGTGAGCTGTATTCAATAAGAGTGTGTTGAGTGCTGAGCAGCTAACAGACAGCATTGCTGATGCCGGAAATATGATGGGTGAAAAATGTATGTGATCAGATTTGACTAATGTTTGTTGTTTTTTTTGTGTGTGTGTCACTAGCTGTCCTCCTCAAAGAATCCACCCTCAGTGAGTTACTGGAGAAGCAGCGTCCAAAGACTGACAGGTCACCGTGCGTGTGTAAACCCTCTCCTGAGCCTTCACCTCATCACCTGTCAGCTGACTACCTGTCCCATCAGTGCCGCAAAGGCAGCCTGCTCCTCCCTCCAGAGGCAAAGAGAAGGTTAGAGGAGAGGCGAGGGTCCGAGCCGCTACGTGGCACCCAGGAGCCGGGACCTGTAGGTGAGCCCGAGGACCATTCCTTAGGGAACCACCGACACATGGAGGGCCATGGACACCACCTGCATCTGTCCAGCTGCAACGAGTGTTTGGAGCTGGAGAACAGCACCATCCTGTCGGTGAAATACGCCTCAGCTGAGAATATACCGGACCTCCCTGATGATGATTCTGTGGGGCTGGACAGCGGGGATGAAAGTGCGGATCTAGATGAAGCCAACGGGCTTTCCGGTCACAGCAACAATGACTGTAACAGCAAACCGCCAAATGTTCTGGTGTTCACAGGGGAGTGTCAGGACCGCTTTCAGGCCCTCAGTCAGCTTCTATACGAGTGTGTCAACATGGAAAACTACACTATCTACCCCCTGCTGCCTCAGCAGGCTCTGACCGACCCCTGGATGGAGAACACCAGGCTCCTCGTCCTGGCAGAGGAGGAGCCTCTGACCCCCCAGCTACAGACCCGCTTTCTCACATACCTAAGCCAGGGGGGCAGGGTCCTGGGGCTGTCGTCCACCCTGTGCCCCGCAGGCCTATGTCTGGAGGACAGGCAGAGGCAGCTCGGGCAGATCAGCAGGCTGAGTTTCACCCGGGAGGACAGCACAGAGCTGGAGCTGAGCGTGCTGGCCAGCAAGAAGGTCTTCATCAGGGACAGTCAAGGAGGAGGGGAGGTGGAGCTGTGGGGGGAGCTGAAGGGGGACGTCCCTCATCAGAGAGACATGGTTATAGTCAGGGTGACCCACGGAAGAGATGGCGGGGAGGCTGTCCTGTGTCAGGTAAAAAAAACACGAGACGTCATTAACTGATGGGGGAAATGTACATGAAGGTTAAACACTATTTTCAAAGTGGCTGATAAGTGTGTGTTTGTATATTTTATTGAATGCCGTTTAAGAAATTAAAATGTATTTAAAACAACCATGATGTCTGAATATATTGAATGAAACTTTGAATATATGCCATGGAAGTCTATGATCTTTTTTAAGCTGACTTCTCCATTAGACTCCAATGTTTGGTTGAACATTACTTAGAATCAGTAAAAATGTTCCAATAATCAAACTATGATACATTCCAACGTATTCGCATCATTTTGAGTGCGAACAGCAGCTTAATAAAAATATTGTGAAGTTCTATAAAGTATTGGTAGATTTCAGCTGATGTCACTTTTTGCTAAATGAGCGTAATCAGCTGGGTGTCTGTTCAATGACGGTGGATAGAGAGATTTGAAATCAGCTTCCGTTCAATATGTTCAGACATCGTTGTTGTTAATAATAACATTCATATAAAGTTTATCCTGTGCTCTCCCAAAACTTACAACGAGGCAACTTCAATAATAATAATAAAAGTCAAACGTGAGGGGGGGGGGGGGGGAGGGGAGGGGGGGGGGCAGCTGTTCCTAGTTTGAGTGAGTCCTAAGGATGTTTGTATGATTAAAAACAACTGTTCCTGTTCTTACTGCTGCGGCAATGTTCATTTGGTCAGAACCCAGTGACCTACTGTATGTGTGGATGAATGTGTCATCATGTAAAACTCACTGAAACACAGTCCCAGGTTCTTCTTCCATTGAACTCACTGCACCAGCCTCACTCCTGTCCAGCATGGGAGTCGACTTTGGATCTCTCTCCTACCACACAAGACACATCTCAAAACACATCTTTTTAAAGTAGCACAGTCAGTCTGATCCTTCTCCATCAGGTCTCATCGATCCTCCACGTCCTGGACATTCCTTTTTTTTTTTTTAATGTTCGTTTTGTCAACGTGTTGCTACTTTGATGTTTCTATCTCTGCTCTGTAAGCTGACCTTGAGAGTTAGGAAAGGCGCCTTCAAATTAAACATTTTATTATTATTATTATTATTATTTGAACTGAAATGATTCTGAACACGTTTAGAATAATCTTCAGATGCTTCTGCACAAAATAAGACTAAACATTTTTTTTTTTTTTTTTAAAGATGCGCTTGAAATGTCGATGACCAAAATGTTTGACCACCTCCACCATGTGTGAGCGAACATGCAGAGTGGAAAAACACGCACAGGCTCACTGCTAAAACAGAACCTCATACATACATATACATGGATAAATGGATTATATATACTGTACTGTATGTTAATATGCTCTAGTTATTATATATACACTGTGCTGTGTAATGTATTTTATAGACTGTATATGTATTTACTCTACTTTAGATAGATAATGCACTCTTAGAATAAAGTGGACTTTTTGTATAGTACTGTGTATAAAGTGTACTGTGCAGTTTGTACAGGTGTATACTGAGCTATAGTCATATACTGTAATGTTAGTACAGGCAAACACTGTACTGATATCCTGTTATAGACGTATACCTGTTTTATGATCGAGTCCACTGTACTGTTTGTGTTGGTTTATTGTGTATAGGTATGTACTGTGCAGTTTGCAGGTACACATACTCTATATACTCTACTGTTTGTATAAACGTGTCGTGTATTCCCGTCTGCAGGTGCACCTGGAGGTCTCTCCTGACTCCCAGCATGTGACGTCAGAGGGTTTTAAAGACCTGAAGGTGAACAATGCTCTGCGATACGAAGTCCTGACAGAGATCCTCTCCTCTCTCGGCCTCAGCTGTGAGCTCAGCCAGACTCCGGCCCCCAGCCCCGTCCACCTGCTGACCACCTCACAGGTAACACCTTTTCCTTTTCTTTTTTTTTTTTCTTTTTTTTTTAGTCAGGCCGATTAAGACGGACGGAGATGATCAGATCTCTGCCTGACATACAGCGACGGAGTCTGTCTTAGGGATCAAATGTTAAGATGTATTTTGAATTGACGCTGCTGCAACACAGAGAAGAAAAAAAAAAAACGTTTTTTCGGTGCTGCTCTGAATTGTTCCCTCTTTAAATGAAACATAAATGCTTCACAGAAATATAAGCTTGTTTTTTCAAACAAGTTAGACATCGCTCGGCTTGTCCACTGACACACACAACAGATCGGTCAAACACATGCAGCGTGTTGTGTTTATTTAAGTTAATTTTCTGAGCAGCAGCCCACACGTGTTCTTCATGCAGCACATGTGGAAACAATCTGTGGTCTTTTAATGTATGGAAATATATGATGATGAATGCAGCAGATGTTTGATCAGACTCAGTGACAACAGCCTGAAACGCTCAGCGAAAAACGTGCGTTTGATCAGTGGAAAAGTTTAAGCTTCACTTTGTCCTGTAGCTGTCAAAGAAGTCGAAAAAAACATCCACTAATAATTCCAGATTGTATGAAAATAATTGTTCAAAAGGTCTAACTTTAAAGTTTATTCAAACAGAATTCACATTTTTATAAGTGAGTCTCCATTGCTGTTGCACTTTGATCAATAACCACAGAGAGGAGAAGGCAACAAGCTTTTAATGAAGCGTGGCACGTTCTGATCGACATTCTCCTAATGAAGTATTCCAGAAAAACAACATTATGCAATCCACTACAGGACAGAACAAACCACAACATAACCTAAATGATATCCAGGGTTTCTATCTCTATCTATGTTTACATGGACAGACATAATCAGGATAAAAGCCTCATCATAAGAAAATGCTTGAGTGAAGTTCAAATTCCAAATTTGAATGATTTCAATTAGATTCATAAATTTGGCATAATGTAAACATGCTATGCTAAACAGCTAATGATATATACATAAAAAATCTGTGTAAGAAAATACAAAGGGAGACCTGCAAATTTCCACATTCTGGGAGCAATTTGGGGGTTGAGTGTCTTGCCCAAGGACACATCGGAAATGTTGCTGCAGGAGCTGGGGATTGAACCCTCGACTTTCCAGTTAAGAGACGACGACTCTACTTACTGAGTCAGCGCCGCCAAAAAAATTGTTGAAGACATCTCACTATAATCCACATTAAATGTTTGTGCTTTTTGAGATTTCAAGTTTTCAAATCACTTTTTTTTTTTTTTGGTAAATCTTTTAAAATAACTCAAACAATATAAGATGGAGATGGAACCTTCATATCGAGCTCTTTACACATTGTTGCCTCGACATTGAAACAAAAAAACAAGTACCGGTAATCATTTCAAAACAAAAACAGTCTCTCCTTCGCACTCTTAGTAATGCAGTGTTTCTCAATCAATAAACAAAGAATTGAATTATTAAACTGATTTTTTTTCCCTTGAGCAATAAAAAAATGTGATCTTTAAGAATAGCATGTAATAGCAGATTTAATTTTCCTCTCAGTTTATCAGTAAAGTATACCAATAGGATACCTGCAGTAGTGGAAAATAACCAGTAGGTGGAGTCAAAGCTCCACACTCCATTACACTAAAGTAAGAATTCCACCTTTAAAAACTATATGATATATTTAATCCATCAATTATCAGTTTCTATTTTTATTTTGCCAATTCATACTAAATGTTTCTTGAAGAGCAGAAAGAACAGGTCTTCACCCTGCTCTTTGTTATTTTATTTAATCCACAATGAGCACAGTACTTGGCATTATTTAGTTAAAAAAAAACTAAAACGTATCCTACAGAAAACGAGCAGATCCTCGAGGCTCGTGTTAAATAAAATCATCAACTAAGACTGTGCCGTGCTGCGGACAGAGGGAGATGTTCTGCCTTCATTAGTGAGACGAGTGGGAGAATTACATGCAGCAAAGGAGACACGGGTGGGATTTGAACCCTGGCTGCCCGCTTTGAGGACTTTAGCCTCTGTACATGTCTTTGAGCACTGACCCTATCAGAAGCTCTGATGAAGAAGACAGGTTGCATTGGATGTTTTTTAATACTCAAAATAAGAACATGAAATAACTTTAAATCCCTAAAGCAGTAACATTTCACTCACATTTTAATGCAGCCGTAAAATGAATATAAAAATATGACAGGGAACAAGTGCATCACGTCTCAGAGCTTCAGATTCAAACAATTAAATGTCTTTTCTTTCATCTTCCTAAAGAGAAGCCTTAGCCTCGTAATGTTACCAACATTGTGAAAACATACAGATCTTATTCACTCACTGATTTAGATTACTGTACTCTTACTGTAATTACGGCTTGTTATTCCTTCAACACATGAGTTCTATTCTGCTCAGCTACACACACACACACACACACACACACGTGGGTGGCTGTGGCTCAGTGGTAGAGTCACTCTTAACCTTAAGGTTGGGGGTTTGATCCCCAGCTCCTGCACACCCTGTCAGAGTGTCCTTGGGCAAGACCCTGACCCCCAAATTGCTCCTTGTGCAGCATCAGCAGCGAGTGAATGTGTATGATTGGCTTAGTTAATACTAATGCTTTTACTTAATTAGTTGATGCTGACCCTTTACAAAGCAGCCTCTGCCGTCACTGTGTGAATGTGGCGTTGATGGGTATGTGGGACCTGCAGCGTTGAAGCCCTGATGTAGTCAGAAGACTAGAAAAGCGCAATACAAGCTGATGTCCATTTAATATGTAACATTTACAAACAACACGCGACTCTCCTGCTCGTGTCTCACAGTGGGAGAAAATATCATGGATTTGGAATGTCAGCACACCGCTAACATTTTAGTCCTAACTCGTCTCATTATGGAAAACAATTATGGGGGGGGGGGGGTCTCCTTAGCTAACACAGTCATATCAATGCTACGAGTAGCTCAACAGAATCACAGCATCAACTAAAGAGCGGAGGACAACAGACCGACGAACAGAAAACTTCTACTATACTGCAGCCCTTTAAATGTCTGACGGCAGTCGCGTGCATTCAGTCACCGTGCAGCAGTCACAGGACGGACGTCACTCCCCCCTCTGATGTGCTTTGGGTGAATTCTCTGGAGAATATCCTGCTGGGTTCTCACATCAGCTCAATCGGACTCGTTGTTGAAACGGTTCAAATCTGAACTTGGCCCTTCGCTGTATGCCATCCCTCACTCCCAGCCTTTCCCGTCCCTCTTCAGCTCCTGACGTTTTTCTCGCAGTATTGGGGCAAAAAAAATCAAGATCAACTTTTCAGCCCAGAGTTGAAGCGACGTCACTCTAGCAGATTAGTTTTTCACGAGTTTAAAGGCTCCTCTGAGAGGTGACTGCATCAGGGACGCGTAACATAGCAACATCAGTGTTATTGTAATGTTTGTCACCCTGCTGAGATGGATGAGCTCCTGGACTAACAGGGAGACCCTGAACACATCACATCCTGTTAGTTCTGCTGAAGATGACTTCATGTTAATGTCACTCCTGATTACATTCAATATTTCAGACAGTTAGTGAATAATAGAATTGTGTGTGTGTGTGTGTGTGTGTGTGTGTGTGTGTGTGTGTGTGTGTGTGTGTGTGTGTGTGTGTGTGTGTGTGTGTGTGTGTGTGTGTGTGTGTGTGTGTGTGTGTGTGTGTGTGTGTGTGTGTGTGTGTGTGTGTGTGTGTGTGTGTGTGTGTGTGTGTGTGTGTGTGTGTGTGTGTGTGTGTGTGTGTGTGTGTGTGGGGCCTTAGGTTAGAAAGCTGAGTATTAAAGACAAACGGAACAGAGTGGACAGCTGCCTGATTAAACCATTACTTAACATCAAGTGTTTCTACATTTGTAATAAAAACTGATCCTGATACACAAACCCAGACAAAACACCCGTATATATACAGTATTATGCAGTTATGATGCCAAAGTGTGTGCAGACCCCTGACTTTGAGATATCAGCAAATACCACCACTGCTCTGCTTCCAAACACTTCTGGATCGTTGCTGCTGGGAGACCCTCCTTACTCCAACTGCTACAACTCTTAATACCCATCGAAGTTTTCACTTTTAAAATGTAAATGTTGATCAGTCCCCATTTTTATCATCATCATTTTAAATGTCATTCTTAGACCTGTTCATTTAAACAGGTCTAATAGACGCTATGATCAGTCTATTATCATTACTTTACTGTTTCTGTTGAAATGACTCGGTGTTCTGGTCCTTCTGTGTGTCAGGAGGTCAGGTCTGTGTTCCTGCGCTGGCTGCAGACGTGTGCTGATCCAAACGGCCTGGTCACCAAAGTGTCCAAAGCTCCCCTCAGGATCGTGTCCTGCTCTGATCTTCCGGGTGGTTCTGGCCTTCCCGAGGACTCTCTGATCCTGGTCACAGACTCGCCACCATCTCAGAGCTGGGCCCACTTCAATATGGAGACCTACACACAGAACCTGAAAACCAGAGTACTGGGTCACACCCTGCTGTATGCGGAGGTGGTCACCTCCACCATGGACCTGCTGGAAGGGTAAGAAACACATTCTGAGTTCTGTTTGAAAACGTGCTGACGTGTCACAACACCTCACTGATTCACTCCGGGACCTTTTTCGGCAGACTTTCCCTCCAGTCGTTTGAACGTGTGTGTTCACTCACGCTCCCTCACAGCCGGAGACACACGAGGTGAAATAGAACTGTAACGTTCCTCCTTACAGTTCTTTCTAAGGGCGCTTTACGACACTCAGTCTGTATACCAGCACAGTGTCCCAGATGTATTGAATTTGGAATTTTAGTAAATGTTTAATCATACATGTGGAACTGAGGTGGGGTTTTTTATCCAACACACACACACACACAGACTCACACAGTGTGCAGGGGGACACGGAGGCTGGAACAGATTATACTGCTGGCTGACCTGAGTCCAGCCGAGCAGGTCAGTCTAATAGAGTCTTTGTTTGGAGCTCACATGTGGGTGGAGCGGGCTCTGAGGCTGCAGGTGGGAACAATTAAAAGTGTCATAAAGTTTGAAAAATGGCTGCTGGAGCAGAGCTGAGCTGATTGGAACAGACACTGTTGTCATTAAGCTTCCACACAAAGCTAACCCCCAACCCGTGCTGCTAATATTTGACTTTCCAGATGTTTCTGTGGAGCGGCTTGATTAATGTTATTATGTAGGAATGCTTGTTTTATTTTCTGCTGCACATGTGTTGATTAGGCTCTAAGTATGATGGAGAGAGATCAGCCTCTGTGGCGGAGCTGACAGGCTCAAAGTGGAGCAGAGTGTAAGGCTCTGATTTTAAATTCTACAGCTGTGAAACATCTTTGTATCTTAGTGTGTGTATTCAAATTAAAATCACAAAGTTGTTTTTGGGGTTTTTTTTGGGACCACATGTCATTCGCTGTATTTTCATGACAGTTTGAGTTGTGCTCAGATAGAGGGTCCTTTGAATCATAGTCTTTGTGTTAAATGTAAATCAGGTTGAGTCCGGGTTTTTTTTCTGATCGTCGAGGGAGTAAGAGATGCTCCTCCACAGCAGGTTCACATATTCAAACAGGACAAGAAGGACAATGGGCAAACATATAACATTTGATTTTCCAAGGTTGATTTGCTGTTCATTTGGTGCCTGTTTTGGCCTCATGTCGATTACCTATATTGGGTTATATTTGAAAATTGGATTCTTTATTGCGTCCCCCCGGCCTCTTCTTCTCTGTTCAACTTGCTTCAAAGCTATTTTCAAAAGTAAACTTGGTGCGTACGTGGAGTACCAAACAGGAAGCTAGTAGACATGGCGGGGAGTCGAGGAAACACGCGGCTCTCCTGGCTTTTGTCAAAGGAGGAAAAAACTGTGCGAGAATGCCTCTTTGATGCGTCCTTGTGTTTGCACCACGATGGAGTGGAGAGGACTGAATGTGACGCTGCCCTTCAGATCCTCCTGTGGGAACCTTCACTAGCTCACCTACGGAAACCTTTAATGATTTTTTCTCTCTCTCTTCTAGCTTATGGAAGGCTTTTATTGTACAGTGTTGTGAGACTGAACAGCATATCTGAAAAAAACTACTTCAGATTAAGGTCCACATACTCCCAAATGACCGACGTGCTATTTTTATTGTCCCTGAAATCCGCGTCTTGTCCAACTAAAGCCATGTCAGAAATTAAAGAGCGTGTGGAGCAGGCTTTTGTGATTGGTTAGCGTTACCTGTCCACGAGCACCAACCCGCTTCTGATTGGTGAGCTTGGCAGGGTCGGAGGGAGACGGCGTGTATATGTAAATTAGTTGACGCCACAGCTCCTGGGTCAATCAGAAGGAGCACTGCCAAAAAAAAAACGCAGCTTTGGTGCGTTTTTTGAAATGGCGATTTCGATCAGAAAACCATAAATCGTTCAGCCTTACTTCAAAGCATATTTGACATTTTTATTTAGCTGTTATATCAGTAGATGATTTAAAATATTACAGCCTGATAAGAGGAAAAATGTTTTCTGTTCAGACAGCTGAACCCAGCGAATATCTGATATTATCATTCTCATCCAAAATCTCAAATATTACTACTATTATTTCTATGATTTCAGGCCAAACGTAATTAATGAAATAAAAATAGAGACACAATAATAAGTTAATAAGACTACTAATAGATGAAGCATGACAGAGACTTTGGGATAACACTTGTTGTGTACTGGTGCATGTACTACATTAGCTCTTCTGCCAGCATGTCACAGTGGAAACATACACATAACAGCAGCAGCATCACCTCCTCGGTCATTTCAATGCGTTTGATATTCAGGAGGACGCACTAAAAGAACCACACATGTTGCTGTCATTCCTCCTCGAGCAGCTGATAATCCCCCAGACGTAAAGTCGTCTTGTTTTTTGCCGCTCACATTCCTGAGCACGTCAGAGGAACAGCATGTTTTAATATGCTGATGTGCTTAATCAGATAGTCAAACAGATGTTGATTTTCAGAGTTATTAGAGTCCTTTGAGGTGACAATGACTCGAGTCTTTTCTGCTATGTGGAGGATAAATAAAGCTTTGAGAGCTAACAGGCGCTCAGGGAGCTGCTTTCAAGCTCCTGCAGGGTTCCGAGCGGCTCAAATTGAGGAGCTGATGAAAACTTCTTCGGTGCGGAGGATTGAAGCTGAGGCTGAATGGCCGGCTCACTGAGTGTTTGTTCTCGGTATTAATGCTTTGTTTGGCCGCAGCAGCTAATAATAGCAGCACAGAGACACAGCAGAGTGTTCTCACAAGGTCACACCTCACTAGAATCTCAATGAACCTCCATCAGCAGCTTCACACATGGACACACAGACGTGTCCCTGCCTGCAGCTGCTCGGGCTGTTTGTTAGACTCCAAGTGCTTTTATATACAATATTAAACATCCAGTATTCACTTTTCCATTCAGAGCTAGAGGAGGGAATTGATGCCAATCAACTGAGAACTTTAGGGAAGCAACTTGATCAGAATAAAGTAAACTGTGAATTCACTCTGCATAACTTGAAGAACAGTCAAATTCAGTTCAGAAGCTAGATATAACAAACTAAAGACAGGCTTATGCAGTAAATCTACCTGTAATGTAATCCTCATCATATTGTACATGATCTCATATTATTCATTGTGAATAATTAATGAATAAAGCCTTTCATTCAAATGATTGACGGCTCTAGTTTCAACTGTGAAATGTTCCATCCCTGGAGCTAACATCAGCTAGCATGCTGCTGTTGTCAGATATGTACTTACTGTAGGAGGACAGAGTGACTCATATGAACAAGCTGACTTCAAACGTAAAAGAAAAAACATTCCCCTACAATATGTGTTCTATCTCTGAATGAACAACTGACTGTTCAATTTTAATTCAAGGTTCGAATGTTTTATCTGTCACTTCCTCATACAGGATGCTCAGTGAAATGTTTTTGTGGCATGTACTGTACTTCTCTGCTCAACTGAAGTAAAAATACAAACAGATAAAACACAGTGCAATGTGGTAGAATAAAACCCAGTAAAGGGTTTAAACAATGTGCAATAGTTATGAATGACTGAAGACATTGTCATCATAAAGACAGGAAGTCACAGCCTCATTGACTTCACTTTAAGATGATTCCCAACAGGCTCTGAGCTTCTTCTTCTTTTTTTTTTAATACTAACACTGAAAGTAAGTACTTCAGCTTTGTGTGCATTTTTATATAAATACTGACAGTTTCAAATGTTGAATACCGCCCGGGGAATTTCAATGGAACCACAGCTGTTCTTTAAGCTACATCTGAAGCTCCTGTGTTACTGTAAAACTTTTCAGCTTTCAGAAACCATCCACCTATTAATGCAGCTCAGCTATATATATATATATATATATATATATAGTAGTAGTAGTAGTAGTAGTAGTAGTAGTAGTAGTTAATTATATGTGTACATGTCGAAATACTCACAAGCTGGGGAGAAAACAATGGTCCCTTCTAAACATCGTACAAGCAAACACTTGAGCTAAAAAAAACAACAAGTAACCATTACTGTAAACATCCTTCAGAGGTATAACTCCTAACCTTTCAAAGTTTTGTAGCTTGGTTAGTGTACAAAGTGATCAGTTATTTGGCTCCTCCCCCCTCTACAGAATATGCAGATAGAGGAAGAACGTCTCTGATGGCCGACAGAGGTGACTGAACACAGCAGAGATCTTCAACACTCTGCACAGCCCCGCTGACAACAAGGATTTATGTCAGTACTCGTGATCCTCGGTGTTACCGAGCGTCATGGATACACACTGAGTGAAGAAGAGTGTGAAGCAGCAGAATGCGACCCTGAAAATAACTCCAACTCTTTTTATCAATCACCTTATTGTGTGCATGAATAAATCAGATTAAGACATTGATTAAAGTGACGTATCCAAGTTTTCAGAATTTCATTGGATACAGCATGTCATCAGCATGCCATTGCCTCGGTACATCAGAGACATCAGAACAGGAGAATGCACTTTCAATGACGAGCTGGAAGCCTTTTATATATGCAGAAAAAGCGTTGGGCTCATATTCATATGAACTGAAGAGAACACAGAGAAGCATCGCACACACACACACACACACACACACACACTCTTCATAGATGATGAGATTATTTTCTGGGTTAGCGTTTGTTCTGATGAACGCTGGTTGTGTGTATGCGAGTGTGTCACTGCCGTGTCTATGTTGAGAGATGTTATGATAACAGACTGCGGGGGGGGGGGGGGGGGTGTCAAACAGCACTGCTGGTCCAAAAAACATAATGATTCTTTCCTGCCTAGCTAAACTTGATCCCAGTGCCTGCAGCTACACACTTCCTACGTATTGACTTTTTCTTCGAGGAGCCTCAAAAAAAAAAAACCCAAGGGTCCACTTTCACTTTTACACCCCCCCCCCCCCCCCCCCCCCCCCCCCACACACACACACACACACACCTCATGTTATTTTTCCCTCAGAGGTGGCTCTGAGTAAAGTAGAAGAAGCAGCAGTGGATGTAAATGTAGTTCTGATAGCTTTCCCTGATACTTACAGCCACACATTCTTCTTTTTCCATGTTGTCTGCACATGTGAGAAGCATGCTGGCACACACACACACGCACAGCACACACACACACACACACACGTATTGCAACTTCTGTCACTTCTTCTCACACTGCGCAGAGTCCCATGATCAGAACAGTGCAGCAGCAGCTGAAGAGTCCAACCAGCTAAACAAAGTGAGTCTAGTGAAAGCTGTTCCAGTTGTCTGGCCAGAGAGCCTGGTGATCACTGTTTGTTTTCACAGGTAATCCAATATCCAAACTGACACTGTATGAATTAGGGTCCTGTTTCCTGTGAAAAATACAGCCCACTTCTCATAACCGTGGCAAACAGGTTCAACCATAAAAATCTAATTGGCTCAATTGACCTCGCATGCTCCACCTGCAATTATCACAGATTGTCAGCAGATGCCTCTTATTTCAGGGAACACATGGAGCCGTGTTTGACCTGAACCCGGTTTGTGTCGACAAGAGGGGGCCGGTATGCTCTGCAGCCCCGAGACCACTCTGATGAGAAGGGCCACATAGTCCAACACAGAGGCTACAAATGCTGAATTTCATTTCAGCCTAACCCGAAGGGTCCGATGGGGCCAGAAACAGAACCGCCTCAGTACGTCAGGGGCCGAGACCATCATGGTATGAGACCTTTAGGGGCCCAGAGTTAATTCAAAACACTGCTGCCAGGCTTTGAAAGGCATCGCAAGAGAAATGACTACATTACACCTGTCCTTGTTCCCCTAAGCAGCTGCCTATGAACTTTTTAACATTTTAAAATCTTATTTTTTAGTTTTTGAAGCTGTACAAGGCATTAGCAGTTATTAATTTTTTTTTTTGTTTTTTTGTTTTTGGCTCTTGTTTACCTGATCATTTGTTTTTATTGTGGCGTCACTTTTTTTTTTTTTTTTTTAAGATTTCTTTTTGGGCCTTTATTACTGTAGAGACAGGACCGTGGGTAGAATCAGACATCAAGGAGAGAGATGGGGGGGCGAACAACATACGGGACAGGAGCCACAGGTCGTCCACCTGGAGGACGACAGCCTTTGCACATTTTTACCTTTTATAGTCAAGTTTTAGTCGACCAAAAGTTGTCGGTCGAGTTTGAACAAAACCGTCTTCCCCTCCTCATAAATAATTCAGTTAGCCTAAGACAGGTATGAAAAATTGGTATTAAGAAAACAGGTTACACAAGTTATTTTTCTAAACTCATTACCACGTGAAAAGTCTTAAACACTTAAAACAATCCAATTAAAATACGTAACAAAGCAGCTGTAAAACATTGTAATCTAACAGGTTACATCATTACTGTAAGCCCAGCAGAGCTACAGAGTAATCATGGTTTTTTTTATACATTTGAAAAAGTGCAGCCTTCTAAGGTCAGTGATAATTTCAACCTGGGGGAGATGGATTTAAAAAAAAACACCCCTACAATTTGAGTCCCATTGTGTCTCATTAACGACAACGAAACATCATGTTTTTATAATTAAAGATTAATTAATCGCCTGACAGTTACTCATCTTAGTCATGGGACAAGGTAACTCAAAGAATGATTCAGGTCCCGTGGTTTTACAAACTCAGCAGCATTGCGGTCGTACACTGATACTTTCGTATCAGCGTGAACACGGACCAGAACCTGAGCCAGAGCAGCAGGCGGGGTCCAGATGGGCAGTACAAGGTCACTGAGTGGTGCCTCAGCTGCCCTGTGGTAATGGAGCTCCCTTTCTCATTGATCACTTCCAATAGTGCTATTTGGAAATGATCATTTGTGCTGTCCCTCAGTAAACAGGATTAGCTCAATTAATCACATTTACAGATTAGTTTGTCCTCTCTTATTGATCAGCCCCTCTATGCTGCTGAATGATCAATGCAAACACGCTTATGCACCCAAAATCCTGTTTCAAAAATGAGCATTGACGGCAGAGATAATCTTTTAATCTGAGATATTTTAATCCGGGAAGTGAGAGGGTTTGGGTTTGGAGGATAAATGGCTTTCAGGAAAATGATATTTTCACTGATGGCATCAAACAAGGCCACTTGATTGGTTACATTATGCATAAAAAAAACATCTGTACAAGCTTTCCTCTTTGCATCTGTAAATATGTCAGTGAAGTCAGATGCAGCCAGAAATGAGTTCATGCTAACATGTAGCAGCAGAGTCTCCTCTGTTCTCTCTCTGTGGGCCTTGTTTCTTTGACATGCACACATCTTATTATCACATGTCATCCTCTCACAGATGACTCTGCTGGGGAGGGTCTTTGTCCTCCTGACCCCAAGTATCTGAGGGGGTGACCCCCTGTGGCTTAGCTGCCCCCGTAAAACAAAGAGTCCTGTGCGAGGATTTAGAGGCTCACGCTCGACGTCAGGACAACAGTGACCCCCTTTTTTTTTCTCTCTCTGATGATTGAGCTACTTTGTCTGTCTTTGTTCTGCTGTTGTCTGAACGAATGGAAGACGACGGTGGCATTGATCAAAAGAGATCTCAGCAGTCAGTGAAACATTACAGAGGATGCACACTGTCTCTGCTATCACTGTCCTGTCCAGTTAATTCAGCTTCGATGTAGCTTTGGGAATAAGTTCAACTCCAATTTAAATTTAGAATAAAATCTAAAAATGATGCCGTCACCGCCTCGTTCCTTTTTTCTCCGTTTGCTTCTTTGACCTTTATCGTTCCACAATCAACGCAATTCTGTTATTACGCCATGAGGCTCATAAATGACGTAGCACAGCTAAGAGAAGATGCAGAATCGCATCAGCAGAAACCACAGAACGATTTAAACAGCATCAGAAGTTTCTTTGATAAGATAAGACGTCTCGCCACAGTCGGCGCCTCGAAGGAAGGGCGGACAGCGGGTTTCATCGTCTCTCTCTGATCCCCTTCAGTACTGGCGTTCCATCACTCGCAGTACCTACACAGTGGTTTGTGAGGAGATATACTGTGCGATCTTCGATGCTGAAAAGGCTTTCCTTGAAATGTGGTTCATGTTAAAGTTGAAGGTTAGGTAATGAAACAAATGGACGATTTGATGTCCTGGTCGCCAAGACGTCAAAACATGAAGTCCTTCTTAAAGTATTTGTGCCCCGACATTATTCAGATTTCTACAAGAAACACAATGTCATGTTGTGTCAATCTCTTACTCCAAAATTGGATACCGTTTTTTTTTTTTTGGGGGGGGGGGGGTACAGTTTCTGATTTTCTGGGTTATTTCGCATCCATCCATCCCTGTGGAAGTGAGAGCAGGCGTGTCTACCTCAAACATACTCCCAACCTCTGCTTAGGATCAATTGATTTATGGAAATTGGTGGTTTTAATGTTTTGTTCCATTATAGCGAGCAGCGTATCAGAGTGGACCACTGACATACATTTGAAGGGGATGGCGATAATTCTGCATGCCCTTTATCAACGGTTGAAACTCTCGACGCAAAAGAACCAAAAACATCTTTTCTCTTTTTTTGTCAAAGGTTTCTGTGTGTAATGTTTTTCTTATCGAATTAAGGATTTAAAAAAAACACATCTGTAAAATACAGACTCAGGGTGCAAAGGCCTAAAGTCAGAGCTGTGTGTGGAATATCGACCAACCAACGAATTCGTGAGGCGGGTTTTCTTTTTTTTCTTTTCCAGATTTAAAGTTTTTCCTTTTTACGTGTTTTTACAGTCACACACATCTGGCTGACTTCTATGAATACATTACAGTTATTTAAAAAAACAATGGACAGGCCTTATTAAAACATTACAAAGTTGTGTTTTTTAAATGAATCTTTTGGACTTTATTTCAGATGGAAACATGTAAGAGGACAGATAGAAGTCAAAACAATGGCCACTGCCATGAAGATTGAGTCTATATGGAGCTTCAGTTAACTCTTAATATATGCGTTGTGTTTATATTTGCTCCAGTGGTGAACATAAAGAATGGTTCTCATTTAGGATTATACATTTTTTAAAAATCAATGGCTTTTGAACATCAAAGCAGTTTTTTCTTGTTGTAGGAATCTGTGTATTGTCCCAGCCTCACACTTTATACTTCAAGTGTTTTTATTCTTCAGTACAATTGATTCAGACATGTGATTAGCCCCCCTGAGCTCAGAGTGTTACTCTGATTAACACTTTGACAGATCTCTTACAAGCTCTGTGGGACTGATCTCACACTGCATTACTGCTGACTAGCTTTGCATCACAATAGAAGAAATACTGCACTCTTTTCCTCTGCTCATTATACGTTAGCAGAGCGAAGGGACAGCCGTATATCAGCTTCATTCACTCTTACCATAGTCAGCTGTTATAATCATACTTGATCTGTTGTGTCTATGTTTTTATATAGCTGCTTGTATACAGGAGGTATTTCTCTTTGCTTCACAGTTTATCGACGGATGTAACATTTTATCGTGATAAATCGATTCAAAGGTGTCATGGTTCACATTGGGACCAGAAAAATGCGATAATATGGTGAGCATCAGCAGCTGTAGAGCAACATTTAAAAAAATGAGGAAGCAGCGTCGTCATTTAAATGGGAGGTGTGGAAGCATTTTGGCTTCTTCAAGACAGAAACGGAAAGAGGTGAGAAGATAACAGGCAAATATTGCAAGAAGACGGGGAAGTGCACACATAGCACAACCAACATGATGCAGCATTTAATCAACAGCTCAATGACGAGCTGGGTTCAAATGAAATGCGCTCGCAGTGAGAATGATTGTGAAGCCGGTTCTAATGCCTCTGTGTTCCTCTCATCCTCCCGCAGGCTCGGTCTGAAATCACCCAAAGATGTGGGCTTAATTGCAGTCGCTGCTCGACAGAGTCAGGGCAGAGGTGAGAACCAGTACACATACCTCTAATGTTTGACCTGAACCCGCTTCCTCATGTCACTTTGTATGTATGATGCATACACTCTTAAAATACGACACACTGACCAGAACCAAATAAGTTTCATCTTTTTTCCTGCTCAGTTTGAACCTCACAAAAAAAAAAAAAAAAGATTTTTGGAAAACCACCTGAAAAAACATAAACGTCACCGTGGTCCTGTTGAAGACACTTGACAGCGTTCAACAGTAATTGTGTATATTAAATGTGAATTATCATATTCATTTACAATTGGAGTAAAGGTGTTAAATTTGCAGGGATTATTTCCTGTATTCATCCTTCACTGATTTTCACTTGATTAATAAAGCTTAACATGCTGTGAAGAGTTCAGAACTGATGGTGGAACAGTCTCAGTTCAATACTGATGGCTCTATATTAAAACCAGACAATCAGCTTCATAACTGTCTGTTTCTGAGTATTTTATTGAATGATAATCACTCTGTATCACTTTCAAATGAAATAGCTTTACAGTAAGTGCCAAAATAATAAGAAGAAAGATTATTATATTTGCTTTGAGTTCACACTCGTGCGAGGGTTTTTAAGCTGGTTATGAATGGGACTGAAGGTAACACGGACTCATCTGTATTAAAGTCATCACAATACCAGAATCCTAAACAAATCAAAATCAAATGTTATCGATACTTTTTTCAAAACCATGGCAACAATTTTTTTTTTTTGACAGTGCAACTTATCTCCCCACTTATATTAATGGACTCTTGCTTTGTTTACTGCAGGACGAGGCAAGAATGCCTGGCTAAGCCCTTTGGGGTGTGCCATGTTCACTCTGAGGGTCCAGGTGGACCTGAGCACCAGACTCGGACAGAGGATCCCCTTCCTCCAGCACCTGGCTGCTCTGGCTGTGGTGGAGGCTGTTTGCACACTTCCTGGATATGAGGTAACAGCCTACGTCATTTTCTGTACCAGTTTATATCAGGCCCTGATTTGACCTTGTACTGTCATCCATCCATGTGATCATATAACATGTGGACAGTACTTGTGTATGAGCCTTCACGTAAACAATGCATCACTACTGATCATTTGGGATCGGTTCTCACTTTCCTGTTTCAAGTGCAAATCTATCGAGAGCCTCATTCAGCTTTATTAGAAATCCACATTCTAAACATTCAACAATGACAGGCAGATCACAGTTTGATCTACGCCACCTCTTTGTTTTCTAATCAGTGCATTGTGTTGTGCATTTAAATTGTTGAAAAATAGAAGCATTACAGAGAATGATGCTGCATGTGCATTATTACTGTGCATCATATTAACAGGACATTGACTTGAGGGTGAAGTGGCCCAATGACATCTACTACAGTAACCTGATGAAGCTGGGGGGCGTCCTGGTGACGTCCACCATGATTGGATCCACCTTTCATCTGCTCGTAGGTAAATATACACAAGCCTTTTTGAGCAGAGATTTTCTTTTTGAGATGACATGTATTGCATGTATTTGTCTTACAGCCTGGTTAAAAAAACGATAAGAGGTCTGAATAGCTGATGGCTTTATCAGCCCACATTATAACACTCGCTAACACTAGCCACCGAGACTGTTTCTAGCGACATTCAATAGAACGGCACCACTGTTAGCTTTACCTTTCATCCAACCAACCGCTTTCTCCTCAACCCTCCCCTCATTGGCTGGATTTGTTTGACCTTACAGACCCGTCTACTGAAACTTTCAACTCAAATAATAATTGGACAAATGTCTTTAATGACATCATTTAGAAAAACATCCTTCAGTTGAAATCTGTTTCAGCATGTCCATGTATTATTAAACATGAACTTCAGTTTTATATCCATGTTGTCTTAATCTGTTCATGATGGATTAATGTTGGGAGTGGGACTTTGTAGACAATGCAACAGCCGTAAGGTTTTTATACCTGCGAGCCTGCAGGTTGCTAAGATAACATTTGTTTTGACTTGGTGTTATACAGATAAAGATTTGATTGATTCATGATTTCTAGGTGTCCCCTCGAGGTCTGTGAGCAGTAAAAACGAGTCTGTCCCTTGTTGTCTCTGCAGGCTGTGGGTTCAACGTGACCAACAGTAACCCCACAGTGTGCATTAACGATCTGATCCAGCGTCACAACAGCGAGCACGGCAGCAGTCTGCAGCCGCTTAGCTCTCCCCAGCTCATCGCCCGCT
Organism: Symphodus melops; assembly: GCF_947650265.1. Lineage (NCBI taxonomy): Eukaryota > Metazoa > Chordata > Actinopteri > Labriformes > Labridae > Symphodus > Symphodus melops. The sequence goes on from NC_136701.1 coordinate 13,421,476, forward strand.
CTGTCACTTGCCTGGAAAGCCTCATCAGCAGCTTCCAGGAAGGGGGGCCAGATGCCGTGCTGCCCACATACTACAGGAGGTGGATCCACAGGTCAGCCCCTTAAAGACCCCCGCCCCTCTGTGGATTCAGGATTATTCTCTTTTACAACCAGAAACTTAATTCAGCATCTGTATGCAGTCTGTGAGTCCCAGTCCAGATTCTGGATCAGTTCAGTGTAGTTAGTAGGCCACTCCTTAGTAGGCCTACACATTATGAGAAGCATATGACAGTGTGAAATAACATTGTTCAATATACACTACTGGTGGAAATTTAAAAGGAAAACACTACATTATTAAATCATTATAAACCAAAAAAATCAATGGTACTTCATGCATGAAGCTCATGTTGCATTATAGAATCTATCTTTCCCATTTTTTTATACTGAGCAGTTTAAAATATAACACTCAGGTCACAAGTGAATTTTGCTTTAACATTTGAAGCCAAAAAAGACTTAAAGAGTTTTAAACCTAAATCAAAAACATAACACATCAGCCAAACCTTAAAGTTCTATGATTAATAGTATAAAGTAATGTAAAGTCTGTAATGCACTCTTTGATGCATCTCATGGTTCCATGAAAGTTTTTACAGGCTTACAATTTAGGCGTACCTTTTGTTTTTTGAGCTCATGAATTATTCATTTTTGTCAGAACCTAAAGACAATTTCGACCAGAATCCGGAGAGAGGAGAGGAAGCGAAGGGAACCAGTGAGGGAAACTTTCATGCTTAAGCTATTGTGCTGCCAACGATGTCTCCTGAAGCAGCCTGTAATATATAATGATGATGACTATTTTTGTCCTTCCTCTTCTTCTGCTCATATTTAGCTAAAACTGACATCAGTGACTGAGACCGTGTCCCTCATTTAGTAGATTTCCCCCAGAAAGTATTGTGCGTTTGTTTTCATATTTGATTTCCTATCGTCTCCTGGAGCCCACATTCACCTCCCTCTCTATGCTCTGTCCTCAGCGAAACTAAGGTACGTCTGTGGAGCGAAGATGGGCTGGAGGCGGACGTAGTGGGACTGGACCAGAATGGATTCCTGCAGGTGCACAGTAAGGAGCAAGGCCTGGTCTCTGTGGAGCCTGATGGGAACTCCTTCGATATGCTGAGGAACCTGGTGGTCATGAAGCAGCGTTAGGACCAAAACCCTGCAACAAAACGGACTCTTCTAGTTGATGTAAATACACGTGTTATGGGTTTACAGTGAGGAGAGATGGCTTTAAAGGCAGCTACATGCAGAGATATCTTCCTCAGTGATGTCAGGGTAGCATCACTATGGTGGGACCACAGATTAGACATTTTATCTAACAGCCTGTAATTATAAAACATTCATCCTGATGTGACATGAGAACTGAGCACACTGCAGATCTTTATGTTATAAAAATAAAGATTTACCAAGAAACGTGTCATTCACTTCTTTAAACTTCCATACTGTAAGTTTAAGGAGCATGTCCACACTTGACTGGTTTGGCCCTAACTTGCTCAGTGACATATGAAGGGGTGCCATGAAGCAAGTGTGTACACACACACGCCAAAAAAAGAATAGAATTTATTTACCCTTTCTGTATGAACTAGTCTCGACCACTGTAACTACAAACATTGTGATTCTTAATTTTGTAATTAAAAAAAAAAAAAAGTTAAAGTAACATGGCAAACATGTAGGTTCAAAAGTCCCAATTTTAATTTGTATCAAAGGGAAACATCCTGTCATACACAGACTTCCAGTTTCACTCTGCAAACTGCTGCATCAGTATTCAACATTAAACTGTCATCATCTTCATAAATAAATAAATGTTATGGAATATGTTTTAGCAAGGTACTATGCTATGGTTTGGTTTGGTAAGTAACCTGTCCTTAATCTATGATTCATACTGTAACATCACTGCAGAGCGCTCACTCCCCGGACATTAACACAATGGTTTCTTTCCACAGGCTGTCAATCTGATGAACTCTTAGTGGTCACAGTGTGTCAGATCTGTCACTGTGCAATAACCCAAAACACCCACGGGGTTTATGGACACTTGATTGTTACATGTTAGTATGATGATCCTCCTTATCTAACGTTCTTCTTTCATGTAAATTCTACAAAAAAAACATCTACTTCATACATTAACTCATATGTATATTTAAGCATCCTTTGCACGCCTCACCACTGACATATTGTCTTATTGAGGCTTTAACATTTGTTTGTTAATGTAGCACTTCCTGTATTTGAATGGTAAGTGTTGGATAAGATTAAATTGGACTCAGAGGTATTCCTCAAAGAGGTTGTGTATCTTGGGAAGACGACCAAGTATGGTTTTTAATTCCACCCTCATTCTGTTACTGTATCCTCACAGTTTAACAGTAAAAAGTCAAAACAATCAATAATCCCCCTTCAAATGCATTATATGCACAAGCCAGTTTAGAAAATGTAAGGAGTAGAAGGTGGAGATGTGAATAAAACTAGAGAAAAAAATAAAGATACAGAGAATCCTTATAAACTAAACTAAAGCTGAGAGGAATCCAAATCAAACAGACCAAACCCGTTTACAAGAAACAAATCATTTGATCGCTTTAAATATTGAAGAAAGAGGGGTTCATTACATCTCAACAGTCCACACAATTAAACAAATTATTTTTATCATGAAAAAAATCAGTACATTTTAACTGATACAAAGGAGACACGTTTGGTTTGGTCATTTTATTTGTGTTGTTTTCTGGCACATGACAGATTTTACAGACACTTTGGTATCAAGCTGCGTGACGATGTGGTACTGTAACGTAACCTTACTTCATAAAGTAAAAAGGTTTTAAAAGTGCAGGTAAAGGACAGCTGAGCTCAAAGTTTGCAAAAAAAAAAAGAGGAACAAAGTGCGGATGTTTTTGATTTAAAAAGCTTGGTGATCGTTTTCTGAATGTGTGAAGATGAGTTTCTTTAGATTCTGATTGGCAGGTTGGCAGCTCTGCCGCCAGTCCATGAATGACTGAGAGTTTGAATGCTGACATGTAGTGTAAAGTGCTTTTAGTGGTTTGAAGTCTTAGCAGTCTGTATACTATTTATTCAAAATATCTTTTACAGCCCAATGTAACAAACAGATGTTTTAATTTAAGGAAAAAGCTTTATTGTATTTTCCACCCAAGTAAGGTTTGCACCTGTCAACTCAATCAAGAGGTTGGTGTACTGAACTGTTCATTCTTTAGTGTCCTGTTTATCCAATCATCTTCCCAATCTGTTGGACCCTATTCTGAAAGTGTTAATGTCTTATACATGAAGTTATATGTTCTTGGATAAATAGTGCATCCAAAGAAGTTAGTCACCCTTAGATTTTCCTCTCAAACGTTAACACAGTGCTGTGGAAGCTTGTGATGCTCCTGCTCTGCTCTGTTATCATAAAAACAGTCATACCACTCAGTGTTTATGGTTGACTGGTTGACCTGCAGAAAGGGTGTTGCAATGTGTTGTCTGCTTATCAACATGCGGGGATGTAAATCTCCTTCCTTAGCTACTGCTGCTTGCTCTAAGAAACACTTAATACATCCTCTGTGGTCAGTGCAAAGCATCTTTAGGCCCAGAAGAATCAAACCAGATGGTTATCAAGAACCCGTCATACCCAGAGAAGTCTGTGCGTAGGACTGTCTGTAGGTTTCCTTCCACAATTCCCTTGCTCTGCCCTCCTCAGGCCCTGTAGTGATGTGGAATGGTGAAAGGCACAGGACAAGGTGTGAGAAGTGCTGAGCAAAACTTTGCACAAAGTTGGCAATTGAGTAATGGGTGTCGAGATTGCGGGATGTGCATCCATTTCATCTGAGCAGCCCAAAATGTCCCTGCTCCTAACAGTCTTAACAGTTAAACTATAACAGGAGGAGCTTCCCTCAGTGCAGTTTAAAGACCAAATGTCACCTGCTTGTCAGGTCCCATCACCGAACAATACATGGACCATTTTCTTCAGCAACAATCACAAATATAATTACTTTTCATTGGATACACAACTGTTTAAAAGCTCATTCACCAGCTAATGAATTAACCACAGAGACAGACTGTTTCGCATTGATAAACAGCATTTGCCAGCAACTCACAACCCTCTTAACCAAATAGGGTAACTTCTGGTTCCAGAAAAACAACATGGGTTTGATTCCGTAACTTCAAAGAAGGATTTTACAACCTGATGGGAAACTATATTTTATTTTATTTTAAAGTCCACGACCAAGACTGGCAAACTCTGCAAGCATCAAATATGCAAAGCACGCACTCTCCATGCAGGATACGCTTAATACAAGTCCTTTAAGTCTTTTTAGATCAACATCCTAAGCAGACAAGTAGACAACTGCCTCTCATCCTCCCACATCATTAAATTTAATGGACCATATCCTCTTACTTGATATGACATTTTCTAAAAAAGAATCTTTATTCTTTGGGTCCCTTCACAGGAAAGATGCACAAAAAAGCCTGAAGTTCAGTTTTTTAAGAGAACCGTCATTTTACAGATGACCGCTGGCTGTCAGTTTGAAACATCCTGCTCAATTCTTGACACTGCTGAGACCCACATTTACTAAAATGTGTTGTTTTTGTTCACAATTTTTTTCCAAATGAAACCTCATGTTTTCTGACACTCATACAAACAACCAAGTATAAAAAAGCATTACTTTCCATGAAAATGTAAGTGTAGACTAATACAAAAAGCTAACTGCAAATCCTGGGACTGAAATCATTGCTAGTCTTTTGGCCTTTTTTTGGTTTGAGTTGAATTATAATTAAAAGAAAAGGTGCATTGCATATATTATATAAGAGCTTACAGCTAGGGCGTCCATATCTCCTGCAAGAGTACAAACTGAAAGAGAGCAGGCGCAGCCTTTGGAGGACTTAGAGCCAGAGAGTCTCCTGAGCTCTTATCTTGGATCACAGCAGAGTCTCCTGAACTTCTGCAATTGGTCACCTTTCATTCGTGATGATTACAGATGTTCCAATGTAGTGCGGGATTTCTCTGTGGCTCTCAGGAGATGAGCTCGGGCTGTAAGAAGCTGTCCCTTTGCCTTGAACACTGTGGCTAAGTGTGGTGAAATGGGGGTCTAAATTGGAGCCATGTTTACCAAAGATTTTACTGAAGTTCAAAGTGTCTTGGCCTGGAAGAGCAAGCAATCTTCTTGTTCTCATCCTCCTCTCTTCCTCAGCCGACGTGGACTGTAGATTTTTGGCGGACACACACAGCTGTGGGCCGTCGGCTGGTGGAAGATATCCTCTGGTTGGATGGCTGTTGGGAGCTTCCATCATACACAGCCTCCTCCTCTGCTCCATTGCCAGGTGCATAGGCAGGGGCTGGCTCATGTGGTGCTCGCCTTTACTCTGCGCCAGGCTGCTTAGCATAGGACAGGAAATGACCCCGTCCCCTGCAGGTCCCTTAGCACAGTTTTCATTTTGTTGGATGCCCTTGTTTAAAGGTTTACCGTCCTTGAGAGGATGAGGATGTATGTAAACCTCAGACAGCTCAGTGTGTACAAGAGCATAGTGTTCATAGGGTTCCTCCTTTAACCTCTTGGTAGGGTGCAGGTTTGTGCTAATAACACAATCAGAGTAGAGATCATCAGGATGCCTTCGATCGGGTGCTATCCCCAGGCCTGAGGAAGTAAAAAAAAAAATCACCCTTAAAATTACTCCAGAACATTCAAACTATAGGTCATCATGTTAATATATATTTTCTGCCATATTTAAAGATACAACTAAAAACATGCTTCTTATTAGGGAAACATCGAACAACCAACGAGCTGACATTTAATCATCACTTAGTGCGCTCATATCAATGTGGAGCTAAATTCAGAAACGCCCCAAATGACCCCCAACTGATCAGATCACCTGAACTGATTATTTTATAACATGAGATGGGCCGCCAACAGGTACTGATGAACCAATGTTAATTCTTTCGTCTGAGATTATTATAGGCTGCCTTGACCACCAATGTGTTCAAGATGCCCACATTGGCCTACAGAAGGACTAAGGTAGCGTTAATATAAATGCATTGTGGGGGATGGGGGAATGCTCACAGAATCTGATCAAAACAGCCGTGCTACACTGTTTCCTGATTTCAGATCCGAGCGGAAATGGTGATAAGTACCCTTATCTGTGTGACACAATCTTTGAGTAGTGGAATTATCAGAGCTGTTGTACATATAACATGTTTACAGGGTTAGGTAAGATAACATATTGGAAAATATTTTTTTTTTTACTGAGGTTTAATTATTTTGACTTTGAAGTGGTTGGATGGGTACCGGTGTATTTGTTGGGTCCTGGCGGGCTGAAGTTCCATCCAACGGGCACTCTGTTCAGGGAGCCAATGATTTGTTGACACGACTGAGAGGGGGGACTTGAAGCAGGCAGCTGGCTCTGATCATCCGGACGTCTGGGTTTGTAGGTGTAATGAAGGTTCCGATTCTGAGTAGCGCTGCAGGGCAGCTGGCCTACTTCTGGGCTCAAGCTAGAGCGCTTCTCCCTGCAGGGCGTCACTTGGTACTGGGGTCTGTCCTTCCACAGTCCCCTCTGTAGGGGGCAGCCTGGGTGGTCTGGCTGGAAGATGCTGTTAGCCTGCTGCAAACATGCAATAGCACAGAGTGAGTTATGGGGATGACCACTTGATAACTCTCACTGAACCATCAAGTTTCATATTTGAGATGTGACAGTGAAATGTGGTGATGTCTGCAAAAATTTTGTTTTTATTTTTCTTGAACTTGTTTTTTATTAGGTACACAGGTAAAACATACAACAACAGGAAAAGTGTTGTTTTTCATAAGTATGTTTTCTTTTTGGGGGTTAATTTGTGAGAAGTTGTGTGTTGTAAAAAGTTGTGTTTTGACCCTCAGAGTCACTTGCTACATAACTAAATTTTTGAAAATCTGAAAAATACAGACTTCTCATTATGCAGGGAATTGAAAAATAAAAACAAAAAATCTGTAGTCACATTCTCAAGAGCAGATGACAGGCGAATGAATATTTGATTATGTAAGGAATATTTAAATAATATATTAAGAATATATTCTTTATTCAGGTTCTTGTTTTTAAATGAATCCGAGTTAGTCGACTCGTGTCCTACCTCAGGATAGGGAGCGGCTCTCACTCTGGTTTTCATCCGGACTGCTTTTGGTCTGTGCTGCTTGTGGTGGTCCAGAGAGGAAGTGAGACTAAGATCTGGTTTGTTCCTTCGACTCTGGTCTACAGATAACTGCAGCTCCTTGGATTCAATGTCTCTGTGCATCAAAGAGAAGGTCAACTTAAAAACCTTTGTACTTGTGTAAGAACTTTGAAATGGAGAATTGTAGGTCGAGGGAGTGTACTCACGTGAGGACGTAGTTTACACTGACAATACAGTGAGGTCTGGAGGAACGGCTGTTATGGACGATGGTGGCGTAGCTCTGCACCCACACCCAGCCTCCGTGCTTTGATAACATGCGGTAGTACTTAGTTGTGACCTGACCCTTCACTAGTACTGCAGAAAAAAAAAAAAAACAAAGATCAGGATTTGAGGGAGAAACATGGTAGTTCTGACATCAGCATCTCATCATCAGAAAGGAAGGACACTATAAACTATAGAGCAACACTTGCATTTTTGTGGAGACATATTTCTGAACCCACAGATCGAGTCCAGTTCTCCCTACATTGAGTTTACTTTTTCATTTTCGAGAACTCCTATGCTGGTTGTTTTTTCTGCTGAATGATCGACTTTGTTCAGACCACCAACACAAACAGACCACCGTGTTTCACTATGCTTGGATTAATCACAGTTGTGTCCAGACCGATATCGGAGAGTCATCATGTAACGGGGAATTTTGCAAATCACATGACTATTAGAAGTGGTTAAAATGCAAATCTAATCAGAGGCTGACAGCTGTCTGAGGCCACACACTGGTTGCTTGGTTCAGATTTCAGATTTAATTACTCTCTGAATAATCTCTGAAAGTTCTGCACCACAACCTAACTCGATGGAGGTTTGGAGGAGAGCTGGTTAATCCATGCATCCACCTTGTAGATTATTAAAAGCAGTTTCTTTAGATACTATCAAATACAACATGAACACGATACCATACAGACTCGTAGAGGTTGTTTGGATCCACAAATGTGATCACATAGTAATGAAGTGTGTCCTTAAACCTGATCTGAATAACACATCTGATGTGTCTGCTGCCTGAATAATGCTTGAAATAAAAGTGATATAAAAGCTCTTTATATTAATTAGGGCATTAACTAGTTAATCAGAATAATTAACATACAGTACACCTGTGCAGTGTCTCCATGTAGTCACAGGGATTGAAAATAACATCCTTACTGCATCTTTGAATGTCTCTTTCAATTTCAAAAACACCTCAGACTACTCAGTTAAAGAATCAAAAGAAAGGACTCACGTAAATGGTGAGCGAATCGAAGCTGGAAAACGTCGCAGCCATGGACGTGGTGGTACAGAGTCTTCTCGATGAGGTCCTGAGGCTCGTATCCTGTCAGCTCGGTCACCCTGAGAGAGAGCATCGAAAGACATCACTGGACTCTGTGTTTCATAGTGATCACCAAACTAGACGTTTACATATATCATTCAGCTGTTTGAGATGACATGTCTGTTTGTAATCACACGTTTTCTTTGGTTTCTCTGATATTTAGATTTGACCCAGGGATGATAAAGATATTATATCATGGCTTCATTGGCTTGGATCTCTAAGGTGTGTCCTACCTTGTGTCTAAGAAAATGAGTTTGAAGTCCAGGCTGGCCCTGAACATGAACATGTTGCTGTGGAGTTTGATCTCTGTGATCCCACTGGGGGGCAGGGAGTGACCCACTGCCACCAGACCCACAGTCTGATAACAGGATTCATAAAGTGCCATGTCCATCATGAACTGACGCACTTTAAGGTAGCCGCTGCAGTGGATTACCTGAAAACAACACGATGAAAAGGTTATTTTCTCCAGGGTCAGAAAAACAAGAGTCTTTTAACCAGAGAGCATTAAAATAGCAAAAATACACAGTTTATATTGTGTAGTCAACACATGTCATGGTTAGAAGGAAAACGCAGAATGCCGATTGATAATTGTTTAAAAGTGAAGTAAATCGTTGACAGGAGAAGAAGGTATAGTGACCATCTTAAATACAGACAGAATACTTTCAGACCTCTGAGTTACCATTAGTCAGATTGTGTGTGTGCGTGTGTGTGTATGTGAGAGGAAGAGACACGTACCTTATATCCCCCACATGTTAGCCCTGCATTTCTTTTGGCTAGAACACACTTCATCCTCAAGAAGAACGAGCGCTCCACTTCATACTCTGTCACACGAACACACATCACACAGTCAGAACTCATGTAAGAGTACACTGGATTTTATCATATAGTACAGCAAAGTAATACCTATAATAATTATTCTCTAGAGAACCTGAAGATGCCACCTCGCTCAGTTACTGTTGAAGCTAATATTCACCATGTTGACTCCTGTGAAGAGTCTGACACAGAAGAGGAAGAGGCTTTTCTCTTTGTAGAAAGAAAAGGATCTCCAGACCATAAGAGAGTGCTGCTGTTTGCTCCTCCTCTTTACTATCTGTAATCAATGTTGTCTTAAACAGCAACACAGTGTAGGGCAAAGATCTAATGTCGTTGTTGTAATCATGTCTTTTGTTTGTAATCTTGGAGGATCACATAAACCCAGCACCTGTAACACAGTCAGGGTGCTCGTCATTCTGGAAATGTTGGCTCAAACTAACTTGATATTGTTTGAATTAAGCTGCAGTGAAACCTGCCTCACGTCAAACAGATACTGTATAGGTATCTGTTGGTCAAACCTGCCACAGGCCAAATAAAATTTAAATGAATTTGTTAATTGAAAAATTCACCCCATAAAGTTGTCATGAATAGAAAGCGCTTTTTTCAAGAACAAGGCTGTAAACTGACTGTTTACACTGTCTGATTATGACATCACGGGTCTCTATGCGGTCGACTCACTTTTGGCAGACAACCTCAAGTGGACACTCGAGGAACTGCTGCTAGCCGCAGGTTCCTACAAACAGAGCCCCTTTTTTCTGCACTTAATTTCCAACATCAGAGGCTTCTGATTGGTTATAAATTACTGCAGTATACTTGCTTTATCGCAAGATATAATAATTAACATTTTTCATTTTTCTTCTACAGTGTTTAACGTCAGCCGCAAAGTGAGTGTAACTGTAAACATGACTATTACCATTAAAACAGATACACATAGATGTATTTTGAATGGTGACAACAAAGACTGCTTTTATTCATTGATTTCTCCTGCACACTCGTCATGTGAATACGAGCAGGTCATGTGACAGATAATGCTAAAGGTGTGTGAGAGCCTGAAGACTGAGGATGCAACGTACCTGCAGAAAAGTGATGGTGCTGCGGCTGACACACACCCAGCACTGCTGTCATCTCATCATGGTCGGAGGGGTGGATGTACTCGAATATACTGTTTCCTGTCAGCTCCACCTGCGCGCACACACACACACACACACACACACACACACAGCTGTTCATGAAAGACCTGCTGCACTACCAATAACAACAGTGCAGACACAGAAACAAGTTGAATCCTTCAGACAGATCTGTTTTCGTTTAATCCCAAATAAACATTGATATTAGTTCTAACTGTTCTCAGGTACATTAACTATGTGATGCCAGACAGGGGCTCTTACCTGGGAAAGGCCCAGGTGGACCGATGCAGTCTCAGAGATGTACATGATTTTTCCATCAGAGGAGACAACAAACACAAAGCCATCCAGAGTCTGAGGGGCAGAGGATTCACTGTTTAACAAGGTTAGTGATGCGGTCATCTTCATTTTTACATATTGCTGACACTACTCAGCTTCTATCAAAGTGTTCATGGGCGCAAGGAAATTCCGAGGACACGTAGATGTCTTTGTTTACCTGAGTACATTCTGAAGCTAATCTTAAAGATCCAAGTGAGACTCCACTCACTTTGATTGTGGTTCCTTTTAGAGATGTTCACTGAGAAGCCTCTTCGATTTTGATTTGGCTATTCAATGACTTGAGGCCTCATTTCAATACTTATATTGATTTATGAAAGGGGTGGATTGGCAGGGGATGTTCAGGATAACACACCAACGTGTGAAAATCTCTTTTGTCTTCGTCGGACCAGCTAAGGCTACTCGTTTTTGTGCGTTTGATGTTAACTTAGATTAACCAGAAGGTCCTTCATTTGATTTAAAAAAAAAAGGCAGAGCTGAATTCAAATAGCAAACAAACTGTGTTTAGCTTAAATACATTAATATACACAATATTTTTTTTTTAACTTATTACTACATCATTATGATTATTTCATGTCATTATTTTTTATCTTTTCTTACTTTACTTCTTTCTTCCCCAATCCTCCCCACACCTACAACCAAAAACACACACCGCGCCTTGACTTTGTTTGTATTCTCTTAATTGTCTTCTTCTATAAAGAATCGGTTAAGCACTATTTTGTTATTTTTTATTATTTACTCTTTAGTGTCACAATTATTATTTTTATTTCACAATTTAAAAACATGAGGCCAACCTATCCAGTTTCCGCACTAGAGAGAGTAGGGTATCCTTAAGCATGAGCGCTCTTACACCACACACACTTCATGAAACTGTTCTTGTGTGTCATTAAATCCTCTTTGAAATGTTGTCAGGCAAGTAGAGCAACAATTTGATCCTGTCACTGAAAAAACAAAACATGTCATTTGACTGGACTGACCTGCAGCAGGTGAGAACCCAGATCTTTAGCCATGCTGTCCAGAGGACTGAAGAGAGCAGACTGACCCCAACCATCACCGAGACCTAAAGAGAGAGTCAACACACAAACATATTAAGCAACAAAAAATCTGTGATTCCATAAACAATTTTCAGAAATTATTATACCTGTTAGAATCTGTCTCAATGTTGCTATATCTATCATTGAACACATCGTACTGTGTAGTAGTGAAGGGCCGGGTCCTCTTGTAAATCAAGACTTTGAAAAATGAAACAAACAGCCTTGATGAGCCCTCAGATTTTCTGGGTCATCATCAGAGTCAACGGAAACACCCTTAACAATGGATGTAGAGCCGAGGACAATGTCCACCTAAAACCAGTGACCCCAGCTCGTACCATTACAAAGCTTTGCATGACCAAGAGGAGTACATAGAAAAGAGTCCTGTATAGCCAGCTGATCCTAAGGCTCAGCACCAGGCCTCAGAGCAGAGACAAACTACTGTATATTTGGCTCTAAATGGTCATTCGACCATGTTGAGTCATGAGAAACTGAAAAATATGTTTACAATGTACAGACTGCCCATGGCTGTCAGCTCTGTCCACACAGACAGGTGGAGACAGAGACACACTTCATGCTGCACTGGAGCAAATGTGAAAAAAGTAAAGTCCATGATTTTGAGTCCCTACCTGCAGAATAAAACAGAGCCAGCAGCATAGATGAAGCAAAATATATCTGATTCTGTCACAATAAGAGAGACAACCATCTCCACACATAACATCCCCCTGTTACACAGTGTAGTCGAGAGCCCAGTGTTTGCAGATTACCTATCTCAAACCAAGGAAGAGCTACAGCAGGGCTTCAATCTTCTGCACAGTTTTCTTCCAGACCTGGACCCTGACAGTAAATCTAACCAAAACTAAAATTATGGTATTATTTAAACAGCCTCCAATACCACAAATTCAAATCCGTACCACTGAAACAGCGGATACAGTTGAAATGGGACACATAAAACAACATTTACTTGGTCTGAACATTAGCACCACAAATAGCTGTGAACAAACCAAGAGACAAGGCAAAAAAGGGCTTTTTATGCCATCAGAATGGAAATTGTTTCACAAAGGAAATTTGACGTGGCCTGCTGAGGGTATCGCCTACTTGGGGAACACATTTACCCCCTCCTTTTCTGAGCTCATCGAAGTTAACATTGAACCCCTCTTTGATAAGCTGAGATCCCATATCCACAGGTGGCTTCCCCTGAACCGATCACTATGGGGGAAGGCCATTGTTGTAAAAAATGGCTGTGTCACCCAAATTCAATTATATTTTACAATCACTCCTTGTCAACATCCCAATTAAGTACTTTCATTTATTTAGCATAATGTGTAACACAATCCTACGAGGTGGTAAACAACCACTTATACAATTAACCAAACTCCAAAGGCAAGTGGATTGGGGAGACTGGTTGTTCCTAATCTATTACTCTGTCACTACTCCTGCCTTCAACACCTCAATGACATCTTCTGCCAGAGAGAGCTCCACCCTAGTGTAATATTGAAGAATATTTATGCACCTGTATCAAAAGCTATAATGTCCCTTTTCCAGTTTTTTCGCGGTCTCATCCTATATTTTGTCACCTTAACTGGGTATGGAAAAAGATTGGGAATATACTCAACTTTGAGAAATCCTGAACTATGTACAGGTCACTCTCCCTTCCTATGGAACGACTGATGGAAGAATAGCATTAATGTATTGGTGCATTTATATGAGGATTGTACTTTTATGTCTTTAAATGAACTACAAATGAGGTTTGAGCTATCAGGACAGCAGATTTGAGGATACTTTCAAATCAAAAGCTCCGTTAAGAAAGTCCTTTTCTCCTCGGGCATTCCTAGCCGAAGTACCCACAAAAATGTTTTCCTTATTTGGTAACATGAAGTCGGTACTATTTCATGGTGTATTACAGTCCGCACAGATAATAATAATATGATAAAAGAACATTTATATGTCTGTGTGTAAGATACTTAGTGGCCTAAGGCTCAAGTATATTTGTATCTTTGTAGTCTTCAACGGACAGCTAAACAGAGATATAGATACTTGTGAGGACAAGTGAGAGGAGTGGAGCTGCATTTAAAAGTCTGAGGCCCACAGTCAAACTTGCAGGCTGTCGCCTCTGAGGCTCTACAGATCCATCAATAGAGCTTTATAATGCTTCATACAAAACTGTTTGTTACGTAAACTGCTGCACACTGTCACACACAAACACACACTTTTCAATACACAAAGAACACAGTTCAGATTCTTTCCATATAAAATGTCCAAACGTATTTGAGATAAATTTATTGGTGCCTTTAAGTATTAGTATTAGTATTATTTTGTTTTCATATTTTAAACAAACATTTTCTTCACTTTTCTGAGCTCCTCTTTCATTAAAGTAATTATTTTCAACTTCATATTTATTATCATCCTGAAGGACATGAGAGCTGCAACATGCATCAAGATACAACAGACAGAAAATCATCAGGTTTACAGACCACAGCTCAAATGGGGGAAAAAAAAGTACTTCATCCACACTGAGCCCGAGGCCGAAACAGTTTGGACACAACAAAAAGAGTGTGCGAAGTCGCAAAAGTGCTGTAGAGTAGGTATAGTTCAATAAATTGTTTAAATGAATAATCACGCTAAAATAGTTCATAATGAACAAACAATAAGAAAATAAAAACTAAAATTGTAATCTGAAAACCTGTCTAACGCCACAAATACATAAAAAAATACATAAGAAACAGCAAATTAAGCTTTTCAAAGGTATCGGGGATCAAAGAAGCTGTATCAGGCTTACAGAGCTCCTATTCTACTATTCATTTAGAAGATTAACGTCAGAGAGTTAGGATAACATAAGGAAGGAGAGAGGAGGAAACAATGGAAGTATGCAACTCTAAGTCTGAATATTATCATTATTATTATTATTATTATTATTATTATTATTATTATAAGTACTATTTTATTACTATAGCTTCAAGGCTGTAGGAGAAAAGGTTTATCGTTTTTTCTGCTGAGGCTTGTGTGTTTCATCCTTGTTTTAAAAAAATAAATCTGTGAAAACATTTAATAAAAACTTTTTATGAGAATCAAACATTTTGAATTTTAGGAAAACAGGAAGTGTCAGTTTAAACAATAAAAATGAACACATGGTTTAAAAACAAAAGTGAAACTCGTAAAGTCAAGCAAATATTTGACTTTTTTCATAAATCCTCTTCATTAAAATATATATTTTTAATATATTATATTTTATTACAAATGAATGATCTGTCATCATTTTATAATAATCAGATTTCACTTTTAACATTCATGTTTAATTTAATTTGTTTTAATTCTAGGATGTTGACAGTAGATTAGATCTCACTGACATATTAAGAATACATGAATAAAGTGAATATGCTTTTGTTGAGCTTATATCATATATTTCATCCTGATGAGGATGTTTAAAATATCAGACCCCCCTCTGTTTGATCAGTGAATTAATATGTGAATTACAACAACACAAAAGATACAAATGGGCAGCCAAGACACAAGGATCCAGATAAGACCACAAGACAGTCAGCGGGTCTGATCTGCATCCATGCATACATTAAATCATCAGGAGTCACACATTATAACTGAGTGATGTGTCAGTCACTCTTATCACTATCTTTGAAGCCTAACTCATCCTGAAACCTGCTGGATTGCTAATCTTCAACACAAAAACAAATAACACCACCAGAACAGAAAATACAATCAAATAAAATGTTCTTTTACAATGCAAAATTTCCGACTGTTCAAGCCTGCTGGGAAGTTTATATTTGTGAAAGCACGTGCAGATTTTAAGGGTTGTCTCTGACTTTCAGACTGATAAAAAAAATAAAATCCCTGTATTTGAATTTAGATGTTTCAAATATATAATACTAAAAACATCCCCACTCTCAAACTAGTAAAATAGATTATCCTCAGTTAAAATCTGCCAGGACAATGTTTCTTGTTGTTCAGTAAAATGACAGGATTAGTTTAAGGACAGAGCTTTTGGGTCTTTTTTAGGCTGAGCCCCCCTAAAGCTCTGCTCCAAAAATCGCCCTTGACCGGTCCAGCACAGCGCTGCCTCTAACTCAACAGGATAAACTATAACTGGTGTTAATACTTGGGTTATTTATGTGGTTACAATGGGTGAAGATCTATAAGTTTCAATGGTCTAGGGCAGTCTGGTTTCTTTAATCAGCGCGTGCACGTTCATTAGCGCTGCGGCCTCGCGCACAGCCCGGGAACACGGCGCTCTGTCTCTCCGGGTGGCCTGCTGTCTTTTAGTGTCGGTGTTGATGAGTGCTGAAGGGAAGGAAGGAGTGTGTTTTGCTGCCCTCTGAGTGTGTGTTCACACTAATTAACTCATTATGATGATGATGATGAATGAGTGAGGAGTTAAGAGCAGACAGCAGCTTGTATCACTGAAAGAGCACAGACTGTTTTACTGACTGACATGTCACAGAGCACTGAACTCTTTTTATTTCTATTAATAATAATATCATCATTTTTGAAAAAAATGAAATTTGATTCCAACCATATATTAAAATTATTTTATTTTGATAGACACAAAAATAAGTCGTTGACCCATTATTATAGGCTAATGTTTTTATATTTGTTATTTTAAAAAATGGAATGACAAAAAACATTTGATTGTTTATTTTGTTGTTGTTTTTTGTTGCCCCTCAAAATCCGGCGTTAGACAATGGTAGTCTAATACTTTTGTCGCTTTTAATGTAGATTTATTTCATTTGTTAATCATTAAAAAATAAATTTCTTATCAACTTTAATTAAAAAGTCAGTGAATCAAACAGACAGAAGCACAAACAAACACACATAGGCCTACACATACACACACGCACACAGGCTTACAATGTCAAACTCGTTTTTCTCTCTCAACGAAGCAGCTTCATTTTACATCGACAATATTTAACATAGGCACCATCAGTCTGTCTCTTTTTTCACTCATACGCTTTGCAAACTTTAATACCGGATATTATTACTATAGGAATATAACTCTGTTATCACCATCAGAAAACACCAAATGTCTTCATTCAAAAAGTTGTTCTTCTTTCTGCTCCTCAGTCGGCTATAGGCTAATAAACTTTTATATAGAGAAATGAACCCAGCTGTTCACCTTTAACAAGAACAATTCACTTCTTCATATTTTAATAAGTCACCTTATATTCTCTGCAAAATCATAGGCTATGTATTATAGCCTGAACACCACACGATAACTAGGCATAATAATAATAATAATAATAATAATAATAATAATAATAATGATAATAATAATAATAATAATAATAATAATAAAGGCCCAAAAAGAAAACTTCACATTTCTATAAGCAAAGACTACATGTTTTTCCCCTCATGATAAAAAATAAATATAGGCCTTTAAATAGCTTCTATACATTTTTGAATGAAAAATAGTCTATTATTGAAAAGCAGTGCTCACCGTCGGGGAACACGGCTCTCATCCGGAGGTAGCTGCTGGTCAGGCGGATGATGGAGGCCTTGTCCAGCTGGGAGGTGATGGCGGCCGGCAGAGGCAGCAGCTTGGCTAACTCGTAGAACTCCCCGTTCTCCTTCTCCCTCCGAGTCTTTGCTGCGTTTTTACACTTCTCCTTCATTTCTGGATTATTATTTTTTTATTCCAGCGGAAACTAAAATCTGCGCGGAGTTCCGTCATCCGCTCCCGGACCAACACAAAAAAGTCATATAGGCTTTTAAAAGAGGAAACAAACTATGATTATACAGGCTATCCCGTTAATTTTTGAAACGAGGAGAAGTTCATCCTTGAATCAGAGCAGACTGCACGTGTTCATCCCGTCAGCAGCCCCGCACATCTCATCCTTCCACCGCTCCGGACATTTCCTCCACGGGTTCACCTGTTGTAGTCTCCGGGTTCACCTGCACCTCTGAGGCGGTAAAAGTTTTAAAGAGCCAGCGGGGAGTCCATGTTTGTTCTGCTGCTGTGTCAATTTAGTTGTCGTCAGTTTATCGCTCTTCAGATTATAAATCCTGACATTCGCATCCATCAAAATCTGATCAGTGTGAAGAATCAGAGCACACTGAGACCTGACTGACAAGCTCTGAAAACATCCACCCCACCTCTCTCTCTCTCTCTCTCTCTCTCTCTCTCTCTCTCTCTCTCCCTCCCTCCCTCCCTCTCTCTCTATTCATCTTTCAACGCAAGTCAAGACAATCCAATTCAAACGTGCTATAGGGAACATATTATTTACATTATAGGCTACAAAACTGATACAAACAGAAAAGCGTTTCCCAAAGTCTAAAACAGGTGGTTTGTAACCTTACAGTACAAATATTTTTTTATCTGAGATTTCGAGATTAAAGTCATACTTTAATAAAATGAAAGTCTTATATTTACATCTTACACAAATTTCTGAGCTAAAAGTCGCACAATAACTTATTTTATAAGAATGAGGTCTTAATTAGAAAGGTTAAAATCTTAAATTATGTGCACACATTAAGAACAAGTTATCATTATTGTTTCCAAAGCTAACTGAGAAAAGATGCTCCAGTTATTCATATATTTATTTTAGCTAATCAGTCACAATTACAATACCTCCTTAATCCTAAAGCAACGGACAATCTGAATTGTTTTAAATAAAGGACTTTTCAAATCTTCCATGAAATTCATATCCTTTGAAATACTTTTGAAAATAGATGCAATCACTCTGCAATAAAATAATAATAAAAAAAAACATGTTAAAGCGGAGTGATAGCCTCGTTGTGTGAGGCAAAGGCACTGAGGACCTATAAGCATCAGATGCAGGTCTGCCCCTCAACAGGACATTGCTTGGATGTCAGGGAATAGAGGGGGCCTATTATAAATTGCATGTTCAAAAAAATGATAAAGAATAAAAATACATCTATAAGGTTGTTGGCATTAACTTAATCATGAAAAACACTGAATGTCTTTGACTGTCTCATTTCATTTGATAAAAAATTCTGCTCAAAAACCTTCCAACACCCCTACTAGCAAGACTAACTTTTGGAAAAACTACAGGAGATCAAAGTGTTGAAGTCCTTTATTAGTTTGAGACAGGAGCACCATGTCTCACAGGATGATGACTGGTTCATTGATGTAAATGATAAGGAGGGTTGGACTTAAGCTGCAGTATTGTCTAATTATTGATTTGAATGAAGAGGTCAGTTGTTGTTGTTGGGGGTTTTTTTGTTTTGTTTTTTTTTGCCAATTTTTACATCACATTTGTTGTTTTTGAAATGCAGCGGTCTGTGGTGGAGATCAATCAGAGGATTTCCCCCAGCTTGTCTTTGACATAGATTCCATGATGGGGTTTGAATTTGTCTCCACTTCAGAGTGGCGTTATCAGTCCTTGGGTCTAAAACTCAGAGTTTTAGAACAGCCAATCAAAATGTGAATCTAAACATCAACTTTGGGGTGCTGTAAACATCAGGCCTTTTGAATTTTCAGTGACTTAATTGTGTCATTTTTTAGGGAAATTAGTTTAATCCGTTCTGTTCCAGAAATCTTTAATGGTTGGCTACTGACTCTTGTGTGTTTGATGTTTTTTTTTTAAATATACAGTAAGAGGTTTATCTATCTCTCATTATTTTTGATAGGTCCTCGTGTTTTTGTTTGTTCAGAGTTTTTCCCAGAAGTCCCTCCCTCCCTCCCTCTCTCTCTCTCTCTCTCTCTCTCTCTCTCTCTCTCTCTCTCTCTCTCTCTCTCTCTCCCGCCCTCTCTGTCCCACCCATTCAGACATAACACAATACTGTGTTCTTATGTCCGAAAATGCTGAATCAAGGATTTTCATCATTCAGACAATGAACCTGTGACACTTTAAATAATCATACTTTGTGTAACATTGACATTAATAATGAAGGTGTGTCTCACACTGATTATGTCTTTAATAAACTAATGATCAGGCCTTTGATCTAAAGTTCATTTAGTTCATTAAAAATCTTTAGCTTTACTGTATATATCACTGGGAGCAGTTTTAATCAAAAAAGATGAACTAACACAAAAGGTTGTTGTTTGTGGAACTTAATGCCATAAATGATGTGTGTGATTTGAACGAGAATCAAAGAGGATTTATTGTAAACTTGCCACACCAAGAGCAGATTTTAGTTCAAGGCTTATTGTGTAGTTCCATGTATGTTACTATAATTAATGAAACATCACTTGAGAATATTTTTTATTCTCTTTTTGAAAAATTTTCATAATTAGTCTTCTGAATGTACTGAAACAAACGTAGGTACTAGTGTAGAGCTCACACTGATAAAAGGAAATATCTACTGTGACTTTTACTAAATGCCTTTTATTTCTGTGTAGCGACTGCAGCATGCCATATTTGTAGGGACTTTTAGATTTAATTTAAAGTGACGGCAGACTGAAATAAGGAGAGGAGGTGGTGATGTGTCTCCTCACAGAGTGCTGTTGTTCCAGCCTGTAGACACTTAACCCTTTGAACTCTGCTGCACACCATCATCACTCACTACAGTGTGTTTACTCATTGCGATGTCATTCCGTGGAGTGTTTTCAATGACTTCATGTTACTTCATTCTGTATGTTAGCTTGAAGGCTGTATAAAGATAAACACAAACTCAAAGAATTGAAATTGTGGCATTAAGTTAAAAATACAGAATTGTGTCTTTCTTTCATTTTTACATTTCCATCGAGCAGAGTGTTAACTTGCTGCCAATTACCTTTATTTCTATGACTTCTGCCTGATTCAGTTTTTTATTATTATATTAAAGGACTATTGCTGTGGATGCACTGTGTAAGCAACACTTCAATGTAAAAATATCTACATCACATTGTCTAAAATCTATAATGTATACATTTGAAGAGGCATTACCAGGATTTCTGGGCCCTCCATGACAGCCTCAGTCAACCCTTATATTGATATAACTACATCTTCATCACACAGATCACCCCTTAAAGGGCTTCAACAAGTAGAAATGTTCCTGCTTTTATACATCCCGATACACCCCACATTTTCTAATAGGTGTAATTACATTGTGACACTAAGAATACAGCAGGGACCCAAACAGAATAAAAACTAAAGACAGAGGGACAACTGACTAAATACAAACCAGCCCAAGAATGAAGTGGGTGGGGGGTACCAAGAATAGTACAGTACTACAAGTAGTCATTTAAGTTACAAATGTGCAGAAAAAGGAAAGGGAGGATAGTGAAATTAGACTCTATCCTCTCTACTTAATTCCTTGTAGTAATACAGATAACTAAGAATATTGAACCTAAACATATGCATACACACGTGTGTAACTGCAAAGAAGCTTCACTAAAGTGTGCCCATACTTTGTATGATAATGTTATTTATAGTCATGACTGCAGCACAACAAGGTCAAAGTATGTGGAATGAGTTTCATTTACAGCGTTTTAGATTATAGACACAGAGCTCAGAAATACCAAAAAAATCCTCACAATATCCTTAAATGTTTTATAACCATAAATAAAACGTGTTTCATAATAGATTTACTGAGTGTGAAGTAACGATAATAAATCTGTAAGAGAATTCATGCAGTGATGAGGAGGAGGATAAAGTAGTCAAAGTTGTATAAAATTGCCATGAGCAAGTAAACTGTCTAATAAAGACTCTGTATAATGTAATCAACATATTAAGTTAACTGTGATTATATAAAGTATGGTTCAGAGGTTCAGAGTGTGTGAGCTGAACATAAAGCGCACAGAGTGTTCCTGAACGCAGCCTCACACAGTGTGATCAGTGTATGATCAGTGTGTGTTTTTATTGGCTGGAGCCAAGCAGATATCACTTTCTGCTCGCCTGTCACTGCTGATGGATGAATATTTCTCTGCTGAGGAAAATGTATGCAGAGGTTTACATCTGGATCTCAAGATTCACTACTCAGCATTCCACTCAACACATATATTAAATGAAGTCTCTGGTTCACAAAAATGTTTTTCAGAAAGTCTAAATATAATAGCTGAATAGAATAATATAATATCCTGATATCTTTGAAATGAATAAAATATAATAACCAATGTAATGTTTTTATCGTAGTTCATGAGTCCACAGTCATATTGTCATACAGTATTAATTAATAAAGAGCAATAGGATTCAATTCAATTCCCAGTTTAATCTTTTTTTAAAAGACAGTCTGAGTGTGGATGCAACAGAGTTTGTTTGTTAAATTATCACGGTTGGTCACAGCTGACCATTATGATAACACACAAACAATAAGACTTTATTTATGACTGGTTATGTTTATTAATGTCTCTGATGCAACAGGCAGGACTAAGTAGCCCAAAGGACAAGTACAGTACTGTTAATAATGCCATGTTTGAAAAGTGAATTTAGTTCATTATCATATTTATAAAACTAAATCATTTTAAATAGTTTTATAAGGCCTGTTTGGAAAAGAAGCTGAACATAATAAACTTATACATAATGCATTATAAACATAGACAATGTTTAATGGACAAAACCTTGCGTGGTGCTTTTCTAGTCTTCTGACCACTCAAAACAATTTTTGGGTTAATTGTCTTGTCCAAGAACATTTGTTATTTGACATAAATTGGGATTTGAACCCCCAACCTTTGGGTTGAGAGTTGGCATACTTGTTGAGTCAAAGATGGAAACATGCATGTTCCAAAACTGACTGCTGAGCATACAGTCCATCACAGTTTACTAAACGTCAGCTGCGGCTCAATGTGCCGTTTGCAGAATATAATTTTAATCGGGCATGTACCTTTCCTTTTTTCAGCCACACGTGTTCTCTTGGATACCCTGAATGACAAGAAGGAAAACGTTTGGTTTCTTTTAAACTGCCTCATGGTAAAACTGGTAAAACTCTGTTTCTATTCTACTGTTGAAACAAGGCGACAACATTACTCTGAAGAACTACATTTATTTATGTTGTTTTCTTCTTCTTGTTCTTTACCTGGGAGTCCTGCAGTGTTTATACTCTTCTATTAAAATAACTCTTTATAGGAGTTCAGTGTTTAACTTGTAAGGTGCAGCCTATAGCCTGACAGGCCAAGGCCTATTCTTTTCTTTCTATTGAGTTCTTGAGACTAAACTAAGAGCCAAGGATGATAGATAGATAGATAGATACTTTATTGATCCCGAGGGAAATTCAAGGCATCCAGTAGCAGTATACAGACAGGCAGGACACAAGACATCAGTTACAATACACACCCGCTGTCCCCCCTCCCCTCTGTATACAAAATCCCCCAAACAAGATTTAGCAAGATTTTGGAACCTATAGATTACAAACAATTTCTGTAAGTTATTTCTAAGACTCTGCCTCTCGTTCTTCCAGTCTTTAAGGACATTGGGTGACGGACTTACTCCGTCTATTTTGCGGTCTCCTTAAACAGCCATTTAAGCTGCAGGTAATGAGAGGACCAGTCTCTTGTCTGTGTGTGTGTGTGTGTGTGTGTGGGGGGGGGGGGGGGGGGGGGGGAGGAAGTGCATATGGAGCATAACTAACAACAGGTCACCATGTCGCTGTCGCCTACAGTTAAGGATGCATTAAAGACAGAGGGGGTTTTGTTGCATTTTAGACGTTTCACTTTTTGTTGTTGTTGTTGTTGTTGTTGTTGTTTTTCACGAGGTTGCAGCAGCGGGACAAAGTATCAAGAGCGCTGTAGCCATTTTATTCGAGAAACAAAACAATGTGCATGTCTGGGATTAAACTTCTGCAGAGCTGAAATAAAGCTGTAACAACCATAGACTGTTTATATTTAGGTGACAATAAAATGAATTGTTTTTTTGTTTTTTAAAGTCCTGACTGACACATTGGTCGCCTACGTTTTGCTTTCCAGTCGGACATATTTAGTGAGACACATCGCGCTGAGTTCACGTGTTGCAGTGAGGGACTCATAACAGAGAGGTGAGTGAATAATCACCACTCTGCTCTTACATTTGGATTCAGGGCTGCATGTTGATCAGGTGCAATAGCCTACTTTAATCTTTACACATCGCCTACTGTACACAGACGGTACACAGGGACAATATATCCCACACACAGACCGCTGTTAGTTTCAGAGTTGTAGGCAGAGAATTCGTGTATCGCAGTGAACACACACTAATACACACACGATGATCACACGTCATGTTATGATCAGAGGATAAAGATTCATTATACTGTATACTGTATTATACTGTACCTTTGATTTATCCGCTACACGTATCAAAATCTGACTTGTATGCGCGTTAACATTAGTAGATAGCGACATCTGGTGGCAGTGATACGTATAACAACCCCTGAAAACGACTCTAAATTAATCTGTAATAAGAAATCAATATCACACCGGTGGTCACGCTGTTTTATTTGAAGATCAGCATGCTTTGGCGAACTGGAGTGTGATCTCACTTTTATTATTCAAAGCTATAAAGTATTCAAAAGTATCAACGGAATATGATCTATTGTTTATTTGATAATTAATTTGACTGCCCACCATAAACCTGCGTCAGAGCTTGAATGTGCTCCTTTTAAGCATGAGTCATTCCATGGCAAGTGGTCATATGCTCCCCCACCTCACCATCTCAGATTCAATGAAATTGGTTCTCATCTAAGGCCAAATATGAGTCAAATTCTACCTTGAATTCTACCAGAAGCAGCTTAGACACCAAAAAGATTTCTTGGTCTCTAAGGCTTCCTGACATGTTCTTTCCAATGATACCAAAGCAAAAAAGGATCAAAAACTGAGACAAGAGGCTTTTCGATGAGTGCTGATGTAGAGAACAACATCACTGGAACTATAGTAATACCACCTCCGTTTCACAGTTTTTCCAGATTCCTCTGACTTTGATCTCAATCTACCTCAGATCAAAATGCCAAAGAAGAGCAAGATCAAGAGACAGAGCAGTGAAGAGGAGCAGCTCCCTCCCAAGCAGAGCCGAGTGGAGCCTACCGACCCCCCCGCTCTCCTCTCCCCCCTGAGCTTCCACAGCCCTGCAGACCTGTTCAGCAGCCTCCTGCAGCCTCTAAACTCAGACACGTTCTTTCAGGAGTTCTGGGAGAAGAAACCACTCCACCTGCAGAGGTCTGACCCCTCCATAGCCTCCTACTACAGGTCTCTGTTCCAGCTGTCAGACCTGCAGGCTCTGTGCTCTGAGGGTCTACAGTACTACAGAGATGTAAACGTGGTCCGCTGCGTCAACGGGCAAAAGAAAGATCTCAACAAGGAGGGGCGTGCCAAACACGGTGTCCTCAACAAGAGCCTGCTCCAGAATAAGGCCACCATCCAATTCCACCAACCCCAGAGGTTTAAGGTGAGAGAAGAAATGCTAATGCTAATCCATCTATCAGCACTGCTGGCCTCGCCGTGTACGTCAGGCTTCAGTGGTCGCTATAAACATGGATATTATGTCTCCTCGCCCAGACATTGGGACGGCCGACAGGCTCAGTTGGTAGAGTCGGTCGTCACTGAACCAGAAGGTCGTGGTTCGATCCCCAGCTCCTCCAGCCACATGTCCGATGTGTCCTTAGACGAGACACATAACCCAAATTTGCTCCCACTGCTTCGTCACCAGCGTATTAATGAGTAGTAATAGTTATATCGTTTGAAAGGACTGTAAGCATAAAAAAGCCACAAACACTCCTGTGAACATCTTTTTAGACATGTTTGACCTCGGGCCTACAAAATCTATCTGTTGTTTCATGTTGTCTCTCTCCTTCTCTCTGTCCCTCTATCTGTCCATCTGTCTGTCTGTCTGTATTAGGACGAACTGTGGAAGATCCAGGAGAAGCTGGAGTGTTTCTTCGGGACCTTGGTGGGCTCAAATGTCTACATCACACCGGAAGATTCTCAGGGTCTCCCAGCTCACTACGATGATGTCGAGGTACCACCGGACTCCAACAGTCTATTTGACTGAGCCCTGAGAGCACTAAGCCCTCGGATATCTAGATGTCCCTGTTTTACGTACCACAAACTAGGAGAACAGGATTCAGTCATAATTTATTTTTTTATTTTTTTATTTGATGGTTAATTTGATAAGGACAGATGTGTTAAACAAACCTAAAACAGCAATCCAATGCAGTATCACAGTGTTTATAGTGGATGCTAATTTGCAAAGCTCATCCCTAAAAGGGCTTTTGTGTAAATGAGATGGAATTGACCACAGTTTTAAGTTACAGTTCAGATCATATCATGGTCTTGAGTAATAGCTGATCATATTTTATGCATTTGACTTATACATGGACTGTGCTGTGGTTATACCGGTAATTCATAATTAGATGTTTATCAGAGTTTCTAAACAGAGTCCAGATTGTGTCACTTCTTTTTTTTTTCCCTTGCTCCGATCATATAACAGTTTGGAGTCTCACATTGTGTGAGTGAATCAACTCACACTATGATGTTGGAGGCATTCTCTTCTGCTTTCCATCACTAGCAATGGATGACCACATTCTGTCTCTCCACTAGAAATAATACTTTGACCTCAGCGAACAGAGGTAGCAGGCCTCGTCTGACTAGTTGGTTCTTTAGTTGGCTACAATTTTATGGTTAAGATTATTTAATTCATTTTTCATCGCTTTTTTTTCAAAAGGTTTTGAGGGGTTATTAGTCTTTCAAAACAAGCAGCAAACAAGCAAATAATTTTAATTTAGCTCAGCCAAATGGCCACTCCTCTGTCAACGTTATCCTTTGACATGCTGAATGAATCCTTCAGTGATACACTTTCAGCTCTATCCTTCAACCCCTTGAATAAAGCTTGTATCAGAGTAAAATAATCATTGTTCAAGCACTCTGCTGCCACCTTCTGTCCACTGTTAGAATGTACAGCCCCAACACTATCAATATGGTAACACAGCTGCAGCCCGGTCATATCAAACCAATACAGTCTATACAGGACAGAGTCTACTCAGCAGCTTCAGGTTTATTCTTCGATGTGTCTGTTAGATACGTTCTTCTCATCTTGATTCTGTGTTTTCTGCTCAGGTGTTTATTCTGCAGCTGGAGGGACAGAAACACTGGCGTCTCTACAGCCCTACTGTTGCCCTGGCAACAGAGTACAGCGTGGAGTCCGAGGACAGGATCGGCAGCCCCACACATGACATCACACTGAAGGTATGTAAGTATGTTGCATAACGACATAAAGTTCCAAACGCGTTACATAGACTGTCCCGGTCCCTCCCCTCAGGCTTCACTTCCAGAATTGTTTCATTTGGTCCTTTCCTGGTAGATTCAAACATGAAGCAGCCTTTATCTCTTTACAAAGAGAACACACTGAAAAGTTTGAGGAGAAAGTTCTTGAATTCATCATAGGTCCTGATTCTTCTTGAAGCTTTCAACACACATATTTAGTACCGTGTGTCATCAATCTAAAGATGTTCTTTATTTAACTTAGGGGTTAACTTTAGCATCAGTGTCATCTGACTGTGTCTAAAGTATTTTCACAGAGAAATGTTTCCCTCTCCTGCACACAGCTTGTGAGTCACATTTATTATCGACCCGTGTATAAAACATCCTGTATGTGTTTGTTCCCTTCTCTTCAGGAAGGAGATCTTCTGTACTTCCCCAGAGGAACCATCCATCAGGCCAGCACTCCTTCAGGAGTCCATCACTCCACCCACCTGACCCTCAGCACCTACCAGAGAATGTACACAAGACCCCCAGACACAGTAACATTGTTGGGGGGGGGGGGGGACTGCATAAACTCAAGGATTCATACTGTTCTGTTTACCTGTCCTCTCTAAGGTCATGGGGAGATCTACTGTTGGATGTTCTTCCCAGCATGCTTTGTGAACACAGCAAGGCTGATGTCAGCCTGAGGGAGGGGATGCCCCAAAGAATCCTGCTGGTAAAAAAAAGTCTTTTCTTTTTACTCTTTGTTAAAACGTGTGGTCAATGAATCACAATTAACCACCATTTTTAAGTACCGTAAATTTCGGACTATAAGCCGCTACTTTTTGTCGCGGTTTTAAACACTGCGGCTTTTAAGACGATGCGGCATATTTATGGATTTTTCTTGCGGGACAATGAGCTTGTGCTGCAAAAACATTTGACTTCGTCACATCGGATCTTAATATCAGTCATTTTGCGCTTTATGCACGCACCCTCATCATGGAAAACACACGGAGAAATACATATGATGCAGCTTTCAAGTTAAAGGCGATCGAGCTGGCTGTCAAAGAAGGAAATAGAGCTGCTGCACGTAAAGTTGATACTGACAGCGACAACGAAAAAGAGACTGAGGAAGTGAGTGATGAAGTCATTCTGAGGCAGTGAATGGATGGACTTTTTCCCTGTGAAATATATTATGGTAATCTTTTTCATCAGCCGCATTACAGACACTGTTTGATAAAAGATTTACAGTAGGCTTCATATTTGCGGATGTTACCAGTAGTACGTATTTCATTAAAAGTTAAAAAAATGTCTTTGTGTCACGTCTTTCTGTGTAAATAGCTCTTGTTATAACGTGGACACCTGCGGCTTCTAATCAAGTGCGGCTTATATATGTACAAATACATTTTTTTACCTATTTTTAGCCGGTGCGGCTTATATCCAGGTGCGCTCAATAGTCCGGAATTTACGGTACTCTTTTTTGCTAATTGGAATTTTATAATGACCCCAAAAGTGCCACATTTAAATTCAAAGACAGATACAGCGATTTTAACCTCCTTGAGCCGTCCCTGCTGTCAAGGAAAATAACCTGAGCCCACCCAGCTGGTCATGCTTACAACTACTCATACAGAGGTGACTATGTGGAAACAGGAAAACCACACTTGCACTTGGCACAGTCTTAGCCAGATGTTTTCAAACACACCAACCTTAGCACATGATGTGTTGCCTACCATTCAGCAGACCCTGCCTGGAACTGACAGAAAAGACGACTCTTTTTCTGACTGCCGTCGATCCGTTTAGTTATTGTAACCACTATTACTGTTGATTTTTTCACCTTATATGCCATCATTTATTTGTTAGACATATTAATATAAAGCCATGTGTTTTTCTTTGTGTAATTCTGAAAGAGTAAGCTTTTTAGACAGAAAATCCTGGCATACGATAAAGAAATCGAAACATTTTTAACTTATGCCAAGTTATCCAAATTTAAACCACGTAGAATATTGCTGAACTGCAACAAGAACGAGACGCTTGAGCTTTTTTCACGGCAACAGGAGACTTGAGACTCCTACTTTTTCACTGAAATGTGGACACCAGACTCCTCCCATGTTGAATCCGTCCAGATCCCTGTGTACAGATTCTATAATTCTATGTAGAATCGGTAAATGGAGATTAGTGTCCTGTCTGTTTGTTCTTTGTATAAGCACTTTGGGCTGCATGCTTTTCTGAATGAAACGTGCTGTACAAGTAAAGATGAGATGAGTTGAGCTGTTTGTAGCCGTCAGTGAGTTCGACTCGGTCCTGTAACACCCTGAAACTGTTACAGGAGGATCACCATCACTCTCGTGTCCGCCTACTGCAGGAGAGGGAAACCCATCCTGATGATGTCTCTGTGTGTCTACTTCTATCTGTGTATGTGCGTGTGCAGGGTGACAGTGGAAGTGAGGACACCTGCAGGCGGCTGGCGGCTCACCTCAGGTCAATGGCTGATGTGATGGAAACAGGAAAACTTGAAGTTAGATGCACTAACCTTAAGAGAGACTTCATCACGAACAGACTACCTCCATACAGCGAGGAGCAGATCGCTCCATGTAAGGCGTTTTTTTGTTCTTGTTTCTGTGTAGCTTCACAACTTAATAAAGTCTAAATTTGTAACTGTGTGTTTGTGGCGGTCACAGCTGGAAGAATCCCCGCCTTGGAGGATGTGGTGTCTTTAAGGTTTAAAGAGCACATTGTTATAACAGTGGAACCCTCCCAGCAGAGAACAGTGAGTTCAAGTTTTCATTGACACGTTGCAGCATGTTGCCTGTAAAAAAAAACACGTTCATAAAGATAACATAATATGCAGACTTTAAAGGACACGTGTAAGTCTTCTTTTCAACAAGTTCAAATATGTCTTGGAGCTCCCCAAAACATCTGTGAAGTTTGTTGTTATAAATCCACTCTGATCCTGTCTTTGATCATACCTATAAACTCTGTATTTCAGGTCTGCTCAGAACAGGCTGTTTCTGTGTCTGCAGCTTTAAATGCAAATGAGCTGTGTCTTTTTGTAATGTCACAAAGGGAAAATCTCAATATATATTTTTTTTAAATCTATATATTTATTCGTTTTTGAGACTTTCTCACTTTTGAGACCTTTTTTACTACGTGCAGAAGACGAAGGTTTTAATATTTGATCTTGTATAGAGTAACGCAGCGTACGTCGGTATTTTTGTTTAATGTGAAGAGTTTCTTTGGGTTTTTATTTAAGTGAGGCTCTAGCTGTTATTTTTTTGATTAAAGCTACATTGTTGTAAATGTGTGAAAAACTATGCTGCACAAAGATCAACGCTGCTGACCTTTGACCTTAAAAAAACAAGTTTAAATTGAGATGTTGTTACAGAGACCTTGACATTCTTCTGCAAAAGAAAAAAAAGAAGTTGCTAAATATTTTTTTTTCTTGTTAGATTTAGATTAAAAAAAGATCAAATCTCTTGCAAGATTTTAAAAAGCACCGATCTGTTATTACAGGATTAACTACCAATTTCTTGCCCATCATTGTCATGGTACGAAGACGTCATTGCCACAAAGAGTATGAACAGCTCAACAGTTGTACGTTATGTGCATGTGTGTTTTAAGGAGGAGGCTGCAGAGCAGGTTGTGTTTGTTCTACACTCCCTGAAGAACCAGAGGGAGAGCCACATGATGGGTGAGGGTGATGAAGAGGAGGACCGGGATATCTCCAGGGTGAGATATAAGTCACTGATTCCTCTTTCTCTCTGAATACACACACACGCACACTTTAGCAGCAATGACTAAAGTGCTGGAGCTTCTCTCCTCAAAGTCTCCTACGACCACAGTGGTCCAGAACCTTATGAGTTTAAACTTTTAGCACAGGGAGAGGACTCTCTGAATAGTAGACTCTGCCCCCCAGAGGATTTGAATGTTATGGCTTTAAACATTTTTGAACAAATAGCCCCATTATAGCCCTTCACACTCACCATATTTCACAACAAGCCACTTAGATTTCAGTTATAATCAACCTGCAAAATTCTGTGAATCCACTTGACTCCTCAGTTTGCTGAGTCTGCTGAAGTAGTGATAAGGGCTTTGTGACAAAAGCTGGTACCACATATGTTACCAAACACCAGATCAGCGCAGAATAATTGAATTGTACCAACCAGGTTTCAGCCTGTAGAGGGCAATGTCTGTATACCTCTCTTATGTCCACCCTTTTGTTCCATGATAATCTTTTTTCCTAGTTCCTCAAAGACCAGAAGTGACTGTATTTGCTAATCATTGTGTGCTTCAATGTCTGTCTCTGTCCATTCAGGGTCTCCAGTTCCCTCTGTCCCACCTCAAGGCTCTGCAGCAGCTTCAGAAGGAGGAGCAGGTCCCCGTGGTCCAGCTCCAGCTGGAATCAAAGGAGGACAAACTCAGTCTCGTCCTTGCTCTGTGGTCGGAGTGCCTGCTGGTTGCGCTATAACCCAGAACTAAATCTATTTATGTTAATCCTCAGTCTCTTCTGGTTTTTTGTGTTGTCTTTCTTTGCCTCAGCGTTTTCTTCTCTGACTCCTCCTTAATAAAGCCGACACAGGTCCAACTCTGACTTCTTGGTTCATCTCTCTAACAGACAATTGTGAAGAAATTAAGAACAGAAGCAACAATTGGTTGACAGAAATAAGTCTGACTCCACTAGTGTAGGTTTTGATATGCCGCCCGAGTTACGATTAGACTGGTTCTGGTTGACTTTATTATCAAGTGGCAATCTGGTTGTATGTTAAATGGTGAAATCATGTATGTACTTATTTTAAACATTCTTTACTTCAACTTGGGTACAAATGCAATTCTCGCTATCCCTCGAGTTTATTTTGAAAACTGAAAGCAGACGAAAGGACAGAAACAGAAATGGATCTGACTTGGACAATTTTGGCTTTCAGACAAACACGATTTCATTCATTTAAACAGTCAAGTTTTGGTTTTCACAATAAATCAAATGTATAACTGCATGCAAAAGTACTGAGTTTCTATAAATAGAAATCGATGTTAGTGCAGATGCTTGTCCAGGTGTTTTCATTATTTTTTCTGTCAGACTTCAATCTCATGCCACAAATTGTTCTCACAGTTTTATAATAGTAATAAGTTAATCCCTTATTAACAAAAACTGTGGTTAAACAGCAAGAAAATAAGTAAAAGGGGATCAAGACTGAAAGACAAAACAAAACAACATGGTTGACAATAACAAGAAAGCCCTTAATGAACCTTTTCGAAGGCTTTCAAAAGATTTGTATGAAGTTAGTTTGTTAGTTTTAAACTACTAAGTAAGTAGTATAAAGCGTCATTTCAGTAGAAGAGCTGACCTCTGTCTGCTGTGATGAATTCTTTCCCCCCCACCCCCCCAAAAAATAAAAATAAATAAATGAATAAAACAGCTGTACAGGATTGCATTATTACTATGGCGCCAGCAGGGGGCGACCTGAGCCCCACACCACGGTGAAATAACACGAAGAAGGCGCAGAAGGAAAAGCGGAACCTCAGCGAGAGCAGAGTGAACACCCGGACAGGTTTACAGACGGACTCAGTAGCATCCATGACAGGCAGCAGTTTACTACAAAACCGAGGTAAACAGTTTTATTATCCATTCATGTAACTCAGAGTTCATAAGGAGTGACACTGTGTGTGGCGGTTAAAGTGTTTACACACAGACAGACAGACTGTTTAATTATAGTAACACTGAGAAGCTGAATGATAATCATGATGATCTCAGATTATTTAAAATCAGTACAGAAACTAGATAATTTCAGTCAGACAGAACAAAGCTGGTGTGTACTTAAAATGCATGATTAGACAAAGAGGCATTATGAAGGGTTAATGGTTGATATATAACTATTTAAATGAGTACATTAAAAAGTATTTATTTGAGATGTGTGTTGATAATTTATAAACCTGGGCTGTGAGTTTCATCTCCTCGTATCTCTAAGTGTACGTCCTTTACTCCTCTCCTCTCCTCTCCTCTCCTCTCCTCGTAGTTCCTCTCATCTGTCATGACAGTGGAGGAGACACTAGTCTCAGCCTGATAAAGAACAGCTCAATTATAATCAGGTTTATTGTGAATGTAAACTGAACATGCAGGGACATCACTCTCCAGCACATCAAATCCAAAATGATCAGTCTTTCACATTTTTATTTTTGTATTACTATTAGAAATGTTATGTCATAGCTTATACTATTCATTTTTCATTTTTACATTTGATTTGTAGCTAAAGATCTTTAATGTCTGTTGTTGTTGTTGTTGTTGTTGTTGTTTTTGTGTTTTGTTTGCCTGGCTGTGGATGAATGTAGGGTGAGGGTCTTTGTTTTGAGATATCATTCATTATGAATCAGTGCTACACACGTAAAGTCTTGTTTACGTCAGGGCATTTCTTGACGGACTCTTTGCTCTGTGTTGCAGTTGATGTTGGTGTCTTTGTCAGCCATGATGTCACATGGATTTAAAAGCAGTAAGCAGGACTTCACCTTCGGACCCTGGAAAGTGACTGCAGCCAGAAACCACATCATGAAGTCCAAAGACATTGAGCGGTGAGACGGTCCTCATGTATGGAACGACTCATGTTAGCTGAGTTTGCCTTCTGTTATTATTTTAGAATTAATGTTACGCCACTTGCCTTTATTTTGACAGGACCGCTGAAGATAAACAGGAAGTGATGGCAGAGACAGTTTGGGATGATATGGACCAAATAGTGTCAGGCTAGGGTTAGGCTAGTCAAACCTTTGAGCACTGCGTTACAGGCTGTAGCTGAACCTGCATGCAGAAATGTGTTTACAGAGATCCGTCAAAGAAACTAGAACACTGCCGATTCCAAATTCCAGACCCACTAAGTCCCACAGATGAGTCACCTAGAACCCAAACTAAGCACAGGACTGAGGTTTAAAAAGGTTATACAGTTTTAACTTGTGTGTTGTGAATATTGAGGCCCTGGCAGCAGTATACCGGTTGGATTGTGAGGACTGGATGTAGACGTTTATGTCGTGTCTCTTGTCTGGGTTGCAGGTTAGCAGAGGAGATGAACATGCCCTCCCTGCCTGAGATGCTGTTCGGTGATAACGTTCTCAGGATCCAGCACACAGATGGCTTTGGCATCGAGTTCAATGCCATCGACGCGCTGAAGAGAGTCAACAACATGGAGGATGCTGTGAAGGTGGCGTGTGCTCAGGAGTGGCAGGAGAGCAGGTAAGCCACGCCCCTCACTCTGTTACTGCAGGAGGAGCTTCAGTAGAGGATTCAAGTTTAAAAGCAGGGATGATGTTGACTGCGATGCACGTGTTGTGATTCGTCTGCAGAGCGGACTCCGAGCACTCCAAAGAGGTTGTGCGTCCGTACGACTGGACGTACACCACAGACTACAGAGGCACTCTGTTAGGAGAGGATATGCAGATGGAGGTGAGATTCTGTGACATCAGACACTGAGTTACATTCAGGGCTAACTTTTGACCAGCGCGTCTGTTCTGCTGCCTCTGCAGGTGACGAAGACGTCGGAGCGGATCGACTTGGAAAAGCTGAAGGCTCGGGAGCAGATCATGTTCTTCGACGAGGTTTTGCTGTTTGAGGACGAGCTGCATGACCACGGAGTGTCCATGATCAGCGTCAAGATTGTGAGTGATCGTGCTCATCCGCTGTTCATAGTGAAGAGCAGAGCTGACATGATGGGCTGTTGTGTCAAATTATAGTGTGTGTGTGTGTGTGTGTGTGTGTGTGTGTGTGTGTGTGTGTGTGTGTGCAGAGGGTGATGCCCACCAGTTTCTTCCTGTTGCTGCGTTTCTTCCTGCGAGTAGATGGAGTCCTGATCAGAATAAACGACACTCGGCTCTATTATGAGGTCAGCTGCAAACACACAAGCTTTATAATTAAATGAACAAAGTGAAGTTGAAATAAAAAAACATAACCCCCCCCCACACACACACACACACAAAATACACAACAACAAGATATACACATGGCAGCATGAAAAATAACACACAGTGACAGTGAGTATTTGTGTGTCCAGGCTGGAAAGAGTTACATGCTGCGAGAGTTCAGTACGAGAGAGAGCAGGATCACAGAGCTGAAGGTGAGATCTGACACATCACACTCGCGATAAACTACAGACTGAAGCTGCACAGGTGGGTTTAGGAGCTCTGATATAAACCACACAGCCTGCTTCACCTGTGGCCCCATCTCAGAGATTACTTCCAGGCAAGACGTCCTTTTCTGTGTGCCGACATTTATTCCGTCAGCAGCGTTTTATTTTCCAGGAGCTTCATTTGTGATTGTGACGTGTGGTGGTGTTTCAGTAAGCCTGTTTTATCAACAGATTCTATTTTAGACGTTGTTGGAGTGTTTGGACTCTTTATAAATCTCCTGTGATGTTGTGTATTTTTTTTATCCTTGTCATGGTAACACCACTGCCTTCCCGCTCACAGAACGTTCCGGCAGCATTGTACACTGATCCCAATGAGATTGCTCAGCATCTGACCCTCAAGCTGATGGAGTGTGAGCGTCTGGAGCTTCCTCATCCGAACTCAGCTGCTGATGAAGAGCTGCAGTGATTGGCCAGACTGTAAAACTGATATGATGCATGATGAAGAAACATCCGCTGATCTCTTGGATGTCCTCACACACACATAAACATACACACACACACACACACACACCCACACACACGCGCGCGTGTACAGTTTAGTTTTTATATGTGACCCCCTTCATCGTCTGTTTCAGGATTTAAAATGTAACATAATAAAACGTTGTTCCAGGTAAACTCTGTGAACACATTTAGTTTAACGAAATAATTCTCCCAGTTGATTATTGCTGTTTGAAAAAAAAAAAAAAAAAAGCTCTGTAGAGAAACTTCTGCGTTTGTTTTTAGTAGTTTAATGATATGTTTGTAAAAAGCATCACTGTTAATATTTGACGTCAGTCAGTGTGTCTGTAAATATGTCTCCTGTGTTTTCTACAATAAGTCAGACTGATCCAGAACCTGTGAACATGTCAGAAATACAACCAAATAAATTCACAATGTGCAAAATATACCTGTTTGTTCTTTTCTGGTTCTACGTGACAGGATGTCTGCACCAAAGTGCCTGGGGGTGGATGACGTGTTGGGGAACCAGATGACAAAAACGTCAGCGTGTGTGTGTGTATGAGGGTCTTTATCTGTGTGTGTGAGTGTGTGTGTGTCAGAACTGCATCTTTTGATCATGGCTACACAAATGGTGGTTCAAGTGTCAGTGATGATGCCTCTTATATAACCATTTATCAAAACATTGTACCGTTAAAACTATTTTCTTAGGCCAATGTACCTCCGCTTTTAATGTCCTAACTCTGCAGCACTGAACTGACTGTGTGCTGAATGTCCTCATATTAAAGGACACCTTCCTTACCAGAAACTGAACATCACACCCCTTCTGCTGACACAGCACACGAACATGCTAGAGGAGGTACCTAACTGATAACTATATCATCTTGTGACTTCTGACATTCGTGGTCCATTCTCTGGTTTTTGGCTGATCTGTATGTCAGCGAGGTGGACCTCTCGGCTGAGAATAACCCTTGTTATCTGCATTGTATTTCCTCGCTCATCCTTCTGGTTTTTTCCAATTTGAACCTGGGTGCCTTCTCTTCCTTCTCTGAGAAAACGAAAAATGAATTTCACCGGCTAAGGTTAATTTGGAGTCAGTTGTGCATAGCAGCAAGGAGATACGATCAGAAGGGTGATACAGTGTCCTACCAGAACTATGTGTTCTGAAATTGTTCTTGTATTTTGTGAAAATCACTCTGACACGTTTTAAATGTACTTTCATTATTCTGTTTATTATAATTCCTACAATGACAGGCAGGAAATTTCTCTTTTTGTGATTAATAATTATTTTATTGTTCAGATATAATTTGATTCATTCATTTATTGAAAGAAGCCAATTAATCTACAGTGCATATTTTTTGGACTGTGGGAGGAAACCGGAGCATCCTGGAGAAAATCCACATTGACACGAGGAAAACATGCTAAACTCCTACGAGAGGAAGGTGACCGTGTGACCCACTGCACCATCGTGTCCAACAAAAAAACAATAACACAGAAAGAGTGATGTGGTCATGCATTGGAGTACATCACTCTTTGAGTGTCATGTCAGAAGAGTTCCGCTTGGTTGGATGAAGAAGGTATTTCAGGACAGGTTACCTTGTGGAGAGGTGGACGGGGTTATGATTGGGACTAATCGATGTAGAGTGTGTTGTATTGGAGCTTGCGATCCATGTGAATTTGACGTAGCTTACGATACCTGCTGCTATCTTTCTTCAGCTGTTCTTCAGCAAGCTTAGCGGCTTGAAGTTCACCTTTCAGCCTTGTGATCTCAGAAGCCTGTTTCTGATTTTCACGAGTCAGGCTGTCCAGCTCTTCTGACTCCTTGGCTTCCTTGTGTAGGTGAGAGACAGCAGCGTCGAGGTCCCTCTGAAGAGAAATGTTTTTTGCTTCTTCTTCTTTAAGACCCGATGCCAACTGTTTGACCATGATTTTCATGGCAGAAACCCTTTTGCCTTGGTATTCAACATCAGTTTGTAGAGTCTGAATATTGAAGTGCAGCGATCCTATTTCCTGGTCTTTCTTCCGACAGTTCTCCTGCTGCTCAAGAAGGCTGCCTTCCAGTGACTTGATTTTATCACAATTCAACTGATCAAGCTCTTCTGATTGTTCTTTTGACACAAGGTGTGCCTCCGGATTGTCTTTGAGCTTTTTAATGATGGTGTTTTTCCCCTCAAGCTCTGCAGTCATGTCATCGATTGTGCCTTGCAGCTCTCTTTTGCTTAGCCTAAGCTCTTCCTGTGACTTCATGAGATCAACTACTAGAGCCCTCAGAAGTTCCTCCTCGGATCTGCTGCCACCTGTTTCTTCTTCCTTCTCTTTCAGAGCGAGCGGTGTAGATCTGAGTTCACTCTGCAGTCTTTCGTTCTCACAAAACAGCTTTTGTTTTTCCTGAGTCAGGTCGGAGACTTGCCCTTCTATCTTCTGCTGCTGGCAGACAGAAGCTTCGAGAGCTGAGGCCGACCGGTTAACTTTGTCCTTCAGACAGGAAACCAATTCATCTCGGTATTCCAATTCATATTGAAGATCTTGACTATTGAGGCTTAATGATATGATCATGTTTTTGTTCTCTAGATTTTCCTTCTGCTGCACAGCAATGGAGGCTTTCATTACAATGACATCAGTACGGTGCCCTTCCTCTTCTTCGTCCTGCAGTTCGTATAATTCTCTAAGAGTGTTTCCAAGGGATTCTATCAATTTAGCTCTGTCTTTAATCTCTAAGGTCATCACCTCCTTGTCTTATACTAAAGAAATGACACAATTTGAATCAGTATAGTGGTGATTAAACTGCTTTTGATATTTCTTCACTGACAGAAACACTCGTCCTTGTTTAGTTACAAAATGAATAATGAGGCAAGTAAAACAAAATTAAGCTAAAATCATCAAAGCACTGGGCGCGCTTTCATCTTTGAATTATGACGTCATTTGGAACCAAACTCTGCGCGGTAGGGTTCGAGCGGGAGGAACCTTGGTAACAAGCCCCGCCCATTTAGCGTACTGCCATGATGATGACTCCAAGCCATAGACTGTGAGCTAGCCAAGAACATACAAATCTTTCCAGCTGAAAGTTCCTCTACCCATGGCTTGTTCAGATAATAGAGGTTAGTACAAAAACATGATATATCGCAACTCAAATATCTAAACATAATTTAAACATGAATAAAATCACACTTTTTATATGCATCATTGAATTTACACATGTTTTCTTTAACTCTGTGGATTACTATAACGTTTATCTTTGGCAAAAAAAACCGAACTAAGCAAGCATTTTTTAAGCTAAGTTAGCAACATAAGCCTTGTACAGATCTTCACATACTAGCAAAAATAGGTGTATGATAGAAAGGTGGAAAGTAATGGTAAAAGATGAACATCATCTATCTATCTATCTATCTATCTATCTATCTATCTATCTATCTATCTATCCTTTTCATCATTCTGCCAATTTGAAGATGTATGTCATTGTAATTCAGTGTTTTTGTCCTCATTTTAGACCAGAGGAAGAAGAAAGAAGGCTGATACAGACACCAGAAGTAAGTAATAGGGTTATGTCTAAAACGTTATGTATCTAGTTTTGATGTGAGAGATTAATTGGAGGGTTATAAAAAAATGCATACATCTTTCATGCTTTACCCCTGCCATTTCACCTGATGGTCTACTTTTTTCTCCTCACATGAACACCTTTGGACTGTGGATGGAAGCCGGAGAGAACATGCAAATTCCTCAAAGAGAGACTCGTGTCAGACAGGGATTCAAAACCAGGAACCTCGTCACTTTTATCACTGAACCACCGTTCAGCTAACTTGTTGTAAATGAAATAAAGTATTCATCGATTTGAACCTTTTCTCTCCTGTTTTAAGCTGTAAAAAACATAACTTCTCATGAAAATTACAGAAGTAACAGCTGGGCAACAAATAGCTTTAAAAGTACTTAATACTTACATTTAATGCCAGTTAGAGTAAAAGACAGCATGCAAATAAAGTGAGTAGAGTGGCATGATACATACATGAATGAGAGGGCAATTACATTTCCATTTTATTCAATCACATAAGAAATGTCACACTATTGTAACTTTATCAAATACAGATTTTGCATGAATTTTTTTTTAAAAGCTCTGGTAGGTCTATGGATTTAAAATTATTGAACAAAACTTTCCGTATAAATTCACGGAGTGACCATAAAGCAGTCTATGGGAGTGAGAACGCTCATAAAACTGGCGAGTTCTGTATTAAAATGCTGTGTAAATAAAGTTTTTTGCTGTTAGAAAAAGTGACTTGCTTTCTGAAAAGCTTTCTTCTCGAGCAACTAACCAATCAACTCTCTCCGCTCCTCACTGCTGACCAATCAGCGCATTTGGTTCTTTACAGTTGCCCAATCGGAGCGCGCGAATCAAGCTGACAACAGTTCAACATGGAGACCACAGTCGAGCGGCTGGAAGCGATGGTGAGCTAGCTGTACAACTGTTTTGTTTTTGTCATCCCTCTTAAACAGATACGATCACTGTTAAACGATTATAGAGACAATCTGCAGTTTATAGATTATCGATCAGTTCTATCAGCGTGAAGCCTGTCACTGTCAGAGAAGTCCAAAGATTTGTGTTATAACCATCCAGACTTAACAGCAGGCCGCCTGCTTACGTGACAGTGTGGTGATACTACTATACTCAACACTCGGTGTATAATAACAAACAGTATTAGACACACACTGTGAGTGTGTGTATGTGTCTAATACCTCATATTACTAAAGCACAACGTTTAACGATGTGCCCTTATGAACAAGTGGAAAACGTTTTCATGTTCAACTCAGCAGCAGTAAGAGAGGCTGTAAATGGTGGTGCATTAAAAGGAGTCTTATAACATGACAGAAAGCAGCATCTCTACAGAGAGAGACCTTTATGTTCAAATGTGTTTTTAAATGATGGCGATCTGAGACAGTGGTAAGCTGTTGGCAGCTGCTCTGACTTCATTGCACTACTGTATGAGACAGCGAGCAGTGCAATAGTATTGTCAAAGCATCTGAGAGCAGCACACACACACACACACACACACACACACACACACACACACACACACATAGATACAGGAGCTGTGAAGACTGCTAATTTAACTACTGTATATATAAAAAAAACCGAATTTCCCCTCGTGGGATTAATAAAGTGTAACTTCTTCTTCTTCGTATATGTCTGCAAAGAACCTCACTAGACCTGTGTGACTGAAAGGAAGTATTCCAGTCTGTAGGATTGGTTATTGGTCTTTATTAAGACCTAGAGAAGTGTTAGCCTGCTGTCGGCTAACTGGGGGGAGCTGATCAGCATCATGTGGCCTGTTGCACCACCTATAAAAGTCGGTGTAAAGTTCACACTAAATCTTATATATAAAGTGAGTTTGGAAATAAAGTTGTCACATAGTTTACTGACTTAAGGTTCAGCTCAAGCGTGCAGTTTTTTCCTCTGGGATTCAATGATTATGTGAGTCAGAGTATTAGCCATATGGAGTGACTGTGTTACAATCAGGAAGCTGCTCCAGGCCTGCCAGAGGGATGAAGAGAAGTAAACGTAAACAAGCAGTATCAGAGTGAGGATGATGAAGAAGAGGCAGGTTTACCCTCGGTGAGTGTGTGTGTGTGTTTGTGTGTGTGCTTTCAGTTTGTGAAGTCTGAAGCTGACTTGGAGTACATAGAAAAGCGTCTGAAGCTGGACTTCATCAACAGACCAGGAGAGAGCGGATCAAGTGCTGAGGTAGAACCCCAACACACACACACACACACACACACACACACACACACACACACACACACACACACACACACACACACATTGAAACACCTTAACACAAACACACTAAAACACCAGATTACACAAATACACAAGCACACTACAGACACACTGAAAACAGTGTGTGTAGACACCTTTTCATCATGTCTGTGTCTGACAAAATGTTTAACTTCTCACACAGCAGATAACATTAAAATATAACACAATATGACAGTCAACAGATATCCATGATTGTTTAATTAAAATATAATAAATACAGCTTTTATAAATAACTTGATGGTAATTGTGTAACATCCATTGTGACCATAATTCATGAACATGTCTTTATAGTTACGAGTCCATTCTGCTATGATTCACAAGCTGCAGTCTGAGCCCATCAAACATGTAAACACTTAGTAATGAAAGGGGAAGTTAAACCAGTTTACCAAACTGATAAAAATACAAATAGTGAAGGATTTAAACCCATTACAGAAAAGATAACCAAACTGCCTCTGTGTCTGTTTCTGCAGGAGAACCCAGCTGTGATGCTGGAGAACCTGAGAAGTATCAGAAGCAAACACACAGAGCTCTGCTCTCAGCTGAAGGAGATCTCTGCTGCTCAGAGCGAGTCTATGAATAACATCAGATCAAGCCTGAACTCTGTGAGCCAGCTCATCCAGAACTTGCAACAAAACCAGGACCTGAAGGTACACGAACACACCTGATGTACTACAAGAATACAGTACTATAGAACCACACAATGCTATACACACAATGTACAAAACAGCGGTAATACAACACTTCATTACTTTAACAACAGAACCATACAGCACCAGTACTGGTGGACTTCAGTACTTCCCTCCCCAGCATGTCAAATGCACTCATATAATGAAGCTCACACTTGTTGGTTTCATGTCAGCAGCAGAGGAGTGAGGGATGTTTTTCTTACTCAAATATCTAAAGTTGCTGTTTGACATGATGCATTATGTTTACATTAGAGATGAACCTGCACTTTCATAAGCGGTTTAGTTCCAGTTATAGAAAATAAAAACATAATGAGACGAGAGAAAACATTTGGTTATAATCGGCTGCAGGTGGAGCCGCTGACAGAGGAGGAGAAGAAGGCAGCAGAACTGATTGGATCATTTTTAACAGAGAGCAAATCACAGGTGAGAACGTTGACATGATGCCACACTTCTGTTAGTGTTTAGATTTTCTCGTCCAATAGTTTGTTCTGAAATCATGCATTGGGATCCTGCGGGTTTTTGTCCTGTTCAATATATCTTGAAAACAAAACCTCTGAATTAAATAATAGATGTGCAGCTCTCGTTGTCATCATTGAAAACCCCTGAGAGCGTAATAAACACATTTACAGCTCCTGTCATCAGCATCACTGCTGATACTGCACCATCCTGTTCATCAATCTCAGGATCCATTTTACTCTTAGTCCTGAACAAGACCCTAAAACAGTTTTTCACTTGAGGCAGAAGTCCTACTGGAGCCAGCAGACCCGGTGTTGGACATGTGGGACTGATGGGAATTTGTGTTTGTTAAAGAAGGCTACTTACAGATAGCTGTCAGTAATTATGATGATGAGTGTTGACACTGTAAGAACAACTGAAAAAAAAAAAAAAGTAACAAATGTTCAAATGTATTCTTTCAGATTCCTTCTTCAGCATCTGAACAGCAGCCACAATGTGAGTCTGATTGCATTAAATCCTCCACTCTGATCTGAATTGTTTGTTAGACCAGCAGACAGCTTTATTTTTTTTTAAACTGAATGTGTTTTAAATCAAACCAGACTGATGGCAGACCTTTTAATATTTAGGGAATGGATATTGGATACTATTTAATTTGTGTTAAGCCATATATTTATTTTAAAAGGCAACAACAGGCTGAACGTGATATTAAAAAGCTGCAACCGTCATTGCTCCCCTCCAACTAACATTACAAACACAACAGAATTCCTTCTGTGAACAAAACGTTTGCTTTAATTTAAAAAAAACAAAAAACACTTGAAGTTTTGACACTTAATGAACATGCAACATACACACACTGGTCATGTCAGTCATGTGTCTGTCCGTGCACCGACTGAACAAAGTGCTCTGTAATGGACTTTGTTTGTCTCAGTTTGCAGCTAAAGACCACAGCAGGCTACAGGATAACACTACCTACATTAAGTAAACGAATGTTTTCACGCAGCACCAGCAGCTGAGAGCTGCGTTATCACGTGCAGCCTGGACCATGGGAATATTCCAAATACTGTAGATCATGGATCAGCCATGATTCTTTTCACTAATATTTGTCATTAAATAAAATGTTTGATCAGTAAGTTTCATAAACCAGCAGATGAAAATAAATCAGTTTCGTGTAGAAGATCATAAAACCATGTATGTTTTAGAGAAGTTAAAGATGTTACAGACCTTTAGGAGAGTCAGTTCAGTTTTGAAATTGTGGTTAAAACACTGTTTATCACATCATTATAATTATTATCATTATTATCTCCTCTGTGTGCAGCAGCTCAATCAGTGTGCAGAAGATGAAGGTTCTGTTGTGCTCAACCTCTCCATGGTGTAGCTGGGTAAGAAGGCAGCTGCAGTCTGCAGGGGCGTCAGTCCATGTTTGTTGATTCAGCAGTCATGCTTTCATGTTTTCAGTCACTCCTTCACTGTCTCACTTTGGATCCACACACCTCGCAGAAAACCAAACAATCAGTGTCTGACTCTCACCTGTAAGCTCCTCCCCCTCCGTGATCCTCTCCTCCTCTTCCTCACGCTCATGTTCAGTGATCTCATTGTTCAAAAACATTGATGAATAAATGAAAGGTTTCTCTAGAAATGTTTGAAATACGAAAGTGTCCTGTTGGAGCTTTTATTTTGAAAAGGTTAAAATGATCCAAAGTCAAAGACATATGACAGATTAATAAAGTATTTGTAAAAACAAGCTATCAGGTATGGATGGGGTGGCATGCAGTCTGAAGGGGGTGACAGTGAGCAGTTAAAAAAGATTGATTAAAGAGATTGAATCTTTTCTTATTTTGTGTTTCTGTAATGGAAAAAGCAGGATTTTCAGAATACTGAGCAATGAATATAGTGAAGGGGAATAAACAAGCTCAAACAGGCTTTTCTTTTTCTGCCATTTTCTCCTTCATTTAGTAAATGTAGCTGTTTTGAATGTTTTAGTGTTTAACTTCTTCATATTTTCATTGATCAGTTTGCTCAGAGTTTTTGAATTAAGGCAATGTGGGCGTATGCCACTCCCTTTCATGCGAGCCAATCAGAGAAACTCTGGCTTGACTCATCAAGTTGAAAGCCAGCTTCATGTGATCTGCCAAGAAAGCAAGAAAAGGTATTTTCTTAGTTAGCCTGGGTATTTTGAACTGATTTTGTAGTACGAGCCGCCAGAAGTGGTCTCATTTCACTTTCACTTCTACAGGCGCGTAGTGTTAAAAACTCTGTAGACTGAAGTGTTTGTGATGCTGTATGTATTCTAATCATGTCCAACATCTGTGATCTGTGTTCTTGTAAAGAAAGGTCAGGTCAGAGAGGAAAGAGCTGCTCATCATTTCTGCTCTGCTTTTATTGAAACATTGTCAAACAGACGATCGTGTAATAAAAACTTTTTTCACAGACTCGTGTTTGTCCTCATTTCATCAGCTCAAACATTTTGACGGAAACTAAACAGGACACGAAATGAGCCTAGTTGATAAGAATAATTCTTTGAACAGG
The DNA here is from genome assembly GCF_947650265.1 of Symphodus melops. Lineage (NCBI taxonomy): Eukaryota > Metazoa > Chordata > Actinopteri > Labriformes > Labridae > Symphodus > Symphodus melops. The sequence continues at coordinate 13,466,376 of NC_136701.1, forward strand.
TTTTCAAACAGACCTTCAACGTTGAGGTCAGGTTTATGTCAACAAGGTGCAAACATTTTAAACAAACTGAATATTAATGGGCCTTTAACAAATTCAACTTTAGAGAACAATTGGTGTCCGTCACGCCCCGACACTCCTCCTGTGTAAACAGAGAGGAAGAACAGATGAGATGAACACCCTCAGAAAAAAATCTACGGTAAATAAGCACATTACTGACTCCAACTTTTGAAATGCATGTGAACATTTTAGTCCAATCATTCAAAGTCACATTTCTTAAACTAACACAGAGAGAATGCAGTGGGAAATCGATTTTTACTCTTGCACGTATACTCTGGAAAAACGGACCCAAACTAGCTGAGGAGTTGAGCACATGTTCCTCAGTGTCCACACCAGGCTTTGACCTGGAAGATGAACAGCGACAAAAAACACAGCATAGTATTCGTTGCATCAGATTTGTACAAAAAGCATGACGTGTGTGTAAAATGTACAGAGCTGTATAAAAGGCCTGAATGTAGCTTGAGCATGTGATTGAACCATGTGTTGAGGACAGCATGCCAGGAGAGTTTTACCAGTTCAGTCGCTTCAGTGTTGAATAATAACAGTGAAGGTTTGATGATATTCTGTTTCTCACAGAACAAACTAAACTGTAAATACAATCAGCAGAATACACGCTTCAATGTGCAGCTGATGGCTTCATAGCTGAATTGATGTTTCCTGTTCTGACCTGTTACTGACAGGTGAACACGATGTAACTGAAGCTTTCTGACAACATATTATAATGTCACCTGTTTTTGTAACACTGACATCACATCGCTGTGCTCAGTGGAAGTTAGTCGTCTCAACTGGAAGGTGGGGGGTTCGATTCCCCAGCCCCTTCAGTTAAATTGAAGCGTCTGTTGGCGAGTCACTAAACGCCATATTACTCCTGCTGCTGTGCAAGCAGGCTTTGAACGTCTGTGAATGGAATAGTACTCTGATGTGAATCAGTGAGTGTCTCATGTCTCTTATTAGTCAGAAGACCTCCAGGTATATTTACCATTACTGCAGCTGACTGTGTCTCTGTCCTTCATGATCACCGGTCTGTCCTTCGAACAGTGCACACCTGCACATTACACACACTCTGTTAAACTGGTCTGATACACACACACACACACACATTAGTATTAGTAGCAATAATGTGCTCCCTCACAGGGTTTTGACGTCTCTCCGGGCTCCCGGACTCTCTCTTCCCTCCTCACATTCAAACTCCTGCAGGACGTCATCTAAAGTAGAGTGAGCTCTGAAAACAGAACAAGCAGGAAGTGACATCACCACCCCAACGCTCAGACTGTCGGAAGCCTTAATGGTGTACAATGACAACAGACCACAGGCTCAAACCTAGGTTCCCTTTCAAAAGTACAAACAAATGTTCCCCAAAAAGAGGGGGGGGGGGATTCACAAAGCTCTTATCATAGCTGACACGTCAATACTTCACTCAGGAGAGTGTGGACTGAGATGTGTGTAGCTGCACCCACCTGATGGTGTCCTCAAGAAGACTCTGCTGTGACTCCATCAGGTGTTCCTTCGTCTTCTGTGATCCAGGCAGAAGGCCGGCTCCACCCGATCTGTTACCTCCTGATTCTTGATCCAATAATCCTGACGTCATTTTCCTCCCGTGATCAGCCTCGTCCTCAGACCCTTCCTCCTCCTCCTCCTCCTCCTCGCCTGACCTCACCTCTGCAGAGCACAGCCAAAGTTTAGACATGCTTCTGAGTGACCCTTCTTTCAATCAGTCTGTTACACATATGGCTGCATGTTCATAATCAACGTGTGTGTCCACACATCAATCCATAAAATAGGTGTTGTGAAAGTGTTAAAGGGGCGGGGTCATCAGTCATTTCTTTATCGGAAGGTTGGGGGTTCGATCCCCAGCTCCTGCACTTTATGGAGGACTCTGTCAATCTGTTGTGTTCTCACCTCTCTGTGGGGGACAGAGGCTGACCTCATCTTCATCACTGCCATTTTCAACCGTCTCCTCTTCATCACTTCCTCCTTCAAACTCATTTTCATCACAGCCCCCGACAACATGCTCATCTTCCTCACTCTGCTCTTCGTCGTCAGTGTACCCTTCGACACGCTCATCTTCATCACTCCACTTTTCAAACCCTTCCTCCTCCTCACATCGTTCTACGACGCAATGCTCTTCATCACACCCTCGTTCAACATCCTCTTCTTCCTCACTCTGCTCTGCTGTGTTGTCCTCTCCATCCTGGCTGTCTTCGACAGTCTGTGATGTTTTCTCCTCTTCTTCACAGGCTTGCTCTTCATCCTCTAAAAGTACCAGTGGTTGACTAAGGCCGGTTCCATCCTCTTCCCTCTGCTCTGGCTCAGCCCCCCCTTCCTCCTCTTGCTCACTTCTGTGCTCCTCTTCCTCAGTGCCATGGACAATGGAGGTGTGAGACGTAGTGTCATCCGGCAGGCAGGCAGTCATGAAGGTTGGGGAGCTGCAGGCAGAGAGCACGCTGAAGGGGGGAGGCTGAATACTGTTGAAGACCTGAGAGTTCACACACAGACAGTCAGCTTCAAGAGCAGAAAATGTTCAAAAGATTTTCAATGGAAGACGCATGCAGTACATTTAGTAATGATGACAATTCAAGCAAAAGTCAAAACAAAACACTGATCGACATGTGGACACTTCATTTTTTGGTTTCCACTTTAACATTACCAGTTTATTTTCTTCAGTGAGAACAGCAGATCCTGTGGTTGATCCTTTTTTTTTTTTTTTTTAAACCTCTATTCTGTTCTTGAGTCGCAGCCTTGGCCGTACTTCTTACTGACATATTCTGAGACAGTAAATATTTGGTGTCACATAACTACTTACTTTAACAATCAAGGGTTGAAAACATGTGAAAAGTACTGGCTCTGAACTGTGAAGAGATTTTTGTGTTGGGAAGAGTTTTCAGTAGAATATGAGATAACTCAAACCACAGAACATTTTTTAAGCTTTGGGAAATAAAAAGCAACTTTGCAGTTAAGCTAACATTGCTAACATAGCATTTGTGGTGCACAGAAAGCAGAAGCCAGCTAGTTTAAAGTGAAGGAATCTACGGTCACAGATGTGCCTGTCAGTTTCTCTTTTCAAAGACTCCTTTGGGCTGTTGTCGTGAGCTAGCTCCTTTCTTTCACGGGGCGACAGAGTTTCTAACCTTTAAACATGTGGTGATAAGAACAACTGATGAGCAGATAGGAATAACAGTGATGAATGAAATGATGGGAACCTGTATTGAGTCTTCTATTGCTTCGTTGAAACTCTTCAGGTTGGCAGAAGGAAGGGCGTTGCACGCAGGGGATTGTGGGAGATCGGCCTCCATAATCATTACACGCTGACGAGTGTCTGTCAAAAGATTCAAATATAATACCTCCTGTGGAAGATAAACCTTAAAAACAAACCGCAGAAACCCAGCGGAAACAGATCTAACTGATGAATGTCTCAGAATACAAGTGTTTCCACTGTTGACACATGACTCTTGTAAAACACATCAGTAATTGAGGAGGATGTGTGCGTTACCTGGACTGTAAGGAGTGCTGTAATAAGGCAGGGCTCGTGGGTTCACAGGGGGACTACAGAGTTTCTGTTGAGCTGGAGAACATGTGATGCTGGACACGTCAGCCACATCAGAACATGTCCTGGTACACACACACACACACACACACACACACACACACACACACACACACACACACACACACACACACACACAAACTAACCTCAATAACTGATCCAATGGTTTCTTTGAAACTTTCTTTCATTTATGTTCCCGTCTATGATGAACTGGTTTGGTGGCTTGATCCACACAAAGTGGAAAACAGCTATGAACTAACAGAATTAGCATGGTGTTAAGTTTAAATATAGTCTCTATATTTTCATACACAGTAAAGGTCTAACGGGTTCAGGGGTCTATATGAGTTATAAAGCACACGTGTTCAGTTCAGGGTCCTTACATGTTAGTGTTAGCTGTATGTTGTGTTTGACTGACAGCAGCATCAGTGGCAGTCTCTTCACAGTGTTGAGGGAAGCTCTCGTACTCTGAGGAGGAAAACAGCCACACTGTGTTCAAACTTCACACCATTCTGCAGACACTGCCTTGCTCAATAGTGGCAGGATTCAGCAGTTCATGTCTTACTGGTGTTCGGAGTATCCAGTGGCAGATTCCCTCTAGAGGCTGGTCTGCACACCTCCACTGTTACTTCTGCATCTTCTTCTGACCTGGAAGTCTGGAGGAGACATACAGTATCTGAATGTTGCTATGCGTCAACTAAACGCTGCCTGAGGGTGGAAAACCAGGTACAACACTTAGGTAAGAGAACAACTAGTAGAGCCTTTATCAAAAATAACTGTCACGGCCAAGTGTGTGTGTGTGTGTGGAGGAGATAACAAGAGTTGAATCTTGTTTCCCTCCATCAAGGGAGGTTCATATTTGACTCTTGTTTAGAGGGGGAGAGAGAATGCCTCTTGATTGTCCCCCAACTGAGCTGCAAGGTCCTAAATTAAAGATGAACTTTCTGGTGCTGTTTTTTTATTCTTCTTAGGGCCACGTTTCTTTGTATTCCTAGTTTTGGAGAGCGGAATATTATCTAGATGTTGACTGATTGAACGCTTGTGAAAAAGTACACTCCCGTTTCCTAAAAAGTTGGGACGCTGTGTGAAATGTTTAATATACAGAATGTGATGATTTGCAAAATTTTAAAAAAGCACCAAGACAATTTGTCAGATGGCGAAACTGAGACATGTCCATGTTCTTTGGAAAGTTGTGTGTCCATTTTGGTGATGCTGACGCCATGTTTCAAAAAAAAAAAGTTGAAACATTGGCAACGAAAGACTATAAAAGATGTGAAATGGTTCCTAAAAACCGACAGCACATCTCCTTGGCAACAGGTTAATAACATGATTGGGTAAAGTGCATCCCAGAGTGTTTCTAAAGTGATGATGGGGAGGGCTTCTCTCTCTGTGATAAAAACTGTGTGGGCAAGTAGTACATCATTTTAATGGTGCTTTATTATTCTCACAAAACTGCTAAAACATTCTGAAGTGATCAGGGTGACCTGCAGGTTTTTTTTAAAAAAAGCAAAATGTTTGGTCTCTGGCTTTACCACATTTTTTTCAGCCAGCCCCCTGAATAAATTAGTGAAGTAAACTAGTGAAGTGAAAATGCAGTTAGCCGATGTGGAAGCACACAAGGACCATAGATTCTATGCGTGTGACTGGAGGGATCTCCAAGCACGTAACAAACCAGTTTTATTTTTTTTAAACCAGTTAAACTTTTGGGCCACGTTCACCTTTATTAGACGGGACAGACGGGGAGAGTGGGGGATGACTGTACATGAAACTGAACTGTTGAAAAGCTGATCATTCATTTATCAAGAGGGGTAAAACATTCTGCTTTCAAAGTGACAGGAACTTGTCTCCTCTGTTACCAAAATGCTTACAAAAGCATTTTGAAAAGACAGAAGTGATGCAGCAGAGTAGTTAACATGACCCTGTCCGAACTTTTTTGAAACCGCTTGCTGGCATCATATTAAAAATGGGCACATGAGTTTTAAAGAGATATTAAATGTGTTGTTGTTGTTTCAGTATTTCACATGTTGTCTTTGGGCTTTTTTCAATTAAATATGTAATGTTGGTGTTTTACAAACCCTAGCGTCTGTGCCCTGTCACAGTGTACCTGCTGCTTCCTGTCGCTGTCATCCACAGCAGAAACATACTGACTCAGCTGCTCTGACTGCTGATCAGCTTCTCCTGTAGAGAGACCTGGCAGAGACCCTCTGTGCTCACTCTGGGTCTGATGAGCTGGATAATGACTCAGCCACAGAGATAGCTCTTCCTCACTCAGGAGCTTAAAGTCTCTGCTTAGAAGCTGGAACACCAGATTCCCTGTCCAGTCATCTCTCCCGTAAGGGGAGAATCTGTACCACTCTGAAGGAGGTCCAACAGCACAAGGATCTTCTGAGGACATAGAGAAGAAGTGCTCGCAGGACGTGTTGTCATGGATACAGGGAGGAGGATTTCTGTGGACCAGCGGGCAGTGGTTCTCCACCAGGTCCAGACTTCTGTGTGACTCCTGCAGCAGCTCCCTCGACACTTTCAGGTTCAGTGATATTGTACTGATCTGCTGATTTATTTTGGGATGTCTCCGGCCAACCAGTCGCTCCATCGTCTCCTTGTCTGCGTGAGGTTCTTCATCATCTGTTACTGAGTCAGGTTCTTCATCATCTGTTACTGAGTCAGGTTCTTCATCATCTGCTACTGAGTCAGGTTCTTCATCATGTGTTACTGAGTCAGGGTCTTCATCATGTGTTACTGAG